>NC_083316.1:47022646-47629058 GCF_963455315.2 Globicephala melas | reverse complement strand
TGCTTGAGAGTCCGCCTGCCGATGCAGGGGACGCGGGTTCGTGCCCTGGTCTGGGAGGATCCCACATGCCGCGGAGCGGCTGGGCCCGTGAGCCATGGCCGCTGAGCCTGTGCGTCCGGAGCCTGTGCTCCGCAACGGGAGAGGCCACAGCAGTGAGAGGCCCACGTATCACAAAAAAAAAAAAAAACATACAGGCTCCTGGGGAGAGACCTTCAAAATGGCGGAGAAAACGTGCAGATCACCTTCCTCCCCACAAATACATCAGAAATACATCTACATGTGGAACAACTGCTACAGAACACCTACTGAATGCTGGCAGAAGACCTCAGACTTCCGAAAAGGCAAGTAAGTCCCCACGTACCTGGGTAGGGCAAAAGAAAAAGGAAAAACAGAGACAAAAGAATGCGGACAGGACCTGCACCCCGGGGAGGGAACTGTGAAGGAGGAAATATTTCCACACACTAGGAAGCCTCTTCACTGGTGGAGACGGCGGGTGGCGGGGGGGAAGCTTCGGAGCCACCGAGGAGAGCGCAGAAACAGGGGTGCGGAGGGCAAACCGGAGAGATTCCTGCACAGAGGATCGGTGCCGACTGGCACTCACCAGCCCGAAAGGCTTGTCTGCTCACCCGCCGGGGTGGGCAGGGGCTGGGAGGTGAGGCTCCAGCTTCGGAGGTCGGATCCCAGGGAGAGGACTGGGGTTGGCTGCGTGAACACAGCCTGAAGGGGGCTAGTGCGCCACAGCTAGCCAGGAGGGAGTCCAGGAAAAAGTATGGACCTGCCTAAGAGGCAAGAGACCATTGTTTCAGGGTGCGCGAGGAGAGGGGATTCAGAGCACCGCCTAAATGAGCTCCAGAGATGGGCGTGAGCCGTGGCTATCAGCACAGACCCCAGAGACAGGCATGAGACGCTAAGGCTGCTGCTGCAGCCACCAAGAAGCCTGTGTGCAAGCACAGGTCACTATCCACACCTCCCCTCCCGGGAGCCTGTGCAGCCCACCACTGCCAGGGTCCCGGGATCCAGGGACAACTTCCCCAGGAGAACACACGGCGTGCCTCAGGCTGTTGCAATGTCACGCAGGCCTCTGCCATCGCAGGCTCGCCCTGCATTCCATGCAAACCCCTCACTCCCCACGCCTGAGTGAGCCAGAGCCCCCTAATCAGCTACTACTTTACCCCCATTCTGCCTGGGCAGGAACAGATGCCCTCTGGTGACCTACATGCAGAGGTGGGGCCAATCCAAAGCTGAACCCCAGGAAATGTGCAAACAAAGAAGAGAAAGGGAAATCTCTCCCAGCAGCCTCAGGAGCAGCAGATTAAATCTCCACAATCAACTTGATGTACCCTGCATCTCTGGAATACCGGAAGAGACAACGAATCATCCCAAAATTCATGCAGTGGACTTTGGGAGCAACTGTAGACTTGGGGTTTGCTGTATGTGACTGACTGGCTTCTCTTTTTATGTTTATCTTAGTTTAGTATTTACAGTTTATTATCATTGGTAGATTTGTTTACTGATTTGATTGCTCTCTTCCTTTTTTATATATATATATTATCTTTTCCTTTTACTCTTTCTATGAGTGTGTATGTGTATGCTTCTTCGTGTGATTTTGTCTGTATAGCTTTGCTTTTACCATTTGTCCTAGTGTTCTGTCAGTTTCTGTTGTTTGTTTTTTTTTTTAGCACTTGTTATCATTGGTGGATTTGTTTTTTGGTTTGGTTGCTCTCTTCTTTCTTCCTTTCTTTTTTCTTTTATTACTTTTAAATTTTTTTATTTTTAAAAAATCTTTTAAATGTTTTAATTTAATAACTTTATTTATTTTTATTATTTTTATTTATTTCTTTCCTACTTTCTTTCTCCCTTTTCTTCTGAGCCGTGTCGCTGACAGGGTCATGGTGCTCCGGCCGGGTGTCAGGCCTGTGCCTCTGAGGTGGGAGAGTCAAGTTCAGTACATTGGTCCACCAGAGACTTCCCGGCTCCAAGTAATATCAAATGGCAAAAGCTCTCCCAGAGATCTCCACCTCAACACTAAGACCCAGCTCCACTTAATGAACAGCAAGCTACAGTGCTGAACATCCTATGCCAAACAACTAGCAGGAGAGGAACACAACCCCACACATTAGGAGAGAGGCTGCCTCATATCATAATAAGGTCACAGACACCTAAAACACACCACCAGATGCACACCTGCCCACCAGAAAGACAAGATCCAGCCTCATCCACCAGAACAGAGGTACCAGTCCCCTCCACCAGGAACCCTACACAACCCACGGAACCAACGTTACCCACTGGGGGCAGACACCAAAAACAACAGGAACTACAAACCTGCAGCCTGCGAAAAGGAGACCCCAAACACAGTAAGATAAGCAAAATAAGAAGAAAGAGAAACACACAGCAGATGAAGGTAAAAACCTGCCAGACCAAACAAAAATGAAGACGAAATAGGCAGTCTACCTGAAAAAGAATTCAGAACAACGATAGTAAAGATGATCCAAAATCTTGGAAATAGAATGGAGAAAATACAAGAAACGTTTAACAAAGGCCTAGAAGAACTAAAGAGCAAACAAACAATGATGAACAACACAATAAATGAAACTAAAAATTCTCTAGAAGGAATCAATAGCAGAATAACTGAAGCAGAAGAACGGATAAGTGATGTGGAAGATAAAATTGTGGAAATAACTACTGCAGAGCAGAACAAAGGAAAAAGAATGAAAACAATTGAGGACAGTCTTAGAGACCTGTGGGACAATATTAAATGCATGAACATTCGAATTATAGGGGTCCCAGAAGAAGAAGAGAAAAAAAAGAGACAGAAAATATTTGAAGAGATTATAGTTGAAAACTTCCCTAATATGGGAAAGGAAATAATTAAGTCCAGGAAGTGCAGAGAGTACCATACAGGATAAATCGAAAGAGAAACGTGCCAAGACACATATTAATCAAGCTATCAAAAATTAAATACAAAGAAAAAATATTAAAAGCAGCAAGGGAAAAGCAGCAAATAACATACAAGGGAATCCCCATAAGGTTAACAGCTGATCTTTCAGCAGAAACTCTGCAAGCCAGAAGGGAGTGGCAGGACATATTTAAAGTGATGAAAGGGAAAAACCTACAACCAAGATTAATCTATGCAGCAAGGATATCATTCAGATTCAACAGAGAAATTAAAACCTTTACAGACAAGCAAAAGCTAAGAGAATTCAGCACCACCAAACCAGCTTTAAAGCAAATGTTAAAGGAACTTCTCTAGGCAGGAAACACATGACAAGGAAAAGACCTACAATAACAAACCCAAAACAATTAAGAAAATGGTAATAGGAACATACATACTGATAATTACCTTAAATGTAAATGGATTAAATGCTCCCACCAAAAGACATAGACTGGCTGAATGGATACAAAAACAAGACCCATATATATGCTGTCTACAAGAGACCCACTTCAGACCTAGCGACATATACAGACTGAAAGTGAGGGGATGGAAAAAGCCTTTCCATGCAAATGGAAATCAGAAGAAAGCGGAAGTAGCAATTCTCATATCAGACAAAATAGACTTTAAAATAAAGACTATTACAAGAGACAATGACACTACATAATGATCAAGGGATCAATCCAAGAAGAAGATATAACAACTGTAAATATTTATGCAGCCAACGTAAGAGCACCTCAATACATAACAAATGTTAACAGCCATAAAAGGGGAAATCGACAGTAACACAATCATAGTAGGGGACTTTAACACCCCACTTTCACCAATGGACAGATCATCCAAAGTCAAAGTAAATAAGGAAACACAAGCTTTAAATGATACATTAAACAAGATGGACTTAACTGATATTTATAGGATATGCCATCCAAAAACAACAGAATACAGTTTCTTCTCAAGTCCTCATGGAACATTCCCTAGGATAGATCATATCTTGGGTCACAAAAGAGCCTTGATAAATTTAAGAAAATTGAAATCGTATCAACTATCTTTTCTGACCACAACACTATGAGACTACATATCAATTACAGGAAAAATTCTGTAAAAAACACAAACACATGGAGGCTACACAATACACTACTTAATAACCAAGAGATCACTGAAGAAATCAAAGAGGAAATCAAAAAATACCTAGAAACAAATGACAATGAAAACACGACGACCTAAACCTATGGGATGCAGCAAAAGCAGTTCTAAGAGGGAACTTTATAGCAATACAATCCTACCTCAAGAAACAAGAAACATCTCAAATAAACAATCTAACCTTAAACCTAAAGCAATTAGAGAAAGAACAAAATAACCTCAAAGTTAGCAGAAAGAAAGCAAGCATAAAGATCAGATCAGAAATACATGAAAAAGAAATAAAGGAAACAATAGCAAAGATCAATAAAAGTAAAAATCGGTTCTTTGAGAAGATAAACGAAATTGATAAACCATTAGCCAGATTCATCAAGATAAAAAGGGAGAAGACCCAACTCAATAGCATTAGAAATGAAAACGGAGAAGTAACAACTGACACTGCAGAAATACAAAGGATCATAAGAGATTACTACAAGCAACTATATGCCAATAAGATTACAACCTGGAAGAATGGACAAATTCTTAGAAAAGCACAACCTTCCAAGAATGAACCAGGAAGAAACAGGCAAATCACAAGCACTGAAATTGAGACTGTGATTAAAAATCTTCCAACAAACAAAAGCCCAGGACCAGATGGTGTCACAGGCAAATTCTATATCAAACATTTAGAGAAGAGCTAACACCTATCCTTCTCAAGCTCTTCAAAATATACAGAGGGAGGAACACTCCCAAACTCATTCTATGAGGCCACCATCACCCTGATACCAAAACCAGACCGAGATGTCACAAAGAAAGAAAACTATAGGCCAATATCAAAGAAAGAAAACTACAGGCCAATAGCAAACAGAATCCAACAGCACATTAAAAAGATCATACACCATGATCAAGTGGGGTTTATCCCAGGAATGCAAGAATTCTTCAATATATGCAACTCAATGCATGTGATAAACCATATGAACAAATTGAAGAAGAAAAACCATATGATCATCTCAGTAGATGCAGAAAAATCTTTCAACAAAATTTAACACCCATTTATGATAAAAACCCTCCAGAAACTAGGCATAGAGGGAACTTACCTCAACATAATAATGGCCATATATGACAAACCCACAGCCAACATCATTCTCAATGGTGAAAAATTGAAACCATTTCCACTAAGATGAGGAACAAGGTTGCCCACTCTCAGCACTATTATTCAACATAGTTTTGGAAGTTTTATCCACAGCAATTAGAGAAGAAAAAGAAATAAAAGGAATACAAATTGGAAAAGAAGAAGTAAAGCTGCCACTGTTTGCAGATGACATGATACTATACATAGAGAATCCTAAAGATGCTAACAGAAAACTACTAGAGCTAATCAGTGAATTTGCTAAAGTATCAGGATACAAAATTAATGCACAGAAATCTCTTGCATTCCTATACACTAATGATGATAAATGTTAAAGAGAAATTAAGGAAATACTCCCATTTACCATTGCAACAAAAAGAATAAAATACCTAGGAATAAACCTATCTAAGGAGACAAAAGATCTGTCTGCAGAAAACTATAAGACACTGACGAAAGAAATTAAAGATGATACCAACAGATGGAGAGATATACCATGTTCTTGGATTGGAAGAATCAACATTGTGAAAATGACTATACTACCCAAAGCAATCTACAGATTCAATGCATTCCCCATCAACTACCACTGGCATTTTTCACAAAACTAGAACAAAAAATTTTACAATTTGTATAGAAACACAAAGGACCCCAAATAGCCAAAGCAATATTGAGAGAGAAAAACAGAGCTGGAGGAATCAGTCTCCCGGACATCAGACTGTACTACAAAGCTACAGTAATCAAGACAGTATGGTAGGGACTTCCCTGGTGGCAGTATGGTAGGGACTTCCCTAGGGACAGTGGTTGAGAGTCCGCCTCCCATGCAGGGGACACAGGTTCAATCCCTGGTCCAGGAAGAGCCCACATGTTGCGGAGCAACTAAGCCTGTGAGTGACAACTACTGAGCCTGCGCTCTAGAGCCCGTGAGCCACAACTACTGAGCCCACGTGCTGCAACTATTGAAGGCCACGAGCCTACAGCCCGTGCTCCACAACAAGAGAAGACACCGCAATGAGAAGCTCACGCACCGCAACGAAGAGTAGCCCCCGCTTGCCACAACTAGAGAAAGCCTGCACGCAGCAACAAAGACACGACACAGCCAAAAATAAATAAATAAAATAAATTTATTAAAAAAAAAAAAAAGACAGTATGGTACTGGCACAAAAACAGAAATATAGATCAACAGAACTGGATAGAAAGCCCAGAGATAAACCCATGCACATATGGTCACCTTATCTTTGATAAAGCAAGAATATACAATGGAGAAAAGACATCCTCTTCAATATGTGGTGCTGGGAAAACTGGACAGCTACATGTAAAAGAATGAAATTAGAACACTCCCTAACACCATACACAAAAATAAACTCAAAATGGATTAAAGAACTAAATGTAAGACCAGACACTATAAAACTCTTAGAGGAAAACATAGGCATAACACTCTATGACATAAATCACAGCAAGATCCTTTTTGACCCACTTCCTAGAGAATTGGAAATAAAAATAAACAAATGGGACCTAATGAAACTTAAAAGCTTTTGCACAGCAAAGGAAACCATTAAAAAAGATGAGAAGACCACCCTCAGAATGGGAGATAATATCTGCAAATGAAGCAACTGACAAAGGAGTAATCTCCAAAATTTACAAGCAGCTCATGCAGCTCAATATCAAAAAAACGGACAACCCAGTACAAAAATGTGCAGAAGACCTAAGTAGACATTTCTCCAAAGAAGATATACAGATTGCCAACAAACACATGAAACGATGCTCAACATCACTAATCATTAGAGAAATGCAAATCAAAACTACAATGAGGTATCACCTCCGACCAGTGAAAATGGCCATCATCAAAAAATCTACAAACAATAATGCTGGAGAGGGTGTGGAGAAAAGGGAACCCTCTTGCACTGTTCGTGGGAATGTAAATTGATACAGCCACTATGGACAACAGTATGGAGGTTCCTTAAAAAACTAAAAATAGAACTACCATACAGCTCAGCAATCCCACTACTGGGCATATACCCTGAGAAAACCATAATTCAAAAAGAGTCATGTACCGCAATGTACAATAGCCAGGATATGGAAGCAACCTAAGTGTCCATCAACAGATGAATGGATAAAGAAGATGTGGCACATGTATACAATGGAATATTACTCAGCCATAAAAGGAAACGAAATTGAGTTATTTGTAGTCAGGTGGATGGACCTAGAGTCTGTCACACAGAGTGAAGTAAGTCAGAAAGTGAAAAACAAACACCATATACTAACACATATATATGGAATCTAAAAAAAAAAAAAAGGTTCTGAGGAACCTAGGGGCAGGACAGGAATAAAGACGCAGATGTAGAGAATGGAGTTGAGAACACGGGGAGGGGGAAGGGTATGCTGGGACGAAGTGAGAGAGTGGCATGGACTTATATATACTACCAAATGTAAAATGGATAGCTAGTGGGAAGTAGCCGCATAGCACAGGGAGATCAGTTTGGTGTTTGTGACCACCTAGAGGGGTGGGATAGGGAGGGAGGGAGGGAGACACAAGAGGGAGGAGATATGGGGATATATGTATATGTATTGCTGATTCACTTTGTTATAAAGCAGAAACTAACACACCATTGTAAAGCAATTATACTGCAGTAAAGATGTCAAAAAAAAAAAAAAAAAAGGAATACAGACTCCTGGAGAGAGACTCAGTTCAAATCCAGCTCTGCTACCTGCTGGCCATGATTTTGGGCAAGTTTCTTTCTCAATGTCTTAATTACCTCATCAGTAAAACAGTGATAATAATACTACATACCACAGATTGGCATTAGAATAAAGTTTGGTAGGGTCTTTAGGTCTAACTCTAATACACAAGAGTCCCAAAGCAAATACTCTAATTAAAATCATCTAGAACACTGTTTGGCACAAAGTACACATCAACTTATTTTCACTTAGAGAAACATTTATTGAATATTTATGTACAGATACTTGCAAAAAATAAAGTTTAAAAATCCCACTAGAAGGGGAAAAGTTAAAATAATTCTAAAATAGATTTTTTTCAAAGTATTAATATAGAAAATCAATCAACATTTTTAAAACATAAAGACACTAAGATTCAATCAAATTTCTTCAATATTTCCAAAACAACACAGACAATTCTTACAACATGGTAGTCCAAGCTGATGTGTAGGGGCTTCCTTCCTGCTTCAAACATATAAAAATGATAGATAAAATACTTTAAAAATAATACATTGCTAAAATTTTTTTTAAAAAAGTTAAAGAAAGGGAAGTTCCTCAAGTGCTGGAAACAGACAAGACATCAAAGCCAGCGCCCTAAGCTTGAGTTGAAACAGTGGCAATGCACAGGGTTTCAGACCCAGCTCTAAGCCCTAAGGGCTGAAGGCTGGGATATATAGTTTTAAAATCTCTTGTGGGGAAGTGGGGTGGTGAGGGGGAGAGGAGACATAACTTTACCTGTGAGCATCTGCATAAAGCTCACAGCACCAAAGAGCTGTGCTACTCATGAAAAAGTAACCAAAAAACTCTGCCCCACGAACTCTGAGAAGGAGCAAAGAAGCCAGTCTGAGGCCTTTAATGGGCTGGGGGATGCGGGGTGTGGGGGAGTCTCCAGTAAGAAATCAAAAACTCTAGAGGAGTATCACATATATGTGAGGGTTTCAAATTTACACAATAGCACAGTATGAATTTTATAAATTTAAAAATAATATAAAATCTGGCTGGATATTTGAAATCGTTAAAGATCCAGAAGATGTAAGTGTAAATAGCCCTATAGTGATACTCAGATACTACACTGGATTTCCATGAAAGAAATAATTCCTACTAAAGATGAGTTCATCATAAAAAAATTACACCTTGAAGAAGGCACCATGAAGGGAGAGTTTTAGCTGGTGAAATAAAGATACAAAGGAGCTTCCAAAAACTACAAACAGAATAATGTGAAAGTGACTCAAACAATAAGAATGTTTAGAATGATTACAGATTTTTAAAAGGAGAGAAAAAACAATGAAAAAACTGGTCATATGGAAAAAGAACTAACATATTTTTGAAAGAGCCAAAAAGAAACTTAATGAACAAATAAATAAAATAAACATTGATGAAAAAGAAAACCTCAAGGGATATAGAGAATGAATATCTTTATTTTTTTAATAATTAAACAAATTCATATTTAATCACAAAATCTATATTCTTTGGAAAAGCTGAAACACAGATATGTAAAGTCACTCGGAGATGAACAGTTGAGAATGAATATCTTTAATAGTCATTCCAGAGGAAATGACAGAGAAAGGGAGAAGGACGCAATATTTGAAAAGATAATGGCCGATAGTTTCCAAAATTGATGAGCCACATGAGCCCCTTCCCTGGTCCAGGAATGAGAAAAATCAGGATAAATAACAAGAAATCCATACCTAAATAAGCTGTAATGAAAAATGCAGAACATCAAAGACAAAGAAAGGATCTTAAAAACAATCAGCAAAAAAAAGGGCAGCATGCCTACAAAAGAGACAGTTACATTGAAGGTAGATTTCTCATAAGTAACAACAAATGCTAGAAAACAACAGACAATACCTTCAAAGGGCTGAGGAAATAGACATGTTAACCAAGAATTCTATACCCAGGTAAACCATCATTCAAGTTTGAGGACAAAATAAAGATATTTTCAGAAAAATGAAAATTGAGAATGTATTTCCCATAGACTCTCAGGAAAGATCCATTAAAGAAAGAAAATTGAACATAAAAAGGAAAGTGAAATGCAAGAATAAATTGTGTGAGCAAATATTGGCAAGCATATCGGTAAAGCTAAATTAAACACAGAATCTTAAGAACAGTAACAATAAAACTGAATAATTTGGAGAGTGTAATGGTTAATTTTAATGTGTCAACATGACTAGGCCATGGTGCCCAGATATTTGGTCAAACATTATTCTAGATGTTTTGGTGAAGGCACATTTTGTATGAGATTAACATTTAAATTGGTGGACTTTGAGCAGAGCAGATTACTTTCCATAATGTGGGTGAGTCTCATCCAATCAGTTCAAGACCATAATAAAGACTGACTTCACCCAAGCAAGAAGAAATTCTGACAACAGACTGCCTTTGGACTTGGACTGTAATTCATCCCTGGATCTCCAGCCTGCTGGCCTACTCTGCAGATTTTGGATTTACCAAGCCTCCAACATTGTATGAGCCAATTTCTTAAAATAAATCTCTCTCTCTCTCCTGTTGGTTCTGTTTCTCTGGATAACCCTGTCTAATATGGAAGTCATTTAAAAACAAAGGGAAAATAAAATGCTAGAGAATACAAGGAAGGTGCAAAAGGGGATGGTATTCAAAGATGAAATTTCAAGGTCTTTATTTTGTTTTGAAGAGGCTCAACAGAGATATTAACTTCAGACTTTGTTAAGTCAAACATGCATGTTACACACCAAATAGTATACTGAGGAAGAGAAACAGAATGTATAACATCCAAAACAGTAAAAGGGGAAAGGTTGGGGAGGGGAAATAACATAGAAAAATGTATCAGTCAGAGAGGGCTGGTAAAGACAGAAGTAAAGGCATGATTAAGAGAAAACATGAATAAAGTGATAGAAATAAGTCCAAACATATCATAAAATATAAAATAATAAATAATAAAAAGATTACACTCACCTATTAAAAGACTGAAAAATCTTAGAATATTTAAACATTTATACTTTTATGCTGTTTATAAGAGATTACCTAAAACATTAAAATATACACACACAAAAAAGAAAATAAAGGGATAAGAGAAGATATACCCGACAAATATTAACCAAAATGAAGCTGGTATAGGCAGTATTAACATAGACAAAAGCATTAATAGATTTTGAAAGGGCCATTAATGATAAAAGGGAAATTTTACTGGAATGCAAAACAATCCTGAAGCTAAACACATCTACCAACAGAGTCTCAATATACATAAAGCAAAAATTGATAGAACTACAAGCCGATACATACTAATATTGAAAAAAATAAGAAATCTTAACATACTTCTCTCATAATCTAATGAAGAAATAAAAATCAGTAAAGATTTGAAAACTGTGGACACTACATATATAACAAGCTTGATTTTGTAAATATAATCTTGCAGAAAACTACATATCCACAACCAGGTTCTTTTCAAGCATATACGGAATCTTAATAAAATTTAATGATGCACTAACTGAGCTACAAAGACAGTCTGAAAAAATACCAAAACCTATATGTCACATGAACATACTCTAAACATAGTATCTGTGATTGGCAGAATAATGTTCCCCTCATAGATGTCCATGTTCTAATCTCTGGAACCTGTGTTACCTTATACAGCAAAAAGGACCCTGTAGACTAAATTAAGAGCCTTGAGTTGGGGAGATTATCCTGAATTACCTAGTAGACCCAAAAAAATCACAAGAGTGATAAGAAGAAGGCAGGACAGTCAGAGTAAGAGAAGGAGATATGAGTACAGAAGCAGAGGTTTGAAGGTCAGAGAGAGATATTAATGCGGAGGAAGGAGCCACAGGCCAAGAAATGCAGGTGGTCACCAGAGGCCAAAAAAGGAGAGAAAACAGATTCTTCTCTAGAGCCTCCAGAAGGGACACTGTCCTACTAACACCATGATTTTAAGCCAGAGAGACTGATTTTGGACTTCCGATCTTCAGAACTGTAAGAAAATAAATTTGTGTTGTTTTAAGCCACTAAAGTTGTGGTAATTTGTACAGCAGCAATAGGAAATTAATACTGTGCCAAAATGTTAGAAATGAGATATCAGTAATAAAAGAAGCACCAAATCAAGTGTCCTAATACACCTGGGAACTTAAAAAAAAAGTTCAAAATAATTAATGGGTCAAAGAAGAATTCATAATGGAAATTATAAGACAGTTAAAAACTTTATCAGATGAGCACAGTATAGTGTACCAAGTATTGGGACATGTATCCAAATTATTATTTATAGGAAAACATATAGCCCTAAATGTTTATATCAAAAACCAAAAAGGTAAAAATTGATGATCTAAAATTAATTCAAGAAATTATAAAAATAACATCAACAGGAGAGAAAAACAAAGGAAGGATAATAAATGGAATAACAAGAAGAGAATGTTTAATGAAATACAAAATAAATAAACAATAAAAAAGAAACTATAAAGTTGAAAGCTGGGTCTTCAAAGAATTATAGACAAATTTCTTATTAATTAGTCAAGTTTTAAATGGGATGGCATAAATAAATACTATTAAATATACACAAATATATGTAAAAGTGTAAGAAAATATAAACAATTTTATGCCAATAAATTTGAAATGTTAAACTGAACAATTTTCTAAAATATATAAATTATAATTATGAATCAAAGAAGATTGGAAAAACTAAATAGAACCTGCAACTATTAAAGAAATTGAATTAATTGTCAAAAATCTTCCTGTAAAAAAACACACTAACTCAGAAAGTCTAACAGGTGTATTTTCCAGGAACAGGTAACCCTTTTTCATACAATCTATTCCAAAGAATAGAGAAAGAGGAAAAATGCCTCAGTTCTTTTTAAGAAGCTAGCATAATCTGATACCAAAAGCATAGGAGGCCAGTACAAAAAGGGAAAAATAAAGCTAATCTCATTTATAATGGTATATGTAAAAATCATTTATTTAAAAAATACATATGTATATGTATCTCAGCTGGACATTTAAAAAAGGTTATATTTCATCCAGCACTACAAAATATTTTGTAGCAGAAGAGATGTTCAGGTTTTAGTCTGTTTTGTTGATGGAAAAAGAAGTCTTACAAGGAGATTTTAAAGTTCTTAATCTGTTATAAACTTATTGAATTATACTGCACTTTTTTTCTTTTTTTTTGCAGTACGCGGGCCTCTCACTGTTGTGGCCTCTCCCGCTGCGGAGCACAGGCTCCGGACGCGCAGGCTCAGCAGCCATGGCTCACGGGCCCAGCCGCTCCGCGGCACGTGGGATCCTCCCGGACCAGGGCATGAACTCGTGTCCCCTGCATCGGCAGGCAGACTCTCAACCACTGCGCCACCAGGGAAGCCCCATACTGCACTTTTAAAGACTATTTCTCAATACTCCACTTGAGAAGAAGGAAAAGGGTGGTAGTTTAATATGAACCATCAACCCTCCGTGAAAAAGAAAGGGACAGAAAATGAAGAGTAAGCTACAGTAGGGGAAGAAGTAGAGGCAAGAAAAGTAAAGGGAAGGGGGAGGAGAAGGAAAAGAGAAGGAAGGTAGAATAGCAGCTAATATTTATACAGCACGTACTTTGTGCCAGAAATTCTTTTAAACACTAATAAATTTACTTACCGAAACTCAAAAATAACACTAAAATGATGTGTACTATTATTATCCCCATCATACAGTAAAAGAAATAAGTGAAAAATTACAATCACTCTAATTTTCTTTGTGGGTTAAGATACTCAGTGGACTCAGAAGCAGCACTGGAAAATTAATCCCTATGAATAAAAGGTAATATTTTGATCAATCATCTTTTCTATCTTAAAGATTATCTAGTATAATCTCTTTATATAATGGATGAAGAAATGGAAGCTTTTAAAGAGAATGAGAATTACACATGCAAGGTAACAGAACCCCAAAATGACAGAATCAGGACAAGAAAGCAAATCTTCAGACTCTTTGTGTGTGTACGGATACTTCATTTGGATAAAACTTTCTTAGTGATAAACTAAAAAGATCTTCACAGTATACTGCTCATGGTTTTCTAATAGTGCCAACATGAGACACACAGTAGTGTCAAACTCAACAGATGAACAGCACAAAGGTTGCAAAAGCTCCTTCTATCTTTTTTATTTTACTTGTTCTAAGTAAAGGTCTTCAGTATGCAAAAAAGGCACTGGAAATTATTCCATACAGTGATTCCTAAGCCTGGCTGATGATTGGTACCACCAGGGAAGGTTTCTAAAATGCCAGGTTCTTAGGCCATCCATAAACCTATGGAATCAGAATCTCCAGGATACAACTCATGTTTCTGCTGTCATTATTTTTAAAGTTTCTGTTACTTTGATCAGTCACTTATGGAAATTCTAATATAAAGGTTGTTGAGGATATTAAAATTTAAGAAAACTACAAGCTAGCTTTTTGTCATAAATGCATAAATACACCTCATGCTCTGGGTAGTAACATACTGGATGAATAAAAATATATTTTATTGCCATTTGTGTAGCTTAAATTTAAAGCATTTATGTTAAATCTTAACTTATTAATTAAAAAATTAACAAAGTTTGATGAATTTAAACCAGTGGTATGCTAGCAAATATTTAACAACCAGATCTCCAGGTATAATTCCATGAGTGTTGATTGTATTACAGTTTTTTAATATTGAAAGACTATTTCCTCAATTTTTATGCAATTTACAATATAATGAGTATAGGTACACTATGCATTTATTAACCTTTTTTTCTATTACTTTAAGTGCAATCAACAAAACAATATATCAAACTCTGATTTGTAGCATTTGCTAATTTCTGTGGTATAAACTTCCCACCATGGCCAAGTTCAAGCTACTAACATGATGTCACTGAACATGGAGTTTGAAGAGATGCACAGTAGTCCACCATGATATAGTATTCTACCGTAAAGATACAATAGGTATAAATAACCTCAAGGGCACAGATAATAGTAAAATGTAGTCAATTAATTATAAAGTAATGAATTTTAAGTATGTATTATCTTTGTTTTTAATATAACTTAATTATACATTTATATGATTTAATTTTTAATAATGTCTGTATTGAATAACCAGCACACAAAATTCCTGAAAAGTTAACAATTAGCTCTTATAAGCCATTGCAAGCTGGCTCCAGTATACCTTGAAACACCTGTAATTACTACTGCTGCTTCTGAAATTTCACATAAAATCACACATCTATTTTAGTTCAAAAATTCTGCAGTTATCTGATTTAGCAAAAGTCAATTTATATCAAATTACCGGTATGTCCAAAGAAAATCCGAATCAATAATCTGCTTGATTACATTTTAGTTCAAAATTTCTACATAGATTTTTAATTTAAGATTATAAGTTTATACAGAAAGGACTCCAATGCTTAACTCTCTGAGTATGAGGTTTTTATTTTGCTCTTATACACACTGTCAACATAACATTAATATGAATTTGTGCTATTCCAAAATAATTTTATTAGCACATAGTCAATTCTTGTGGAACCTACTATTTTTAAAAAATTTTTATTGGAATATAGTTGATTTACTGTAACCTACTATTTATTGTAGGCTGTCTCATGCTTAACTTATCTTAATAGAGGAGTAAAAAAAGAAGAATTAAAAATAGAGAAAAGAAGATATTTATGATCTGAGGCAAATGTTGAGCCCCTAAACTACAACAGAGGGATAGAGAGGAAAAAATAAGTACTTTTGCTGGGATAGTGCTGACAGTTATCAAGAGTGGCCAGGCACTCAGGGGCTAGACATCCCAGATACATCAGAGGTACAGTGAGAAGTACAGGCTACCCAGGCACAAGCAACCTACCAATCCTTTAAAAAACACACACCTAAGAGTCATTGTTATTCTTTACCTTTCCAACATAGCATTGGCCCCTAAACTCAAACTCCCTTATTATAATCTATATTCATAAGTCAAGTTCATATCTAAAACTACAAGCTTTAGTCACTTTAGGTTACATTTAGATGATTAGAAAACAAAGTAGCATTTGATTTGGGAGCCTCCAGCTTTGAGGAGAGAACTGTCCCAGAGAATCCTACCATGACAGCAGGGGAAACCACAGCAACTGTTTAAGCATAAACCACCTTAAGAAATGCAGCACTTCAAGACAGAATATGTTAGCGCGATAGAATGCAAAATGAGTCAAAAAAGAACAAAGCTTCAAATTCCCTCCTGACAGTTAATCCATAGTTTTCCCACTTCATAGTTATTTGCTACCAGCTTTCACGTTACTTGGCTGCCACCTACCAGAAATGTCATTATTATATTTTCAATACACATGCAACCACGGCAACCATCCAACAGGATTTCACTGAAATTAGTCCTATTTCCCCCAACATATAGTTATGTAATTTCAGCCTACTGCATCCCCAATTTACATAGCATCCCACTCCCTACCTCTGCTGCCTTTCATCTTTTTCTACTTTTACATAAAAAAAAATTATTTTTACTTCTGTATGAATCATTTAAAAAATCCTACTAGCAACGTATTTAATTATTAAAATATAATTCACAATTATTATTGTTTAACTTCTTCCCTCGAGATTTTAAATCGTCCTTTAAATAGAAGTTTGGAAATTTAGAGTACAATTGCTATTCTGACATGTAGAATTTTCTGTGCAATAATGTGGAAAGATTTTTGAGTAGTGGTGAAGGTCAAGAAATATTTAAACAATCTACTTGTTTCCATGAATCTCCTATTAAAGATAAAAATATATACAAGAGATTGGGTATTACATTTAGTAACATTGTTAAAGTAATTAAAAATAGTATATCAGGTAAGTATACATTGGTTCAGTCACTCAGTTTTTAAAACAAATTCTACCATTAGTAGTACACACTTTCAGGGTTAATAGGAGTTCATACCTAAGCA
Organism: Globicephala melas; assembly: GCF_963455315.2. Lineage (NCBI taxonomy): Eukaryota > Metazoa > Chordata > Mammalia > Artiodactyla > Delphinidae > Globicephala > Globicephala melas. The sequence goes on along the minus strand of NC_083316.1, from coordinate 47,612,329 downwards.
TATCTATTTCAGAACAAAGTCAGAAAATGTCCAAAAAATCAATCTTGCTTGTGATAGTTCTTTTACTTCAATTTGGTCTCAACAGGTAATGAACAAGAAAGTTGTGGAGAAACAAAGAATCCACATTCTTATTTAATGTCTATATCATGGGTGTTCAATGAATATTAAACATATGCAAAAGAAATTCTCTTCTCCCTGTAAGTGGTTAGAGTTTAACATTATCCTAAACTTTTAAAACCCAAGGTCTGTTATATAGGTAATTAACAATAATAGAAAGTTTATCAGTTTTGGCATTTCCAAACTAGCCTCAAATAAGAGTTAACAACTATGCCAAAATAAAAATTGAAAAATGGCCTACGATCAAATTCAACAATCTCCAACAGGAACTGTGCCAAGGTCCACTGTATAAAACAGAATACCTATAAAGATGCTTTGTATATGACATACACATAAATTATACAAACCTCACTGAAACTTCTCAGTACCTTTTCAAATTTCTAGCATTGTGTTTTCTACTACTCCTATGAATTCTGATTTTACTTCCATGAATTCCTAACTCTACAAAAGGAAGAGATAAACTTGGGAACAATCAGGACCAAAAGATATCTTAGCTAGGCTCCAGTGATGCACAGCAAAGGTCCATAGAATACGTGACTGTACAAGCATATTCAATGTCATATGATTCACAGCAATGAATTTAAAAACTGGCTTTATTCAGAATCTTCAGGACTTCCCTGGTGTCGCAGTGATTAAGAATCTGTCTGCCAATGCAGGGGACACAGGTTTGATCCCTGGTCCAGGAAGATCCCACATGCTGCGGAGCAAGTAAGCCCGTGCGCCACAACTACTAAAGCTCGCACGCCCTAGAGCCCACATGCCACAACTACAGAAGCCCGAGTGCCCTAGAGCCCATGCGCTCTAGGCCCCGCACTCCACAAAAAGAGAAGCCACCACAATGAGAAGCGCACACCACTACAAAGAGTAGCCCATGCTCACCACAACTAGAGAAAGCCTGCATGCAGCAATGAAGACCCAATGCAGCCAAAAATAATAAATAAAAAAATTTAGAAAAAAAAGAATCTTTAAACCTTCAAACAGATGTCTAACAGAAAAGAATAATAGTTAGAAATAAATCCACTAGCTTTAATATAATCCAAGTATACAACACACAGAGCATTTTATCAATATATCAACACAGGGAACTCTTAAAATACCTTATTTTAAGAGAGTTGAAAGAAATTATTATAAAGGGAAAAATTTCTTTTTATGTACTTTTGAACATTAGACAAAATTAAAATCCAAAAGAAACTACCGTGCTTCCATAAATTGTTTGAAAAAAAAATCTAATTCAGCTTAACGGTTTCAAATGAATAAAACTGCATTAACATATTTTTTGCATCAGCTGTTTTCTGAGGGTGATTAAATATAAAAAGCTACTCTGCAAATTTCAATAATTTTCTCAACTTCTCTGTTTGAATGTTTGCAACAATAACAACCAATTTTTATTTGTTTACGCGGCTTAATAATTCTCCAATATGAAGAAGTTTTTCTTACAAGGTAACCAAACTGTTGAAGAGGTTTCTAACTGAAACTACCTGTCATGCTATTTACATGATTGCTACCTAGAGAGTTCAGGCAATATACAAATTTGTTAAAGCAAATTATTGTTATAATTTTCAAAACACTTAATTGAAAATGTCAAGGTGAATAAGTGAGATTATAGGTGAAATTTTTATGTAAGAAATAAAGTTTGACTACTTTTATATCACATTTTTCTGAAAGCTAAATTCTACTTCGAAAAGATTAAAATTTCTACTAAATAAAAATGGTAAATTAAAATTGTTTAAAATGTAATTAAAATGATTTCTCAATATAGACTAATATAGATGCAAATGTATTCTAGTTTTGGTCTATTCAACATACAATACTAATATTATTTGTGTCTACGCTCAGTAGTAAATTCCTGGTACTAAACAGAATTTTTGGAAATTATCTATAGTCTTAATTGTACACTGATAGAAAAATAGAAAGTACTAGACTAAAATGAAAAAGAATTTATATATACCATATATAACTGAATCATTTTGCTGTACAGCAGAAATTAACACAACATAGTAAATCAACTATACTTCAAAAAAATAAACTTTTAAAAAACCAAAAAAACGGAAGTACTAAAGAAAGAAAAAATATCTGAAAATAAATCTTAACTGTGAATTTGCACCATGTACATTAACTTAATTTCAGCTAATCTGTTGATAATTAGATTAAGCAAATGATTTAATAGCCATATCTACAGTATCTGTCTATTGGGGAAGGACAACAAAACTTGTTTAATTTTAGGCATGTAGGATATGTTGAGTGTGAGAGGTTTGTGGGATATCCAGATGGAGATATTGAGTGGGCAGCTGGATATAATGGTTTGAAGCTCAAAAGAGAGATCTGGGTAGAAGATAACTTTTGGTAATCATCATCATGTAGAGTAACTGATGCCATAGGAGTGGGTGAGCTGAATAAAGAATTCTGGGGGATCACTAAAATATAACAGCTGGCAGATAATGAGGAATAACTTCAGAAACCTGAAAAGAAAATAATCAGAATGGTAAAATGAGAACCAGGAAGGATAGTGTGTTCAAAGCTTTAAAGAAGTTCATCAAGTTATAGTGAAAACACTGGATCTGGAAAGCAGAATACTGGCAGTGATCTTACCAAGAGCAATTTCAGAAGATTACTGGAGCTAAAGTGAAATTACTGGGGTAGGTAAAAGAGTTGAGATCAGAGGCATGGATTCCTCATTTATTAAAAACAAACAAGGGCTTCCCTGGTGGTGCAGTGGTTGAGAGTCCGCCTGCCGATGCAGGGGACAAGGGTTCGTGCCCTGGACCGGGAAAATCCCACATGCCGTGGAGCGGCTGGACCAGTGAGCCATGGCCGCTGAGCCTGCATGTCCGGAGCCTGTGCTCCACAATGGGAGAGGCCACAACAGTGAGAGGCCCGCGTACCGCAAAACAAACAAACAAACAAACAAAAACTGAGTACCTATTTAATGTACCAGGCAGTGATCTAGGCTACATTGAGATGCTACCCACCACTATGGGGATATACTGATGAGAAGACAGTCCAGACAGCATTTATAATCTGCTAGAGAAGACTGATCATGACTGTACCAGTAAAAGATTTTAACTGCATGCAACGGAAACCTTTGCTTAGTTTCAACCAAAAATGAAATGTTAGATAGTTCACAGAATTGTTGGCATGCTGAAGAAACAGGCTCAGAAACTATGTAATGAAGGAGAAAAGCATGGAAAATGATACCACAGAACTAGTCCAATGAAGACCTTACTGCTGCTGTCACCAAGCTTTAACTGCTACAACTGTCATCTCACTGGCCCTAAACAAAGGATGGCACCTCCAACCTGAAAGTTCTATTGCCACCCACCCCCAAAGTTCTACCTACTATAGCCACTGCCAGGAAGAATTCACTGTTGCCTCCACTTATTTGTATCACTAACGCATGAATTCAAAAGTGAGACAGACACTTCAGTTCGGTGAAGTCTAGATCGTACATCATACCCCAGCTACAAGGGAAGCTGAGGGAGTGATTACACAACTTTTCTACTGTGAGAGGGGCTCTGCCTCCTAGTAAGACTCATAAGGTACAGAATTATCCAAACACAAGAAGAGGCTCAGATGAAAAGCAGCTATATCAGAGTAAAAATACACACTGGAGTAAGTAACACTAGCTTAAAAAAAGATGGAAGCTTATTTTTTTCCTCACAGAAAGGAAATATGGAAGCCAAGAGTCCAGGGCTGATATGGTAGTAAACTACAGTCATAAGGAATCCAGGTCCCTTCTATCTGGCTGCTCTGTTGTCCTCAGTGCCACTTCATGACCCAGTATGGCTACTCAAGTGCCAGTCAGCACATTCACATACTAGTCAGCAGAAGGAGAAAAGGGAAGGGGCAAAGAAGAGTATGTGCCTTCCCTTTAATGATAGTTTTCAGAAATCACACTCAACTTATCTCATTTCCTAAGAATTAATCATAAGGCAAATGGAGCTGTAAAGGAAAAGAGAGAATATAGTCATTGTTATGCAGCAATGTGCCCAGCTAAAAATAAGAATTCTTATTGCTAAGAAAGAAGGAATGAATGTCTAGTGGGAGGTAAATAGCAGCATCAGCCACAGTAGGCTCACAATGAACAACCACTACAATAAGATACGTAATAACAATGAAGAGCAGAGGATTCTGACGTGGTCCAGAAAATAAGGAAGATCTCCTTGGGGAAGATGTATTTAAATGAAAAGTAAAGGATGAGTACTTAGCTGATGGAAAGGTTAGAGGCAGAAAGGAGAGAAGAAGGAGACGGCAGTTAGGGGCGAGGGAAACATGTATAAAGGCATGGAATGATACACAGAGAAGGAACAGAAAAGTCTCTCGTGGGCTGAAGGCTATAGTAGAGAGTAAGGGGAAGAATGGAGTGAGATAATGCTCGTCAGAGAGGCAGGGTCCCGATTCTGTGAAAGGCCTCTTAAGTTCAGCATCTTGGACTTAATCCTAGGGTGGTATGAAGTCACTGATTAAAGCAACACAGTGCTATAATCAGATTTGAAATGTAGGAATATCATTAAGACTGTAGTGTGGAGCCTGGATTAGAGGAGAACAGGTTGGAGGTAGAAAATCAAGATGCAGCTGTAGTTCAGGAGAGAAGTGGCAGGGCCTAGACTGGGGTAGAGGTACTGATGGTAGAAAGAAGTGGCCTTCCACTTTAAGAACTATTTAGAAAGTATAATTGGCAGGCCTGGTAACTGAAAGGATACTGGGAATAAGGGAGAACACTGACTCTCGGGTTTCTAACTTGGATATCTAGATAGAGGGTAGGCATCATTTGCTAAGAGAGAAAATACTAGAGGAAAAGCAATTTTTAGTTCTTGTTTAGAGGAAGGGAATAATTAGTCTCACTTTTAACATTCTGAGTGTGAGGTCTCATTGAAGTATCTCATAGGAATTGTTCAGTATGCTGTTGTTTCTGTCTAAAGTCAGAAAATAGGGGGAATGGATCTAATATGTTTTAGAACAATGAGCACTGAAGCCATGCAAGTGAATTCCATGGCTTGAAGATGTACAGTAAGACTAGTAGACAGCTGGGAAAGAGCTCCAGTTAGCCCAATCATTTAAGAGATGGGAAAAGAAAAACTAGGAGACATTTTACCTCCCTTCTCCAAGATTCTGTTTTAATAGGACTGGGGTGAGTCCTAGGAATCCTGGAACTTAAAAAACCCTAACCAATTCTGATATAATGGGTCCAGAGTTTTCTGGCAATCATTGCTGTAGATCTGTGTGTCCCAATGAAATTAATCTCTAGAAATGCTCTAGCGGGGGAAAGAAAAAAAAAAGGATTCCTTGGCCAAATTAATTTAGGAGATGATACTATATCCTGCCCACTATATACCCACCTTCCCTCCTGGAGATTCTCAGTGCACAACAGCAAATAAAAAGCCCAAGAAGTTCTGTGTTTTCTTAGGTAATCTATGTAACTCTATTGAACAAATTGTTCCTCAACTGTATTGACTTTGGCATACTTCTATCTTGTAAAACCTAAGAATACTCTGTGATCTGAAAACACTGCTAGAGACTTTTAACAAAATATAGGGAATCACTATAAACCATGAAGATAATTATAAAATGTATGGATTAGTAGTGAAGACCCCATAAAAATATGCACATGACATGTAGAAATGATAATGTAGAAAGACGCAAACAGTAGGAATGAAGAAGCTCAAGTAGAAGACATACTTAGGGAAATAAATAATAAAATTTGAAAAACTGGTGAGAGATAATAAAGGTAGTTCATAAAAAGCCTTGGATGCTACAAATGCAACCTATCTTTCACCGCCCTCTTTAATGCTATTTTCTCTACAGACTTAATATTATCTGCCTCTATGGACAAGATAATAATAGAAAGAGATGACCATTAGCTTTGGAATGAGAAGTACCTATGTTCACATCCTGATTCTGTCACTTATGAGCTAAGTCAACTAGCCAGTATGTGCCTAAAATGTTTCATGAATGTAATGATGAAGGTGATGATAATAATACTGACTACTATTTATTGATCACTTTCTACATACCAAGAGAGGCAGGTACTTCTTTACATACTCAGTTACTATTCACAGATGCTTTACGATAGGTGGAATCATCCTAATTTTATAGGTAATGAAACTGAGGGTCAGTGAATGTAAGCAACTTTTCTAAGATCTTGAGAGGTCATTTTGAATATCAAGAGGAATAAGGTGTAAATGAAATGTTCTGAAGGCTGTAAAGTGCCATAAAAATTTTAAGCACTATTAAATAAAAGTGTACATAAATACCTTTGTTATTTGTGTACACATGCTTATTAACCTTTCTTACAAAGACTGCTCTTAGTAATACCATTTATCAAGGTTTGAGAAATGGTAACCTCAGTTCCTCAGGAACTAAACACTGATTGACAGCTTCTTTCTACTGTATTATTTCAAAACCAGACACTTAGTGTTACTAGTATTTTTGTAAGTTCTGATGAGTCAAATGCTTTAACCTAAATGATCATTCAGTTTAAATAAATAAAGCGTCATGTTTCTATTAGAATATTAACTAACTAGATGGTAATACCCTGACTCCAGTATACTCTCTAGACACATCCCCAGGAATGATTAATTATGGTTAAATACAGTTTTCTAATTAAAAGAATAAATGGTGAAGTCCTATTGAGATAAAAGACATTTTATAGCCATAAAGGATTAGTATTCCAGTGTCTGAAATAAAGGATGACCTAGGGACTTCACTGGACTATTTCGGGTTCAGTGCTATGGGAAACCCACCTTATCTCAGAACAGCTTTAAATTTTAACGTGTCTTTGATCTGAAACAGCTCTTTGTGTGTCTCTCTCCATAGCTGCTGGTACTCGATCACTTAGACCCTATGTGTTCTTCCACAGGCACCAAGTGATTTGCCTGTAAAAGTGCCAGTTTCCGGGGCTTCCCTGGTGGCGCAGTGGTTGAGAGTCCGCCTACCGATGCAGGGCACAAGGGTTCGTGCCCCGGTCCGGGAAGATCCCACATGCCGCGGAGCAGCTAAGCCCGTAAGCCATGGCCGCTGAGCCTGCGCGTCCAGAGCCTGTGCTCCACAACGGGAGAGGCCACAACAGTGAGAGGCCCGCGTACCGTAAAAAAAAAAAAAAAAAAGTGCCAGTTACCAATATTAAGGGGCTGGGGATACAAAAATGAATAAGATATAACATCTATCTTCAAGGAACACTCAGCCTCATAGGGAGGACACTATTACCATTGAGATTACTAACCAATATCAATTTTATTTTGTATTCTTGGTTTTCTAGATTAAACAGAAAAGTCAAATGGTATAACTCATTCTCTATTTCCATTTTGGACATCAAATTTTATAAAACAAAACAAAAAGGATTTTTTTAAAAAAATTGAAAGGCTAAAAGGCAAATCCTATCATGCCATTATATTTTAAGCAGGGAAACTTGCTTAAAATCTTTCAAGAGCTTCCAAATATAATTAGAATAAAAACCAAACTCATTACCATTTGATCTTGCCTTAGATACTTCTGATCTCATTTCATATTACTCTCCCCTTTGCTCGCTACAGTCCATCCATAAGCCGGAAGAGAAAACCACTCCTGCTTTAGGACCTTTTCTGATCATTCAGTCAAAAAGCAAAATCCACATGTCCCTGTCCCTGCCTTGCTTATCACATACCCCAGTTCATTTCTTTTTTTTTTTTTTTTTTTTTGGCGATACGCGGGCCTCTCACTGTTGTGGCCTCTCCCGTTGTGGAGCAACAGGCATCCGGAGCTCCGGACGCGCAGGCTCAGCGGCCATGGCTCACGGGCGCAGCTGCTCCGCGGCATGTGGGATCTTCCCGGACCGGGGCACTAACCCGTGTCCCCTGCATCGGCAGGCGGACTCTCAACCACTGCGCCACCAGGGAAGCCCACCACAGTTCATTTCATAATGGCATTTCTCATTATCTGATAGAATACTGTTTATCTATTTGTTTATTTTGTGCCTCCCTCTTCTAAAATCAGAATGCCATGACATCTCACACCGGTTAGTTTCAAAAAGACAAGGGGTAACAAATGTTGGCAAGGATGTGGAGAAAAGGGAACCCTTGTGCATTGTTGGTGGGAATGTAAATTGGTGCAGCCACTGTGGAAAACAATATGGAGATTCCTCAAAAAATTAAAAATAGAATTACCATGTGATCCAGCAATTCTACTTCAGGGTATATATCCAAAGGAAATGAAATGAGTATCTCAAAGAGTTATCTGTACTCCCATGTTTATTGCAGCATTAGCCAAGATATGGAAACAATCTTAAGTGTCCATTGATGGATGAATGAATAAAAAAGATGTAGTACATATATATTCAATGAAATATTATTCAGTCATGGTAAAGAAGGAAATCCTGCCATTTGCAACAACACTGATGGTCCTTAAGGGCATTATGCTAAGTGAAATAAGTCAGGTAGAAAAAGATACTGCATGATCTCAATTAATATATGGAATCTAAAAAAGCCAAACTCATAGAAACAGAGTAGAATGGTGATTGCCAGGGACTGGTGGATGGGGAAAATGGAACATGTTGGACGAAGTATAAACTTCCAGTTGTAAGATGAATGTTCTGGGAACTTAATGTACAGCAGAGTTAGCAATACTATATTATATACTTGAAAATTGCTAAGAAAGTAGATCTTAAATGTTCTCACTACAAAAAAATAAGTAATTATGTGATGTGATGGAGTGTTAACTAATCCTATTGTGGTAATCATTTCCCAATACATTTATGTGTCAAATCATAATGTTATACACTTTAAACTCACACAATGTTCTATGTCAATTATATCTCAATAAACCTGGCGGAAAAAATTAAAATACCACGAGAAAACCGTACCTTTTACATCTTGCTTACCACAGTATCTCAGAACTTCAAATATTACCAGGAACATAGTAGGTGCTCAACAAATATTTGTCAGTGAATCATAAAAGGACTGAGTGGTTGAGCTAGGATTCAAATCCAGGACTAGTTGGGTGCCCATCCTTAAAGCTTACCAATTGTATCAGAGAGCTTGTGAGGACAAGATTGGATCTGACTTATTTTTCATATCTTCCATATCCCCTAGTACACTGCTGTGTGTAAAATATCCTATAAATATATACTTACTGAATAACATTTAGATTTCATACTATAAGTTCTTAGGTACTAGACTAACAAACAAAATCAGTATGTGAGTATCTGTAGGTACAGAACCAATTCACACCATTTCTTCTTCCCAGAACACATCTCTAATCCCATCCCTTCCTTCTTCTATTAAAAACTTCTTACTTTGTTTTCAAGAACCACAACTTGGTTTTTTTTTCAGTCTTTCCCAGCATTGAAAGAAATAGTTAGACATACAACTTCTGAATTCCCATAGCAATTTTTTCCTACTCTTATTATGACTGATTTTTTCCACAAGACTGTGAGTTAAGTCAAGGACCTGAATCCAACCCTTTTATTCCTTCCCTTATCACTCCTTCCTTCTCTCTTTTTTCTTTTCCTTTTTTCCCTCTCTCTCCCTAATTCTCCATTTCTTCTCTCCCTTCCCTTCTTTTATTTTTAGGTGATTAAGGAGAGAGGCTTAAAATTCTTTTAAAATATGAACATCTAGAAATAGCCTCATCCACCAGAGGGCAGAGAGCAGAAGCAAGAAAAACTACAATCCTGCAGCCTGTGGAACAAAAACCACATTAACAGAAAGATATACAAGAAGAAAAGGCAGAGGATTGTGTACCAGATGAAGGAACAAGATAAAACCCCAGAAAAACAGCTAAATGAAATGCAGATAGGCAATCTTCCAGAAAAAGAATTCTGAACAATAATAGTGAAGATGATCCAGGACATCGGAAAAAGAATGGAGGCAAAGATCAAGAAGATGCAAGAAATGTTTAAAAAAGACCTAGAAGAATTAAAGAACAAACAAACAGAGATGAACAATACAATAACTGAAATGAAAATTACAATAGAAGGAATCAATACCAGAATAACTGAGGCAGAAGAATGGATAAGTGATCTGGAAGACAGAATGGTGGAATTCACTGCTGCTGAACAGAATAAAGAAAAAAGAATGAAAAGAAATGAAGACAGCCTAAGACACCTCTGGGACAACAATAAACACAACAACATTCGCATTATAGGGGTCCCAGAAGGAGAAGAGAGAGAGAAAGGGCCAGAGAAAATATTTGAAGAGATTATAGGCAAAAACTTCCCTAACATGGTTAAGGAAATAGCCACCCGGGTCCAGGAAGTGCAGAAAGTCCCATACAGGATAAACCCAAGGAGAAACATGCCAAGACACATAGTAATCAAATTGGAAAAAATTAAAGACAAAGAAAAATTATTGAAAGCAGCAAGGGAAAAATGACAAATAACATACAAGGGAACTCCCATAAGGTCAACAGCTGATTTCTCAGCACAAACTCTACAAGCCAGAAGGGAGTAGCATGACATATTTAAAGTGATGAAAGGGAAGAACCTACAACCAAGATTACTCTACCCAGCAGGATCTCATTCAGATTTGATAGAGAAATCAAGAGCTTTTACAGGCAAGCAAAAGCTAAGAGAATTCAGCACCACCAAACCATCTCTACAACAAATGTTAAAGGAACTTCTCTAATTGGGAAACACAAGAGAAGAAAAGGGCCTACAAAAACAAACCCAAAACAGTTAAGGAAATGGTCATAGGAACATACATATCGATAATTACCTTAAACGTGAATGGATTAAGTGCTCCAACCAAAAGACACAGGCTTGCTGAATGGATACAAAAACAAGACCCATATATATGCTGTCTACAAGAGACCCACTTCAGACCTACGGACACATACAGACTGAAAGTGAGGGGATGGCAAAAGATATTCCATGCAAATGGAAATCAAAGAAAGCTGGAGTACCAATACTCATATCAGTTAAAATAGGCTTTAAAATGAAGAATGTTACAAGAGACAAGGAAGGACACACATAATGATCAACAGATCAATCCAAGAAGAAGATATAACAATTATAAATATATATGAACCCAACGTAGGAGCACTTCAATACATAAGGCAACTGCTAACAGCTATAAAAGTGGAAGTCCACAGTAACACAATAATAGTGGGGGACTTTAACACCTCCCTTACACCAATGGACAGATCATCCTAACAGAAAATTAATAAGGAAACAAAAGCTTTAAATGACACAATACACCAGATATATTTAATTGATATTTATAGGACATTCCATCCCCAAACAGATTACACTTCTTCTCAAGTGCGCACGGAACATTCTCCAGGATAGATCACATCTTGGGTCACAAATCAAGCCTCAGAAAATTTAAGATAATTGAAATCATATCAAGCATCTTTTCTGACCACAATGCTATGAGACTAGAAATCAATTACAGGGGAAAAATGTAAAAAACAAAAACACATGGAGGCTAAACAATACAATAATACTAAATAACCAAGATCGCTGAAGAAATCAAAGAGGAAATCAAAAAATACCTACAGACAAATGACAATGAAAACATGACGATCCAAAACCTATGGGATGCAGCAAAAGCAGTTCAAAGAGGGAAGTTTATAGCAATACAAGCCTACCTCAAGAAACAGAAAAATCTCAAATAAACAGTCTAAACTTACACCTAAAGGAACTAGAGAAAGAACAAACAAAACCCAAAGTTAGCAGAAGGAAAGAGATCATAAAGATCAGAGCAGAAATAAATGAAATAGAAACAAAGAAAACAACAGCAAAGATCAATAAAACTAAAAGCTGGTTCTTTGAGAAGATAAACAAAATTGATAAACTATTAGCCAGACTCATCAGGAAAAAAAGGGAGAAGACTCAACTCAATAGAATTAGATATGAAAAGGGAGAAGTAACAACTGGCACTGCAGAAACACAAAGGATCATGAGAGATTACTACAAGCAACTATATGCCAATAAAATGGACAACCTGGAAGAAATGCACAAATTCTTAGAAAAGCACAACCTTCCGAGACTGAACCAGGAAGAGAGAGAAAATATAAACAGACCAATCACAAGCACTGAAATTGACTGCGATTAAAAATCTTCCACCAAACAAAAGTCCAGGACCAGATGGCTTCACAGCCGAATTCTATCAAACATTTAGAGAAAAGCTAACACTTATCCTTCTCAAACTCTTCCAAAATAAAGCAGAGGAAGGAATACTCCCAAACTCATTCTACGAGGCCACCATCACCCTGATACCAAAACCAGACAAAGATGTCACAAAGAAAGAAAACTACAGACCAATATCACTGATGAACATAGATGCAGAAATCCTCAACAAAAAACTAGCAAACAGAATCCAACAACACATTAAAAGGATCATACACCATGATCAAGTGGGATTTATCCCAGGGATGCAAGGATTCTTCAATATATGCAAATCAATGTGAAACACGATATTAACAAATTGAAGAAAAAAACCATACGATCATCTCAATAGATGCAGAAAAAGCTTTTGACAAAATTCAACACATATTTATGATAAAAACTCTCCAGAAAGTGGGCACAGAGGGAACCTACCCCAACATAATAAAGGCCATATATGACAAACCCACAGCAAACATCATTCTCAGTGGTGAAAAACTAAAAGCATTTCCTCTAAGATCAGGAACAAGACAAGGATGTCCACTCTCACCACTATTATTCAACACAGTTTTGGAGGTCCTAGCCACAGCAATCAGAGAAGAAAAAGAAATAAAAGAAATACAAATTGAAGTATTCCTGTAAAACTGTCACTGTTTGCAGATGACATGATACTATACATAGAGAATCCTAAAGATGCCACCAGAACACTACTAGAGCTAATCAATGAATTTGGTAACATTGCATGATACAAAATTAACGCATAGAAACCTCTTGCATTTCTATACACTAATGATGAAAAATATGAAAGAGAAATTAAGGAAACACTTCCATTTGCCATTGCAACAAAAATAATAAAATACCTAGGAAGAAACCTACCAAGGGAGACAAAAGACTTGTATGCAGAAAATTGTAAGACACTGATGAAAGAAATTAAAGATGATACAAACAGATGGAGAGACATACCATGTTCTTGGATTGGAAGAATCAATATTGTGAAAATGACTATACTACTCAAAGCAATCTACAGATTCAATGCAATCCCTATCAAATTACCAATGCATTTTTTACAGAACTAGAACAAAAAAACTTAAAATTGGGCTTCCCTGGTGGCACAGTGGTTGAGAGTCCACTTGCCGATGCAGGGGACACGGGTTCGTGCCCCGGTCCGGAAAGATCCCACATGCCGCGGAGCAGCTAGGCCCGTGAGCCATGGCCGCTGAGCCTGCACGTCCGGAGCCTGTGCTCCTCAACAGGAGAGGCCACAACAGTGAGAGACCTGCGTAATGCAAAACAAAACAAAACAAAACAAAACTTAAAATTTGTATGGAGACACAAAAGACCTCGAATAGCCAAAGCAGTCTTGACAGAAAAATATGGAGCTGGAGGAATTGGACTCCCTGACTTCAGATTATACTACAAAGCTACAGTAATCAAGACAGTATGGTACTGGCACAAAAACAGAAATATAGACCAATGCAACTGGATAGAAAGCCCAGAGATAAACCCATGCACCTATGGTCAACTAATCTATGACAAAGGAGGTAAGGATATAGAATGGAGAAAAGACAGTCTCTTCAATAAGTAGTGCTGGGAAAACTGGACAGCTACATTTAAAAGAATGAAATTAGAACACTACCTAACACCATACATAAAAATAAACTCCAAATGGATTAAAGACTTAGATGTAAGACCAAACACTACAAAACTCTTAGAGGAAAACACAGGAAAAACACTCTTTGACAAAACTCACAGCAAGATCTTTTTTGATCCACCTACTAGAGTAATGGAAATAAAAACAAAAATAAACAAATGGGACATAATGAAACTTAAAAGCTTTTGCAAAGCAAAGGAAACTACAAACAGGATGAAAAGACAACCTTCAGAATGGGAGAAAATATATGCAAACGAATCAACGAACAAAGGATTACTCTCCTAAATATATAAACAGCTCATGCAGCTCAATATTAAAAAAAAAAAAAAAAAAAACCCAATCCAAGAACGGGCAGAAGACCTAAATAGACATTTCTCCAAAGACATATAGATGGCCAAGAAGCACCTGAAAAGCTGCTCAACATCACTAATTATTAGAGAAATGCAAATCAAAACTACAGTGAGGTATCACCTCTCACCAGTTAGAATGAGCATCATCAGAAAATCTACAAACAACAAATGCTGGAGAGGGTGGAGGAAAGGGAACCCTCTTGCACTGTTGGTGGGAATGTAAATTGATACAGCCCCTATGGAGAACAGTATGGATGTTCCTTAAAAAACTAAAAATAGAATTACTGTATGACCCAGCAATCCCACTACTGGGTATATACCCAGAGAAAACCATAATTCAAAAAGACACATACACCCCAATATTCATTGCAGCACTATTTACAATAGCCAGGTCATGGAAGCAACCTCAATGCCCATCAACAGACGAATGGATAAAGAAGATGTGGTATATATATACAATAGAACATTACTCAGTCACAGAAAGGAACGAAATGGGTCATTTGTAGAGATGTGGCTGGATCTAGAGACTGTCATACAGAGTGAAGTAAGTCAGAAAGAGAAAAACAAATATCGTATATTACCACATATATGTGGAACCCAGAAAAATGGTACAGACAAACCAGTTTGCAGGGCAGAATTTGAGACACAGATGTAGAGAACAAACGTATGGACACCAAGGGGGGAATGTGGCAGGGGGGTGGGGGGGTGATGAACTGGGAGATTGGGATTGACCTGTATACACTAATATGTATAAAATGGATAACTAATAAGAACCTGCTGTATAAAAAATTAAATAAAATAAAATTTAAAAATTAAAAAAAAGAATGAACATCTAGTCCTACAATTACAAGAAATTATAATCCTTCAAATGATGTGACTATGTCTTAAATGCCAACTAGTTACATTTCTCCAAGAAAACTGTCCATAGGGTAGACTGTGACAAATTAAAGCATTCCCAGTGAAGCTGAGACACCAATAACAGTTTAATAGGAGAATTTCTAGGATCACGAGATCCCAAGGAACTCAAATACTAGATTTAAATTTACTCGGCCTCCCATAAATACACAAAAGCATATATAAATTTTCATATTATTATAGCTAAAAAACATCTAAGATATGAAATCTTTTAGTTCTGATGTTTAACACTCTCAAGAATGCTCTTTTACTCCCTTATGTGATATTCCACTTGATTTCACAATCACAGCTTTTGAAATACTCCATATATTGAGTAGTCTACAGTTGGTTATCCATTATATAAAAGATTTTGTACAATAAGAACCCATCAATTTCAGTTTTAAAGTATTATTCTTTACATTCAGTAACATAATATATCATTGGTATATAGTACTCTAACTTACTCATTTGATTTGAACCACAGGAGATCATGTTTGCTATAGGAAGGTACATAGACATAGGAAGGTAAAAGGGATATGTGTAAGCCAAGAGCATGGGAAAAGAGAAAAAAATAAAAAACAGTAAGAACAGAAAAACTCAGTGAACACAGGCATGAAGGATAAACAACATAGATGAAAACTACCCAATATACCTCAAAAGAGCTATGAGGGCACAAATATTTTACAGGATAGAAAAGTAAGTGGTGGTCATTACTATAATATAAACCATCATATAATATCTTCAAGAAGACAAGAAAGGGTACAGGGTGCCAGAGATGTTTATTATCAACGCAGACACTATGAAGAAACCCAGCTACCTAGAATAATTTTTTTCTGGGGCTTAGCAGAGCTGAAGTTTTAGGGTATTGCTATGTCTATTTTACATTGTTACAAAAATTATTGTAACCTGATCATGCTGCTTCAAGGATATAACCTTTCATCTGTGAGACAGGACCTTGTTTAATTCACTGCACCTAAAATTTTTACCTGGTCCATAAGTAGAAAGGGTTTTTTGTGAAGGGGCTAATTTAAATTGAAATATTAATAACAGAAAGAAATCTTTCTGCCATTTTAGCAATAAAACTTATTTGAGGCAATATTCTTAGTTCTTTAAGTAAAGAGTTAAAAACTTTACAGACAGTATATTCCAAAGGCCTCCTTAGCCAATTTCCTAAAGTACAGAACGATCAATAAAAATCAGCCTGTAATGGTATCTTCCAAACATCAACTGGAAAGAGTCTGTGTTCAATGGGATGCCAAATAGTACTGCCAGACATTTACTCTTATAGAAAGAGAATGCTATGTTTGCATTGTTCTGTTAATAGCATGATAACAAGTATGTTTACTGTAGGATCAGAAATGGACAGAAAAAAATACATAATAAAGCAGTGAATGGTGGACAGCCATTCATACTCTACTGGTCTACAGTTACTAGAGAGAAGAAAGAGTAAGTCCTATAATCTTAGGAAGCTATAAAAAAGAATACTCTCTTGTTAAAGCTCAAGAGAATCTGAAGAGGGAATAAAAGAGAAAAAAGTCAAACAGATTATGCTGTCAATTTTAGTTGTCATAATGTGCTTCAGAGATAAAACATTCCTCTGAATGGCAATTGAACAGATGGAAATTTTCATTTTTGGTTAACTGGATGGAAAAATTGGACCAGTACCTAAAATGACATTGAAATGAAGCTCAAATCCCCTCCCACAAGAAGGAAACAGATGCATCACTCCAGATACAAAATAAATTATTGAACAGTGCATATATTATATTGGCATCATTGTATCCAACTGTACATCTGCACAATGTTTTAGTCTCCTGGTGAGAGAACAGACATTTCTGAAAGGGAAAATAGGCAACTAGTGGAGTGAATCAGATAAGTATACCATTTGGGTAAGAAAAGCCAAACAACACTTCACTGAATTTGAAGTTATTCATGCTGAGATGAAAAAAGAACCATAAAGTATATTGATTCCAATGCCCTTGAACTTATACATTGATTTAAATGTAGTAGATTTAGAAACATAAAACCACATTTTCAAGACTTTTATAATCTTAAATCAGAATGAATAAAAATATATATATATGACTACTTAAGACTCTAAAGAAGTTAGGGTTGAATACCCACCTCACTTGAGTGGACAGAGAAGTGAGTGACATACTAAACTAAAGCTGCATTCCTTATCTTAAACTATGACTAGAGAGGATTCACAGAATAGGAAACACAAATCAGACTTATTTGATAATTTAAAGTTAATAACTGATCCCGTGAGTTGTGAACTAAGGAAATGGTTTTTACTCTTTTATAAGTCCCAATTCCACCTTCTGACAATACTGTCCTTTTTGGTACTTTCCCACTGCTTTCCTAGCCAGCTCTTGACAGAGCTTATCCATGCAGGCAGCTTACACCATCCTACACTTGCACCACAGTCTTCCTATCAATCCTTTCCATTCTTTCCCAAGTCATTAAATCCTCAGTCCAGCTGCAGAGAAAATATGAGATACCAGCTTTAGAGGGTAGGTAAGCAAGCAGGTTGTTATTTTGTTTTAAGGTATAATCTCGGTTGGCACTGGGCCAGCAACACTTCTGCATTATAAGGTGACTGTATACGGTCTGATTGGGGGATGCAGATGATGCCTGAGGATGCCAGCAGAATAAATTCTGAGGTTAGAACCTAAAAGGGAAAGAGGCAAAAGGAAAAATGTCTCTAACATAAAAAGATTTTATAGTTAAATAACAGAAATTCTGACTTCTTTTTATTTATTAAGTCATTCATCACAATGTAATGAGATTTTCCAAATATCTAAAGTGATAGGGACTTCCCTGGTGGCGCAATGGTTAAGAATCCGCCTGCCAATGCAGGGGACATGGCTTCGAGCCCTGATCCAGGAAGTTCCCACATGCTGCAGAGCAACTAAGCCCGTGTGCCACAGCTACTGAACCTGCGCTCTAGAGCCCATGAGCCACAACTACTGAGCCCGCGTGCCACAACTACTGAAGCCCACATGCCTAGAGTCCGTGCTCCACAACAAAGAGAAGCCATCGCAATGAGAAGCCTGCGTGCCGCAACTAGAGAAAGCCTGCACATAGCAACAAAGACCCAATGCAGCCAAAAATGAATAAATATTTTAAAATAATAATAAAGTGATAGAATATTTTATCAGATATGACTTCCAATCCAACTATATTTAACAAGGATTCACTATCTTGAAGACCGACTGAAATGTCTCACAAGACTACCAGAACAGCACAGGTGAGAAAAATAAGTTCAGTGCCAGCCCTACAAAATACTAATGGAAAGCGGATATCATGGGCACAATGAATTACGAGTCTGTACTGGTGTATAGTATTCACAATGGTATTCCCTCTAGAAATAAAGTTGCACAGGGAAGTCATTCTTTGCATTCTCCCCATCATTTTTAAACACAAGCAAATGTGAAGCAGAGCTCATTAAAGATATAGAAAGACAAATATAACTTAAAAGTAAAAGTATAAGGAGGTTGGGTCCATCTGGACTTATTAGAGAAAAGCCTTGAGGGGAATAACTGGGAATATGGGATAGGAGAAATAGTTAGAAGGTAATTGGGAAAGGGGAACTCAAGTTGGCTCCCTCCCTGGGGTGTTTCTGCCAAGGAAGGAGAATAAGAATAGAACCTTCAGGAATAGTATCATGTGGTGGCTGGATGCCCAAAGAGAGTCTGTTGCTAGAAAAAGGCCATGGTATAATATGGTAATGATTCACAGAAGAATAAGAAAAAGAAGTGGACCAGGAATCATCAATATTTTGTTCCTCTGACTCATTCCGATGCTCTATGTTTCCAGCCACTCTATTACCCACTCTCTGTTAGCTGTATCTCTGTCATTCTGTAATCATTCTTAAATTAACATTAGCAGAGATTTAATTTAAAAGATAAACTAAAACAAAAGGTTTCACAAAATATTTTATATTTTCAGATGTTTTATGGTCACTGGTCATGGGACTAACAGAGGAGACTGATGGATCATAACCAAGGAGTCAGGTGAAAACTTCTAATCCAGAGGGCAAGAGAACAGGTAGGAGTCCCAGGTCTTCTTAAATGAGGACAGAAACAGCACGAAAAGGGCTAACCTAAAGGAAGCAGTGTGTTCTCATTTGAAGTTAAGTCTACCTCTATCTGCACTTCATTGTCATTAGAGACAGATACTTAAGATTCTTATTTTGATATCCATGTGTTTTCTTATCAAACACAATAACTGCATATCATTTATTGACTTTAAACATGAAGGTAATTTATGAATAAAGCATTTTTAATATGGTTTAGAACGTGTTGAAACATAACCTTTGAATAAACAGAAAGTACATACAGAAACTCTGGCAAGTCTGACTGGAGGCTGGATTTACCTAAGTGTAAAGCCTCAAATGGGGCAGAGAAAAGCCGAAGTGCTATTAATGAAACCATATGTGGCAAATGAACATTAAATCTACTCATCTTTCATTGAAAAGGAGCACTAGAGACTAAAGCTCTTTTAATCCCTTTGTTCATCTTTTTTGTTGGGCAGATGATTAGCACATTTTCAATGCTGACAAATTACATACTCTGTTAAGCACTGGATCCTTCAACACTGTGAAGATTATGCTCTTCGGCAATCATTTACAACAATTTTAATGTTTTTCTTCTATCATGTTGTCTTCTAATATTTTTTATTTTTCCCCATCAAAAATCATTATGCAAATTTCAGCCATAAAGAAAGAAATTCTCTCAATCTGGAATTCTAAACATTGTTAGCTTTTCTGTAAAAGGGAAAGAATAGAAACAAACACCACTTCATCCAACAAGGTTTATAGTGCATCTAGTTTTTCGAGAACTTCCTTTAAATAGTTCCAGAATAAGTACTCTGGCTTCACAGCAAACATATTTCAAAATACACTGTATTTGAAGATGCTGATATTAACAGCATTATCCCTGTGTACTAGTGTAACTAGTTATCCTTTTTTAAAAAAATTGAGATGAAATTCACATAAGATAAAATTAACTATTTTTTTCATTTTATTTTTTAAATTAATTCTTATTGGAGTATAGTTGCTTTACAATGTTGTGTTAGTTTCTGCTGTACAGCAAAGTGAATCGGCTATACATATACATATATCCCTTCTTTTTTGGATTTCCTTCCCATTTAGGTCACCACAGAGCACTGAGTAGAGTTTCCTGTGCTACACAGTAGGTTCTCATTAGTTGTCTATAAAATTAACTATTTTAAAGTACACAATTAATTGGCATTTAGTACATTCAAAATGTTGTGAAAACACCCTGTCTAGTTCCAAAACATTTTCATCACCCCAAAAGAAAACCCAGTAACCATGAAGCAGTCATTCCCCATTCTCCCCTTTCCCTAGCCCCAGCAATCTGTTTTTGGTTTCAATAGATTTACCTATTTTGGATATTTGCATATAAATGGAATCATACAATATGTGACCTTTCTTGTCTAGATTCTTTTATGTAGCACATTAATATGTTCACAAGGTCACCCATATTGTAGCATTTATCAGTACTTCATTTCTATTTATGGATGAGTAATATTCACAAGTTATTTTTCTATTCATCTACTGATGAACATTTGGGTTGTTTTCACCCTTTGGCTACTGTGAATAGTGCTATCAATATTTGTCTACAAGTATTTCAGTACTTGTATCAATTCTTCTGAATATGTACTTAGGAGGAGAATTGCTGGATCATATGGTAATTCTATGTTTAACTTTTTGAGAACTATCAAACTGTCTTCCAGAGAAGCTGCACCATTATATATTCCTACCAGCAATGTAGAAGGGTTCTAATTTCTTCCTATCTTTGCCATCACTGTTTATTTTTCACTTTTTTGATTACAGCCATCCTAGTGGTTATGAAGTGGTATCTTACTGTTTTAATTTACATTTCTCTAATGAATAATGATGTTAAGCATCCATTCATGTGCTTGTCGGTCATTTGTAAATCTTTGGAGAAATGTCTATTCAAATCCTTCGCCCATTTTAAAATTTGGTTATTACTTTTTTGCTTTAAATACTAGACCCTTATCAGATGTATAGTTTGTAAATGTTTTCTCCCATTCTGTAGGCTGACTTTTCACTTTGTTAATGTCTTTTGATAAATGAAAAGTTTTTAATTTTGAAGTCCAATTTATCCATTTTTTCTTTTGTTGACTGTGCTTTCAGTGTCGTATCTAAGAATCCACTGCAAAATCCAAGGTCATAAAGATTTACCCCTGTGTTTTCTTCTAGGAGGTTTATAGTTTTAGTGCCTACATTTAGATAGCTGATCCATTTTGAGTTAATTTTTGTATGTGATGTGAAGTGGAAGCCCAACTTCATGCTTTTGTATATGGATATCTAATTGTCTCAGCACCACTTGTTAAGGAAACTATTCTTTCCCCCACTGAGTGGTCTTAGCACCTTTGTTACTAATAATTGGCCATGGATGTATGAGTTTATTTCTGACTTCCAGTTCTATTCTATTGGTCTGTAGTCATCTGTTTGAACTGTATACTTTTCTGCATGCTCAAAGCATAAATACAAAAGAGCTTGGATAAGAAACACTACTCTAAGATCTTTTAACTTGACTTAAAGTTTCCCACTATACTGGGAAACTATACTCAGATATAACTGAGTTATATCTTTGGTAGGGATGATACCCTGAACTGGCACTGATTTTAAGCACCCTCTTCCTGGAGCTGACATGAGGAATGACGGAGATTCCTTAGATTCTTGCAAATCAACTTGAGGCACTCCTTAACGTAAATGTATGTGGTATTGAGATAGCACTACCAACCTTCCTCTTTGTGTAGCTCATCATTACTGGGAGCAGAAAGAGTGATAAAAAAGGAAAAAGGTGACAAAAAGAAGGCACAGCTTCTATTCTCAGGAGATCTGTAGAATAGATCTTGTTAGCAACAGCTAATAAACTTGGGCCAAGTGACCAAGAAGCCAGTTTACCAAATACTTATAAGCATCTGCAATGATTACTAGTAACCACACAGCCACAAATACTGTAAAGATTTCATTGGAAATTGTGTGAATGCTTGGTGTTTGCTGCAAATGACACACGTTCTCTTGATTTATTAAGGAAACAGACATGGAAATGGGCAAATGAAGGAAGTGAAGGGGTAAAATACTGTTTTGTTAGTTCCAAAAATGTTTTTTGAACTTACTTTTAAGACTCATTTTTAGATAGTTTTAAAGAAGAAAAGTCTCAGGAATTATTTTTAGAAAGTACAGGGAAAAAGTACAGGAAACAAACAATATAGGAAATTACTTTTTTCCTTGTTTTATTCTCACTAATATTCTAGTAGCAAAAATATAACTTAGCTAGCCCTGACCTACCAAGTCCACAGTTCTCAACAATGAACACTGTTAATGGATTTATTTACAACACACAGTACAATGACATTAAAAGGTAGGCAGAGGGTCATAAATCTTAAAATTGTGGTATGATCATGGAAATAGCCATCATTTTTACTTTTAAGAGGGAGGGAGGTAGCCTCTTTGGGGCCAAATATACCATTAGAATTAGATGGTGCTTGAACTTTACTCATGAGATATTGGAAGTCTGCTTCTTTCCTCATATCAGCCAGAAAAGCAGAACACTTAAGAGCAACGGAAGAATTGGTCATCTGGCTGGTAGCTATCAGCCCTTGTATTAGGTACTGTGATAATACTACTACCATGCAAAAGCTCTACTCCAGAGTGCCCCAGGATCTATTAATCTCACTCCCTTACATGAGAGGCTCTCTGAATTTATAAGGAATATCTTCTGAAAGGCTGTACATAAGAAACTTTTCTACCATCTGATAAATCACAGCTAGGTGATAAGGGTCATATAAGAGGGAAATTTGACTTATTTCATCAACCTCTTTTAGGTGGTATATTCCTTAACACATCTTTTCTTCTTTCTCTCCATGTCTCAACAGGGAAGTACTAAGGATACATAACACTGAGCTAGAAAAACAAGAGTCTAGAGTAGCCTGAACTGGGAAGATCAACTTAAAGGGGTTGGGGGGCGGAGTGGGACAGGGAGAGTGGAAGGGCTCCTTTCTAAACTAACCATGCTTGCTTAACTCAGATATCAGTCACTTAGAGCAGTGCTTCTCAAACTTTAATATGCATGTGAATCACCGGTGGATCTTGTAAAAATGAATATTCTAATTCAGTAGGTCTGGGATGGCATCTGAGATTCTACAGATTGTATCTGACAAAGAGAAAGGTGATTTTCAGGGAGATACTACCAGAACTCTGAACAAAACTGCGAAGTCTATGTCGACCATTCTACTTTCTTTCCCAAATGTCCCCCCCATTTTATGGTTCCTCATTCCTTCTGTATCTAAAAAGTCTTCCACCTCATAGAGATAAGCCTCTCAAATAAGAGAGAGGAAGATCACTCACCTTAACCTTCTAAAACAACTCCCAATTTAACTGCCCTTTGGTCCAAAGTGTTATTGGATTAAAGCATACTGTTATCCTTAATGGTTAAAGCAATACAAACTAAAATGAGAATTAATGATAACTTTGCTCCTCCAAAGGGGCACTTGTAGTTTAATCAAGATTATCTTATCAACCTACATTCATATCTACTAGGGAGACTGCTACGTGGAAAATATTTTCAAGATCCTCTGCTCCCTATTCATCTGGTAACACAGTATTATTTCCACTCATCTTTAATTGGTCTGGAAGGGTTTTAAATACATAGAGTCTATATTAAGAACATGTAGCCTCAAACCCTCCAATCTCACTTCCTCTGCCATTGTTAAGTGGCTTCATACCTCTCAGTATACTGAAAACAGGAGGTGATACAGTGCACTCAAATACTCAAAATTTTAAATCATAAACCTCTGAACATAATGGGTCTCCTATTCTGAAAAATCTCATCATAATAAATTACATAGCGAAAAAAAAAATTAAGGGACTTATGAAGGTTTGGTAAGTAATTTTACAGAGATAGGTCATAGTATGGGAAGGGAGCCAGAGAAAGGTATCGCCTGCTGTGTAGGGTACTATTAGAAGGAGAGAAAAATGGGATTTTTGTAGAGAGAAAGGACGATCATAGAGATTATAGTTGAGTCATAGTATCTTTTTCACTTTGGAGGGAGCACATGATTCAAACCTCTATAACATTTTTGTGGTTTACTCATTAATAACCAAAGCCTTTGTTAAGTCTCTGATTCCAATATTCATGCCTATTCATAGGATAAAGTATGTTTTCAGCATGTTGAGAGCAAATAAAATTTTACAAGTCTATTCCACATATTTATTAAACAAAAGGAACATTTTTAAAGGTATTGAGACTACTATATTTCCAAAACAGCAATAATTTCTTACGGCTAAAACAATTTATTTGGATTTTCACATATCTTATTTCATAATTTTCGGAAAACAGATATAAGAATAATCCTTCAAAATGATACATACTGAAAAGAAAAGAAAGTGATCATTAATTTTTTTGTTCCTTCAGTATCAGTTTCTTAAAGGACACAGTTAAATGTTAATGATTAAAATTGTCCTTATTAAAATTAAAGCTTTAGATTTACTGGTTTAATTATTCATTCATTCAAGTTTATAGTCGCCCAAAATGTTCCTGAATATTTAGCTTTTCAACAATTTAAGCAGTAGCTATAAATTTAATTCTGCTGACCTAGGTGCATTTCTGAGACTCCTAGAGTTTAAAATTTTGACTACCTTCTATACCAAACCCCCAGAAAAGATAAAGGTGGGTGCCACTCATTGGCTGAGAATCATATTAAATATTTGCTTGCCAATAATTTAGCAGGATACTTGGCAGGTCGCCAGAGAATAAGCCTTTCTCCAAGATGCTAATACCTCATTTAGACGCTATTTTAGACATTAAAAAATTTTTGTTCTTGCACAAGCATATAATTTAAAAGTATAAGGAGGAAGGAATCCAAGCACAATAAAGGTAAGAATGGAAAGGGAGATCCTGAAAAGATTTTATTTGCTAATGGGTATAAAATGGTGGTCATTAAAGTAATAAAAAAAAGAAAGGAAAAATAAAATTTTATTAGTTATAAATAATTATGCTTAATTCTTTTATTTTCTAATTATATTCTGATGTCACATCAAGTTGTCAAGATTTATTTTCCAGATTATGAATCAAAAGTAAGTTATCTGAAAAGTAAGTTGTCTTTAACTTATTGTTAAAGACTATTAAGTCTTTAACTCTAATGTTAGCAGCCTTTTCAGCATACCTAATTTGAACTAGATAAACTGTTATATAGCTGATTAAAATATTAAAGTGGCTTTGACCCATTTTCCTTTCTTATAGCTTAATCAACTGTTTTTACAGTATTTCCAATGTTTCAGTTATTTTCCTCAAATTTGGACATCCTGCCTAAGTGAAAACACCTTAGTGAAGTCAGACACAGTTACAGGAATATTGCACAACAGGGTCAGACAGATCTTTCTATGAGTTTCCAAAGAGACTGATTGGAGTCTACACTGCAATCACCAAACCTCTGTCTTGATGAACATGTGCCACATTTATAACACAGTATTGGGCTACTATTGTTGCTATATGTCATTGCTTCAATAATAAATCCTTGCTGCATAGTTTTGTGAACTAAGTATAAAGCTTGACTTGGTTCTGATAAATAGAAGATTTTTTTCAAAAGAAAAGCAGATAAAGAGCTATAAATGTAGCAGATGTGGTGTATGGGTGCGTGTGTGTATAAGATAATAGCACTAAAGAAGCTTCAATTGGTATAAAAGAATAGTAAAGCATTTATTGTGTGGTGCACATTAATAAAAAGCACACTACAAAATCACTTTTAAAGATCATTTTTGTTAAACAACACTGGGAAAATATAGCCTGAGTTCTTAGGATCTTTGGGCCAGTAACAATCTCTTTCAGACCTCAGTTGCCTCATCTGTAAATGAATAAGAGTACCCATTCAAAAGGCCCTCCATTTACAATTTATATCTGAGTGGCAATAACAGTGTCTTAAAGTTACACACACAAGGACAAACAAGGTTAAAAATTTAAATAACCTAATGATTTCTTTATCTTTGTTCTTCAAGCTGGTCATGTGGTTACTGATATAATAAAATCAGAGTTGAAAACACTTTAACTCTAATTTCCTATCAGAATAGCTTTTAGTGTTAAACAGAGACAGAAAAGAAAAAAATCCAGGAATTATTTAAGTTAAAAATACTTTTTAATATAAATTATGCTAGATTATTTTTCAGTTACTCTTTGGAAAACTAGAAATGCACAGTCAATGCTCTCATGTGGAAAATGTAAAGACCAAGCAAGTGAATCTAAGATTCAGAGGAGGAAAATACCCATGTAAGAGTCATGAAGGAAAAATATAGGTGCTCTATTAGTAATGGATTTAGAGATGAGTGTGCTATCTTACCAGAAAGCACTTATCTTTGGTACAAATGGTTGAGTGGTCAAAAGAAGTCTTGAGGGTAAGAATACTTTAGAAAATACATGTGAGGTGAATGTCTACTAATGATGTATTCCAAATATTTTATGATATTTATCATATGTTATTCCATAATTCAGGTCATTAATAAAATACAATTATATGAGAGAGACTGCTTAATAAAGGTACATTTCCTGCATCTGCATAAATTTTACCATAGACTTTAAGTATTCCGCATATGCTCTAGCTTTGATAAAAGTTGGTTGTTTTAAAAAGTTGTATTAAAGTGTACATAAAATTTAAATATCTCACTTCTACGTTTAACACCTTCTCACTGGCTCATAATTTTACTTTTGACTTTCACTGACAATATATAGTAATCTCCAATCCTTAAGGAAAAGCATTTTCAGTTTTAAGAATGCCTATATTTGACTGTACTGTATTATTTTATGATTTTGATCATTAATTAGTCAAAATATTTGATTAGAAACTAGATCTTAACAGAAATATGATAAGAAAATTTACGAAAATAACATTTCTAAGAAATAAGGTCTGTTTTAAACACACACTTCTAGTAAATGCCTGATACATAAACAATATTCAATGACTATTAAAGAGATGAATGAAAGTAGTGAGAGGTGGTTCTAGTCTTATGAACTGCCCATTTCTCCTCCTATTATACCATCTGTCTCCCTAGATGGCATATAGGCATAAAACAATATATCTGATTATTTTTTTTTTAAAAAGACACTGCTAAGAACAGTCACTAAATATAGGTTCATTTCAAAAGCAAAAAGGGAGGCTTCAGAAATAACATCTTAGAAAAAGAAAATCAAATTTTAGAGGTAAAATGACAAGAAATCTCTTAGGTTTAAAGTAAAACCATCTCAAGGGCTTTTATACTCTCAAACGGACTACTTTTCTCTTTATTCTGCTGCTGCTGCTTAAGAGAAAAAAGCAGCAGAAGCACTGCAAGAAAAGAAATGAGATAACCACAGCTTTGTAGTCTAATCTGAAGTCCGGGGGTGTGATACCTCCAGTTTTGTTCTTTTTTTCTCAAGATTGCTTTGGCAATTCAGGGTTTCTTGTGGTTCCATATAAATTTTAGAATTACTTGTTCCAGTTCTGTGAAAAATGTCATGGGTATTTTGATAGAGATTGCACTGAACCTGTAGATTGCTTTGGGTAGTCTGAACATTTTAATAATATTAATTCTCCCAATCCAAGAACACAGGATATCTTTCCATTTCTTTGTATCGTTTTCAATTTCCTTCATCGATGTTGTATAGTTTTCAGAGTGTAGGTCTTCCATCTCCTTTGTCAAGTTTATTCCTAGGTATTTTATTCTTTTTGGTGTGATTTTAAACAGATTGTTTTCTTGCTTTCTCTTTTTTTTTCTTGCTTTCTCTTTTTGATAGTTTATTAGTGTATAGAAAAGTGACAGATTTCTGTGTATAAATCTTGCATCCTGCAACTTTCATTTACTAGTTCTAGTAGTTTTTTGGTGGAGACTTTAGGGTTTTCTATGTGTAGTATCATGTCATCTGCAAATAGTGACAATTTTACTCCCTCTCTTCCAATTTGATGCCTTTTATTTCTTTTTCTTCTCTGACTGCTGTGGTTAGGACTTGCAGTATTATTTTAAATAGAAGTGGCGAGAGTGGGCATCCTTGTCTCATTCCTTATTTTAGAGGAAAGACTTTTAGCTTTTCACCGTTGAGTATGATATTAGCTGTGAGTTTGTCATAAATGGGTCTTTATTGTGTTGAGATATGTTCCCTCTATGCCCACATTGATGAGCGTTTACATCATGAATGGATGTTGAATTTCGTCAGATGCTTTTCCTGCATCTGTTGAGATGATCATGTGATTTTTATCCTTCCTTTTGTTAATGTGGTAGACCACTGATTGGTCTGCAAATATTGAACCATCCTTGTGTCCCTGGAATAAACCCCACTTGACTGTGGTGTGTATTTTTTATTTATTACTGAATACAATTTGCTAATATTTTGGGGGGGAATTTTTGCATCTACATTCATCAGAGGCATTCTCCTGTAATGCTCTTTTTCTGTAGTGTCTTTGTGTGATTTTTGTATCAGGTTAATGATGGCCCCACAGAATGAATTTGGGAGTGCTCATCAATTTTTTGGAGCAGTTTGAGAGAATAGGTATTGGCTTTTCTTTATATGTTTGGTAGAATTTCCCTGTGAAACCATCAAATCTCAGACTTCTGTTTGTTTTTTTTTTTTTAGTTAAAAATTCAGTCTCACTACTAATGATGGGTCTGTTTAGATTGTCTGTTTCTTCCTGATTCTGTCTTGGAAGGCTGTATATTTCAGGAATTTGTCCATTTCTCCGACATTGTCCAATTTGTTGGCATACAACTGTTGGTGGTACTCTTTTATTTTTTTCTGTATCTCTATGATATCGGTTATTATTTCTCCTATTTCATTTCTTATTTTGTTTATTTGGGCCCGCTCTCTTTTTTTCTTGATGAGCCTAGCTAAAGGTTTATCAATTTTGCTTAGCTTTTCAAAAAAACACCTCTTGGTTTCATTGATCTTTTCTCTTGGGTTTTTTTTTTTTTTTTGGTCTCTATTTTATTTATTTCCTCTCTCCTCTCTCCTCTTTATTTTTTCCTTCCTTCTGTTCATTTTGGGCTTTACTTATTCTTCCTTTTCTAATTTCTGTAGATGGTAGGTTCAGTTGAGATTTTTATTGCTTCTTGAAGAAGGCCTGTATCACTATAAACTTCCCTCTTACTGCTTTTGCTGCATCCCATATATTTTGGAAAGTTGTGTTTCCATTTTCATTTGTCTTGAGGTATTTTCTGATTTCTTCATTTAACCATTGGTTTTTAAATAGCATGTTGTTTTAGTTTCCATATGTTTATACTTTTCCCATGTTTCTTCCTGTACTTGATTTCTAGTTTCATACCATTGTTTTCAGAAAAAATGCTTGATATAATTTCTATTCTCTTAAATTTGTTGAGGCTTATTTTGTGACCTACCCTGTGATCTAAATGGAGAATGTTCCATGTACACTTGAAAAGAATGTGCATTCTGCTGCTTGGGGATGGAATGTCCTGTTGATACTGATTAAGTCCAACTGGTCTAAAGGGTCATTTAAGACCATTTTCCTTATTGATTTTGTCTGGATGATCTGCCCATTGATGTAAGTGGGGTGTTAAAGGGCCCTACTATTACAGTATTACTGTCAATTTCTCACTTTATGTCTGTTAATATTTGCTTATATATTTAGGTGCTCCTGTACTAGCTGCATACATGTTATATCCTCTTTTTGGATTGATCCCTTTATCTTATATAATACCCTTCTTTGTCTTTTGTTATAGACTTTAATGTCTACTTTGATATGAGTATTGTTACCCTTGCTTTCTTGTCGTTTTCATTTTGATGAAATATCTTTTTCCATTCCCTCACTTTCAGTCTGTGTGTGTCTTTATCGTTGAAGTTAATCTCACGCAAGCATCATATAAATGTGTCTTGTCATTTTATCCAATCAGCCACCCTATGTCTTTTGATTGGAGCATTTAGTCCATTGACATTTAAAGTGATTATTGATAGGCAGGTACTTATTGCCATTCTGTTACTTGTTATCTGGTTGTTTTTGTAGTTCTCTGTTGTTTTCTTCTTTTGGTTTCTTCCCTTGTGGTTTGATGATTTTCTTTAGTGTTATGCTTCTGTTTCTTTCTGTCTAGTTTTTGTATATCTATTGTAGGTTTTTGATTTGCAGTTACGATGGGATTCATGTACTTTGATTTCTAACTATATCTACTTGTTTTAAACATGCAGATAAGTTCAAACACATTCTAAAAGATCTACATTTTTTACTCCCTATATTTTGTTTTTGATGTCATATTTTACATCTTCATGTTTCCCTCTACTGAATATTGTAGTTACAGTTGGTTTTAAAATTTTTTATCTTTTAATTTTTGTACTAGCTTACTTACTTGGTTGATCCTCAGCCTTTACTATGTATTTGCCTTTCCTATTGGGATTTGCCTTTCCTATAGATACTTATTCCTTGCTATAGCCTTTTCTTTTCCACTTAGAGAATACCCTTTAACCTTTCTTTTAGGGTTGGTTTAGTATTGATGAATTCTTTTAATTTCTGCTTCTCTGAAAAGTTCTTTATCTTTCCTTCAATTCCAAATGATAATCTTGCTGGCTAGAGAATCCCAGGTTGCAGTTTTTTCCCTTTTAGCACTTTTCATATATCATGCCACTCCCTTCAGGCCTGCCTTGTATATAACTCTGTTTTTCTCTTGTTGCCTTTAAACTGCTCTCTTTAACTATTGTCATTTTAATTAACATATGTGTGCATCTGTTTGGATTCATCTTGTTTGGGATCCTCTGTGATTCCTCTAACTGGATATTTTTTCCTTCTTCAGATTCAGGAAATTTTCAGCCATAATTTCATTAAATACATTTTTAGCCCCCTTCTCTGCTTCTTCTCCTTCTAGGAACCCTTTAATGCAAATGTTGGTATGCCTGATGTTGTCTCAGAGGTCCCTTAAATTGTTCCCATTTTTTAAATTTTATCTTTCTTTTGCTGTTCTGATTGGGTGATTTCTATTATTCTATCTTCCAGATCACTTATATATTCTTCTGTATCACCTAATCTGCTGTTAATTCTTTCTAGTATGTTTTTCATTCCAGTTACTGTATTCTTCAGTTCTGACTGGTTCTTTTTTATATTGTCTAGTTCCTTGCTAAAATTCTCACTGTGTTCATCTATTCTTTTCCCTAATTCAGTTAGCATTCTTATTACCAACGCTTTGAACTCTTTATCTAATAAATTGTTTATTTCTGTATCATTGGTTGTTTTTTTCAGGGGTTTTCTCTTGCTGTTTCAATTGAAACAAATTCCTATCCTCTCATTTTGCTTAACTTTCTTTGTCTCTATGAAATTAGGTGGAAAAGTTAGCTATTTCAATCTTAAAGCAGTGTCCTTGTATAGGAACATCCCTATACATGTTGCATGTGCCCAGTGGCTTTGGTGGGAGAGCTGGGTCTGATGTGAACACAAGTCACGTCTTTCCTCAGGGCTAGCTGGCAGCACTCACCTTGGGAGGAGGTGGCACTGGAGATGGAGGTGCTAGAGAGCCAAGTGAGAGCTGGGGCTTCTCCTTTGGTTAGGATCCAAAACCACTCTATTCGGGGTGATGGGTCCCAAGCTTCTGAAGCAGAAGCCCCGAGGGTCAGGTTTGAGCTGCCTCCATTCCCTTTAAGTGTGTGTTCTTCTCCCTCCCAGTACCAGCACCCTCGGCCCAGAGGTGAGCAGTGCTGGAGAGAGAGGGGCTGGTACAGGCCCTTAGTGTGGGTCTAGGCGTGGGCTGTGTTGATCCCAGCTGCAGTCAGCAACGCAGGCAGCTTCTGATGAGCTCCCTGTGTAAGCAATCAGTAACAGCTGTCCCTGCCCTGCTCAGATGCTACTTCAGGTCTGAACAGCATTTGTCCCTCACAGCTGAGCTCTTCCTCAGCTGCTGCAGCCCTTGCCGTGGCAGGGAGCTGTGCCACTGAGCAGGTGGGGCAGGTGCTAGCAATCAGTGGGTTGGGGGCATGGGCTGTGGCAGTGCAGCCAAAGTCAAAGTCCCAGACTGCTTCTGATGCACTGCTTGTGTAAGTGCCCACAATGGCTGCCCCTGCCCTGCTCAGAGGCCACTACAGGTCTGAGCCACCTTTGTGCCTCATATCCGAGCTCTCCCCTCAATTATGGCAGCCCTCACCCCAATGTGGAGCTGCATCATGGAGCAAGCAGGGCTATAGCAATCGCTCAGCTCAGGCTGGGGCATATGCCAGGAGAGTCATGGGAAACCGGCCAGTGACCGAGGCAGTTTCAGTCTGCCCTGTTTCAGGAGTAAGCAAGCATATGTGCGCTCCTCACAAATAGAGTCCAAGCTTCCAAGAGCCCTCCTGTTAGTCCCATTGCCCATCCAACTGGCCAAGGGGACTGAGCTTCCCACTGTCAGACACCAGGGCTGGTGCACCCAAAATATGGCTTGAACCACTCACTCCCAAGGATCTCCTCTTCTGAGTCCCCTCCCAGGGGCACAGGTCCCAACCCTCTCACCTCTCTTCCCTTCCTGCCCAATTCTGTGTGGATCTTTCTTACAGCCCTGGTTGTACAGGAGTCTTTCTGCTACTCTCCAGTTAGTTTTCAGTGAAAATTTGTCCACATGTAGATGTATTTTTGATGTGTTCATGGAAGGAGGTGAGTCCTATGTCCTTCTACTCCAACATCTTGATCTCCTCTTTTGATTTTGTAATTCTTGTAGAGTAACTAACACTTATACAGTCTCCAAATAGCAGCAAAAATGAACTGCCGAACTGAGTAGTACTTTGGGAAGTGAGAGGGCTAAGTAAGAAAAGTAATAGTTTCAACTGATTTACCTGGACAGAGCAACTTGGGTTCAATGATGAACACAAATGGAGCTCACCACTAAATGACACTGACAAATCAATACTAGATATATTATTTTTCATTTGCTGTAATTCTTCCGCAAATACAGTGAATCATGACAAGTGCTAGGAATAGTGTCTAATTCATAGGATTTAATAATACTAATTACAGTGATTGCTGCTATTGACATTACTACTTTTTTTTTCTTTTTTTTTTTTGTGGTACACAGGCCTCTCACTGTTGTGGCCTCTCCCGTTGCGGGGCACAGGCTCCGGACGCGCAGGCTCAGCGGCCCTGGCTCACGGGCCCAGCCATTCCACGGCATGTGGGATCTTCCCAGACCGGGGCACTATGGGAACCCCTGTCGCCAGCATCGGCAGGCAGACTCTCAACCACTGCGCCACCAGGGAAGCCTGACATTACTACTCTTAATATAAAGCAATTATGAGATACTCAAAGCAAAAAAGGACAATAACTCTTTTTCTCTTACATGAAACATATTCAGCCTCACTCAGAAATAGATATAACTAGCTTAGTCACTCATTCATTATTAGTTTCCATTTCTGATCAAAAGGTCCCATATTTCCCTGGCAGGGAAAGGCAGAATTGAAGATTATGGTTCCTTAAATTCTTAAAGACAGTATAAAGGATTGCCTGTATGACTGTGAATAATTTCATGCTCCTGTTTCTCTCTTGGACGAAAGTATGACTCTGATGTGATTCCACTGGTATGAGACAGGAATGCAATCAAGGACTACAGGGAAAATGTTGATATTTTCCCCTCACCAAAATACAATTAAGTGTTTAAGTACATGCATGCATACACACACAAACTAAGGAAGTTCAATAAGCAATTGAAATAATCTCAGAGGAAAACACAATTAAGAAATGAAATTTTAAAATGAAGATAAGAAAATGGAAATTCCAACATTCAGAGAACACTAAGATAACCTATGTAAAAAATTAACCATTTTTATTATTTTATATTCAACAAAGGATTTTAAAAGAAGTTCAACTTTTTTCAGGTATTCCTAAACAGAAGGCATGGTTTAAGTAAAATCATAAAACATTTTAGGATATTCTATGAATTTGATGATGTCCATGGTTATGATTATATTATGTTATCTCCAATAACTCAAGACAGAATATTACTTACTGTTAGAAAAATTATATGTATGATCTTTTAAAATTTTGGTCAATTCTTCAAAACATAACTGTCACTTTTATCACTGCATTACTGACTAGGAGTAACCCATAGCGTCATTTTGAAATCCTTGTCTTATGACTAGCATTTTATAAAGCAGTAGTGCTGGGTTTATTTGGAAGAAAAAATATAAATTCAATTATTTTAAAGAAAAGATTCCTTCCTCAAACTGGCTCAAAGAAAAATATTTAATAAACTGGCAAGCTACATTTTTCAAGACAATGCTGCCACCTGCTGGAAAAATATTTCCCAAATGTTAGAGTAAAATCACATTCTAAAGAACTATATATCATAATCTTCCAATTACTCACTGAAAAAAGACACACCTTACTTAATAATTCTGACCATTTTATTTTTCTGACTTTTAATAACTATGTCTTAATTGAATACCAATTAACTATGGTTTTCAGTGTATTTAAACACTAAATACAAATAAGTTGAAGTGACATCATCAAAAACAATGCAGCTCTAAAGAGCTAACACCTATCCTTCTCAAACTCTTCCAAAATATAGCAGAGGGAGGAACACTCCCAAATTCATTCTACGAGGCCACCATCACCCTGATACCAAAACCAGACAAAGATGTCACAAAGAAAGAAAACTACAGGCCAATATCACTGATGAACATAGATGCAAAAATCCTCAACAAAATACTAGCAAACAGAATACAACAGAACATTAAAATGATCATTAACCATGATCAAGTGGGGTTTATCCCAGGAATGCAAGAATTCTTCAATATACACAAATCAATCAATGTGATACACCATATTAACAAACTGAAGGGAAAAAAACATATGATCGTCTCAATAGATGCAGAAAAAGCTTTCAACAAAACTCAACATCCATTTACGATAAAAACCCTCCAGAAAGTAGGCATAGAGGGAACCTACCTCAACATAATAAAGACCATATATGACAAACCCACAGCCAACTGAAACCATTTCCTCTAAGATCAGGAACAAGACAAGGATGTCCACTCTTACCACTATTATTCAGCATAGCTTTGAAAGGTTTAGCCACAGCAATCAGAGAAGAAAAAGAAATAAAAGGAATCCAAATCGGAAAAGAAGAAATAAAGCTGTCACTCTTTGCAGATGATGTGATACTATACATAGAGAATCCTAAAGATGCTAACAAAAAACTACTAGAGCTAATCAATGAATTTGGTAAAGTAGCAGGATAAAAAATTAATGCACAGATATCTCTTGCATTCCTATACACTAATGATGAAAAATCTGAAAGAGAAATTAAGGAAACACTCCCATTTACCATTATGAAAAAAAGAATAAAATACCTAGGAATAAACCTACCTAAGGAGACAAAGGACCTGTATGCAGAAAACTATAAGACACTGATGAAAGAAATTAAAGATGATACAAACAGATGGAGAGATATACCATGTTCTCGGATTGGAAGAATCAACATTATGAAAATGACTATAATACCCAAAGCAATCTATAGATTCAATGCAATCCCTTTCAAACTACCAATGGCATTCTTCACAGAACTAGAACAAAAAATTTCACAATTTGTATGGATACACAAAAGACCCCAAATAGCCAAAGCAATCTTGAGAAAGAAAAATGGAGCTGGAGGAATCAGGCTCCCAGACTTCAGACTATACTCTAAAGCTACAGTAATCAAGACAGTATGGTACTGGCACAAGAATGGAAATATACATCAATGGACCAGGATAGAAAGCCCAGAGATAAACCCACACACATATGGTCACATTATCTTTGATAAAGGAGACAAGAATATACAATGGAGAAAAGACAGTCTCTTCAATAAGTGGTGC
The DNA here is from genome assembly GCF_963455315.2 of Globicephala melas. Classification (NCBI taxonomy): domain Eukaryota; kingdom Metazoa; phylum Chordata; class Mammalia; order Artiodactyla; family Delphinidae; genus Globicephala; species Globicephala melas. The sequence continues at coordinate 47,576,410 of NC_083316.1, read as the reverse complement.
CGGGAAAACTGGACAGCTACATGTAAAAGAATGAAATTAGAACACTCCCTAACACCATACACAAAAACAAGCTCAAAATGGATTAAAGACCTAAATGTAAGACCAGACACACTTAGAGGAAAACATAGGCAGAACACTCTATGACATAAATCACAGCAAGATCCTTTTTGACCCCCCTCCTAGAGAAATGGAAATAAAAACAAAAATAAATAAATGGGACCTAATGAAACTTAAAAGCTTTTGCACAGCAAAGGAAACCATAAACAAGACAAAAAGACAATCCTCAGGGCTTCCCTGGTGGCGCAGTGGTTGAGAGTCCGCCTGCCGATGCAGGGGACACGGGTTCATGCCCCGGTCCGGGAAGATCCCACATGCCGTGGATCGGCTGGGCCCGTGAGCCATGGCCGCTGAGCCTGCCTGTCCAGAGCCTGTGCTCTGCAACGGGAGAGGCCACAACAGTGAGAGGCCCACGTACCGCAAAAAAAAAAAAAAAAAAGACAACCCTCAGAATGGGAGAAAATATTTGCAAATGAAGCAACTGACAAAGGATTAATCTCCAAAATTTACAAGCAGCTCATGCAGCTCAATATCAAAAAAAAAAAACAACCCAATCCAAAACTGGGCAGAAGACCTAAATAGACACTTCTCCAAAGAAGATATACATATTGCCAACAAACACATGGTACGATGCTCAACATCACTAATCACTAGAGAAATGCAAATCAAAACTACAATGAGGTATCACCTCACACTGGTGAAAATGGCCATCATCAAAAAATCTACAAACAATAAATACTGGAGAGGGTGTGGAGAAAAGGGAACCCTCTTGCACTATTGTTGGGAATGTAAATTGATACAGCCACTATGGAAAACAGTATGGAGGTTCCTTAAAAAACTAAAAATAGAACTACCATATGACCCAGCAATCCCACTACTGGGCATATACCCTGAGAAAACCATAATTCAAAAAGAGTCATGTACCACAATGTTCACTGCAGCTCTACTTACAATAGATGGAACACGAAGCAACCTAAATGTCCATCGACAGATGAATGGATAAAGATGTGGCACATATATACAATGGAATATTATTCAGCCATAAAAAGAACCGAAACTGAATTATTTGTAGTGAGGTGGATGGACCTAGAGTCTGTCATACAGAGTGAAGTAAGTCAGAAAGAGAAAAACAAATACCATATGCTAACACATATATATGGCATCTAAAGGGAGGGATGGTTCTGATGAACCTAGGGGCAGGACAGGAATAAAGATAAAGACGTAGAGAATGGACTTGAGGACATGGGGAGGCAGAAGGGTAAGCTGGGATGATGTGAGAGAGTGACATGGACTTATATATACTACTAAATGTAAAATAGATAGCTAGTGGGAAGCAGTAGCATAGCACAGTGAGATCAGCTCGGTCCGTTGTGACCATCTGGAGGGGTGGGTTAGGGAGGGTGGGAGGGAGATGCAAGAGGGAGAAGATATGGGGATATATGTATATGTATAGCTGATTCACTTTGTTATAAGGCAGAAACTAACACACCACTGTAAAGCAATTATACTCCAATAAAGATGTTAAAAAAAACATAAAACAATGCAGCTCTATAATCACACGTTAACAGTTGGATGATACAGGTTTTGAATTATCAGATGATGATTCATTCATCCTGAAAGGAAAAAAATATGACTGGGTATCTTTTGGAGTATTTTTTTTAATAAACTTATTTATTTTACTTATATTTTTGGCTGTGTTGGGTCTTCGTTGCTGTGTGGGGGCTTTCTCTAGTTGCAGCAAGTGGGGGCTACTCTTTGTTGCAGTGCACAGGCTTCTCATTGCAGTGGCTTCTCTTGTTGCGGAGTACAGACTCTAGGCATGCAGGCTCTAGAGCGCAGGCTCAGTAGTTGTGGCGCACGGGCTTAGTTGCTCCGCAGCATGTGGGATCTTCCAGGACCAGGGCTTGAACCCGTGTCCCCTGCATTGGCAGGCAGATTCTTAACCACTGTGCCACCAGGGAAGCCCATGACTCGGTATTTTAACAGAAGTTTGATGCCCACAACTAAGCTAAGTTCAAACTGGAACCACACTAGAAAAGTTATGGAAAAGACAGTCTTATTTCTAATGAGAATATTTTAATCCCTGAAGAATAATTTGGCCCATTTATAATAAATAAAAAGAAAAATATACCTTAATCACTGTTTTAAGATTTTGTAAAACTAAATCATTTCCTACATTTTAAAAAAATCTTGCTTTGTTTTTGCTTTTATAATTCTGGGTCCATAAATATCTCAGTTCATTGAACAGCTATTTTTTGAGTACCTACTCTGTACCCAGGCACATACACATAAAGTTCATTTATGTATTCAAAATGAAACAAACACCTCATGTTTAAGATAAGGATAATAATCCTTAGTTATATGGCTGCTGTAAAGACATGAACTAATCAGTTAACACTCGATGAATGACAGCTATCATTAATGGAACTACTGCTAAAAAGACTGGAGGCTATCGTGAATTGAGAACAAAATGGAGGAAAAAATGTGTTGCTAATTTGTGTTACAAATTAAATATGTAAACTTCAGTTTAAAATTGCCATTGATTTATGTTTACCTCATTTATCTTCCCAAATCCTATTGACTTTATTAAAGAATATAGGATGCAGCTAAACTGGACAAGTGATACAGTTAAACATCAAAAGGTGAGAAACTGAAGCCAATAGACCTGAAATACATAAAGCAGATATGTTCTGCATAAAGCAGTGCTGAATAAATATTTGTCACATGAGAAAACTAGTGAATGGTACAAGATGAATGGAAGGCAAAACCAACAATGCTGACTGGTCTGTAAATCAGCACAGACATAACAGGACACACTGGAAAGAATTTCTATGGGTTTTTCCAAAAAGAAGTACTGAGAAAACCCCAATCTTAGAGCAGCAAGTATGAGAGCAAGGGGCAAATAAATGGTAAGGGTCAAGTCAAAGGAATTTGGGAATGCCATCAGTGCTCCTAACAGGAAGGCCTAGTTATCACTGACGTGAAGAGCTTGTAAGACGTCACAAAATAAGATCTTTTTTAAAAGGCTCCAAACAATAGTATGTGCTAAGTATCCCAATGAGCCCCTTCCCTATTTCTCATAGGCAACTACAACTCTGACCTGATACTGACATTCTTAAGATTCCCACTTGCAGGGGATGAAAGTGAAGACATCCTGAGTACTGAGTACAGTTCTCCCAGAGAAATTCTACCAGAACCCTATAGGAAGCCACAGGCCTGTAGCATTCACTCAGGTCTCACTTAGTACAGCCAAGTTCAAGTAAAATGAGGGCTATACTACAAAAGACATCTAAAAAGGTAGGGATAAGAAGACATAAATAACAAAGCATAAAAAATAAGATGACCAAAGATGAAATATACCACTTCTTACAACAAACATGAATGGATTAATGCCATTAAAAAAAAAAAAAGTAACTTTTTGTTAACACCCACTCCCAAAAAAGCAGGGGTGTGTGTGTGAGAGAGATAGAGCAAAAACAACATAAAGAGGAAACCTATAAACTACAAGAGACTTAAAAAACGTATTAGTGGACTTCCCTGGTGGCGCAGTGGTTAAGAATCCACCTGCCAATGCAGGGGACATGGGTTTGAGCCCTGGTCCGGGAAGATTCCACATGCCGCAGAGCAACTAAGCCTGTGCGCCACAACTACCAAGCCTGCGCTCTACAGCCCACAAGCCACAACTACTGAGCCCATGTGCCACAACTACTGAGCCTGTGTTCTAGAGCCTGCGAGTCACAACTACTGAAGCCCACGCGCCACAACTACTGAGGCCGACACGCCTAGAGCCCATGCTCCGCAACAAGAAAAGCCACTGCAATGAGAAGCCCGCGCGCTGCAATGAAGAGTAGCCCCCACTCACCGCAACTAGAGAACGCTGGCGCCCAGCAACAAAGTCCCAATGCAGCCAAAAATAACTAAATAAATTAAAAACAAAAAAAAACCATATTAGTGATCATGATGTAAAGATTTTGTTTGGAGGTCAATTTATACCGACTGCAAAACTAAGTAAACAAATCAACCAATAAATAAGAGCATTTTATAGGACAATCAAGGGAATATGGACAGAATATTTGATGATATTAAGGAATTTTTGATTTCTATATGTGATGATGGTGTTATTGTTATATTTAAAAAAAGGAGTCTGTGTTCAAGGGATATATACTGAAAATATAAATAAACATGATGTTTGGTATTTGCTTCAAAATAAGAGGAGAGTTGGGTGGCAGGGTATGGAGAAAATAAAGTTTAACCATGAGTTGATAACTGTTTAAAGTGAGTGATGGGTACGTGGTGGTTTGTTTTATCATTCTATTTTTTATGTTTGAAATATTTCATAATTCAATAGTTAAAGATAAATGGAAAAATAAATAAAATAAATGATTGTCAGGTTAGAAAAAAGGTAAAATCCAACTAATTTTTTAAAAAAGGAAGCACATAGAAATGATATAAAATAACCTTCAATTTTAAACAAAATTCAATCTTAGATTGACAGACCTCAATATTAAATGATCACCTTTAAAGTGCGGTTTATACCTTTTCTGATTTGGCTTCCCAAGAGTGTTTGGAAACGCCATGTTCAAAGGCCATCTTTTTTTTTTCTTTTAATCAAAAAGCATGAAATGTAAAATTCAGGAAATATTATTATAAACAACGTGTCTGACACACTGATAATCTAGATATATGTGAATCTAAACACACTCATATAAATATAGAAAGTACAGAAAATATAATTTGGCAATAATGCTTTCACTAAAATCTTAGCACAGATTTTTCTTTGCTCACAATTTCTATAAATGTACAAATAATGCCTCATTTAAAAACTGAGCATAAAATGAAAAAAATCTTTTAGCATGTAAGATTTTCTAATAAAATGCTGGAACTTGAATAGGTTTATTTTATAATTATTAAACTGTGAACAGTTTGAAAATCACTGGCAGTAGCCTAGTGTAAACAATTCAATACAAAAAGCCTTAATGAAGGTTATACAATTTTTTAAAATGTGTTCCAAAAATAAATCTACCATGTTTGATGAAATATTTGTCCTGAATTCTAAAAGAAAGCATCGCTGTTACCTACGGTCCACTGATATCCCTGCCTTGCCCCCAACCGATTCCATTTTTGGAACATCAACGTTACAGACTAGATGCAACTCTTAAATAACTACATTCAATTAATTTTAATGCTATTTTTTGAATGCTGAAAATTAAATACTATCTGATTCAACTCCCTGATAGGAAATCATGTAAGCTTTCAGGTTTGAGCTCTCCTAATAGCATAAATATCTAGGCTTGTTATAAAACCATTGATCTAAAGATTAGACTAAAAACAAGTATCACTTTCAAGATGGACTCAAAGGTCATGAATGCCAGCCAGGTAGTTTGGATTTATTCTCAGGTAACAGGAAGCCACTGAAATGCCAGGGTTCCCAAATACTTGTCTCTTTTTTTTTTTTTTTTGCGGTACGCGGGCCTCTCACTGTTGTGGCCTCTCCCGTTGCGAAGCACAGGCTCTGGACGCGCAGGCTCAACAGCCATGGCTCACGGGCCCAGCCACTGTGCAGCATGTGGGATCTTCCCAGACCGGGGTACGAACCCGCGTCCCCTGCATCGGCAGGTGGACTCTCAACCACTGCGCCATCAGGGAAGCCCCCAAATACCTGTCTCTTAATATCATGTTATTATTATTCTTTCCCTGCTTGAATCCAACTATCCCTACAGTTTTAGTGATCACCTCTATTAAGATGGCTTCCAAATTTGTATTTTAATCACTGACATCTTTGGAACTGCAGATCTGAGTATACAATTGCCTGATTATACAGGTGCCCTGTTATAAGCAACAAATTCTATTTACTCTTCCACCAAGCCAAGCCTAAGCCCTGCTTCTCCATTTGCATTAGTCCCTTATAGCCTCTATTTGCATGAATCGGTACACTACCATCCACCAGTTCTCCAGAATTAAAACAATAAAATCAACTTTGGCCTCTCCTCTTTTCTTTCCCCTTCTAACAGTCCAATTCATTACCAAGTCCAAAAGTTTTGTCAAATCAAACTTTTCTTTCCATCACTTCAGTCCAAATAGATCTCTATCCAGGATCACAGTAAACCTAGCGATGCTCCCACCTAACAGAATTTTAGTTCCCTCCCTTTCCCCTCTAGCTCATCTTTCCCAGGGCTTCCAGAGTCATTTCTCTAATAGCTCTAATTATGACACAAACTTTTCTCTGTTGAAAAGCTTTCAATGGCTACCTACCACCTACAGAATGAAGCATAAATTTCAAACCTATGCAAGGCCTTTTATAATCTGACCTTGTCTATCCCCTCACTAGAACAGCTTCTATTGTTCTTCCACTCTGAAGTCTACCCACATGGGACAACCTTCTAATCTCTGTGGTATTTCCTATTCCTTCCAGGTGCCAACCAGAAATACTTTTCTACCACTCTTTGTGAAATCGTATTTATCCTTCAAGGTGCTGATCAAATGTTTCCAGCTACTTATCTCCCTAAATTCTCCCAGCTACAATCAAACATAAGGCACTCTCTTCTTTTTCTAGCACAGCCCTAACAGTCTGAAAGTTGCTTCTTATAAAAAGGTAAACATTTACCCTCTGATCTAAGTTCTGAGTTAAAAGGCTATACAGATGAGCCTAATCCTTTCCTTTTATCTTTTTTAAAATTTGGCTGTGTCGGGTCTTAGTTGCGGCATGCTGAATCTTTCATCGTGGTGTGCAGGCTTCTCTCTAGTTGTGGTGTGTGGGCTCTGTAGTTGCGGCACTTGGGCTCTCTAGTTGTGGCACAGGGGCTCAGTAGTTGCAGTGCATGGGCTTAGTTGTCCTGCGGCATGTGGGATCTTAGTTTGCCAACCAGGGATTGAACCTGCATCCCCTGAATTGGAAAGCAGATTCTTAACCTCTGGGCCACCAGGTAAGTCCCAAGCCTAATCCTTTTCTATACCACGATTTTTCATATACTTGAAGTTCCTCGTAAATCTTCTCTTCAAAGGGTAAACCTCCTCAAGACTCACAGCTAATAATACTCACGTATATAATTTCCAGAAAATTTTATCATCATAACTATCCCTGTCTGGACACTAGATTTTCAAGCATCTCTCCTAAACTGTGGTGTCCAGAACCAAACACAATACTCCAAACAGGTGTTTTTGCATATTATGCATAATATTCACCCCACCCCCAAAATCCGGACATTCACAATGTCAATTAGCAAATAACAACTCAAAATAGTTCTTCAGTTAACAAATTTGTTAGTTTTAGGGGTGTAGATGTTTAATAAATGTGCAAAAGGAGGTGAAAATAATGAAACAAGGTTCAAAGAGGTTCCAGTCAGAATCAAGTATACAAATACAAGAATTTATCTTAGAAAGGAAGAGAATTACCTTTTGAAACATGAGATCAATGGAATCGTATGGATAAAAACTCAGGGAAATTACAAATAAGAAGGGTGCAATAACTAAGGAATTTTCTAGATCAAGTTTGAGGAATCTTCTACTAAATAATCTACTATAGAGCAAGCAAACTTTCAATAAAAAGATGTCAATCAACACTTTGCTATTAAAAATGCCGAGTACATGCTATACTCATAATCTTTTTATCCTGATATGCCAATATGCTTTTTTAAAAAAAGTTAAAATTTCCACAGTTCTAAACTTAAATTCTGCTGACTAGACAATACTCAAGACTTATTTTGAATTACATAACAACAGATTTTCTCTTACTAAATAAAACCCTACGTGGAAAATATAGTAGTTCTTTGATGACTGGCACCACAGTAATTAACTGAATTAAAAGAAAAATTAATTTCCTCTAAAGGGTTCTTAAACACTCTTCATTGATGGTGTTCAATTATGCAACTCAAAGAAAACTCAAGGAGACCTCTAAAGAACCACCTTTCATATCAAGGAAATAGAAAAGTTAGATGACTTATTTTTTGAAAACTTGCTTGAAAACAAACTAAAAATATTTTCCCTTGCTTTATAGTAGAAGGCTTAGGAAATGTGTAATGGTACTTATAGACTGTATAACACATCTGTACCACAGCCCTCAATTATCTAAGAACTGAGACACACAGAGACATTAGACAGCAGCATGCATTGATTCTACTACATCATTGGTAAAAGCCTGATTTTCTCACAATCAAGAGTACATGGATTCAAAATATCAAGCTAATTGAAGCATAACTTGGCATAAGCACTTTGGAAAACAACTTGGTATTATAATAATAAAATTATAAGATAAACATTACCTGTGACTCACAAATTATACCATTTTAGAATACACATGATTTTGTTAATTTAAGTCTTTCTTTAATGATACTGTATTTTCAATGAAATGAAATTAATACAAATTTTTTTTTAATGGTCAAAAGATTTGAACAGATACTTCACCAAAGATCCATGGATGGCAAATAAACACATGAAAAGATTCTCAACATCCTCAGTCATTAGGAAAATGAAAATTAAAACCATGAGATAAGACTATCTACCTATTAGAATGTCTAAAATAAAAATAAAAACAAAAAAACTGACAAAACCAAGTGCTGGTGAGAATGTGAAACTAAAACTTTCATGTGTTGCTGGCAGGAATGAAAAATGGTACAACCAGTTTGGAAAACAGTTTGGTAGTTTCTTACAAAGTTAGTTATATATACATTTACCCACAACTCAGCAATTCCACTCCGAGCTGTTCACCCTAGAGAAATTATGTTCACATAATTTCTAAAATCCTATATGTGAACGTTTACAGAGGCTTTTTGCACAATCACCAAAAACAGTAGAAACAACCTAAATGTCCTTCAGCTGCTGAACAGATAAACTGTGGTAAACCCATATAATGGAAGGGAATACTACTTAGTAACAAAAAGGAACTACTGATACATGGATAAATCTCAACTGCATTATGCCATGTGAAATAAACTAGACTCAAAAGACTGCATCTTGTATTCAATATAGCTCCATTTATTATACATGATGTTCTGGAAAAGGCAAAACTGTAGGAACGTAAAACAGATCAGTGGGTGTCAAGGGCAGGGTGAGGGAATGAAATATTAAGGGGTAGGAGGGACTTTTGGGGGTGATGGAACTGTTCTATATCTTGACTGTGGTGATACATGAGAGTATGCATTTTTCAAAAATCATAAAACCATACACCAAAAAGGATGAACGTTACTGTATGTAAATTATACTTCAATTTAAAAAGGTCAATCTGATGTTTTTCGTATTTTTTTAACGTTACCTGACAACTTATGGAAAAGAAACATTTTTCTCTCTGCTTCCTCTGTCAAGAAACACTTCACCACCATTCTAGGTTCTTTGTGGACTTTTAAGACTTATTTCCTGCCCTGATAGAGTTTAAATGCTCATTAGGGAAACAAGTCTAAGATATTAAAATAAGTTACAGAAAAGGGCTAGGCAAAACAATTTTGAGTAATAAATCAAGGAATACCCTTTACATATGCTCTACGAAGAAGAAATGCCCTCTGTCAAGAGTTACGGGAAATGAATGGAACACAACTTTTAAAGGTCTTAGTGTTTCTCAATATTATTGCTATTATTATTATCTCTAACTTTCAAGTGAGGATACTGAGACCTGCGGAGGACAAATACTTTGTCTGTGATCCCTCAGTTATTAGATCTCAAAGTTTAGATTCTAACCCATGCCTTTCTGACCCCAAAGCCTGAGATCTTTTGCATCGCGGCGCTGGAACAACACAGAAGAGTTTACCACGACTGCCACGTGGTGTGATCTCAAAGACCAGCAACGGCCCCTACCTCCCCAAACATCAAGACTTCGCAAGATTCCTGCACAGAAACACGGTTAGCGCCCTGTATTTTCAAGTCAGCGCAACAGGGTCTTGGGAGTGTAAACTCATGGGAAAGGTAACGTGGAGCCTTGCGGGGATCTCTTTTCCATACAGTCAGCGTGCATGGCCCTACTTCTGACAGTTTTGGCCTTGAGGAAGGTGACGCCTGGGGCCAACGCCGGAGCCACTGAAAAAGGTCAACACCACGAAAGAGGAGAGCGGAGGCGCTCAAAATACACCTCTTCAATTACCCCGCGCCAGCCTGGTCGCAAGAGGGTCACGGGAGGAGGAAAGGCACTTCTCTACCCCTCCCGGGAACCTTTGGTAAAAGACGTCCGTGGACTTGTCCCCGTCTACGTCGCCCGACCTCAAGGACCCACACTGAGGGGGGCAGAGGGGGCGGTCCTCCGCTGGCGGGGCTCTCGGCGATGGGAGATACAACGCTAGCGTTGTATCCGTTCACCGACAGCCCGTCTGAAAGCCAGCGGCCAGAGTAGAGAGGGTTGTGGGGAGAACGAACTCGGGTTGTCTACTCTGGTGATTACAAGTGCCGCACATCGTTTTTCGACACCCCAACCGCTGCCCTAGCTCTCATCTCACCTCTCCAGTTCTTGTACTCTGGGATATAGTAGTATTTGTTCCCGAACAGGTCTGTGCCCACTTGTTCCTTCACTTCCTTTGACAGCGCTCTCCACAAGACATGGAACAAATTCTGAGACCAACCCATGCCTTCCCACCGGCTCCAGCGCGGGTCGTGCCGTGACCTGCCGAGGTTCCCTGAGACTAAAGCGAGAAAGCCCAGGCAGCCGACCCAGCCCACCTGCTCAGAGGAGTCCCACCCACCTCCTTCCGTACACCCTCAAGTAACGACGCTCTCCATTGGCCGGATGGCATCATGCTTGACCAATGGGAGACTCCGCTCTACACCCCAGCCTCAGTGTTCTGTCATGGCGCCGTCCAGTTCGCAAGCCGGTGTGAAGGGGCGGGATGCTAGGGTTTTTGTTGGCACGACAAGCGGGTTTGGACGACCCTGTTCGCCTTCGGAGAGCGGAGTCCACACGGAGGTAAAGAAAACCTTATTCTTTTATCTAATATTCAGGTTAAATTCTGGGCCAATGGGGCTTCCCTGGTGGCGCAGTGGTTGAGAGTCCGCTTGCCGATGCAGGGGGCACGGGTTCGTGCCTCGGTTCGGGAAGATCCCACATGCCGCGGAGCGGCTAGGCTCGTGAGCCATGGCCGCTGAGCCTGCACATCCGGAGCCTGTGCTCCGCAACGGGAGAGGCCACAACAGTGAGAGGCCCGCGTACCACCAAAAAAAAAAAAAAAAAAATTTGGGCCAATGGCTGTGTTAGCTTTGCCTCACACTTGGCCGCCTCATTACCACTTTTCTCTACCACAACTGGGCTTTACTCTCTCTTCTGTTCTGTGGCTCGAGAAAATAGGATAGGTTTTATATACCTGTAGGCAGGTGGGTGCGCACGCGGGCTCGAGTGAGGGCGCTATAAATCTAAATGAGGATATTTTCATTTTACTTTATTCCTTCGCCCCGATTCCCAAGGAATAACTATCTTCCAAGAATTCGTTCTTTCATTTAGTCAACGTATTTAGTGAGCTGTTACTATGTGACAAGCAATATGTTAAAGGCGGAGCATAGGCCAGGAATTGAACAAAGTTTAGCATGACTAGAGCAGAGAATTGTGGAGAGAGGGCCATTGACAAGAGATGAAGCTGGACAAGTAGGGGAGGCTAGATGGGGAAGAGTCTTGTATGCTTGGTTAAGTGGTAAGAAGATGAGAATAAGGTGACAACTGTTGCATTTTGTCATCTGCTTAGAGAATGGATTGAAGTTGAGAGCAGGATTGGGAGCCAAGTTAGGTAACTGTTGCAAGGAGAGAGTTGATGGAAGCCCAAGCCAGGGACGTGGCAGTTGGGGCCAAGAGGGTGAAGATATTTGAAAAACATCTAAGAAATAGTATCAACCAGCCATGGAGATTAACTGAATATAATGAATGATGAAAAAGGAAAAGTCTGCAATGATTCCCAGCTATGTGCCTTGTATGTCAGGGTGAATGATGGTAACATCTCTCCCCAAAGAGGGAGCAAGTTTTACTTTAATTTTGTTCATATTGACTTTTCCCATATTGCTTTCAAGGAACTTGTGGAGATTTCACTTGGAGAGTGCAGGACACAGTTGCATATAGTATATGTTTGATGCTCAGGAGAAATTTAGATTGTTTAATGCAAGATGATACGTGAAGTGAGGAGGACATAAGATCACCCAGGCACTATTTGTGGAGTAAGAAGAGAGAAGCACTTCAGTGATTACAAACCTGAAAAATACCAACACTTAAAGTTAGGCAGAAGATGAGACTGCAGAAGAACTGAAAAGGAGTAACCAGAGCGATTGAAGGCAAACTAGGGTGGTGAGGTATCATGGATGCTGAGGGAAGACTGTTTGAAGAGGGAGACATCAAATGTGTCAGTTGCTGCCCCCGAATCCCTTCTTTGCTCTCAATGGTTCTCCATCCCATTATTCTGCTCTGTTTTCTTCATTCAATTTATTGCCACTGAAATTGTATTATATACTTATTTTTTTTACTGGTATATGGTCTTCTAAAACCCTGTATTCCCATTGCCTAGAAGAGGGTTTGGCACAATTTGTATGATGTTTTGTGTTCTAAGATGTATTATCCTTACATTTTAGTATTATGCTTTTAGAATGGGTAAATATGTTTCTAGATAGTACATACAGTTTTAACTAAATAAGAGAGTATTAATTTTTTTACCATGTTTTGGTTAGTTTTAAGCATGATTGGGGTTGCATCTCCTACTGTCCTCCAACCCCCGTTAGTGCACAGTTGACAGTAATTCCTTTTCAGCTAGGTCATCCACTTTAACAAAAGCATACAGGCATATCCAGAGTTTTTTATTCCAGTAACTGCAAGAAATCAAGCAAAATTTGTATGTATCAAAATTTGTCAGTCTGCTTAAATTTGTCAGTCTGCTTTGACTATGTGGCTTGTTTCCATCAAGTAGTTCTGCAATTCTTCCCTAATGATCAGCGAAGTAAAGTTTGGAAAATGAGTGACATTGTCCATTATCTTTAATTTCAGTGACAGTAGCGGTACTTTTTTGAAAAGAAGCAGCATTATTCTTTTTTCCCTCATATGACCAGAGGTCTTATCATATCAGTAGTAATGTAAATCGTGTGCACCACTGAGTGTCTGAAAAATTTGGTTTCTTGTTGTCTTTTAATTCCAAAAAGTCCTTGGTCTGAGGAAGCAACTAAGTATAGCTCTTTAGCACAGTCAAAATTCTGTGACCTAAACCTCTTACTTCATTAGAAGAAATAAAAATTCAAAACAGTGAAGGTTTCCTAACCAAATTGCCAGATTAATCCATCTTTAAATAGATTTCATTTCCTCTGTAAAACATTGATTCCCCAAGCATACTTAACCTTTCTGGTTACAAACCTTTACTCTAGTAATCTCATGCACATCTCTCCCACCAATTGCTTTGTGTGCTTATCAAAAGTCATTATTTCTCCCTAACCCTATTAATGCTAGTTTTATTTATTATTCTGATGATGTCATTTTAGTGGGAGCTGATGAAGTATGAATACAAAAGTTGCTATTCTTATAAAACTAAATGGACCACTTTTGAAATAGTGCAAACAAATGGCTTAAAACAAAATGAGATATGATTGAGACAGTTATTATAAAAGATTTGGGGAAAGTGTAAAAAGATGAAACAGTCGTTTTCAACTTTGCCAGAATATTTAAAATAACATAGGGTATTTGGAAAAAATCCTCATGCTATCGTTCCAACCCCATGTATTCTAGTCTAATTGGTCTAGGACACTGGAATTTTTTAAAGCGCCCTAGCTGATTGTAATGTATAGCTAGAAATGAGAATCATTGCTTAAGAAAGACTCCACATTCAATTGCTTTGCATATGTCTTAGATTCCATATTCAGTTGCTTTGTATATGTCTTAAATTTTCACCCAACTAAAATATATAAATTAATAAATAAAAAACAAATTTTAACAATCCTTGAAAATCATAGACTATATATAATATGTGTATGGTTTATGGAAGAAAGATGTTATGGCCCTCTGTTCAGCACATTTCATTCTTCTTCAAAAAATTAGCTAATATTCAGACAGTCTTTGCTTTGCATAGTAGTGCACATCCATAAAACTGATTGTGTAAGCTAAAACCTATGCAAAGTTATCTTAATAATTAGTGCGGAAAATTCAAATTGTTCTGTGACCTTTAAAAAATTTTTTTGAAGCGCTAGAAGTCACTATCAGTTATCTGTGTAACGTAAAATATTAGAAATGATGAGAACCAAAGTATATTTCTTTGTTTAAAAAAAAAAACTTGTCAAGAGTAGTTTGAGCAGTGCTTGTCTTCTCATTGAACAACTTACAAGTTGAGCATCTTTTCTTTACCTTGGCTAATTATCACACGCCTTTCTAAATTTGTGTCAGATTCCAACATTTTATCCTTTACATTCTCAATGGCTTGAAATATCTCTGAGAGTTCTCTTTATTTATTTATGTATTTATTTATTGCCATGTGGTGCGGCATGCAGGATCTTAGTTCCCCGACCAGGGATCGAACCTGTGCCCCCTGCATTGGGAGTGCAGAGTCTTGACCACTGGACCACCAGGGAAGTCCTTGAGAGTTCTTTTAATGTGAAGATTTCTGCCAGCATCACTTCTTCTGGGACATATTCAGCCTTTTCATCGCAAACACTTTACCTCATTTATGTCGATAAGTTCACCTTCATTGATCTCTTCAGTCTGCATATCTAGAGTTTCTAAAATGGCAGCAATGTCAACATTCCGCAGTGAGCTATTTCTTTTGTAATTCCATTTACATTCAATTTGAGTTTCACTTCCAGTATCATCACTTTGTGTTGCTTTTGTGCACTTTAATTATGTTTGCTAATTCCCCCATTCAGTTATCCATTTTTGTGGAATTCCTTGTGGGTTTATCTCAGGGGCACAGAGGTAACAAAACTAAATGCTGTGTGTGAACTGAATAACAAATGCACAGTGATCATCTGCAGACTTTGAAAGAAGTCATGCAAAGTGCTCACTAATTTTAATGTACATGTTATTTTCATAGTAGCTTGTGGACTGAAAAGCAAGTATTGAACACTGCACTTTTTACTCACAGTTAATATACCATGGTAACTGAGATTTGAACCATGTTGTCGTGGTCTGGTATTAACTAAATCATGGTAACTGAAATTCGTGTGTATCAGACAATGCAAAATAAGAACTACTTGTATATTTAAGTTAAACTGTTTAAGGTAGTTTTTTTTTAAGATTCCCCTCTTTAATGATATTTTAGCTTAACTAAACAAATACAGTCCTATTTTATTCAAAGAAGATGTCTACTGTCATTTGCCCTAGTTTATTCCTTGTCGTTGACTACAGGCAAAGACATGAACACTAAAATGCAATGTTTATAATTCATACCCTCCTTTTTTATTTTATAACTCTACTGAGGTACAATGATATACACTAAACTGCACATTAGAGTATACAATTTGATGAGTTTTGACATATATATACACTTTTGATACCATCACCATAATCAAGATAACAATCATCCATAAGCCCCAAAATTTCATCAAGACTGAAATCCCTTTCTCCCTTCTTTCCCTGTTTCACATTCTTTCTACTCCAGGAAACTACCGATCTGCTTTCTGTCACTATTGATTAGTTTGTATATTTCAGAATTTTTTATAAATGAAATTATTTTTTCTTAGCGTTCTTTCACTCAGAATAATTATTTTGAAATTTCTCCATCCTGTTGCATGTATCCATTCTTTTATTGCTGAGGAGTTTTCCATTTTGTGGATATACCATGACTCGTTATCCATTCATTTGTTGATGGGCATTTGAGTTGTTTTGGGACTAGTACATATAAAGTTGCTCTAAAGATTCATGCACAAGTCTTTGTATAGGCATATGCTTTTATTTCTCTTGGGTGAATACCTGGCAGTGGAATGACTAGGTATATGTTTCACTTTTTAAGAAACTGACAGTTCTCTAAAAGCTTACATTCCTATCAGCAGTGAATGGAAGTACTGATTGCTTCACATTTTTATTTACCTGTTCCTGCTTTCTTTTGGGTTATTTGAACATTATTTAATATTCTGTTTTAATTTATCTATTGTGATTTTGACTATATCTCTTTGTATAGTATTTTTTAGTTATTGCTCTAGGAATTGTAAAACACCTACTTAACTTCATTTTCTACTTAGAATCAATATTTTACTCCTTCATTTGGTATATTGAAACTTTATCACCCTTTACCTTCCACCATATGTGGTGTTGTCTTATATATTAGATTTACATACATTGTAAACTCCATTGGACAGTGTCACAATTTTTGTTTTCAACCATCAAACATATTTTAAAGGGAAGAATAGCCTATTTACCTAGATATGTATCATTTCTGGTGTTCTCTTTTCATTTCTGATATCCCAAGTTTCCTTCCTATATCACTTCACTTCTGTCTGAAGAACTTTGTTTAGAAATTCTTTTAGAACAAGGCTGGATGGCTCTATGGTTTTGGAAAAGGAATCTGCAGTTAGTTCAATCATTTGTTTCTCTATAGGTAATTTGTCATTCTCTCTGGTTGCTTTGAAATTTTCTTTGTTTTTAGTTTTCAGCAGTTTGATTATAATGTGTCTGAGCATGGACTTCTTTGGGTTTATCATAGAGTCTATTCTGCTTCTTGAACTTGCAGATTTATATCTTTCCACAAACTTAGGATGTTTTCAGCCATTATTTCTGTCCAATATTTTTTACATACCACTTTCTTCTTTCTTTCTGGGACTCTGATGACATTTGGCCTTTTATAATTGTTACTTAGGTCCCTGAGGCTGTGTTCTGTTCTTTTCTTTCTTCTTTTTTTTTTTAGTCTTTTTACCCTACGTTGTTAAACTGTGTAATTTCAATTGATCTGTGTTTAGTTTCACTGACTTTTTCCTCTGTCATCTCTAATCTGCAATTTAGTCTATCAGAAAAATAGTTTTTAATGAAAATTAGATTTTTGATGAAAAATAATTTAACATTTTTCAGTTCTAAAATTTCCATTTGGTTCTTAATTATGTCTTCTGTTTCTTTGCTGAGACTTTCCTTTTTTAACATTTGTTTCAATTATGTTCACATTTGCTTGCTCAAGCATATTTTAATGGCTACCTTGAAGTCTTTGTCAGATAATTCCAACATCTGTGTCACCTCAGCTTTGGTGTCTGTCTGATTGTCTTTTCCCATACAAGTTGAAATGTCCATGGTTTTTCATATGCAGAGTAATTTTGCATTGTATCCTGGACATTTTGTAATGTCATGAAACTCTGGGTCTTTTTTCAGTCCTATGAAGAATGTTGATATTTTTGTTTTAAGAAGCAATTGGCGAAGTTAGGTTCAGGCTGAAAGTTCTTACCTCCTTATGTTTGCCATGGTTCTAATGTCAATTCAGTTTTCAAAGCCATTTCAAATCTGCCCCCAATGTGTGCCACTCAGTAGTCTGTTACCTGAGTGGTACTCTGTTAGCTTAGTTTTCAGAATCTTTTTTATGCTACTTAAGGTTAGCTCCATGCATGCTCTGCTCAGTGATGAGTCCTGGAGTTCATAAATAACTTTATGAGGTTGCCTTCCTGAGCTTCTTTCTCTCAGTGATCTTTCTGGTACCTCTCATCACTGGGACTCTCCCTTTTGGTACTCCTGCTGGAAACATTGGGCTCAGTTACCCTGTTTACCATACACTAATGTGTTTGGGCCCAGTTCTGGTCCTGTAAGTGAGAAGACAGAGGAAGAAAGCAATGGTGATTGGACCCACTCTCTTGGGATCAGAGCTCTGATGAACAGAGAAAACAGATTCCTTCCCCAAGAGTTTTGACTCCCTCAGGTCACTATTTCCAGCCATTGCCAGTGCTGCTATCAGATTGTCTAGGGGCTGGGCCACAAGAGAATGGAGAAAAGAGAGAAAAAATATAGATAGGTGATTTCTGCATGTCCTTGAGTATTGGAGTTCCCTTTTTTACTCCTGGAACTTTCTCTGTCTGTGCCACAGTGCTCACTTCCAGGTTTCCAGCCAGGAAGTAGCAGAGGAGAAAAAAATAATAAACTGGCCATTGTTTTGGTGGTATGTTGGATTTGGTGTTTCCCCCAGTCCAGTTGCTGCTATTTACTTTTTGGAGTCCTCAAATAGGTATTCCATGCATTTTGTTCACATTTTATAGTTGTATTTCTAGGGAGATGGGTAAAGTGTGCTAGTTATCTTACCTCAAACTGGAGTGGCTACTTTTAAGTATTGACTAATGAAGTGGATGATCAAACGAAAGAAATATGTCAAATCACAAAGCAAGTATAAAAAGTATGAGAGAAACGATAAGAGATTTGGAGAGTAGACCCAGAAGACCCCAGAGGCAATAATAATTCCAGAGGGAGAACAAAACAAACAAGCAGAGACTAGATTGACAGACTAAAAAGGTTCACTGAAGTGCAATAGGATTGATGAAAAAGACATAAAATTAAAAATATCCTAGTAAATATATCTAGGAATGGAGAAAAAAATTATTAAAAGCTTCCAATGGTAAACAATTTATTCATAAAAGAAAAACAGGTTGACATTAGACATCTTAGCAGTTCTAGAGACTGGAATGATATCTACTAACAAGAAAAAAGGACTGCAAGTCAGGAATCCAAATTTAGCCAATCTGTCCAATATTGTGCATATGCTAAAATTCCTAGAAATATTTCACCCCTTTCCCCTTCAAGAAAAAATACCCAAGGAACAACATTAATTGATGAATAAATGTATTTGAACAAGCCCCCAGGGTATGTAAATGATGAAGAGGAGAGGAAACAGAGAAGAGCAGTGAACCTTGTAGTATGTGTATGGTTAAATCTAAATATATAATAATAAACAAGCTGGAAATATATAACATGGCTGATGAAGATCTTTTTAGACACACTTCAAAATTAGCAAAGGGGAATGAACAGCAACTTCATTGAACTAGCAAAATGAAAAGTTAAAGATGGAACTATGACATTAAGTAAACAATAAATAATATCAAGTATATCAGATGTCATACCAAAGGTGAACAGGCTGATTCCTCCCATTAAGAAGCACAGATTATCAGATTAATTTTTAAATAAAATATAGCTAAAAGCTGTTGCTCAGAAATACCTCAATTTAAAATATTTTTAACTAGTTTACAAAATTCTTAAATATTAAAAGTTAAAGTAGAGGATAAAAAGATATTAGACAATTGTCAACAAAATGCAGAAGTCACTGTTAATATTAGTTAAGGTGAGATTTTTGGTTAAAAGCACCAAACATTGTAATAGATGATATTATTTGAAGCACAATTGATGAATTGGTGTAATAAAACATGTATTCAAACAGTTAAATATATAAAGCAAAATGTAAAGAAAATTTGACACTAGTTTCTTTTCCAGAATGGTCCTGATATAGTAGAGAGAGAATACATACATATGGGGGAAATGGATAAACAACACACCAAATTTAATAGACATATATAACTTTACATCTCTTAGAGAATGTGCATGTTTTTTATATGTCAGTGGTACATTTACCAAAATTTTTATGTACTTGGCTACCAAGAAAACTTTAACAAATTCAAAAAGGTAGCCATCTTTACAGGTCATATTCTTTGATCATAAGCTAAAGAAATTGGAAGTAAATTAATTAATGAGAACATCACCATCACCTCTAATTCAATGTTTAAAGAATTAGCAATTACAGGACTTCCCTGGTGGCGCAGTGGTTGAGTCTGCCTGCCGATGCAGGGGACACGGGTTCGTACCCCAGTCTGGGAAGATCCCACGTGCCGCGGAGCGGCTGGGCCCGTGAGCCATGGCCGCTGAGCCTGCGCATCCGGAGCCTGTGCTCCGCAACGGGAGAGGCCACAACAGTGAGAGGCCCACATACCGCAAAAAAAAAAAAAAATTAGGAATTACATTCTAGATAACTCTTGAGTCCAAGATGGAATGAAAATTGAAGTTATAAATTATCTGGAGAGAAAGGAAAACTATTTCTACAACTTAGGGGAAACAGGGAAACTTGTATTCAAAAAATGTCATAGGGGCTTCCCTGGTGGCACAGTGGTTAAGAATCTGCCTACCAAGGCAGGGGACACGGGTTCGAGCCCTGGTCCGGGAAGATCCCACATGCCACGAAGCAACCAAGCCCGTGTGTCACAACTGAGCCTGCGCTCTAGAGCCCGCAAGCCACAAGTCCTGAGCCTGCATGCCACAACTACTGAAGCCCACATGCCTAGAGCCTGTGCTCCATAACAGGAGAAGCCACCGCAATGAGAAGCCCGCACACCGCAACGAAGAGTAGCCCCCGCTTGCCACAACTAGAGAAAGCCCGCGCACAGCAACGAAGACCCAACACAGCCAAAGATAAAATAAAGAAGATAAATAAATAAATGTATTTTTTAAAAAATGTCATAGCCTAAAAAAATAAAAATGAAAGTATTTCATCATTGAAGAAGATGAAAGGATATAATAAATTTTTTAAGCCATCTTAAGACGTTAAAACAAAAAGTTAAAAGTACTCGCTCTTTTCCTTACCCTGCTTACCCCAGTTTCCTCTGCCTTCTCCCATATCTCTTCTCTTTCACTCCTTTCCCCTTCACCCTCTCTCCTTCACTTTCTCCCCTCCCTCTTTTCTCCCATATTCTCCCTACCCCTCTTCCTTCTACTTCTATTCTTTTGTGTGGAGGGTGTCCCCAAGACCACCCCCAGGTTTGAGGATTCTCTGGAAGGACTCAGTATGCAGCATACGGTTGTACCAAATTACTCATGGCTATGATTTATTACAGCAAAAGTATACAAGGTAAAATCAGTGGAGGGAAAGGCACATGGGTGACTTGTGAAGGAAACCAGGCACAAGCTCTCAGTGGAGTCACACAGATAAGCTTCATTTCTTTAGCAATGAATTGTGACAGCTTAGGTGAAGCTATCAGGGAAGCTCATTAGAGACTCAGTGCCTAGAGTTTTTAATTGAGAACTGGCCACATAAGCACTTTCTGCTTAGCATGTACCAAAATTCCAGACTCCCAGAAGGAATGTAGGTATTCATAAAGTCCATTGTTTGCTCCAAATATTAGTTTGGGTCCAGTGAGCCATTCTTATCCAGAAATGTTGGGAACCCTCCTGAAATCCCAGAAGGCAGGTAAGGGCCAGTCTTGCAAGCAGCCCTTTCTAAAGATAGCAGTGTCAGACCTGCCATTTTAACTATTTTTTGCACACCTTGCCTCCTTCCACACAAACCCCACCCCTGTTTCCCTATTGTAGTACCCTCCCCCATTCCCTTCATCTTAACCCCTCCTTCTGGTTCCCAAACAATTCAGACCTAAAGTATTTAGGTTGGGTAGAGGTAGGCTACCTATAAGGCAGGGATTAGGTTGGCCAAAAGTGAGATTTCACTGGCTGAGCAGGTTGAGGAGGTAGTCCAAAGGTGGAGACAGGCAAGCTCAGCTGATCAGGGTGCTGAGAGAAGCAGAAATCAAAGCCTAAGCCTGGTAAGCAGCATCCTTGTTGGAGGACGGGGTAGTAGTGGAGATGGGAGATTGGTTACATACAGGGGGATTGATCAAATAAATATATTAATGATAATGGAGACCATGTTTTCACTGTTAGGAGAGGGAGCTCAAGGAAGGGATGATTCTCTTTGTACATGTCTTTATGATACTATTTTACTTGTTATAAGACGCAAATATTACTGTTATAATTTGAAAAGTCATCAGATGGAAAAATATTTTAAGAGGAAATAGGCATTTCAGTGGAGAAAATGTGAAATATTATTTTCTGGTGAAATATTGAAGTTTAGAAATGGTAGAAGAGCATAATGGTCTGGAGAAAAAAATGTCAGAGTTCAGATGTAGTTCAACCAATTATGTGATTTGGGACAAATTACTTATGTCTTAGTTTTTTTGGGGGGTTTTTTAGGGGTTTTTTTGCGGTATGTGGGCCTCTCACTGTTGTGGCCTCTCCCGTTGCGGAGCACAGCCTCCAGACGCACAGGCTCAACGGCCATAGCTCGTGGGCCTAGCCGCTCCGCGGCATGTGGGCTCTTCCTGGACCGGGACACGAACCCGTGTCTCCTGCTTCGGCAGGCAGACTCTCAACCACTGAGCCACCAGGGAAGCCCTGTCTTAGTTTTATAATCAGGTAAAGTGTTTAATAATGTAATCTACCACTGGGAAAGTTACTACTTAGGATTACCATTTATTACACTTAATAAAGTGATTACAATGTCAGCAAATAGTAGGCTCTTAATTAATATTAGCTGTTTTTATTATTGATCAAGGTTAGACAAGTAGTAAGTGTTAGACTGGATATTTGAATCTAAGGCTAAACTGTCTTCCAAGAGAAAAAGAGGAACTTGTATATCTTTAAATCAGACACTTGCTACTGTTAAAATGATTTCCAAAATGTTTATGGGAATTAATAGTACTGTCACTGCATAAAAATATCAGTATGTACGTTTCCTAGCACTGTGCATTGTTATTTTTTTTAAAAAAACTATGATAATTTGGTAGGTTAAAACTTCTCATTTTATGAAACTTGACCCCTATTTTATACCCCTCACAAAAATTAACTTGAAATGGATTAAAGACTTAAATGTAAGTCCTGAAGCCATGAAAATCCTAGAAGAAAACATAGGAATAAAACTCTTTGACATGGCCTTGGTAATGATTTTTTGGATATGACACTTAAAGCAGAAGCAACAAAACCAAAAATAAACAAGAACTCCAAAGGTGGGGAGGAGTGGGGAGGGGTGGATCTTAGGCCAAAGGAAAGCAAACTGTGAATGGTAGGAAATAAACACCAGGGCCATGATGTGAAACTTTTGTCCATTTCAACAGCTTTTTTTCCAATATAGGATGGGTTTTGGTTACTGCATACCTACCAACTACAGTGTGATATAACATGGAATAAGCACTCTTACCAAAAACAATCAGAAACAAATAAACAAGTGAGACTACATCAAAATAAAAAGCTTCTGTACAGCAAACGAAACCATCAACACAGTGAAAAGACAACCTACAGAATGGGAAAAAATATTTTCAAACCATTTATCTAATAAGGGATTAATATCCAAAACGTGAAGAACTCATACAACTCAATACCAAAAAAAAAAAAAAATTGAAAAATGGGCAAAGAACCTGAATAGACATTTTTCTGAAGAAGATATACAAATGGCCGACAGGTACGTGAAAAGATGTTCAGCATCACTAGTCATCAGGGAAGTGCAAAAACAGTGAGACAACACCTCACACCTGTTAGAACGTCTGTTATCAAAAAGGCAAGAGATAACAAATGCTGGAGTGGATGTGGAGAATATGAAACCCTTGTGCACTGTTGGTGGGATTTGTAAATTAGTACAGCCACTGTGGAAAACCAGAATGGAGGATCCTCAAAAAATTAAAAATAGAACTACTACATGAGGAGGAAAACCAGAATGGAGGATCCTCAAAAAATTAAAAATAGAACTACTACATGATCTAGCAGTTTCATTTCTGGGAATATATCCAAACGAAATGAAAACGATAACTCACAAAGATATCTGCACCTCCATGTTCATAGCAGCATTATTTACAATAGCCATGACAAGGAAACCTAAGTGTTCACATATGAATGAATGGATAAAGAAGTTGTGGTATATATTTACAATGGAATGAATATTATTTAGCTACAAAAAGTGAGGAAATCCTACCATTTGCAACTACATGGGTGGACCTTGAAGGCATTATGCTAAAGGAAATAAGTCTGACAGAGAAAGACAAATACTATATGATTTCACTTAAATATGTGGACTCTTAAAAGAAAAGAAAACACTCATAGAAAAAGAGATCAGACTTGTGGTTACCAGAGGGAGGGGGTGGGAGCAGGAGGAGTTGGAGGAAAGTGGTCAAAATGTACAAAATTCCAGTTATAAGATAAATAAGTACTAGGGATGTCATGTACAACATATTGACTATAGTTAACACTGATGTATGATATATAGGAAAGTTGTTAGTAAATCCTAAGAATTCTCATCACAAGGAGAAAAATTTTTTTTTCTTTTTGTTGTATCTATATGAGGTGATAGATGTTAGCTGAACCCATTGTAGTAATCATTTCACAATATAAGTAAATTAAGCCATCATGCTGTATACCTTAAACTTATACAATGATATGTATTCATTTATTTCTCAGTAAAACTGGGGGAAAAATCTTATTTAAATTAACATTATTTTGATCAATAATGAATTTAGAGATCATTTGGTTAAATTAATGTAAATGCTTTTTGACATCCAAAAGATTGAGACAACTTCTAATAGTTAACACTCACTAGGCACTTACTATATGCTGAGCATTGTTATGAGCACTTTTTATGTTTCAACTCATTTAATCTTAACGTCCTCACCAGGATAATGATGGTTTACAGGTATTGAATATCAGAAATTTCATTCGTCTTAATTTGTGAGAGTACTTGTTAATCATTTTTATTTATATTTAATTTGATTTATTTAAATGTGCTTAATTGTTGAGTTGAACATGCTCGTTTTATATTTCTATAAGGCTTAAGAAACAGGGGAATTTTTTTTAAACTGTAATTTAAACTTTTGTCCACTAGATGTCCTCAGCTAAGTTTCAGTTATCAGAATTTAACTTTTTGTTCATGAAAATTTGTTTCAGTTTCTAGCTATCTAAATTAAAAATTAATAAAATACACCCTTTAAATAAGAGATAAGACAATGCTTCAGGAGAAATTCTTTACATGTAACTGTTAGTACTCTTGTTATTTTAAAAATTTGTATAAGGTCTTTAATAATCTATAAATACCTTTGGATGTATGTTAGGAGATTTAAGCATTACTTGTGATTTTTGACTCCATGTAATTTTGGTGAAATAAGGACATTTTAATGTTAAATTACTTTCTTATTGTTTAACTTTATTTTTCCTTTTCCTCCTTTTAATTTTTATGTTTTGCAGGGTTTTGGGACTGGAGTTAAACAAAGACAGAGATGTTGAAAGGATCCATGGCAGTGGAGTTAACACCCTTGACATTGACCCTGTTGAAGGGAGATAGTAAGTTTATTATATAATCATTTTTGTTCCTAAGTGAGATCCAGTAAAATCTTGCTTTCAGATTAATTTTCTGAAGTTTCATAAAAATTAATAAAAATTCTAAATTTGTAGCATTTTAAATCTGGCATTATTAATTTCAAATAAATACAGAACATTGAACCTATGCAATGTTGCCAAATAAACATTTCCAAACTACTTTAATATAAATATATTCATTGTTAAATCAACGAATACTGAACTTTTTTGGATGCAGAGAGTGTGTAAGTGCTGAGGTATGTCTTTAGCTGCTATTTCAAAACAGAGTTGTTACTCTCAAGGAGTCTGCTGGGAAAACAAATATAAAAAGCAGAAGTATATTTTGGAAAATTAAGTTTGAAGCACACCAGACTTGTGTTTGAGTTCCTCCTGGCTTCATATTCATCAGCTATGTGGCCTTGAGCAATTTATCTAACCTTTCTAATTCACAGTTCCCTTAGCTACACAATGTAAGAACAAAATCTAACAAGTTTGTTGTGAAGATTAATTGAGATAATATGTATCACATGATTAGCATAGGACATGGCATACTGTAAATGGTTGCCACCACTGTTGTTAATCAAAAGCATTATCACCTATACTTTTACTCCTTTCAATCCATTTTCCATACAACAGCTGAAGTGCATAGAAAAATGTGCCATCTCCCCCACTTAAAACTCATCTACCCCACATTACTTTTACAAGAAAGTTCAAAACCCTTCATGTGGTCTATAATTAAGACAAGTGTAAAAGTAACTAAAGAAAAGTTTGTCTTACCATGTTCTGTTTAGCATTTGCCCCCAAATTTTTATATTATAATGAAGTATTATTATTTACATTAAAATAAGCCAGAGTAGGTTTAATAGAAATCTGTTTTTTATTTCCAGCCTCTGTCATGGTCTCACCTAATAGTATATGAGAAACATGTACAGTGAACGAATGCTCACTTTAACACATGGTTAAATCTAAAAGATGACCTGTGATAATTCTTTTCTTCCTCCTGACCTTTTCCAGGCTCAACATAACACCTCCCAATTAAGGACAGGTGTGGGACATTTGCTTATAAAAAAATCCAGACATGAGCATCAAGGGATAGCTGATTTCTTTTGGTCTTAGGTGCTGGTAGAAAAAAATGTTCAATACTCCAGCCAGTCATTTGGGGTAGTGATCAGTTGTTTGACCTGTAAAGTACATGAATCCAGTAGGCTACCAGTTGGGAGAGTTAGTGAGAAATGTGGGAAGTTATAGATTACATGTGCATTAAATAGGTGTGAGAAATAACAGACTGAGGAGTCTTTGCAGAGCATATACAGAAAAGTCAAGATTCTCACTACAGTGGTTTCCCCCTTTTCCCCCTTTTTCATAGTAAAAATCTACAACTATTTATTTCATTGTTTGCTAAGACTTATATTTTACATTAAACCCTTTTGGCAGAAAAGAGAAATAAAAATCAAAATGAATGTTTAATGGAAAATTAAATATAGGTCTTCTTTTTCTCAGAAAAATCAATTCACATGTAACTTGCTCAAAATACTTAATATTTACCAACCACTGTGAGAGCTGTAGTGATACCATGGAAAACCAGAATGAAAACTAGAATACATAAATCTTGTAAAGAAGCATTTATTTCCAAAGTTAGGAGTTAATTGAAGAAGTCTATCTGAAAACATTTTAACAAGTGCAACTACATAAAGTACATTTGTATATCATCCTATGAAGCTTGAATTTTCTTTTATGTCTTCTAAATTCTTCTGAGTTGATTCCATGCGTCTTTGGTACCGAGTTTTCTTGTCCACATAAAAACGTCAAGTCCTGTCTTTTACTGTGTTCACTTTATTAGCAAGGTAATAACCGTAGAGTTAGGTAACATCATTGCCATCAGATACTTCAACTACGAAGTCAGTTAATTACAATAATGTTCAATTTTTTTCACCCAATTAATGTAATCAAAGGAAAGCTTTTGGAAGTCATTCTAGCAAAGATGAAACATCTTATGTTATTGTAAATACAATTTAAATTAAGTCTAAAAGTCCAGCTTTGAAAACAATTGTTTTTACATTGATAATACATGCAATGCCATGGTAAAAAAACAGTATTTCACAAAGTACAAATATGCAGAAAATGTTTTTGGAATTGTTATGGTACACATGTAACTCAAAACTGTGTTCAAACAAGCTGCAACATGTTATCAACCAAAACAAAAGCTGTAGTTGTTAAAATTTACAAAGATTTCTCTATATACACAATGAGTAACTGAACCACAAAATTTTGTAATGAAGCTAACACTGAGTATTAAAAAAAAACCTTCAGCATGGCATTACTTGCTGTATTTCTTTACTGCCCCATTATCAATTAGATTTAGAACTATTTGAGCAAAGAACTTTGAAGAAGTACTGTTAAATTAACCTAATTGTCCTACAAATTGATATTGAATTTTTCTTAAAACAAGTCTATAAATCAGTGCTTCTTGGACATGCTGCTAGTTCATGAACCCTTTGTATCTGGTTCACAACTAGATAAGGCACTTGTACCAGAATGTGGTACAAGTCACTAAGCACACAGTTTAGATAAGCTATATTTTTTTTTGTAGCAAGACTATCTCAGTGAAGAAAGAAGTGTGTTCATTTCTGACACAAGCTCTTTATGTTGTACTATAAATAGCAAAGAAACTAAAGATGGCAAAATAAAAAACCAATGTACAACACTCATAACAAATATAAGTGATCAAATATGTCCACAAACCACAAAATATGGATGAATGGGAGCAAAACACTGATAACTACAAAATCAGTGTGGTATCAGCATCTATACCAGGGGAGGCAATAAAAACCACTGGGGCATCTAATAGACCTGATAACTCAAAATAACTGACAGTTAGTTGAAAGCTCAGCAAGCCAATTTGACTACAACATTGAAACTGGGAAAGGATTGTGTACTCTAGTTGTTCAAGGGATTCACAGTAAGACCCAAAGGGGCTAGAGTACTGTAGGCCCTATAATCTCTCCAGCTAATCACCTAAAGATGTCCTAATGGAGAGAACCCTACGTTGAGGAGAAACTGTTTGGAATAGAATCCAAAGTGAGCAGTACAGGGACAATAGAAAGAAACAAGGGAAAAAGATGGATCAGATAAAAATTGGGGTGGTGAATAGAATCAGGAAATCTCTGAAAGTTAGCTGCCATATTTTGAGCATCTTATTTGAAAAAGAAGAGGAGGGGGATGTTCTAGAGATATAAATTTTAAATATTGTTATAAACGAAGCCTCCCTTTTAAAAGTTTAAGAAAATTAATTTTACATAAAAATGAGCAAAAGAATAGGATTAAGATCAAAGCCCATACAAAATTATTTTAAGAACAAAGAGAATAAATAGAATAATGTTCCTTTAGACAGTGTAGTTGTGCCAGAAAGATATGCCCACAAAATAGATAACTCTACCTAATATTTTAAAACTAGCTGAAAGTCATTTCTATTTTTTATTTTCTTTATTTTTTTGGCTGCACCATGTGACATGTTTGATCTTAGTTCCCCAATCAGGGATCAAACCTGTGGCTCCTGCAGTGGAAGCACAGAGTCTTAACCACTGGACTGCCAGGGAAGTCCCTAAAAGTCATTTTTAAAAGATACAGTGTATGAAAGAGTAACATAAGTAGGAATTAGAAAAACTGAAAAATTAGATGATCAAACTCAAGAAAAAATTAGAAAAGAAAGTTTCAGAAATGAAGACTAAAGCATAAAGAACACAAGCAAATAAAATATGAGGAAACATTTAAAAATCAAAAAGAAATGGAGAAAGGAAAAGTTTTTGAGATACAGATGTATGTAGAAGATAGGCAAAGAAGATCTAACATACATATAATAGGAGTTTCCAGAGAAGAAACCCAAAGGAAAAGAATGGAATAAAGACTAAAACTATATTCCAAGGAAACATTCCTAGAATGAATAAAATCTGAAACTACATATAAGGGAAAGAGAATCATATTGTAACCAGACTTTGATTTTGAGCTTTTTGCTCAAAGAAATGAAGTTTCTTTTCTAAGATGTTCAAGGAAATAAAATGTGAGTCAAGGATTTTATATCCAACCAGACTAATTTTCAAGTACAAAGGGACTAATTATTAGTAACATACAAGAATTCAGGGAGTATTGTTCTCATTAGGCCTTTCTTAAGAATCTACCAGAGAATAAAATCAGAACAAGAATGAATAGAGACAGCACCAGAATTGATGGTGAGCAGTAATATTAACAAATAGCAATACTTTATGTAGATGCATAAATATTTACATATATAGATATATAAATTAAATTCACAAATCTATGTGTTTTCCCTATTAGATTGTAAACTGGGGCGTCAGGAATCATGCCTGTCTTATTCATAGTTGAATTGGCATAACGCCTAGCATATTGCAGAAGCTCAAAATTGAATGAGTTGAGTAAATGCATTCATAATGGAGGGAAGAAATCTAACACTTATGGATCCCCTATTTTTTGCCAGGCAGTATAAAAGCCCTTTGCATATGACTTATCTTTGTATCAACTTTATGATTTAGGTGAAAATGTCCCACTTTTCACAAAGGAAAAACCTTAGGTGAAGTAACTTGCCCAGGGTCATATAGCTAGCATCAGTAATAACTGGTCTGTCTGATTCCATTTATAACTAGGCCATTTAAAATGACTTTGTAATATTTCACTTCCTTAAATAAGAAGTATCTTTTGCCATCTTGTTTCTACTGTCCTTTCTTTTTGGAATCATGAAGGTAAATTTTAACTGATCACAGATGGAATCATTCTATACTCATTCTTCCACAAATACTAGATTTAAAATTTTAGTTTATTTCAGCCTATACTAATGAAGATTTACTCTGTATTTATGGGCATAATAAATTTGAGTTTGTAGGTCAGTAATTTTCAGAAATACTTGGTCATAAATGAACTATATAAAATGATAATGTGAACTTTTTTTATTATTAGCATGTTATCAGGTGGTTCAGATGGTGTGATGGTGCTTTATGATCTTGAGAACTCCAGCAGACAACCTTATTACACATGTAAAGCAGTGTGTTCCATTGGCAGGTGTGTATTAAAAATGTAATTCATGAATTTATAAACATTTGAGTATTTTTTGCATCAAATGCAAAACATGAAAAAAACTTTTGGTTATGTTCTTTTTGTTCTCCACCTACATAGCACACCTCAGTAACTAATTTTAGTTCTTAGACTACTTAGCATAAGACTCATTTGAGTCTTTCCAGCTAAATATAAACACAAATTAGATTTTTCAACTATCATTAATAGAACAAAAAGATTAACAGCTAGAAGCCATAAATATACTAACAATCACACACACACACACACACCCCTTTCTTACCTCTCTATATACTCAACGCTGCCTAACTTAACATACTTCTCTTTGTCTTGAATTTTTTGACTATTTACTGGCTTTCCAATCTTGTGAGAATTATTTTTAAGTTTTTAATAAAGTGTTTTGTGATTTTGTTTTAATTTGTTCATAATCATTACTTAATTCTTTTTCATTTCCTGTATTTGATCTGATTTTGAGGAGACCTTGAATTAACAGAGAGAATAGGTGTCGAAAAAATGTTTTCAAGAGGAAAAACTTCATGAACATTCATATCAGCAACCACTCTGTATTAAAGCTGTTCCCAAAGCACTAGATAGATGCATAAGTTCATGGAATATTTGTGAGGAGATTTACGAATGTTTCTTGGCTCTGGTGCTTCACTTTGGAAATACAGATTTAAGGAAACTATTTCTCTGAGCCTCTGACAAAACTATTTTGTCTTAGAGATAATTATACTTGCCCTATTATTCTTGTAAGTTTTCTGTAAGACTTAAATGAAATACTGTCTTTTAAAAAGCATATTAAAAATTGTAAAGCCATCATATAAATAGGAAGCAATATAATTATAGGTACATTTGGTACAAAACAAGATACCACTTCAAGTACTTTGGAACTTGGTTCCTAAGAGGCTTACACCATTTTATATTCCCTCCACTCCCACCAAACAAACAAACAAAAAATCTAAATTCTAAAGTGTAAGACAGTCATTAATTAAATTCATCTTTGTCTTATTTTATCTTAGCTATCATTTTAACACTGTTAAAATAATATTTTTATATATACCACCTGCTATGTAATGTTATTCCATGAGTGGCTATGATTTGCTTTTCTGGTATGTGATGTCAAGTAAATGCTTAGGATATCAATCTTACTTTATTATGACTTTCTTCTTAGATTCAAATTCTTAACTTCAAAACCATGACTTTGGTAAATGGGCATATAGTAAGCATCTTTACAAAATGAGTTAAAATAGCATTTTACATTCAAAGACTTTATAATCTAACTTTAAAAAGTAATTTCAATAAAAATTGTTACTAAGTTAATGTGGCTTAGACTGTTTCGTGATATTTATTTTTGCTTTACTTAATGTGTTTGTTCTGAGCACCAAAAAGATTCCTGTACCCAAATTTTTATTAAATGTGAATGAGAATGACAGATCATACATAGTAGGAGAATAATACAATATTTTGTCCTATTTTTAAATCTAAAATATAAATGAGCTTTTATTTGTGATCACTACATTAAAGATTTATTTTATTTAAAACTGGAAAATCTCTGTGTAGATCCTTAGGAACAAATAGAAATCAGTTCTGTTTATCTTAAGCAGAAATTTATTGGAAAGAAATTTAATATCTCACATAATGGCAGGAAGGTGGAAGAATCAAATGTAGAAAATGAGCAGAAAAGCAAGAGAAACTAGGACAAGAGAACACAGTCAAGGTCACACCACAGGAACAATTTAGTTTGGGTTCTGCTACATGTCACAAACACAGATTCTCAACTCTACAGCTATGAATAATTGCTAACTATCCTTGGTTTGCATTACTAGCTGGAGTTTTAGAGTCCCAGGCAGGATTGATGAAGCCCAGGACACATGTTCATGCCCCCACTGCCAAGAGCAAGGGGAAGAGAATATCTGGAGCCCCTTGCTTTATGTAACAAGAGGCAAGGCCCTGCCTTTCAACAAAACGAAGGGAATTTCCCCCCAAAAGGAAGTTTGGATGTTCAGCCAAGAAAAGGGCACATGTCCACTACAGTCCACCCATTTGGCTGTCCAATATCAGTATATACCTTTCTTCCCATACCTACCCTTCCTTTTAAAAAAGAAGTTTCAGCCTGACCTAATGCAAGTATCCATTATTTGACAAAAAAATATAATTATCCCCTTCCCCAAAGAGCTATGACCCTAAGTCTGTTTATTTACCACATCCATCTCCAGTTCAGGATAATGTCTGTTTTTCCACTGGTTTTACGTGATCTTATATCAGGATTATGCAACCTGTGGGCTCAATTGTATAGTTAACCTATATAAAATAACGGAGGTAAGAAAAAGAGGAAAGAAAGAGGAAATTAGTTAAAATATATACGTATATACATGACATAGAAAGTAAGGAAATATGAATAGGTACTACAGTCCTTTTTTGCAGCTGTCTCAAGGCCAGCTTGAGGTCTTCAGGTAGCACCACATGTGTCAAGGCCCTTTATTCTGTATTGTGATCCAGACCTTCACCTTAAGGAATCAGAACTCATGATGGTCCTATCTGCATAGGGTTGCAGTAGTCTTCTGTTTACTTTTATCTTATTGAAAATTTCTAACGTACATGAAAATAGAGAGTAGTATAATGAACTGTGTACCGATCACCCAGCTTCAGCAGCTATCAGTCATAACCAGTCTTGTTTCATCTTTACCCCAACCTACCCAGCTACTCTGAGGATTATTTTGAAGCAGATCTCAGAAGGATATCGTTTCATTCATAATTATTTGTATCTCTAAAAGGTAAAAGGTGTTTTATAAGCATAACCCCACTACCACTATCTCACATCTATAATAATTCCTGATATTAAGTATACAGTTGGTGTTCAAATGTCCCACCATTGTCTCTTAAGTGTTCCTAAACAGCCAGTGTCTTTCAATTAAGATTCAGTAAAGGACACATACTGTGTTGATCACTGGTTCAGAGCATATACTGCATCCTTCAGGATAGCACATCATCATCACAAGGTGCTATATTGTAACTGATGTCATAACTGAGTCTTCAACAGATC
This sequence comes from Globicephala melas, assembly GCF_963455315.2. Taxonomy (NCBI): domain Eukaryota; kingdom Metazoa; phylum Chordata; class Mammalia; order Artiodactyla; family Delphinidae; genus Globicephala; species Globicephala melas. The sequence continues at coordinate 47,543,258 of NC_083316.1, read as the reverse complement.
ATGATTCTATGGGTGATGTGTTACATAAGAGTAGTGAATCTCATGGGCATCTACCAGTTGCATTCTTTTGTTGTATAAGTAGGGTTCTTAATCAGAAGCAATACTGTGTGGGACACCACGGAAGTATGTGAGGCAACAATTCTAAGAATGGTGGTGTTGAGAAAATGATGGCCAGGAAAAGCAAATCCAAAACCAGAATAGGTATCTCTTCCAGTAAGGAAAAATCACTGTCTCCATGAAGCGGTCCAGTGTGGCTGGCTGATCCCTCCAGGATATAGTATTGAAATCAGAAGTCTCTCATTTTATGAGCCTTAGTAGGAAGCAGCCCTCCACATCATACTGTGAAAGCTTAAAACTAGAGATGCCTAGATATTCTCTTTCTCTAGACAGCTAGGACATGGCATGTGATCTAGGTTTGGCCATTCATATCATCGTTCCTGAGACTGCTACTCGTGAATATAGTATCAGTTTTGAAACTCAAATAAATCAATTATCTCTAAATTTTGATTACTGTTTTGTAGAAGCCATCCTGATGTTCACAAATATAGTGTGGAGACTGTACAGTGGTATCCTCATGACACTGGCATGTTCACATCAAGCTCATTTGATAAAACTCTGAAAGTATGGGATACAAATACGTTACAAGTAAGTACATTAAAAACTTTTCCAAGTTGCTCTGTGCGATAAATGAGAACTTAATCCTAAACCATTTTAGTGTGATTATTTGCTAAGATGTCATATAGTATATGTGAAATTAGTATAGCAGTTAAGGAGACGTAGAGTGCTTGAGTTCATATCTTGGTTCTGCTGCTGACTGTCTGTGTGATATTTGTCTGAACCTCTCTGTATTTATCTGTAAAGGGGGTAATGATTGTACCTTATAGAATGGTTGTGAGGATTAAATAGGTCAATATATGTAAAGTACCTGGAACAGTGCCTAGCATATAGTAAGTGCTCAAAAACCATTAGCTATTATTATTATTTGTTTTATTATTCAAAAACTACTATGGTCTAGTGGTGTAGGGAAGAAAATTGGATTTATCTCCTATTGGCCAAAAGACTTAAAGGAAAAGAAAGTTATTAACATTATAGCTTAGTAAAGGTAGACAGTAGATAATAGTTTTTATATTTGATCAAATTTATATTTCTTTCTCATGCTAATTTTTTCCCTGAGCTCTAGTCCCATATGTCTCCACCTGTCTTCAGAACCTCTCTTTTTTTTTTTTTTTTTTTTTTTACGGTACGTGGGCCTCTCACTGCTGCAGCCTCTCCCGTTGCAGAGCACAGGCTCCGGACGCGCAGGGTCAGCGGCCATGGCTCACGGGCCCAGCCGCTCCGCGGCATGTGGGATCTTCCCGGACCGGGGCACGAACCCGTGTCCCCTGCATCAGCAGACAGACCCTCAACCACTGCGCCACCAGGGAAGCCCAGAACCTCTCTTACTTAAATGTAATGTCATCTTCTCAAACTTAACATGTTCCAAACTGAAGTGAACATGATGGCTCCTCACATCCATTTAGTCCTCAAATCTTAGCAATTCTTCCTTCAAACTCTCAGATTTCCCTTTCCTATTTCCCTCACCATCACTGTACATCTAGACTACTCCTAAAAACTCATAACTGGTTTCTCTGCATTATTTTTCTTCCACATTTCCACAGCAAGTTTACCCCAGAATTAATCAGAATCAAGCAGTTTCATCCTGTCTCAACACGAAACCTCTAGTGACTCCATTGTCTAAATTCAGCCTGGCATTCTAAGTTCTCCATAACCTCACTTCCCACTTTCTCAACCTTAGCTTCTACCTCTTTTCAACCTAAATGATGTACTGCCACTAAATTGATCTCCTTTTGCCTTCTGAACACATGTTATGTGTTATGTTCCCTGCCTCAGGTCCCCTTCCCTATGAAACTTCTCCCTTCTCTTATTCATCTTATAACTGGAAGTTTATACTCTTTAACCAACATCTTTCTATTTCTCCCACCCCCCAGGCCTAGTAATCACTTTATTCACTGTTTCTATCAGTTTGGCTTTTTAAGATTCCACATATAAGTGATATTATACAGTATTTGTCCTTGTCTGCCTGACTTCACTTAATATAATGCCCTCAAGGTTTGTCCATGGTCACAAATGACAGGATTTCATTCTTTCTCATGGCTGAATAATATTCCTGTGTGTGTGTATGTGTGTGTGTGTTATCTTCTTTATCCCTTCATGCGTTGATGAACACTTAGGTTGTTTCCATGACTTGGCTATTATAAATAATGCTGCAAAAAACATGAAGGTGCAGCTATCTCTTTGAGAGAGACATTGATTTTATTTCCTTCAGATATATACACAGAAGTGGGATTGCTGTATCATATGGTTCTATTTTAAATTCTTTGAGGAACCCCATATTGTCTTTCATGATGGCTGCACCAATTTACATTCCCACTACCAGTTACAAGGGTTTCCTTTTCTCCATATCCTCACCAACACTTATCTCTTTTTGATAATAGACATTTTAACAGATGTGAGGTGATATCTCATTGTGGTTTTGATTTGCATTTTCCTGATGATTAGTGATATTGAACACCTTTTCATATTCATTTTGACCATTCTTATATTTTTGGAAAAATGTCTATTCATGTCCTCTGCCCATTTTTTATTTGGATTGTTTGGGTTTTTTGCTACTGAGCTGTATGAGTTCTTTATATATTTTGGATATTAACCCTTTATCATGATTTTCAAATATTTTCTCCCACTCTTTAGGTTGCTTTTTCATATTGTTTATGGTTTCCTTTGCTGTGCAGCAGGTTTTTAATTTGCTGTAGTTCCATTTGTTTAATTTTGCTTTTGTTGCCTTTGATTTTGGTATCAAATCCAAACAGTTTTCACCAAGACCACTGTCAATGTTTTCTTCCAGGAGTTTTATGATTTCAGGTCTTACATTCAAGTTTTTAGTCCATTCTGAGTTAATTTACGTGCATGGTGTAAGATAGTGGTCCAGTTTCATTCTTTTGCGTATGGTTGTTCAGTTTTCCCAGCATCATTATTGAAGAGACTATCCTTTCCCCATTGTACATTCTTAGTTCCTTTGTCATAAATTAATTGACCATACATGCCTGGCTTTATTTCTGGACTGTCTTTTCTGGTCCATTGATCTGTGTGTCTGTTTTTATGCCAGTACCATAATGTTTTGATTACTATAGCTTTGTAATGCAGTGGTCCCCCCTTATCCATGTGGGATACATTCCAAGACCCCCACTGAGTGCCTGAAACCACGGATACTATCAAATTACCGTGGTTATAGTATATACCAACCCTGTATATACTATATTTTTTCCTATACTCATGTGTGGGTAGCATATATGATATGGATACACAGAACAAAGGGATGATTCACATCCACGTGGGACAAGCAAACTTTCATCATGCTCCTCAGAACAGTGTATTATTTAAAACTTATGAATTATTTACTTCTGTAATTTTCCATTTAATATTTTCAGACCACAGTTGACCTCAGATAACTGAAACGGAGGAAAGTGAAATACAGATAAGAAGGGGACTGCTGTATAGTCTGAAATCAGAAAGTGTGATGCCTCCAGCTTTGTTCTTCTTTCTCAAGATTGTTTTAGCAATTCGGGGTCTTTTGTGGTTCCATACAAATTTTCAGATTATTGTTTCCTATTTCTAGAAAAATGCCATTGAGAATTTGGTAGAAATTGCACTGAATTTATAGATTGTTTTGGGTGCTGTGGACATATTAACATTGTTAGTTCTTTCAGTCCACTGGTATGGAATATCTTTTCATTTATTTGTGTCTTCAGCTTCTTTCATCAGTTTCTTATAGTTTTCAGTGTACAGCTTTTACCTCCCTAGTTAAATTTATTTCTAGGTATTTTATTCTTTATGCTGCAGTTATAAATGAGATTGTTTTCTTAATTTCTCCTTCTGATAGTTCATCATTAGTGTATAGAAATGCAACTGATTTTTTTTTAACAGTTTGAATCCTGCAGTTTTACTGAATTTGTTTATTCTAACAGTTTTTTGGTGAAGTCTTTAAGGTTTTATATGTATAATATCATTTCATGGGCAGATAGAGACAGGTTTACTTTTTCCATTCCAGTTTGGATGCCTGTTATTTCTTTTTCTTGCTTAATTGCTCTGGCTAGGAGTTCCAGCACTGTGTTGAATAAAATTGGCAAGGGTGGGCATCCTTCTCTTCTCCCTGATCTTAGAGGAAAAGCTTTCAGCTTTTAACTGTTGAGTATGATGTTAGCTATGAGCTTGTCATATATGGCCTTTATTATGTTGAGGTACATTCTCTCTATACCCATTTTATTGAGGAAAATATTTAATACTTCTTAATATAAGTCAATACCCATTCGTGATTTTTTTAAAATTCCTAACATAGTAGGAATAAACGGGAAATTCCTTAAACTGGCATTTACAGATTACATGATTACAAACATGGAAAATCCAAAGGAAACTTTAGCCAAATTATAGTATAAGAAAATTCAGCAAAATTGCTGAATATAAGGTCAGTTGTATCTGAATTCCAGGCACAAAGAATTATAAAATGAAATTTCAAGAGTAATATAGTTTATAATTGCAGCACAAGTCATCATATACCTAGTAAGAAATTGAAAAGTGTACAGGACCACTCAACACTACACAGAAAACTATAGAATATTATTGAGAGAAATTAAAACCTAAATAAATGGTGGGATATGTCACATTCACACTCTCACCACTTTTATTCAACATAGTTTTGGAAGTCCTAGGCATGGCAATCAGAGAAGAAAAAGAAATAGAAGGAATGCAAATTGGAAAAGAAGTAGTAAAACTGTCACTGTTTGCAGATGACACGATACTATACATTAGAAAATCCTAAAGACACCACCGGAAAACTACTAGAGCTCATCAATGAATTCCAGTAAAGTTGCCAGAAACAAAATTAATATACAGAAACCTGTTGCATTTCTGTACACTAACAATGAATTTTCTGAAAGAGTAATTAAGGAACAATTCCATTTATAAACGCATCAAAAATTAAAATACCTGGGAATAAACCTACTTAAGTTAAAGAACTGTACTCAGAAAACTATAAGACACTGATGAAAGAAATTGGAGAACACACAAACAGATGGAAATATATACCGTGTATATGGATTGGAAGAATTAACATTGTGAAAATGAACATACAACCAAAAGCAATCTACAGATTCATTGCAATCCCTGTCAAAATACCGAGGGCATTTTTCACAGAACTAGAAGAAATAATTTTAAAATTTGTATGGAAACGTGAAAGACCCTGAATAGCCAAAACAATCTTCAGAAAGAACAGAACTAGATGAATCACGCTTGCTGACTTCAGACTATACTACAAAGCTACAGTAATCAAAACAGTATGGTACTGGCATAAAAACAGATACATAGATCAGTGAAACAGAATGGAGAGCCCAGAAATAAACTCATGCACTTATGGTCAATTAATCTACGACAAAGGAGGCAAGAGTATACAATGCAGGAAAGACAGTCTTGGCAATTCCCTAGTGATCCAGTGATTAAGACTCTGCACTCTCACTGCCGAGGGCCCAGGTTCAATTCCTGCTCGGGGAACTAAGATCACACAAGCTCTGTGGCATGGCCAAATAAAGGAAAAGAAAGGAGAGTCTCTTCAATAACTGGTGCTGGGAAAACTGGACAGCCACATGTAAAGGAATGAAATTAAAACATTCTCTAACACCATATACAAAAATAAACTCAAAATGGATCAAAGACCTTAACGTAAGGCTGGAAACCATTAAACTAAAAGAAAGCAGAACATTCAGCGCATTCTCGATATAAATCATACTAAATTTTTTTTTGCATCTATCTCCTAAAGCAAAGCAATAAGAGCAAATATAAACAAATGGGACTTAATAAAACTTAAAGCTTTTGCACAGCAAAGAAAGCCATAAACAAAACAAAAAGGCAAACTACAGAATGGGAGAAAATGTTTGCAAATGATATAACTGATAAGGGGTTAATATTCACATATATAGACAATTCATACACCTGAACATCAAAAAAACAAGCCTAATTAAAAGATGGTTAGAAGACCTGAATAGACATTTTTCCAAAGAAGACATACAGCTGGCCAACAGGCACATGAAAAGATGCTCAACATCATTAATCATCAGAGAAATGCAAATTAAAACCACAATGAGATATCACCTCACACCTGTCAGAATGGTTATCATCAAAAAGACCACAAATAACAAATGTTGGTGAGGATGTGGAGAAAAGAGAACCCTTGGGTGCTGTTGGTGGGAATGTAAATTGGTGCAGCTACTGAGGAAAACATTATGGAGGTTTCTCAAAAAACTGAAAATAGAACTACCGTATGACCCAGCAGTTCCACTCGTGGGTATTTATCTGAAAAAAACAAAAGCACTAATTCAGAATGATACTTGTATCCCAATGTTCATAGCAGCATTATTTATAATTGCCAAGATATGGAAGCAACCCAACTGCCCATCAACAGATGAATGGATAACGGAGATGCGGTGTATACAATGGAATACTACTCAGTCATAAAAAAGAATGAAATTTTGCCATTTGCATCAAATGCATGGACATGGAGGGTATTATACTAAGTGAAATGTCATACAGAGAAAGACAAACACTGTATGATATCACTTATATGTGGAATCTAAAAAGTACAACAAGCTAGTGAATATAACAAAAAAGAAACAGACTCACAGTTATAGAGAACAAACTAATGGTTACCACAGTGAGGAGAGGGAAAGAGGGAGGGGCAAGATAGGCATAGGGGATTAAGAGGTACGAACTACTATGTATAAAATAAGAAAGGTACAAGAATATATATTACAACACAGGAAATATGACAAATATTTTATAATAACCATAAATGGAATGTAGCCTTTAAAAACTGTGAATCACTTTGTTATTGTATATCAACTATACCTCAATTCTAAAAAGAAGAAGAAAGAAAAGAATTAGAAGGCTTAATATTATAAAGATAATGATTTTACCCAGTATGATCTATAGAATCAGTGCATTTCTGATCAAAACCTTTGCAGAATTCTTTTGTGGAAATTGACTAGGTAATTCTAATGTATAATACATATGGAAATGCAGAGGGACAAGGTGCTCTTGAAGAAGAATGAAGCTTGAGGACTTCACTACCTGTAACCAAGACTTTACCATAAGTTAATTACACTAATCAAGGCAGTGTGATATTGGTACAAGTGAAAACAAACACACACAGGGGAACAGGATAGAGAATCATGAAACACACCCATAGCTGTATAATGATGTGATTTATGATAAAAATAACACTGCAGTGAATTGGGGAAAAGATAACCTTTTCCATAAATGGTCCTGGATGAACTAGGTATCCATATTTAAAAACTAGTTTTGACCCTTACCTCACACCAGACACAAAAGTCAATTTCAGGTGGATTACAAGTATATAAATGTGAAAGATAAAATGATACAGCTTAAAGATGAAAAAAGAAAATGTGTTTATGGCTTATGACAGTTAAAGACACAAAAACTACAAAAAGGCAGAGATAGATAAATTGAGCTACATTAGAATTAGGAATCTCTAGTCATCAAAAAACACTATTACAAAAGTGTAAAGGTAAGCCATGGAATGGGATGATATATCTGACATATGCATATGTTTGAAAAAGGACTGATGTACAGATTATATAGTCAACAAAAATTAAAACAGTCCTATAGAAAAATAGGCAAAACACTTGAATAGGCACTTCAAGAAAGAGGATATCCAAATAGCCAATAAATAAAAGTGTTCAACTTTATTAATTGTGCACCTGGATGTGTTATTTAAATACATAATGAGATACCTCTCTGTACCCTCCAGAATGGCCAAACTTAAAAGAGGTTGATGATAACATCATCAACCTCTCTGTACCCTCCAGAATGGCCAAACTTAAAAGAGGTTGATGATAACATCATCACACATTACATATGTTGCTGATGAGATCACAAATTGGTACAGATATTTGGTATTGACTGAAGCCAAATATGTGCATATCCTCTGACCCAGCAGTTACACTTTTGGGTATATAAATGCATGCATATGTGTACTAAAGGATATTTGTAAGAATGTTCATAGCAGCACTGTTGATGATAACCAAGAACTGGAAACAACTCAAATGTCCATTAGCAGCCAAATGAAATCTGGCAAATTTTACATCGGAGCACTCTCCTACAATGACAAGGGAACACTTCTGTATTAACAAAAAGTATGAATCTTATATAATATTAGATAAAATAACCAAAAACTAGAGTGCCTAATATATAATTCCCCTTATAAGAGGTTCAAAAATAGACAAAACTAATCTAATGATGATAGAGGCCTGTATGATGGTTATCTTTCTTGGTGAGATTTGTAAGTGGGGGTTCTAAGGAGCCTTCTGGGGTATTTGTAATGTTTGTAATGTTCTGTTTTTCAATAAAGGTGGTCATTACTTTGTGAAAATTCACTTCGTGAAAATTAATTGAGCTGTACACTTATGATTTTTGTGTACTTTTCTGTATGTTACACTTCATTTAAAAGTATGACTTTTAATTAAAATTTTTTTAATTAATTAAAAATTAATAAGCCATACATTTACATTTTCTTTCCTTAACATTGACTTCTATTAAAACTCTGACATCTTGGATTTAAATTTTCTTTAAAACGTAAATGTTTTGCTAACTTAAAACAGTATTCCATGAGTTCATAATTCTGTTTGAAATAAAGGTATGACAGTATTTTATTTTATTTATTTATTTATTTATTTGCGATACGCGGGCCTCTCACTGTTGTGGCCTCTCCCGTTGCGGAGCACAGGCTCCGGACACTCAGGCTCAGCGGCCATGGCTCACGGGCCCAGCCGCTCCATGGCATGTGGGATCCTCCCGGACAGGGGCAGGAACTCGTGTCCCCTGCATCGGCAGGCAGGCTCTCAACCACTGTGCCACCAGGGAAGCCTAACAGTATTTTATTTTTAATAATAAATTTGAAAGCATTCAGTAAGAAACAGTTGTGCCTCTGCTATTATTTTCTCTGCTATTATTTTCTCCATCGTCTACTCCCATCATTAGTTTTTCCTATTAATATATATATTAGGTACTTTTCATACCTTCATCTCAGTTTTCCATGAGCATGTTTTAATAGCTTGAGCATATGTTGTGGCTTAGAGGAATGTCTTCTCTAGAGTCTTCTCTATTTAACTTTAAGGTGTAGAGCCAAGTGGAGATAATCCAGGAATTGAGCTATACCTAGGTGGAATTTGGGAGTGTGGTCTAAACTGAAAATATAGATTTGTGAATCACTAGGATATAGGTGGCAGTTGAAGAGAGGAGTCTAAACCTTGAGGAAGATTATAAGGACAGGAGAAGGAACAACAAAGCCTGCAGAAGACAATGAAAAGGCCTAGCCAGAGAGAATAAGAGGGAAATCAGGAGTATGTGATATAATGGAAGCCAGTGGAAGAGATTGTCTTAACGAAGGTAGAATAGTCAGCTGTGTTGAATGCTACTGACAGATTAGGTAAGATAAAGACTACATTTGGTGATAGAAGGTTATCAGTGGTATTGGCAGGGTGGTGAGAGTGGGAGTAGTGGAGATAAAAAATAAGTTTGCAGTAAGTTGAGAAATATATAAGAGATAAGAAATTAGAGACAGCCAAAATTTGGATTTAAAGGGGGAGGAAGAAGATTAATTAGGAGGAATTTGGGTGAAAAGGATTTTGTTTTTTTGTCTTGGGGAGGGGAGTGCTGTTACAATGAAAGAGACTTGAACATGTTTTAGTGCTGATGGGAACGAGCCAGTAGGGAGAGAGCAGTTATACATACTCGGGAGATAGAGGCAATAATGTATAGGATGAGATTTCTGACAGTGCTGAAAGTGATCTGAACACAGGTGGGGAAATTAAATAAGAGGAAGGATCATTTTTTTCATGATAACAGGAATGAAGAAGGAAAAAAGATAAGCGGAAGCAAATGTGTTTATAAGTTTGTTGTTAAGACAATAAGGAAATTCTCATTGAATGGCTCCTATTTTCTCTTTGGAATGAAAGATCAGATCACCTGTAGTGATGAAGGGGCGATTTTTGTGGAGAGTGGCGAAGGTTTGAAATAGCTGCAAATATTGTAGACAACGCTATTGAAATTGTAGGACCGGCAGTCAGTACTAAAGCCCAGTTGAGATGAATGATCTTTTATAGTGATACTAGTCTTCTCTATTATAAGATTTTCTTCACCTGGATAGGGCAGAGGTCAACTAACTGCGGCCCATAGGCCAAGTCTAGGCTCTGGGCCAAGGCTTCTCATGGACTCTTTTTGTAAAAAAAAAAAAAAAAAAGTGTTACTGTAACACAGACATGCTCATTTATTGTCTATGGCCACTTTGACACTACAGTGACAGAAATGAGTAGTTGGTTCTCAAAGCCTGCAATCTGACCCTTTACAGAAGTTTGCTGACCTCTGGTGTAGTTAAACCTGCATATAGGTACACGGAAGGCAGACATTTGGAGTCAGGTTGAGGTCTTGACAAATGCAATGATAACATAAAAGATATTGGCAGTTGAAGCATTGAAACTTGGAATCCAAGCTGAAGAAGGAAAAGAAGTGAAGAAAGGAACTGATAGGACTTCTGGGCTTTATTGGGGTGTCTTGTAGGTAGCTGGGCGGGGGGGACCTGGAACGATATAAAATTTGGTCATATATAACTGAAATAGGTGATTTCAAAGGAGAAGCAGTTCTAGGTGATGAGAATGTCCTGGGTGTGGTAGCTGAGGTTGTATGGCACTGGGAGGCAGAGTACTGGCTAGATCATCTGTGTAGATGCTGAAGTCCCTCAGAATGGAGCGGAAGGGAAGATGGTAAACCAAGTGGTTGTCTTGTCTTGATTTCTGAGATTTATTAAAGAAAAATAAATAAATTGCTAACAGTCAATTAAAAAATTGCTAACTGTGAAAATAAGCAAATAGAAAATTTGTTGCTTTTGTGATTGTAATTAGAACTTACACTTATTTTAAATGTCTTTTGATTATCAGATTGCAGATGTATTTAATTTTGAAGAAACAGTTTATAGTCATCATATGTCTCCAGTTGCCACCAAGCACTGTTTGGTAGCAGGTTTGTACATATGTTGTTTTTTAACATATTGAAAACTTTCTCCCTTTTAATATCTAGTTAGTTTTGATATAAACATTTTAACCCTGATGAAGATCACAATTCTTTAAAAAAAAAAAAGTGTGTATTACTCTTTGTATTCAGTTTAACGGATATTGTACAAGTTGGGCACTGTGCTAGGTTTCAAAGTGGCTAGGATTCAAAGATTAAGAAAGCACATTTCTGTTCCCTTAAGAGTTACTTTTTTTAAAATTTTTAACATCTTTATTGGAGTATAATTGCTTTACAATGGTGTGTTAGTTTCTGCTTTACAACAAAGTGAATCAGCTATACATATATCCCAATATCCCCTCCCTCTTGCGTCTCCCTCCCACCCTCCCTATGCCACCTCTCTAGGTGGTCACAAAGCACGGAGCTGATCTCCCTGTGCTATGCAGCTGCTTCCCACTAGCTATCTATTTTACATTTGGTAGTGTATATAAGTCCATGCCACTCTCTCACTTCGTCCCAGCTTACCCTTCCCATCCCCATGTCCTCAAGTCCATTCTCTACATCTGTGTCTTTATTCCTGTCCTCCCCTTACATTCTTCAGAACCTTTTTTTTTCTTTTTTTTAGATTACATATATATGTGTTAACGTACGGTATTTGTTTCTCTCTTTCTGACTTACTTCACTCTGTATGACAGACTCTATGTCCATCCGCCTCACTACAAATAACTCAATTTTGTTTCTTTTTATGGCTGAGTGATATTCCATTGTATATATGTGCCACATCTTTATCCATTCATCTGTCGATGGACACTTAGGTTGCTTCCATATCCTGACTATTGTAAATAGAGCTGCAATGAACATTGTGGTACATGAAAGAGTTACTTTTAAATCACCAAAGTTTCAAAGATTTTACGTGAACAAAATTTGGCAGCTTTTTCATTTTGACACAGTAAAACAAGGAAATGATTTCCTTTTCTCTAGAATGTGTGATTCAAATTAAACATCCATTTTTATGAAAGCACCTGCAACAAAAATTTTCATGTGTGAAGAAGAAAAAATGTCTTCCTGGTATCAGGTATCAGGTCCCTGTGACATTATTTCTGTGGCACTTCATGAATCTCTTCACCTCCAGACATCAGTCAGCTGCTTCATCTTTAAAGAGTTTGGTCACTAACTTGTCTTTGAGGTCCACTCAGTCTGTGTCCAGAGTTTCTGTGAATCTGTTACTAGTGATTAGAAGTATATCATTACCATGGAAAAGCTAAGCTATTAAAATAAAATGAATTTTTCTAGTTATAAACATTAATAACTATTTAAAGTATATTATTAGCATACATTTTTATATTTCTGCATGGATACAGTGAGTATGTCATGACTCATAGGGTAGTTTCTTGTTTCCTTTTGGTGATGATTTATAGTAAAATTATCTTAAACTATTTTTTTTGTTTTGTTTTTACAGTTGGTACTAGAGGGCCCAAAGTACAACTTTGTGACTTAAAGTCTGGATCCTGTTCCCACATTCTACAGGGTATTTGAAACAACAACTACTTTGAGTAAACCATTCAACAAAATGAAACATTATTAACAATGTATTCTTTATAAGTGACATGACTGATGTATTTTGTGCTAGTTGTTAGAAGTCAGCAGGGAATTAAAGATCCTTTTGTGCATTATTGTTATAAAACTAAACTATTGAGGAGACATTTTTATGTACAGTAGCCAAGGGGAAGCTCAAAGAATATAGAAAGTCTAACTCAAAAACCGTGTGTTATTTCTACATTGAAAAAAATGAACTACTTATGAAACTTACATCAGTACATTTGTCTCCATGAGCATTTTTTTAATATTGTTCTGGCTGAGTAAACATTCTTAATATTTAGGTGCTTCTTTTCTCAATAAAAATATTTTAGAAAAAGGTATTGAAATAATACTTCAGTAAAGTTTTACTAGCTTAAATTATTTTTGCTACTTTTTTATTAGTATTAGATCATCTAATTCTAAACAGTGAAAAAATAGGATGTAATTCAGATATACTATTTTTATTCATCTCTGAGAAACACATAATAAATATATCAGGAAAACTTGGTGAGATGGATAACATTTGTTTTACATTATCATGAATTTCTATGAATATAAGCTAGGTAGATGAAAATATATGATTTGAATAGTTTAGTTAGGTAGAAGTGAATTAAAATGCTGAAATCACTTATCCTATGAACTTATCACTTGTGCTTTCTAGATAAAAATTTTTATATAAATACCTTTTACAATCATGATTTAAAATAATTTTTTTCTGTTATAACTTTCTGAAAACTTAGAGAACATTTTTATTCTTTAGAATGTTTATCTTGTATGGTGGTTTGTTGCAGGGATTTTGTTGTAGAGATAAGTAAGTAAGCTTGAGCTATATCACTTATTAATAGATAGACTTGCTAGGCTAACACCTGTATTTGAAAAGACAGACTCACTTGCTCTGAATGTTTTTTCCAAAGCAAACCCAGACCTTTTATAATAAAATAGCATTGTGAGAAATGCCCCATAGACTTCACATTAATATTTAAATATAGATTATTATAAATGTGAAAAAATCATGATTGTATCAATTTATTTTTAAGATTTAGTCTATGCTTTCTTCATAATCCAACAAAATTAATTGCACTGTATCTTTTGATTTTTTTCAAATATTTTGCAAGTCATTTTATACAGTTGTTTTGCAGGTCACAGACAAGAAATATTGGCAGTTTCCTGGTCACCGCGTTATGAGTATATCTTGGCAACTGCAAGGTAAAATGCAAATTATTTGGTTTTGAAGTTAATAATTAATGATAAGCATTTTGGAAAGACTGTTTTTATGTTAGACGCATATTTAGTTGCTAAGTAGGTCCTAGAAAATAAGATAATTGAGTTACAGATTTTAATTCATATCACCAAAAGAAATCTTCCTTTGCATCATAATCTTAATCCTGACTATCTATCTTGAAGGTGCTCACTTTGTAAAACAGAGAAAACAACAGAATCTATGTAGCAATGCAAATCTACTAGTACTACCCATGAAACAACTGTGTTGTGTCATTTTTGCTTACAAAAGTGTAACACTGTCAATTTAAGAATAGTAGCATTTTAATTCATTTTCTTTAACCCAAAATTATTTTGAATCTGATTCAGCACATTCATCCACTCATTGATTCAGTTTACTAACATTTAATGACTCCTGTCGTGTGCCAAGCATTGTGCTAGGGACACAGAGGTAACACAGGCGTAGTCCTTTCAAGAAGGTAATAGTCTAATGAGGGGGTATAGTCAGAAAAATCAGTGATTTCAGAACATCCTGAAAAATGATTTAATAGAGATATGTCTCTGGTAGGTATAATATGGGAAAAAAGAACAAGAGCACGTAACTCTTTTTCTTTTCTTTTTTTTTTTTTTTTTAATTGGGGTATAGTTGTTTTACAGTGTTGTGTTAAAAGCACTTAACTCTTGAGGATCAGGGGGGTTGGGGGTTTTGTTTGCTGAAAGGAAGAGTCTTACATATTTAAATGCTGACGGAAAAGTATCGCTGGAGAGAAATTAGTGAAGATAAGAAATGAAGGGGTGACTTCCCCAGTGGCGCAATGGTTAAGAATCTGCCTGCCAATGCAGGGGACACAGATTTGAGCCCTGGTCTGGGAAGATCCCACATGCTGCAAAGCAACTAAGCCCATGCTCCACAGCTACTGAGCCTGCACTCTAGAGCCCATGAGCCACAATTCCTGAAGCCCGCATGCCACAACTACTGAAACCCGCGCACGCTAGGGCCCACGTGCTGCAACTGCTGAGTCTGCGTGCTGCAACTACTGAAGCCTGTGTGCCTAGAGCCTGTGCTCCACAGCAAGAGAAGCCACCACAATGAGAAGCCCATGCACCATAATGAAGAGTAGACCCTGCTCGCCGCATCTAGAGAAAGCCCACGTGCAGCAGAAAGGACCCTACGCAGTCATAAATAAATAAATAAACAAATTAATTAATTTTTTTAAAAAAAGGAAGAAATGGAGGGAATAATTGGTACATCAGGACCTTGACTAGACAAGAGAGGGTAATATCAAGGGTCCCAGTAGAAGGGGACACTGATTTGACACATGAAGGGTATCATGAGACTAAATGGAAGGAGGAAAAAGGCATGAATACAATTAAATTTGTGACTTTGGCAGAGAAGCTCAAGAAATGTGAACCCAGTGGCCTCTGTTGTTTTTTAGTGAGTAGAACTTGATGTCATCTATTGAAAATACTGGAATAGGATGCAATTTTCAGGGAAGGTAGTTAAAGATTTGGAATAACAGTTTTAATGAATGGAAGAAGGAGCTGATTAAGGGCACATAGGATTGCTGGTCAGTATTTTGTGCTCTATCGAAGGTGTAGCCCACAGCTGTACTAAGCCACAGAAATCAAAACATTGAATGACACAGACTTAACAATTGTCTAAAAATCGTTCAAGTCACAGGTATAAGGAAGGAAATAAAATCACCAAAAGGCTTATAGGAAGGATCAAGGACCTAATGAGATACAAGCATGAGTGTTGATAAGAAAATTTAAAAACTGAAGGGACAGGAAGTAGTAATCAAATTTTGATATAGACATTTTAATAAAACTTTTTGCAGAAGAATTATTACAAAAACTACTTTTATTAGTCTTATAAAGAAATGTCTCAGTATTTGTATAGCAGCCAGCCCTTCCTCTCTGTCACAGTTTATTCCTCAGAGAAGCTTCTGTTAGTAATTTGCAGAATGTGACATTGAAATTTATGATTTCTGAAGTAGAACAAAGTCGAGAATGTAGCCATAAGAAGGCTGGCCAAAGAGGTGTGAAGGTGAGGAGCTAGGCACTACTTGTGGGTCCATGCTAGACTGGATTTACATTGTTTGTTTCTAATTTGGTTTTCCTCAAATCAGGAGGGAAACTGAGGCTTTCAATTCTCAGAGTACCCCAGGAATTTGAATCAGTACTACAATGGACTTAGTCATCAATGTTAGGAGTTAGTTATGTGCATATCTAATCTGTTTCAGAAGAGACTTAAGTCCTCAGACTCCTCCCATTGCAGACCTATTCCCCAGCTGGAAAGAAAGAAAACCAAATTGAGAATGGAAAATGCTAACTTTTTGCCGACTATTCTAATTGGCTACGTTTGATGGTGATCTGTGAAAATAACCAAAGTTATGGGAAGAGATAAACCCTGTATAGATATTTTTTTAAAGGTTTATAAATGAGAAATAAGCTTATAAAATGCAGCGTAATACTCTTTCTAATTAAAATGACCTGGATAAACCCAACAGGTTAGAATATTATTGAGGGCTTTGTGAGGATATGATAGCATCAGTTGAACTGATTTATATTTTCTTTAGTAGTAGTTTAGAAGCTGAAATTGATATATGATCATGGTTTTACCTTTTTTCGTTTCACTTGAAATAAAATGAAAATAAGTGTCGAATTTCTAGGAGACATTAAATTTATTTCTTGTATACCTGGCAAAGATTGATTTGAGTACAGGAAACCAAATAAAAATATTTTGTCCTATGATTCACCTTATTCTTAATTTTTTTCATAAAAAAAGAAAAACCATATTCCTACCAAATGGATTCTTAAGCAAAGTGAAATTAGTTCACTGCTTGATTATCTAGGCAACATTTGAATAACAAACAGTAGAACAGATATAGTAACAAATTTGCCAAGGAACAAAGCTCTAAGCCTGTCTAGTCTTTGGAGAGGAAGATGCTCATGTCATTAAAAACAACAGAAGAAACAGCAGAATTCCATCCTTGTGATTTACTTTTTTTTTTTTTCTATTTTTTCACTTCTTTGTGCTACTATTGACTATTGAATATTTGCTGGAAAGGCAAAAGTACAACCATCCAAATGTACAAATGCATTTGTGCTAATATACTGAGACCTCTGTATGCCATAATACTGGAAAGGTGGGTGAGGAGTACAGTTATTATCCTAGCTATACACGTTAATGTAACATTTATGTCTTCTCAGTGCTGACAGTAAAGCAAAATTATGGGATGTGAGGAGAGCATCAGGATGTTTGATTACTCTTGATCAGCATAATGGGGAAAAGTCACAAGCAGTTGAATCAGGTAATGAAAAACACATTAATACAGAAATATGGCATTGATAGTATTTTTATATTGAAATTTTTGAATTGAAACCAAATAAATGTATGTTGACAAATTGTAGATTTTATGTTTTTTTTAAAAAGGCATTCACAACAAATCAGTTTCTAAATTTACATCAACTAAATTATGGTTGTCTTTTTTTTCTTTTTTTTTTTACTAAGGATTCCAGTGAGCTTTTTTTTTTTTAAATTTTTTTTTAAATTTTTAACATCTTTATTGGAGTATAATTTCTTTACAATGGTGTGTTAGTTTCTTCTTTATAACAAAGTGAATCAGCTATACATACACCCCCATATCTCCTCCCTCTTGCGTCTCCCTCTCACCCTCCCTACTCCACCCCTCTAGGTGGTCACAAAGCACCGAGCTGATCTCCCTGTGCTATGCGGCTGCTTCCCACTAGCTATCTATTTTACATTTGGTAGTATATATAAGTTATGGTTGTCTTTCTTTAAGATACAAGTAAGGGGACTTCCCTGGTGGTCCAGTGGGTAAGAGTCTGTGCTCACAATGCAGGGGGCCCAGGTTTGATCCCTGGTCAGGGAACTAGATCCTGCATGCTGTGTGGCATGGCCTTTAAAAAAAAAAAAAAAGAAAGAAACTAAAAGATACAAGTAAGTATGGCATTTCTTCTGCCCCTGAATTTTTGAATGTAGAAACTTTTCTGGATTAACTTGTTATTTTATTTTTTTCCTCACATGAGGCCAACTAATACAAATTCAGTGCCATTTAGGAAGTTACAGTAAATTAAAGAAATGGTAATATTTTGTGTCCATTTTGTCACAAAATTTGCAAGTTGTGTTTAATTTGAGTCCACTGCAATCCAGGTGACAAAGTACCTCGATTGCATTTTTATAACAGAATTTAATTTCTGTGTAGGTTAAAATTCTGATTCAGAATTAAATTTGGACCAGAAATACATTAGGTTGAACTATATAAAACCTATGATTGTTTTAATAATCTTTTAAATTAAATTAATCAGGTTATTGAGAATTACACTTTCTCAAACCTGTTCATTTTAGAAGTAATATAAATTTTGATTGAGACTATAACACTTCTTTAAGTGGCAAATACTAGTATTATTGATTTTTTTTCTTTTTTTTAGTATTATTGATTTTTAATAGTCCATGGAATGATTTTTAGATTGCAAATGGAAATAATATATAAGAAGTTTAATTTTCAATTTAAAATTTTTGTGGTAAGTTTATGCAGTTAATTGAGTTTGATAGCACAGCTTACTCTCTGAAGAAAAATTATATTTGGCAGGATTTTCTCCCTTTGCTTTTCCTATTTTCCTCTGCTTTTATGGTTCTAATTTATATAGCTTATGTTCAAGTAATCCAAAGGGATGATTAGTTTTAAATATAATCAACTTATATTTAGATAATTCAGATAGTTTTCCTTTAATATGTTTAAATAACTGTATCATCAAGCATTAAGTGTGTGTTGAATTTATAAGAACAGATAAACTGAATTGTGTTTTTCATTGCAGCAAACACTGCTCATAATGGGAAAGTTAATGGCTTATGTTTTACAAGTGATGGGCTTCACCTCCTCACTGTTGGTACAGATAATCGAATGAGGCTCTGGAATAGTTCCAATGGAGAAAACACACTAGTAAGACATTTTAAGTACCTTGAATGTTTTGGATCTACATTAAGGAAATGAATCTGTGACTTAACACTTGGTGTTTTTCTGTAGATTTGACTTTGTTTCTTGCCTCTGAATCACAGCTTTCTTTATATAATATTTTTCCATTATGTGAACTAGTAATTCTCAACTCAGGACAACCCGCCCCACCTCACCCCACCACATTCTCCCCACTTAGTGTAGAATCATTGCTCTACTGAGCCACTGTGTATAATGGGAGCGTGCCATCTCTCTCAAGTTTATTGTAGAAGAATAAAAGATTGAGAACAACTGATATAAATTAAAGCTATAAAGTTAGTCAAATTTTATATTATGTCTGACTTTTAAACAAAATCCAAAATGAGGGCTTCCCTGGTGGCACAGTGGTTGAGAGTCCGCCTGCCGATGCAGGGGACACGGGTTCGTGCCCCGGTCCGGGAAGATCCCACATGTCACAGAGCGGCTGGGCCTGTGAGCCATGGCCGCTGAGCCTGCGTGTCCGGAGCCTGTGCTCCGCAACAGGAGAGGCCATAACAGTGAGGGGCCCGCGTACCGCAAAAAAAAAAAAAAAAAAATCCAAAATGAGGGATTTCCCTGGTGGCGCAGTGGTTAAGAATCCACCTGCCAATGCAGGGGACACGGGTTCTATCCCTGGTCCAGGAAGATCCCACATGCCGCAGAGGAACTAAGCCCGTGCGCCACAACTACTGAGCCTGCGCTCTAGAACCCGCGTGCTACAACTACTGAGCCTGCGTGCTGCAACTACTGAAGCCCACATGCCTAGAGCCCATGCTCCGCAACAAGAGAAGCCACCGCAGTGAGAAGCCCACGCACCACAATGAAGAGTAGCCCCCACTCAGTGCAACTAAGAAAGCCCACACGCAGCAATGAAGACCAAACGCAGCCATCCATAAATAAATAAATAAATAAAAATCCAAAATGAATGTTATAGTATGAAAACATATGGTAATTGGAATAGATGTGTTCTAAAAGTGCTAGATTCTTTTTTTTTTAATTGAAGTATAGTTGATTTACAGTATTGTGTTACTTTCAGGTGTACAGCAAAGTGATTCAGTTATACATATGTATATGTGTATATCTTTTTTTTTCAATTCTCTTCCTTTATAGGTTATTACAAGATACTGAATATTGTTTCCTGGCTATACAGTAAATCCTTGTTGTTTATATATTTTATATATGGTAATGTGTATCTGTTAATACCATACAACTAATTTATCCGCTCACCTTCCCCTTAGGTAACCATGGGTTTGTTTTCTATGTCTGTGAGTCTGTTTCTGTTTTGTAAATAAGTTCATTTGTACTCATTTTTAGATTCTGCCTATAAATGATATCATATAATATTTGTCTTTCTCTGACTCACTTCACTTAGTATGATAATCTCTAGGTCCATCCATGTTGCTGCAAATGGCATTATTTCATTCTTTTTTATGGCTGAGTAATATTCCATTGTATATATATATATATATATATATATACTACATCTTCTTTATCCATTCATCTGTCGATGGATATTTAGGTTGCTTCTGTGTCTTGGCTATTGTAAATAGTGCCACCATGAACATTGGGTTGCATGTTTCTTTCTTTTTTTAATTCTTTTTTATTTTTTTTTAATTTTTATTTATTTTATCTTTGGCTGCGTTGGCCCTTCATTGCTGCGTGGTCTTTCTCTAGTTGCGGCGAGCCGGGGCTACTCTTCGTTGCGGTGTGTGGGCTTCATATTGCAGTGGCTTCTCTTGTTGTGGAGCATGGGCTCTAGGCACACAGGCTTCAGTAGTTGCAGCATGCAGGCTCAGTAGTTGTGGCTCACGGGCTCTAGAGCGCAGCCTCCATAGATGCGGCGCACAGGCTTAGTTGCTCCACAGCATGTAGGATCTTCCTGGCCAGAGCTCAAACCCATGTCCCCTGCATTAGCAGGCGGATTCTTAACCACTGCGCCACCAGGGAAGCCTGCATGTATCTTTTCTAATAAGAGTTTTCATCTTTTCCCATTATATGCCCAGGAGTGGGATTGCTGGATCATATGGTAACTCTATTTTCAGTTTTTTAAGGAACCTCCATACTGTTTTCCATAGTGGCTGCACCAATTTACATTTCCACCAACAGTGTGGAAGGGTTCCCTTTTCTCCACACCCTCTCCATACAAGTGCTAGATTCTTATGTGGTAATTAATTTTTAGTCTTTTTAAAAATTTATGTTATAGTCCTTACCAGATGGACCTCTGGTTTAGTCACTTTCAGAATAAGCTACCAAAAGTTTATAATTTGGCAATAATACTAATAGTTAATATTTATTGAGAGCTTATGTGCCAGTTACTATGCTAATAAAAATTAACATTTAATATATGTGCCAGAGTATACATGGTGTTGTTTAATCACCACATCAACACTCTGAAGGGTGTTACTCTTATAACACACATGAGGAAAATAAGACATAAAATTAGGTAACTTGCCTGAATTTGCATAGCTAGAAAGCAACAGAGTTTGACTCTAGATTCTACTCTTGCCATAATGCTGATTATACCCAGACCCCTTAAAGCATTTATTAACTACCTTAAGGTTCATATTAATATTAATCATATTCCTTTCTTTAATCATCCTTTCTAGCTAATTCTCTCTTAGATATTCTAGGTATCACTTTTATTATTAAAAACTAACTTTAAGGTCAGGATTGTTTGTGCCAGATTACTTTAGGGTTTGCTAATCCCTCTTATTCTTTATGAAATGCTTCTCCATCGTGTCTCAGGCTAAAAACTCAGACATTGCAAATTTTAATTTAGAATCTCTCACTCATTATATTGTACCATGTCCCTAATCAGGTCACACCTTCCTTTTTCTCATTTTATTCATTTGTTTAATAAGAATTTATTGAGTACTTCCTATTTTCCAGGCAGTATTATACAGGAATAGACAAAACAGAAAAGTTCTATCCTTGTGGAGCTTACATTCCAGGGAGAGAAAGAAAGACATCCATCAATCAATGAATGGATGGATGGACGAATGGGTAAAATATATATTCGGTGCAGTAAGTACTGTAAAGAAAAGAAAAGCAAGGAAGGGAGCATAGAAAATATTAAGAAGCTGGAGTTGATGTTTTACCTAGGGCAGTCAGGCTAGGTCTGACTCAGAAGATGACATTTGGCCTTAAGGAAATGAAGGAGTGAGCCATCCAACATCTGGGAGGGAGAGCATTCCAGGAAGAGGAAGAAAGAAAGTACAAAGACCCTGAGGCAGGAGCATGCTTGGGATACCCAAGGAGCATGTATGTGGCTCTTGTGTTAGACTAGAGTAAGCAAAGGGGAGAGTAATAGGAGATAAGCAACAGAAGGAACAGGATACCAGAGCTTACAGGCTTGTAGCCCTTGGTAAGGGCTTCGGCTTTTTCTATGCGTGAGATAGAAAGCCACTCAAGGCTTTTGAGTGGAGAAGTGACAGGGTCATTTTGGAAAAGTAGGTTACATGTGCATCAAAGGTGAATGTGATAGAAATAAATGGTATTGAGTACATACATAAATTGTTAATGTGATTTTATTCCATTTTTCTCTCCATCTTGAAGGTGGTGATACTCATACTCTATGGATTTTTGCTAGTAAGCCCATATTTTGAATAGTGTGTTTAGAATGGATAATACATTTTAAAAAGGACTTGATCAAAGGAAAAGTCATTCATGCAAAAATACTAAAGTGACCCAGAAACTCACCTACAAAGAACACTTAAAGGAATTGGGACATTGATCCCAGAAAAAGTAACTCTCAGGGGAAGCACACTGTATTCAAACACTTAAAGTGCTGTCAGACAGAATAGTAAGCAAATTTCAGCCCTGCCATTTAGTAATTTGGGTAGTAGGCAATTTATTTAAGGTGAGATCATGAAGGACTATGGTCAGAGTTTCAGTGTCTCCATCTTGTAAATCAGGATTATTAGGTACCTAAACAGTAATTGTAAGGGCAAAATGGAAGTATGTTAAGAGTAGTACTGTACCTGCTAAATAATAGGCATATCATAAATGATAACTTTTTGTTGTATGGTGTTGCCTTATTGGTAGTACCCTTATAATTTAAGAAAAATGTATAAGTACATGCTTCCAATATATGTATAATTATTTATAAATTATATACACGTACTGTTGTGAGTCCATATATTTTATTAAAGCTTAATTTCTTATTTTTTAGTTAAAAATGAAATAGAAATTCTCACATTTTCCCCTCATACCTTAATGGATCATCTTACAGACTCTTTGAGGTGCCAACTGCACTCTGGAAACCATTCCCTTAGAGTACAGAAAACTCTACCTACAGGGAAAATTCACAGAGAGACAGCTTTTGGCACAGCAACAAAATTTTAAAATAGCTATTCTGGTGTTTACTGTTTTAGTTATTGGTGTTATCATTCACCCAATCACCAATGGCTAGAAAGTGGGAGTCTATCCTTTATTCTTCCCTTCCCTTATCCCAGCTATTAAATCATTTACAAGTCCTCTTAATTGTTTCTTCATAATTTATTTCTTAGCTCTCTTCCCTTCCAGCCTCACTTTGGGCCCTCATGGTCTCTCTTTAATTACTCTAACGTCCGTCTAACTTTTCCCAAACTCATCTCCCAGTGAAAGTGTTTCCTCAGTAAACTTTCAGGTTATGAAAACTGAATATTTTTGCCTGTTGTGCACAAGGCCTTCATAAGCTGTCCCTTCTAACTCACTAGCTTTACATCTTGCCACTTCCCCATTTTTTCCCGTGTCCTTAGCCATACTGAGCTACTTAAAGGTCTTTAAATATATGCTCTCTCACCCTTCCATTCTTTGCGTGGACTGCTGCCTTTGCTTTGGAATACCGTCTCCTCCTTCCTGTCCTAGCTGCTTCTCAGCTTTCAAGATTCATTTCAGGCACAATCTCTTTTTAACTCCTCTAGTCTAGCTTACCTGCTTCCAGAGTACCCAGTGCTCACTTGTATTACAGTAGACTGTGATCATCACTTAGTGGAATTAAAGAAAAATAATTTACCACAGTGTGGCACAGTGCTTTTTGGTTAGTATAGTCTAGATTTCAGTTTCTGATTCTGTCACTTACTAGCCAAGAGACCTTGATCGAAATACTTACTTAACCTTTCTAAGTGTTTTCTTTTTGTTTAATAATGCTACCTATCTTATAGTATTGTTTTGCATATTATATGAAATAATGCATGTAAAATATTTAACACATTGTCTGATACTTAACAGCAAATGTTAACACTTAGTAAACATTACCTGTCATTATTATTAATTATGCTGATAGTTGTTTGACAGTGAAATGGGCTGCCTTATGACGGAATCTCGGCATCACTGTAGGTATTTATTCAGTGACTAGATGTATATATTTCCTGGAACAATAAAAGGGATTCATAAGATAGGGAACTGTGTTTGCCATCATCCTATCCCACATCTATGAAAATTTCCTCCCCATCAGAATCTTTTCAAAGACTGTACATACCACCTTTAAGACATAACCAAAAGTACCCTGTTCTTCTTCAATACTTTCATAATATATAGCATGATATTTGTCACATACTGCTTTTTATGTTAAGTGTTTATAGTCATAAAACGGGGAGCTTAGATAATCACCTAGCACAGTGTGTGACACTAAGCACTTAGTAATTGGTAGATCTCTCCTTTCCTTCACCTGTTACTAGAACTTCATTCCATAGGCATTGAAAAGATATTGATAGTTTTGAGCCCACAGGTGATTTGATCACAGCAGTGATTTACCAAGATTAATAGGACAGTAAGTTGCAAGATGGATTTCAGGGGGAACGCCTAAGGACAAAGACAAAAGTTAATTAGCTGGTTCAGTATTTATACCTCATTGAACACTTTCCAGTTCACATTTGGGAAGGAATGTGGTATAGTGGGAAGAAAATAGATTTTGTAGGTAGGTGTTCTGATGTGTGAATAAGACCATCACATTCTAGCAGTTCATAATTTTTCCAGGAGGAACAGAGAATTGCTAGTTGAGATTTGTGTTTTTTCTCCACCCCACCTCCCCACCCCACAGTGTTATTCTACAAATTGTTGTGCATGGAGAATCAAAAGACACAAATGAGGGAATGTTATTCTTTTAAATATATAGGAATTAATAAATCTAAGGACTCACTGAATACTTCTATATCCTAAGTGTTTTCTTATGCATTATTTCATTTTTTAAAAAATATTTATTTGGTTGCATTGGGTCTTAGTTGCGGCAGGCGGACTCCTTAGTTGTGGCATGCAAACTCTTAGTTGCGGCATGCCTGTGGGATCTAGTTCCCTGACCAGGGATTGAACCCGGGCCCACTGCATTGAGAGTGTGGAGTCTTAACCACTGCGCCACCAGGCAAGTCCCTGCATTATTTCATTTTATTTTTCACAATAGCTCTGGTAAATGATGTTATTTCCTTTTAACAGATTAGAAGAATGAAACTCAGAGGTTAAATCATTCATTACTCATAAGAGGCAAAGGAGGGGTGTAGTGGGTTTCAAAAACCGAAGTCTACTGATTATAAGTTTAATGTTTTAACATTTCACTGTACTGCTGCTGCATTGAGATAGTTGAACACACATGCTCATTTCTGTCACATGTTAACCTCGAGGGTGGGTAAGCCGAATGTAGTATCCACAATTATCAGCATATATCCATTTGAGCCTCAGTGTTTGTTTATACACAGAAACACACACACACACACACTCCCACCCAACCTTTATAAAAAGAAGGCAAATCAGTCACTGTCTGTTTAAACTCCATTATTAGCCATAGTGAAGGGAGATATTGGTGATCTGCTTGCTCATAATTCCTAAATGATTAGATACTGGTTTTACACTTACCCTAAGCTTCTTATCTAAATTATCACCAGGAAGTAAACCTTTATCCCCAAGCTTCTCAGACTTTGATGGACCTACAGAACATCTAGGGATCTTGTTAAAATGAAGATTCTAGTTCAGTAGATTGCGATGGGGCCTAGAATTTGTTTCTAACTGCTCGGGTGATGCTGATGTTGTTGGTCTTGCATCTTTGACTTACCGGTGTAGAATTTTTGTTTTTGTCCCAAATATATAATTATTTATAAGAAGCTGCAATTGTAGTATACACAGTATTTGTGTTCTTTGCTTTTTTATACTTAACTTTTATCCCTATTTTCTGCATAATTTTCATACTTATGATTTTTTTAATTTCTATATAAACTGTAGAGTTAATATAACACTATTAGGAATTTACATCTATTCTCAGTTACTTTGCCATTCTAGATAGTGTGGAATTGAATTCCTCTCGGCATGTACCTTTTTGCTGTTTAATTATTTCCCTAAGATAAATTCCCAGTAATAGTTACTACGTCAAGGAATAATGTCTTTGTTGTTTAAAGGGTACAGGGTTTCAGTTTTGCAAGATGGAAAATGGATAGTGGTGACGGTTGCACAACAATGTGAATATACTTAATGTCACTGAACTGTACACTTAAATTGTGGTTAAGATGGCACATTTTATGTTATGTGTATTTTATCATAATTTAAAATGTTATAAATAAAAAGAAAGTTATCCTCCCTCCAAAAATATGTATACATATTATATATGTATGTGTGTATATATTTAATTTTTTTTTCTGGAGGGAGTATATACATATACGTGTGTGTGTGTATATATATATACATATACATAAAGTATACTTTTATATTTTGTTGCATAATAAACCATTTGGTCTTTTAGAAAGAATGATCAAATTGTGGTGCCACCTACACGTTTACCTCACTTGTACTAGTATTGAGTGTCTCAATGGTTTATTAAAATTTTTGCTAAATGGTCTAAAATGATTCTTCAAGGTTGCCTTAATTTGCATTTTTATTTCTATCACAGTTGAAATGTGAACATTTGTTTTTGTGGGTCTTTTTACTATTTGTGTTTCCCTCGTATATGAAATGTACATTTATGTCATTGGCCCTTATTCCTATTAGGACATGGATCTTTTTTTTTTTAGACTTACTAGAGTCATTTCTATAGTAGAATATTTTAAGTAAATATTTTTTCCTATCTTTGTTGTCTTTTTAATTCAGATTTAAGTAAGTAACTATATGCTTTTACATCCTACAGGTGAACTATGGAAAAGTGTGTAATGACAGTAGAAAAGGATTGAAATTCACTGTCTCCTGTGGCTGCAGTTCAGAATTTGTTTTTGTACCATATGGTAGCACCATTGCTGTTTATACAGTTTACTCAGGAGAACAGATAACTATGCTTAAGGGACATTATAAAAGTGTTGACTGCTGTGTATTTCAGTCTAATTTCCAGGTAAGAATGATATTTAGGGGAATTTAGAATGTTCGGGTAGCTAGCTTGCCAGAGTAGTTGTATATAAAAGAGTAAATTGCAATTTCATTCTAAGGAATTATACTTTTTATCCACATCCGAGCTAGAGTTTATTAAATAGAGGATAGATTTTTTTTTAGGTGGCATAGGATGTCTCTGTGAATCAATATAATACTGTGCAACTTGACTGGGATAAATTCTTTCTTTTGTATATGGGCTCCATTTATTTGGCAGTTGAAAATCTCTGGCAAATTAAAATAATTTCTTGCAAACGAGCTTTTGGGAAAAAAATGGAACATATGTGTCTCATCTCAAAATATAGTTTTTGTATCTTGATTTACGTATGTGTGAATGTCTGAAATTTTATTTTTTTCTTATTTTCTGCCAATGGCTAATAAGTTTACTTTAGTGTTGATGCAACTTACATAATTTCTTAAATACCTATGTTTTTTGTTTGTTTAACATCCTGACCTTTCTCTTTCATCTCACCAATGGAACAGATTGGTTTTTTCATAGAACATTTGCATAGATTACCTCATATGCTCCTTTAAATGAGTCCCTAATGTAGCAAGATTGTTGGTATTTTCCCTGCATCGTAGATAACGAAAATGAGGCTCATGAAAATTAAATACTGAAAGAATGAATATTATGGGTTATTAGAGCTAGGAGGGAATTTATCACCTTATTCATTCATTCATTAATACTCATTACTTAATTTGTGTCTGACGCTGTGAAGTAAGATATACAGTGCTGGTTTTTCAGCCAGCACACATCAGCATGGCAGTATCCATTATTAAAATACTCAAATTCATATCCTGCTGTTTGTTACATAGCTGTTGTACTAAGCCCCCTAAGTGACTTCCAGCTTCACCCCCTTCCCTGGGGCCTCCTAGACCAGTAACTAAGAGGGACCTTCAGACCCTGCTCCCTCTCTATGTCCAGTATCTCTTTGGATTGGCCAGTGTCCTGATGTACCAATTATTAAATATTTTTAGTGTTACTTCTGGGAAAAGGCTACTAAGGCAACCAGAGGGGTGATGTGACTTGCCTCAAATCTGCAAGTAGATTGACGAAGCATGATTATCCATTCAAAGAAATTCTTAGAATACAGTACCTCTTTTCTTATCCAGAGTCACTTAGAGACACAGCCAAGATTTTAACACAGGTATTCTGACTACCAGTTGTTGCTTTCCACCAAATCAGAGCTTCCTAGAATGTATTGAAAGTATGTCCAGATATTTGATTCCCTTCAGTCCCTGGAATAGCTGGGACAAGCCTAGGATAGCCAGAGAGCTGGGGCCAGTTGCCTCCTGGCAAATACCAGTCCTTTTATTTATTTATTTATTTATTTATTTAGCTACATTGGATCTTCGTTGCTGTGCGCAGACTTTCTCTAGTTGTGGCGAGCAGGGGCTGCTCTTTGTTGTGGTGCACAGGTTTCTCATTGCGCTGGCTTGTCTTGTTGCAAAGGACGGGCTCTAGGCGCATGGGCTTCAGTAGTTGTGCTGCGTGGGCTCAGTAGTTGTGGTGTCCGGGCTTAGTTGCTCCGCAGCATGTGGGATCTTCCCGGACCAGGGCTCGAACCCGTGTCCCCTGCATTGGCAGGCGGATTCTTAACCACTACACCACCAGGGAAGTGTGACAAATACCATTTCTATATGTGCTGTGCCCTAAGAAAGATTTGAATCACTGCATTACATCAGAAAGCTTCCAACTCTTATCCCTATTATGATTTCTGAAAAGGAAAATAATTATAAATCTAAATTATAAAAGTAAAGGAGAGTAGTATTTTTGCCTCCATTCAGCATCAGAACCCTTTTAACCAATTACATGTTACACACAACCCACTATCTGAAAATAAAATTGATATTTATAGTAATTCTATCATAAATGTAAAAATTTGAAAATATATACCCAACATCAAAATAAATAATGATAATAACTGATTATTTCCCTTTGACTAAAATAGGGATCCATGAGTCCATTCTGCTATTAGTAAGTAATAAATTGAAAGTCTGATGAGGAATTTACATAATCTCAAGGTAGCACCCTACAAAATATTAATTACAAAGGTAAAATGAGTAATTTTACCTTGAAGAAGACTGGCATACATCAGCTTAATCAAATTATCAAAGTGTGTGATATTCCTGGCAAAGATATATCACCTGAATTTGATCATGAGGAAACATAAGACAAGGTTATCTGACCTTAGTGTATCTTGGGTATATATCTTCTCAGGAAACTAAATTGCTCTAGGGCACTGAGCATATGAAAATATCTTTGCATCATGCATAGTTAGTGTAACCATACATTCTAGATTTAACAGTGCAGTCTGTAGAATTTTGTTCCATTTAGGAAATCTGATAATGTGTAACTAAATGTAATTTACTTAATTCTCTTTATATCTATATTTCCTATAAATCACTTCATAATCTTATTTTCCCTTTACCCAGAACCTTTACATATTTTTTTTAGAAAAATACTAATTATACCATGCCTCAAATAGCTTTTGAGATGAGTAACAGTAAAACTAAATTATTTCATACCAGAACAGGAAAAAAAAGTTATAGTGTTAGAAATATTTGTGTAGAAATATATTTGCGAGAAAAATAAACATTTAATCAGTCAGAGGTTTATAACCACTTAACATTTTGCTGTTTTTTCTTTTTAGCCCTTCCTCTTTGCTTAGTAGCTTTTTAAAAAATTGACCTAGTATTTTACATCCTGTTTTTTTCTTTTCACACTATGACTATTTGGTTTACATCCTGCTCCTTTCTCTTGACAATATGAATATTTTCCACTGTCATTAAATATTCTTCAAAAATGAATTTAGTGATTATGTAATATCACATCATATTAATGCAGCATAAATTTAGAAATCATTACCCTGGACAATAATTTTTGGAAAATTATTATTATTTTTGTTATTATAAATATAATATTGATGATAATATCCTTGAATTTCATGTGTGTCTTTGGCATGACTTCCTAGAAATGCATACAGAAACTTCTGACACATGTTGAGATTTCATTCTCTGAAAAGATTATAGCAATTTATACCCTCTGTATGGGAGCATATCTATTTCACTGCCGCATAGGAATATTTTCAGTACTAGCCAATATAACATATTTCTGAAGTTTTGTGGGGAGGTGAATGAACATTGTTCAGCATGTGCAGGCAGCATATCCATAAAGACATTGACACTGACTGTGCATCAGCCCAAGCTGCTTATAAAATAAGCTTCTCAGCAAGCATGGCATATATGTCTTAATGCTCTTTAGTTGAGTTCTTTTTTTGAACTTTTGGTCTATTTTAGCTAGAAACTCGTATTTTCTTCATTGAAGTCTTTATTAAAGCTCAGTTATTGACAGAAAAGGATGAAATTTATTTCTTCCATTTTTTTCTCATTCTCTGACACTTGAAATAAATGGATACTATGGGGCTTCCCTAGTGGCACAGTGGTTGAGAGTCCACCCGCCGATGCAGGGGACACGGGTTCGTGCCCCGGTCCAGGAAGATCCCACATGCCGCGGAGCGGCTGGGCCCGTGAGCCATGGCCGCTGAGCCTACGCGTCCAGAGCCTGTGCTCCGCAATGGGAGAGGCCACAGCACAGAGAGGCCCGCATACTGCAAAAAAAAAAAAAAAAAAAGGATACTATGATTGATTAAAAATTACAGTGATTGTTTTTGTGAATTTTAACATGTTAGCAACATGTTAACATATCATAATACTATTTTTAAATACAAAACAAGTCTTTACTACATCTTAAACAGAAAAAAACATCAGCCCAGTTTCTTTGGGGAGTAGAAATAGAATTAATCTTAATTAATCTAATCTAACAAATAATCATTTAAAAATTGATGTCATTTATTTCAGATTGGCACCAGCTTTAAAGTGACCTACAATTACATCTTTGCTTTGTGTTATAGGAACTTTACAGCGGTAGCAGAGACTGCAATATTCTTGCTTGGATACCATCCTTACATGAATCAGTTCCTGATGATGAGGAGGTAAAATATTATTTATACAAATTGAACAGTGACTTCTAAATCATAAAAAAAGTTTTTATTAATTTACTTTATATGAGAGAAACTTTTAAAGCATTTCTTGCTATTTTGTGATTGTAAAAATAATTTGCCTCTATATTTGGAAAATTCAAAAAAATATTAAGAGAAGAACATAAATTTCTGAAGTTTATTAATTACTATTAACATTTTGATTTAATTCATTCTTGTTTTTTCCTGTGCGTACTTTTTAGCATGGTTAATGTTATGCTTGAACATACAGCTTAGCATCCTGCTTAAGACTTTTTCCATGTCATTAATAAGTATTTGTAAATATTGTTTTTAATAATATAGCATTCTGTCATTTATTTACCTTAATTTACTCAAGTATTTTCCTATTGGAAGACATTTCTTTTGATCATTATAAACATATCAAGGTAAATGTCTGTTCAAAAATTATTTACATTTCTGATTACTTCTTTGGTTAGATTCCTAGAAGTAGTGTTACCTCTTGAGTTATCACGTATGACATGTTTAAGGTTCTTTATTCACACTATCAAATTTTATCAGTTTACACTTCTACCAGCAGTCTGTTAGTGCCTATCTCAGAGCATAAACTGGTACAAATATGACAGTGTGAATAAAGAACCTGAAAAATGTGGTGGGGAAACAAAGATAAATAAGACATGATTTCTGGTCTTAGGTAGTAGCCTCTGAATTTTTTTACTTTTTTGTCAAGCTATCTAAAGGTGAAATCTTCCAGATTTCATCATGTGTCTATGATTTATTATGGCTTTGATTAGTTTTAGTGTACACCTGCTTTAAATACTGAATTTTTTTTTGTACAAAGCTTAATATGTTCAAATAATTTGGTTCAGCCATTGATTTTGCATTATTATTTAATTACTGTGTCCTGCTGTTTGGGAATTACTATATACATTAAATCCAACTCATAATACTATAAGCCATGTTAGAAAGTTTAACAATCATTCACCAAATGAAAACTATAAAAAAAAAAAGCTAGAAATAAATCATCTTTGGGCTTTCCTGGTGGCGCAGTGGTTGAGAGTCCACCCGCCGATGCAGGGGACACGGGTTCGTGCCCCGGTCCGGGAAGATCCCACATGCCACGGAGCGGCTAGGCCCGTGAGCCATGGCCACTGAGCCTGCGCATCCGGAGCCTGTGCTCCGCAATGGGAGAGGCCACAACAGTGAGAGGCCAGCGCCAAAAAAAAAATCATCTTTGACTTATGTATGAAAAAAGGATATTATTTAGAAGAAAACTAAATTGCTTATTTTATAAAGAGAGTATGTGACTCTGATGGTTTATTTCCTCATTATATAGTTACAGTGATAGTTTGAACTCCCCATCTAGAAGAATTTTTGTATATGGGAAGTTAAGCTGAACAAGTAGAAATCAAACAGAGGTACACAAAAAATAGGTTAGCTTTATAGTTAAGCTTTAGAGCTATGAAACCTTACCTTTTAAAATGCACTGTATATATTCTTTAGGATAGGCACCATTCTCAAATTAATATAAAATGGTAAGTGCTAAGATTATTTCCACAAAATTTTAGTTTGAAAGATTTCTGTGAATGTAGGTAGAACATGAATATGATCACGATGCAGATCCCAATAGAGAAGTCTGTCTACACTAGACCCTGTTCCTTACATGTATATTTACTATTTAACTCATATTTAAAAGTATTTTCATCTCACCTATCAAATGAAGGACTGCTGCAGTTCCCCAGAGAGGCAACTTAACACAAAACAAAGCATACACATGCACATACTCACACACTCACTTTATCTGTAGTTTCAGGTAAACTAAATAATAGTAATACTGGTAACTGGGTTCGAATCCCAGTTCTGCCATTCATTAGTGATCTGAGACAAGTTTATGATATCTTCAAACATCAGAATCATCAAAGCAAAATTGTTCTTAGGTTTCCTTTCAAATCCCCCCTTGAGATGAGATTTACTTCTCCATCAACCAACATACAATCCCTTAGGGGTGTTTTCTTCTGATATCCAAGATAGAAGAGGAACTTAGTTCTACCATGAGAAATTGAAGGGCATTGGGCAATAGGGGCAGGTTTTATGGTCTTTAAGCATAAATCCTGTTATTTAATTGGCAGGCTGTTTTCTTATATTCTGAGGAATCTACCTTCCTTTTGCCCCCTCTTCCTAACATTTGGTCACAATCAAAGCAAGCCTATGTAACTCCTACTCACTTTTTCCTGGCTGAGATCTCTAGGGTGACTATATTACAGTTTAAATCTGACCTCTCATCAAGAATCTTACTTTATTTTGACAGTTACACAATATGTAGCTGTTTTATTTACCACTTGTGTAGATGTATAATCACTTGCTATATTGAGACAACCCTATATTCTACCTATAAAGATTTTCCACTAATTACCAGTAAGAAATTTAGAATTTATCAAGATGCATGTATGGAAGATGATCCAGTTTGGTTTTGTTCTTCCTTCCCGTTACATGGACCTGAACTATATCCCCTTTAAACTCATGCTTCCCTGTCTCCATAACATTCACAACTATCTGTCAGTAGAACAGGCAGGCTGGATGGATATGTTCAAGCATAGAAAGAATGTCCACTAGGAGGAGATGTTGTAAAGAAAACTGAAGTAATAGATGGTAGTTAACTTGATCAGTAGGTCTCAAACAGTATTTGTGTACCACATCATATATAATATTTTTACTGAAGCTTTCAATTACAAGTAAGATGTTTTATTTGTGTTTTTTAACAATAAAATGTACTTCTAATAATACTGTAATATATTCATATTGTTATCCTTTACTGCTATAAACAGTAAAATTTATATGCAACTGCCTTTCCAATTTTCACTTATTTTTGTTTGCTTACCATAGCAACAATAATTTACATTAAAATATAATTTTGCTTCTCTGTTGATTTTTAAAATGAAATTTAAGTGTTTAATAGGTTACATATTTGGCTTCCATAGTGAAATTAGAAGGCATGGCCTTTGTGTGGTTCATCTACCCAGGGACATTTTGGGGTAGATATCTAAGGCAGAGTTAAAGGCTTTTAGAGCTAGAGTAGGGAAGAATAATCACCTAACCCCTAAGGATAATACATCTTTAAATAAACTGTCACTAAATAACCTAACTTGGTAGTTAAATTATAAACCCAGAAAGGTAGGAAATTCAGTAAACACTTGGATGAAAGAATAAATGAACAGTCTTCAGTATGCTACTCTTGCAAATCAGTGGACTGCTACTAGAAATAAGTGAATAGTTTGCTGAGGTTTGGTAATAGTTTTGGATCTGGACACCAGGTATAATGGAATTTTGTTTGTGCAACTAAGTGACAATAGCCAATGTTACGTTTAGTAATGGTGACAATACCACCATTAGATTAAGTAATGGACTCAGATCTAAGCTTTAACAACTGTAAAGAATACCTAAATTCACATATTGTTTTCTGACTGTCCTGGCTGATACTTGGGGAATTTACTGCAAACACCCACTATTTCTACTGTTATCATTTTTTGAATTTTAAGAGTCTAAATCATCATGTTCATCAAAAGGAAATGAACATTCTCAGACATACAGTAGGGGCTACCCTTAACATAAAATATTGCTATATGTTGTAAAAGGTAATATATCTAAGATAATTTAAGAATAATCTAAGAACTAATACATTATTGGATTTGGAGTCTGAACAAACTGGCAGCAGACATAAAAACTGCAGAGTAGGAAGCACACGTGGCTCATAATGCCCAGATAATCAAAAAAGAGATCATTTTAAAGTCCTTTAATCATTTGCCAAAGAATAAGAAGGTTAGCCATTCAAAAAATTTCCCCAGACAAGTGAATTGATTTGAAATACCACAGGTAATTAAAATTCCTCTGTTGCTGATTACATTTATTATTAAAGTTGTGAGAGTACTGTGATGTTTTGTTATTTTAGATAAATACCATCTAATGCATGTTCTCTTTCACAGAAATCTCCCAGGGAAACCTATGTGCTAATGACAAAATGTTACCGTTTCCAATACATTTTACCTTTTTCAACTGCTTTCCTAACTACATACATACATACATACATACATACATAAACCTCGCCACTTAATACCAAAAATGATATTACTCTGACGAACACCTTATTCCCCACATGTGGATATTTGCTTATTTATAAAAATCAGGTCCATCCAAGCAGTAAAAAGTTGCTCACATTAATAATTTGGGCTCTCAAGTCAGACTGTAGACCTGAGTCCAGGCTTAGCCACATGGATATTAATGTGCCCTCTTCTCCAGGTAACTCCAAAGAGGTGTAAAAATGCCTTAAGTAATAGCAGCAGCAGCATATGTGTGTCTGTGCGTGTCTGTGTGTGTGTATGAGGTAACTACTTTGAAGGAAACAGATAATTTAGATAAAGTCTGATATGTCTATTTAAAATGAAGTTACATTATTTTATATTGTATGCGGGGTGTTTCTTTTGTTAACTTTTGGTTTGAAATTAACAATTATATAGTTTCTTCAAAAATAATCTAGTTGCTTTTTATCTGATATATTTCATAACTATATTGTGAGCCTAAAATTATGAGGTAGAATAATTGAGTCTTTCTTTTTTGCCCCTTTTTTTTAGACTTCAACCAAAGCACAGTTAAATCCAGCATTTGAAGATGCCTGGAGCAGCAGTGATGAGGAAGGATGACTATCATTCTTAGTACCTTTTTGTCTCTATTGATGAAACTTTTAAAACAGGACTGTTTTATTTTTTTAACTGTCCAGTGACAGCTAAATTAGCCCTGAATTTGGGTGTTTTTTTTCCTTTTATTTTAAAATGAAGTTAATAGTTGCATGAAATCCTGCAACAGAGTTCCATATAGTTTATTTAATCAGAACAAGTCTCCTTGATCCCAGTTGCTGTTGTCTGCCGCAGCCCGTATAGCTGTAGTAGAAGGAGACAGGTCATGGTAGCCCCTTTGTGGGAACTTGAGCAGATTGTGTGAACAATAAGATGCAGTCTTAGAGGATGAGCACGTAGAGGTTATCAGCACTGACCTTCTTCTGCTGGTTGCACCATCACCTTGCTCATTTTCACTTTTAAGAATGATTTTACTGAGGATTATATCAAAAAGTATAGTTGAGAAGTTAACATCAAAATTTGTTTATTATTATTTATGTATTCCGTTTTTGCAATGATTTCATTTACTTAACCGTTGTCTAGCTTTATGTTAAATTTTCTTGAACTCATTGCCTTCCACAATCTAAAAAGTGCATCACAGGAGGTATTTAACTTAGGGAAAATACCATGTTTCCTTTATTTTAATGCATCAGATGGCAGCTTAAACTACTCTTCTATGAATCTGTTTAAGATGTGACCAAGTCCTACTTCATTCATCAAAGCAGAAAATATCCTGGCAGGGAATTTGGCTTAAACATGAAATGTCATAAAATTTCTATTTTTTTTCCACTCTTCTTGTGTCATAACCCACAAGTGATTATCATGAACCTAATCTTATATTCCCTTTCTTTCTGATTCTATCAATAGGAGGCTAGTTAAAGAGGTTTTTGTGAGCTTGAATACCAAGTATACAGTTGTTGAGTTTTTAAGTGTGTGTTAGGCCTCATATCAGACCTTTCTGGCCAAACGTTTTCCATACGTTTACTTTATAGTTGATCTTCTTAAGCCCTGACCATTTTACTCTCACTTTTTCTCACTTGGTGAGGATTCTTAACAATCTTTGAGAATGCTATTGAAATTGGAATTTTTTTTTAATTTTAAGAAAAAAGGAGTCTTTCTCCAAACTTCAAATACACATAGGTAACTGGTACATTTCGAAAAGGTCCATCTGCTGGGGATGTGGAATGACTACCCTCCTAGAGCCATGGGATGAGTCTAATCCACTGACTGGGCAGTGCCAACAACCAGTGAGGCCTTGTCAGTACCTCGTGTCTGCGACGTTACATGTTCCTGTAGGCATCCATAAACCATTTTCCTTTTCCCCTCTGAGCTTTTCTGAGTCAAATCTCCACCTGTTCCTCAAAGTAGTCGGAGATGGCTGCACCTGAGCACTCACCTGTGTGCTGTGGGCCATTTGTGGTGTGAGGGCCTTCTCAGGAGATCATGGCTCCCCACAAGCACTGTTCAGGTCACAAGCTTCTCTGCTATGTCTGCTTCCTGCTGTCGCAAGCAATCCGTTCCCCACACTAGTAGGGTATAAGAGGTCCCATCCCTGGAGACCGTGACTCAGTGTTTAATGAAGAAGGAGAGGAGGGGAAAGGAGCACCAGTTTCCAGCATGTCCCTCGCCAAGACCTGAAGAGTTGATCCAATTAATTTTAAACATACAAAGCCCTGGTCCATGCATATGGGCCGTCATAAGAGCTGCTGCTTATCAACATGCAAAGAGTCTCATGCTCAAAACAAAAAATGTAAAAGGTGAAGTTGATGCCACCGTTGCTTTCCTAGATGTAGACCCTAGCCCCTCTAAGGTTGATTAGCACACCCTAGAGAAGGGGGGGGCGCTGCTTACAGAGAGGCCACTAGCGACCAATAGGAGCTTATCAGGTGAACACCCAACAGAAAACAAAAAGGAAAAGTGTTAGTCATCTAGAGGTACAAGCCATTCTGTAAGTTTTAAAAAAAAGGTGGCAGTGTGAGGAAGGGACTGATGATTCCATGGACAGGGGCAATCCCGGGGGTAAGTTGCCCAGAAGCACCTGGCCCCTTCAGCCTCCCTTTTTTCCTCTTATTAGCCAGAAAAAGAAAGTAAAGACTGCACCTTCAGGGTGCAAAAGCCTGAAACAGGAAGAGAACAGAAAAACTGACTGCCACTTTAGGTGGATACAAGCTCAAGGGGAGAAAAAAACAGGAACTTTAAATCTTAGGTACTAAGCAAACACCAATCTAGCAAACATAATGCTAATTGTGGATTACTTAATGATTTAAAAGCAAAAACAGAAAATAAAAGGTAATTGAATAATATATACATAAATATAATATTAAAGCAAAGTTTTATAATTTGATGTAATTGTAAATCCAAAATTTATATACTAAATGAATATATTAAAGAATTTATATAGCAATAAGATTAAAATGCCACCTTATGATGGATTACTACAACGTTAATGATGTGGTCCCATCCATTGGGGCCCCCATACTCAATATCCAATGTCATTTCTTTTAAATTTTATTAAAGTATAATTGATTTACAATGTTGTGTTAATTTCTGCTGTACAGCAAAGTGACTCAGTTATACATATATATATTCTTTTTCATATTCTTTTTCATTGTGGTTTATCACAGTATATTGAATATAGTTCCCTGTGCTATACAGTAGGACCTATATTTTATCCATCCTATATATATAATAGTTTGCATCTGCTAATCCCAAATTCCCAATACTTCCCTCCCCCACCCCCCTCCCCCTGGGCAACCACAAGTCTGTTCTCTATGTCTGTGAGTCTGTTTCTATTTTGTAGATATGTTCATTTGTGTTGTATTTTAGATTTCACATATGAGTGATATCATATGGTATTTGCCTATCTCTTTCTGACTTACTTTGCTTAGTATGATAATCTCTAGGTCCATCCATGTTGCTGCAAATGGCATTATTTCATTCTTTTTAATTGTGTGTATATATATTTATTTATCCCACATCTTCTTTATCCATTTATCTGTAGATGGACATTTAGGTAAATAGTGCTGCTATGAACATAGGGGTGCATGTATCTTTTCGAATTATAGTTTTGTCTGGGTATATGCCCAGGAATGGGATTGCTGGATCATATGGCAACTGTATTTTTAGTTTTTTGAGGAACTCCATACTGTTTTCCATAGTGACTGCACCAGTTTACATTCCCACCAACAGTGTGAGACCCTTTTCTCCACACCCTCTCCAGCGTTTATTATTTGTAGACTTTTTAATAATGGTCATTCTGACCAGTGTGAGATGGTACCTCATTGTAGTTTTGAATATCCAATATTATTGAAATTACTGATTCTATTCAGTCAACAACCTGTAAATATTTTGCCCCTGTACACTTGGCTAACATGTTCTGTTCAGTGCCTATTTCACCAGCCTCTAGCTGCTGTTCGCCTTCACTTCAAAGAGACACAATACACCTTTTCCAGACTATCTATTGGGTACCTCAGCAGCTTTGCCATCACAATCTAGGCAGACAAGATCTCAACTGCATCCACCTTTTTCCAGGAGCACAGGTGTGATGTTACATTGATGACATCCTCCTCCAAGGAGACTCATTTGATATACATTTAAGGTATACAGGTCCAACATGTTTTAGTACTTTGGGGGTTCTGAAGGCAACATATTCTTTATTTACAAATTTTACTTCCAAATTCAAATCAGTAGGTACTCCCGTTAGTGCCCTGAAGGACTCTTTCACCAAGGAAATTTTGGCAACCTCTTGTCATACCTCCTGGAATCTCTAGACCACGTAGGATGGCCATAAGTTGTCCAAGGGCTTACGATGCAAAAAACTGCCCTCTCAGCCTCATACTATACTCCATTAAAACAACAAATAAAATACATGCTGAGCTCTCTGGAAAATAGAGGCTCTCACATACTCTGAGCCTGTGACCTTTCATACCCAACTGCTTGTTAAGCGTTGGGTCGTAGAAACAATACACCAGAAACTCAGCACAGCTACCAAGGCCTCTTTAGACAGGATGGAGCCGAACCTGAGCTCTCTGGCGTATTCCACCTGCAGGATGAGGTGGCTTCCCCTGTCCTCAGTCCCTTGTTAAGTGCCATGGTGCTGGAGGATGTCATCCCTCCCCCAGATCACTTGGCTGCTCAGAATCCACTTGGGATTAACTGAATGAACAGCAATGGGAGTAGATAGACTATGCAAATGGCACTGCTAACCATCATACATGATGGAGCTCAATGAAATATTGCTGTTTTCCATCTCAGGGATGTCCCTAATAATGGATGGGACCCAAGAAACAACACACTCAACCAAACTTCTGGATGCCCTGGCCAACAAGTAGCCTCATTTCACATTTATTATAAACTGTTGGGTCATTGCCTAAAATTGTCCCTTTAAGGGAGAAAAAAACTAACAAAACTGGGACTCTCTTGCCTCACAGATGTCCAAAATATAAGTCAAAATCACACATCTCCATATATATTTAGGCCACAATACAAGGCCTTTCCAGTTGCACGCCATACTACTTTTAGAGTTACAGATGTTATTGTTAATAACTAAGATATACATTTTTCTTCTAAAAATACACAATGCTAATCTCTTGGAAAAGGTATTCAATAGAACTTTCACATCCCTTGTAGGTATCAGATAGCCAGTTTAATTAAGAGACATAATGGTCTCACACAGCTCTTTTTCAAATTCCACTCAGGTAAATGGACCCCTAAATGGGTCTCTATCTTGCTCTAGGCCTTAATCTCTCTTAATTCAAGGCCCCTTGGCCAGTTTACACCTCACACCAACTTTTAAAAGTTTTCTTTCCCCCTTATATTTAAAGGGGATGTGCATTGCCTCCGTGTATATAAAGACTCCTTGTAAATGAGACCCTTTTTATAATGTCTTCCCATATCTTTATAAATGTTTTATCATTCCTTCATCCCAGAAGGGCTGGAGGCCAGATCAAGGGGCGCATTAACCAAATTGTCCATATACTAGACAGCTGTTTACCTGATAGAGGACCCATTTGAGCTGAAACTTCCACCAAAAACAAAAGCCCTCTCAGTGCAGCTGCTTATCTTCCTGTTGACTGTTGGTCTTATTGCTATTGGTCTGTATACTTTCATTAATTTACAGTCTGAAGACCCAAACACGGTAAATGTGAGACCCCACATCACCTCGAGTGGATACCCTCTGGGAAAGGATACCCCAGCCACGTATCCCAGAGGGCATCTCCTACTCCAAGTGCCCATCATTGGAGATGACTTCACTCTGACACTAAAACCTCGCTTCCAGCAACACATGGGTTGCCTCTCCTAAGGCACAAATTGTACACAGGACGTTTTTGCTTTTCTTCCTTTGATATTAGGGATCCCATTACATTTCTGAGCTACTGTCTGCCTAGCCCATGATCCTACTCCTTGTTCTTTGCCAAAAGGCACACCCCTCATACCTGTGCCTAAGGAGAAATCTAGTAGAGGTTACTGCTCTCTGTGTTCTAAATTAATGGAGATTATTGCTTTCCCTGGAGGCATTTGCCTCATATTAGTCAAATCCCTCAGCACTTTGGGGAGAGGACCACCTAGTTCCCAAGGCATTTTCCTACTCTCACCTTGTGCCTCCCACCATGATCGCCACAACCACTCTTTCTCCTTGGTTACACACAATCCCACTAATCTTACATATACTTTACTAATGTATCATTTCATACTGTCCAACAGAACAACTGCTGGACCTGCTATCTTGATATATCATACCTTTAGCACACTTTCCAACTCCACTTAGATATTGTTGGAGACCCCAAGAATTTCCTATTTCTTGGTTAATGCCATATAAATAGAAAATCTAGTCATAGGCTGGCCTGCAAGGACTCCTTACACCTCTACTTGTGTTCTTCCTTTCTACTCTCTTAGTAAAATGTTTTCTACAGTGTTAGTGCAACTTATGCCCTGCTCGCTAAAAGTCTCCACTAGTATCACTCCCAGGGATTCCTTGATGTGATGCCAGAGCATCACAGGGCCAATGGTATTGACTACATTTTCTTATTTTCTGTATCCTGGATACTGTGGCATTTGGATCCTTGATCGATCCTGGTGACACTGCCCCTTCCAGAACTAATTCCCAGAGATAGCAAAGGACCCCCCTGGAAGCATGCCTTTAGCATACAAGACAACCAATCCAGAGTCCACACCCCCAACCATCCCCTTTATCAAATTCTCACACGTGAGCCAGTATTCTCCCTGCCCTAACCCACCCCAGAGCCAGGTACCAGGCAGCTAGGAACCAGCCCTGTAGCCCAGTCTACTGAAATTATTCAAAATATCCAATCCCCCCAACAACAACAAAAAAAATCCAATCCCAAACTTACTCAGTGTACCTGCCCTGCCTCCCCCATTCCTTCCCACAGAAAATGTTAATAAAGACTCTAGGCCATGCTGCACCCTCTCCCTCTCTGCCTCCTGACTGATCCTGGTCCTTCCCCGTGTGGCTCTTCATGGCATGGTGTGCCATGCTTCCTGGTTCTAGGGATATTTGAGTATAAACTATCCTTCATTTCCATGTCTGCGTGTCTTAGGAGAAATCCCAGCTACAAACACGAAGTCATTCTTTTTATTAACTTCACAATACTCCATCTTGTGAATGTACCATTTGCTCCCAGCCATTCCCGTGTTTAGGGCCACATGTACAGTGGTAAAGATTGTGAACTGCACTATATCTTCCTTAGATAATGTATTTGGGTGATACACTTTAGTTATTGAATATCATCTTTTCCTCTAGCAGAGGAAATGGTAATTTTGCTGGGTAGGATTCTTGGGTTGTAGTCCTTTTCTTTCATTAGCCTGTAACTATTACGTCCATTGTCTTCTAGCTTCTATTATTGCAGACTAGGATTTTATAATAAAACCAGTTTGATTTTTTTCCCCTTTGTGGGGAACTCGTTCTTTATAGCTAAAAGCTTGTCAACTATGAGGGGTTTTTTTTTCCTTTTTATCCTTAGAGTTTCTTAATTTTATCAGATGTCTGATAAGTCTACCCCTCCCCCCTCACTTCCTGGACCTCTTGTGAGCTCTTTCAATCTGAAGCTTCAAGCCTTCTCTCAGCTCAGGAATATTTTCTTCTAATATTTGTTTAATTGTTGCTTCTCCTCTTTTTTTTTTTTTTCCTTCTCTGCATGA
Organism: Globicephala melas; assembly: GCF_963455315.2. Classification (NCBI taxonomy): domain Eukaryota; kingdom Metazoa; phylum Chordata; class Mammalia; order Artiodactyla; family Delphinidae; genus Globicephala; species Globicephala melas. The sequence continues at coordinate 47,500,196 of NC_083316.1, read as the reverse complement.
CCTAATAATTGCATGTAAAGTCTACTCTACTCTCTCCTTCATAGTCTTATCTTATCCTTCCTGCTCACCTTTTTTTTTTTTAATCCTAGAACAGTTCCTGCTACTTAGTAGGTGCTCAGTAAATACTTGTTTTGTGGTTTCTGTTCTGTACTTCGAGATTTTGCACTTGACCTGTGAGGTCACTAATTCAGGCCTGACTGTGATCATCAGGAGAGACTTTAATTATTGTTTTATTCTCCTCCCTACCCTACCCCTTTGTTTTGTTTTGTTTTTAAACACTTGGAGAAATAGGAACGATCTATAGAGGCTTCTACTTGAAACTTTTTTTTAATTGTTTCATTCAATTGGTATTTGTCCAATCTTACTGACAGTATATATCAATGAACCTATTACAAAGGTAGTAATCACCTGCAATTTCTCTCCATTGCCTTTTACATTTTATGGACTTTCCTTCCATGGTGACTTGGCTAACAGTATGTGTCTTTTAGTTATATAAAGTGCTTGTATCCTGCCATATTTCAAAGGACACATATGCCAGTTGTTTACTGCACCTCAGATTGATCCCAGTTTTAAAGTCATTTATGGTACACCTGTGAAATGCCTAGTTTTTAAAAATATATAGAAAGAATAAACACACATGTTTTATTGACATAGCCCTAAATCTCTGTTTTAACAGGAAGTCCAAAAACAGCATCTTAGATAAGCTTTTTATATTTCCTGCCAAGTCTTTTCTTTACAATTAATTGAGGAAATACCTTAATAGAGAAAAAAAAAAAGATATCTTCAACTGAAGCATGCTTTCTCTTCAGTTTATACTAAAAAGCCCCATTTAAACTAGATAAAAACCTTTAAAGAAAGCTCTGAAGACAAACCCTTAAACTGTAAACGTTGTATTAACAGATAAAAATAACCTCAAAATGAAGACTCTTCGGTAAAGGACACAAAGGTATAGAGAGCCTGCTATTGGTAAGACACTAGAAAACAAAAACCTTTAGCTCTGTTATTTAAAGTCTCAGTGAGACAATAATAAAACCAGTTTGTCTCAACAAACTCATCTCAATTATCTTTCAAAGAAAAGTCACTAAACCTAATGGCTGCATAGTTCTAACTCATACTTCATTACTGTTCTGTCATATACTAATACTTGGTTGTTTCCATAAAAATGGTTAACTACTGAAGATTAGAAAAGAATTTCTGTAAGCTGTAATTTTTATAAACAAACACACTGATAAATTTCCTTTTTTCCAACATAAATTTTTCTCTATATTCAGGTCCTATTTACTGAGCCTGAATTTTAAAACTCTTGAGTATCATTAGAACAGTAAACTTAAAATCAGTCAAACCATGCCAGAAATGAAATTGGCAAAAAGCCTAGCATGCTTGAGATTTTTCCTTTCAAAAAGTATAGCAGGGAAAGCTAATTACAGAAAGGAAAATAATCACTTTGTATTGTGATGAAGGTTCTAGACATCTGAAGGTTAAATCTAACAGTTGTTTCTTCTGTTTTAGCTCTGGAAAAAATATTAAATTTAGGGGACATATCTAACAAAGCTCAATCATGAATATGGCTTTTCTTTGCAAAAAATATGTATAGTCCTTCTGTGCTGCCTTGATCATTGTACTAAACCCTGGTGCCTAGAATTTATTACAAGTCATTTCTGGTAAGGCAAGCTTGTCTGTCTTACTAGAATATCAGCAACATCCTCAAATACGGGAGGCATAGTTCTTTTCCTGCCATCTAGTTCCTTATTTTTCTGCTTTTAAAGTTGGACAATTAAAAAATAGAAAAAATATAAGGGAAATAATAAGACAAACAACTGTGTTGTGACCGCTCTAATTCTCTGTGTGTAGGAATCTACAAATGCCCTGTATCCTCCTGACAAACCACTCTTCTTTATCCTTATGAGGATACTCATAAACGTTGTACTAGTGGGTTAATACAGCTCTCCCAGTCTTTGCTCTCCCTAGGCTTGGAACTAAATAAATGTCACAATCTTAACTTGGTTTGTTATTTTATCACTAAAAACACAAGTCAGTGTTTAATACCAAATTCCTCAAGCTCCTCTTATTTTTTATGCCTTGACAGTCTGTCCAGTGGGTATTGCAGAGAATCTGTAGCCTTGGGCCTAACCAGTGACTTAGTTTCCTAGGCACTGGTGGTCAGCTCTTGAAGGCAACAAATGATTGTCTGACTGTGGCACAAGAGTGATTGGCACAAGCCACTTTTCCTTTGTTCATCTAATCATTACAGCAAGAGTTAGCAACAGTACTAAACTAGGGCCTGCTAACCCATTCCTTTTCAAACACCAGCAGGAACAGGAGAGCTGCTACTTCCCAGGTGGCTCACACTCCACTCTCCAGCTTCTCTTCAGCTGTATAGTAGCATTATCCACTGTCCTGTGAAACTGTGTATCATCTATATAAATGTACTGTTAATATTGTGCTAAAATGAGGAAATAGTACTCCTGATAGGTCTTTGAGAATTGAGCTATTAACTATTTTTATTGTATGGTTTTAATTTTTTTCTATATATCATGTATGAAAAAATTTGAGTTTCAGTAAGTACTGTAGAAAAAAATGTATTAAAAATAACTCAGTGGGCTTCCCTGGTGGCGCAGTGGTTGAGAGTCCGCCTGCCGATGCAGGGGACACGGGTTCGTACCCTGGTCTGGGAAGATCCCACATGCTGCGGAGCGGCTGGGCCCGTGAGCCATGGCCGCTGAGCCTGCATATCCGGAGGCTGTGCTCTGCAACGGGAGAGGCCACAACAATGAGAGGCCCGCGGACCACAAAAAAAAAAAAAAAACAACACAAACTCAGTGATGATCACTATGAACATTAAGGAATGGTAAGTTTATTTTTAAAATGAACTGGTTTCATAAAGAAATAAATAATAAATAATAGTCTGGAAATCAGAAGACCTGAGTCTTCATCTTAGTTTTACTACCAAGTAAACATATGAAATTTGAATACTATTTTTTTACTTTCTTTTTTTCCATTAGTTAAAAAAAAAAAGAAGGGACAGAAAACTGGAGTAGAAAATTGTCAAATTCATTCCTGTTCCAAAATCACACATTGTAATATTTAGAAAGCATTTTAAAATGGTATTCACTGTGTGAAATACATAAATAAGTAGAGGTTTATAGTCAAGGCTAACTGAAGTTTATTGAAGGCAAAGGTAGAGTGTCTTTATAAAAGGCTCATGAATTATCTTATACTGAATAAACACTCAAATTTTAATGGAATTAACATGTATTTTGCCTAAACTGAAACTTGTAAAGTTCCCATCCAAATTATTATGGAACCACCACTTGATTTAGCAAGTTAGCCTCCCTGAGCTAGTTTCATTTGTGGAAAGGGAATAAAATACACCTTACAGAGTTGTAAAGATAAATGAAATAAAGTTCTTACATATAATAATTGTTCAGCTAATAGAACTCTTGTTACTTAAAATCTCTTAATTATTGGGTTCTGAGGTCTTGTCAAATTCTCTCACATTTTACCTCCTCAGGACATGGTCTGTTTATTTTATCCTTCTCTCCCTCTAGAATGTGTATTCTATGAGGGCAGGGGTTTTGTCTGTTCTAGTTACTGCTGTATCCTCAGTACTTAGAACACTGCTTGGCAAGTAGAAGATGCCATATATATGTGTAAGTTATTAGTGAACACCACCATTACCAAGCACTTAAGTGCAGAACAATTTCACTCATAATTTGCAGATGATAAAATGCTTAATTGATTATGCTATTTTTAAAATTTACTACGTATGAAATTTTGTTATTAAATATTAGTTAACAACTTGGGTATTGCATTAATCTTGTAGTCTTTCTTCTCACCCAATGGCAAAGTGTCCTATTCTTAAGGTTGCTATTGGTCTGTACACCTATCGTAGATCCTCCCTGAATCCTTTAGAGGGCTGCTGTTATACCAGAGACTTGCTATGTGAATCTCAATAGCCAAACAAGATTAGGGGATCTTTATGAAACCTTGAGTTCAGATTTCTTTACGTGGTCTTCTCCAACTCTAGCCCATTTCCACCTGCTAATATTATGGTTACACTGAATTTCTCCATTGCCTTTGGCTCTAAAGTTCTGGGCTTTCTTTTCTCGTCTACCCCCTTCATGGAAAAAATGACAAATATTTTTGGAAATTTTACCTGCTCAGGGCACTGACTATCTTTGTATCCAGAAGGAATGCAAGAAAGGCAAGACGAGGGCTCACAATCTCAAATGCTTACAAAGGCCAGGAGAACATGGTAAATGAGTGAAGGGGTGGTGTAACGAGTATCAAATATGAGAATTATATCATTTATTTTTATTGCACTTTGCTATAAGCATGTAACATAAATATATGATATTAGAGATTAAATTTTGATATAAATTCAAATACTAATACATATTTTACTTATGCATTTCTTCTATAATTCATTATTTTTATCTTGAACCAGGGAAATGTGACTTTTTTCTTCATCTGTGAGCAATATTAATTTTATTCAAATTAATAATGTAAGGTTTTCACAGTTACAGTTTTTCCAAAACATAGATTCCTCACTCAGGTTTTTGGTTTTGGGGTTTTTTTTTTGCATTTTTAAAATATCTGAGTTATTTATAGAATTCAGTTCCTGGTTAGTTTTTGGAACTACGCTTTAGTATACTAACTTCCATTTTTTAGCTCTTTATTCACATGATCAATATTAGCTGAGAAAAGGCAAAATGATCTAAGTTTATTTTTATAAATTTCAAAATCAAATAACTTAGAATTCAGTTCTTAGCTCCACAAGGGGTAATCATCACTTAAATTTCTGGAAAATGATTTCTGCATATTAAAGCCAGATTTTTTTGTGGCTAGTGAGTTTCCCAAAGGCACGGTTTGGTTAGAAATTAGATGAATAAAAGGAATGATTGGTTTGTGTAATTGATTGCGAACACACTTGTAGAGAAATAGAGTGTGAATGTCACCCGGAGTCCCAATCTTTGAATAAATCTTCACTGATGGGTTCAGATGACACTTTCTTTAGATAACACAAACCAATTTATTAGAAACATCCAAAAAAAAAAAAAAAATCCCTTCATTCTCACACCACATCTACTTTGCATACGATTCACCAAGGAAGGAAAGCATTGGCGTGTCTCCTGTGGTTCAAACCACGGTAGCACATTCATTTCATAGTATTCATTGCTATATTCATTTTCTGTTCTCTTTTTCTAAATTAAATTTTATTCTTATTTAATTATGAAATAAACATATTATTGTATAAGTTGTGCAAACTGCCAGCATGGACTTCAGTTTTGAAAAACAAGTCCAGTATTAGCTCTGACTTGCTGAAGCACCTCCTGCGGCCCTGTTTACCCACTTCACTCAACATGCAAAAATAATGTTCTGATATGCCTATTACTGGCACAAAGTTCAAAAGCAATTCAAACACTTAAGGCCTTCCAGACACCACAAATGACTCTAGCTACTTGGGTGGTATTTATATCTTTTATATCTGTACACTCATTGGCTGGAAGGGGAAAAAACTGTAAATGATTTAACCTTTTCATGCTGCTTCATACTGTAAATCCCTTCATTCCAGCTTCAGCATGGTAAGAAATATTACATGATGTTAAACTTATATTTGCAAATATTAGTTTCTATTCAGGACACAATTTCTGCTGCAATCAACCTTTTCATAAACCCATCACTGGCAAAAGGTTTTAATGCCAAGCACATTTTTTTTTACTTAATACATTTTACACCATTATCATTGCTGTAATTCCAATCCTTGTTTTCAGTCCATTAAGTTATTCATTAAGTTTGTCATTAACATGTCTTTGCTTTTCTGGGTATATTTCTTACTGTGGTTGGTTTCATAATAGCTTCTGAAGTCATATTTAATAGAGTGTGCATTAGTAGTTGGTGTGCAGTATTAGTCATGTAGAAATAGTCTCTACTTCCACAATGACATATGCTCTTCAACTTCCTTTGAAACACATGACTATGTCAGTTTTTCATTTTTCCAATTTTAATGGTGAGAAAAAGTGTGATATGACGATAAATGGCAACCCCTGGTCAATATTAGGGAGTTATTACATAGTGGTGGGATTTGTGATAAACCTGAGAATACCTGCTCAAAGGCAGTAGCTTTTATGAATTAGGATTAGATTTGCCTGAAAACTCAAATAACATAGCTTAAATAAAATATAAATTCATTTCTTTTGATAAAAGTCCAGGAAGGCAGTCCTCAGCAGTATGCTGATTCTGAGATCATCAGGAAACTAGGTACTTTCTTATTGCTCTCACATCCTCTATCAGCATCTTCCCCCTTGAGATACAACAAAATTGTTCTAGCCATTGTATTCACATTCCACCCAACAGGAAAAAGGAGAACAAAGAAGACGGCATCCTCCCTTTGAGGACAGTTCTTTCTTTCACACACTACTTTCAGTAACATCCTATTGGCCAGAACTCCTGGTCAGACCTAACTGAAAAGGAAGCTGGGTCTTTAAGTGGCCATGTGCTCAGCTAAAAAGTGGGAACTCAATTACTGTTGACAAAAAGGAAAACAAATATAAGAGAACAACTAACAGCCCATGTCATATGACTACTCAGCTCCAGCTAACTAAGGCCATGTGTGAATGTGGGCCTATTGAAACTAGAAATACTAATTATTCAAGAGAAGTGAAAAAATCCATATTTTTATGGGAAAATACAATTTTTAGATGTTGACAATTCAAAAATTTTTTATGGCTAGAGAGTCAAAAAGTGGTCTACATCCTACCTGAGTGTACTACTTGTGACCATTTATGTAGATAAAAGTATAGAACATCATGCACAAGAGATCTGCTACATGTCTTCATGTTTCAACATTTATGCAAGAGGAAAAAAGGATTTATTATGGTAGAGGGAAGTTACAAGTATTAACACATGTATTCTCAGGGGTGACATTCACCTGCTCCTTACCAGGTGATGACACAGGGAAGAAATATATCCATACTAATTTGTGGCATGCTTTTGATGAGGCTATCAGAAATGAAGTGACACAGTGCTTGCTTCACCAGCACATACAATAAAATTGGAGAATTTTATTGTATGTGGAGAAGATTAGCATGGTCCTGTACAAGGATGACACAAAAATTTGTGAAACATTTCATTAAAAAAAGAAGAAGAAGAAATGAAGTGATTCAACATAAACCAACAGCCCATGTTGCTCAGGGAAGTAACATAGCTTGGCAATTAAACTAATCTCAAAACGAATTTCTAGGTATTTGTCATTACAACTTTTATTCATTCAACATATTTATTGAGGACCTTGTAAATGCCAAGCTTATCTACACATTTTTATGACAAAAGATCAGGAGCCAGAGGGCTCCATTCTCAGCCCTGTTTTCTTCAGCACCAGATCTTTAATAAAGATATTAGTGGCAGTGGTGATATTTGCATATGACACTAAGCTATGAGGTATGACAAATATCATGGATGACAGACATAGGATCTAAATTATTTTAACAGCTTGGAACAAATGATATGCCAAATTCAATTAATTGAAAGTGAAAATGTCAAATCCTACTCTGAAGACCTGTGGCAGACACTGTTCTTTGTCTACCCGATATCTATTTCCATTTCCTTCTTCTTGAGAAACCCAAATTCTGCTTGGGGAATCAATGTATCCAGCTAAATACTCACTTTCCCTACATCCCTTGCAATTTAGAATGGCAAGATGACACACTTCTGGAAACACATAAGTAGAAACATACAGGGACTTCTCTGGGGAAACTTTTGCATTTCTAAAGAGGTCAGAGACAACTTGCACCTTTCTTTCTTTCTCTTCCTTCATCCTGCCTTCAGTATCAGAGGTGACATTTGACTTGCAGCCATGGGGGACAAGCACACAAGAAAGGACAAGAGAATGGCAATGATAATAGGGCTTGACACTGTTAGGCCACTGAACTAACACTATACCAGCAATATGTACCTCTGGTCTTCTTAATGTGTGTGAAAAATAAACCCCTAATTATTTAAGCCTCTCTTTGGGCTTTCTGTTACTTGCAGCAGAACGCATTCCTGACACAAGTCCAAAATACCAATTGGAAAAGGAGGTAAACTTCACAACTATGAGGCAAAATCTGGTGGTTAACTAGAAGCCTAATATACCAAGCCAGTGCTCTCTTAATTTACTTTAATAGACAGGTAAGATTCATAAACAAGAAAAAATAAGATCACATATAAAGTATTGTGGCTCGTTTCTAATTCCTTGCAGTACATTTGCAATTAGGATGAGCAGGAGACATGAAATCAAGTCATATGAAAATGACCAAAGGGATCAAGAGCCATTTAACCCAGAGAAAACAAAGTCTGCTGTGGACATGACAACTATCATTCAATGTCTGAAGAACAGTCCTATAGTATAAAGATTTATGTGTGGCTCTAAAGGGCAAATTAAAAACCAAAGGAAAGCGCAGAAGCTTTTGTTTCACTGTGCATGGCATGTGGGATCTTCGTTCCCCTACCAGGGATCAATCTGCACCCCCTGCAGTGGAAGGTCTTAACCACTGAACCGCCAGGGAAGTCCCAGGAAAGAGTTTTAAAGCATGTATTTCTCAAGATCCATTTTGATTGACATTTTTTAAAAGCTTGTGTTTTTCTTTACTATTTAATATAAGCACATCTAACCTAGAGCCTGTTGTACTGTTTTGTATTCATATATACTCTCCTTCCTCTTTCCTCCTAACCTCTCTGCTTAGAACTGTTTCAAATGAATGAGTTACTCAGAATAAGCTTCCTTTCCAATTTACATTTTTAAGACATTTTTGCATTTTTAAGACTGGGCTTAAAGTTACTAAAGTTACTAAAGTTGCAAATTTAAAACCTTGTTTTATTTAATAAGCAAATTCATCGCATAAATCTTGTTATTCTACTTGTAAATCTAGTAAATTTTAAGCATGACATATCAATCAACTGAAGTTAAAGAACTCAACTTCTCTCTTTTTTATTGACATAATTCACACACCATTTACAAAAATCACCTTTTAAAAATAAACAATTCAGTGGTTTTAGTGTATTGCCAAAGTTGTGCAATCATCACCGCTAATTCCAGAACATTTTCAACACCCCAAAACGAAATCCCATACCCCTTAGCAGTCACTCCCCATATCCCCTAAAAATCCCTAGCCCTAAGCAACCTCTACAGATTCTGTCTGTATAGATTTTCTTATTCTGGACATTTCATATATATGGATCCTACTATATATGGTCTTTTGTAACAGGCTTCTTTTAATTAGCGTAATGTGTTCAATATTCATCCATATTGTAGCATGCATCAGCACTTCATGCTTTATTTATTGCCAAATGATATTCCATTGTATGGATATACCACATTGTATCTATCAGCTCATTAGTTGATGGTCATTTGGATTGTTTACACTTTTTGGCTATTATGGATAATGCTGCTATGAACATTGTATACAAGTTTTAGTGTGGATATGTCTTCAGTTTTCTTGGGTATACATATAGGAGTTTAACTGCTGAGTCATATGTCAACTCTGCATTTTACCTTTTTTTATTGAAGTATAGTTGATTTGCAATATTGTGTTAGTTTCAGGTATACTGCATCTTTATGAAGAACTGTCAGACTGTTTTACAAAGTGCTTACACCATTTTACATTCCTACAAGCAACATACGAAAGTTCCAACTTCAATTTTTCTACATTCTTGCCAACAATTGTTATTGTCTGTCTTTTTTATTATAGCTATATTAGTAGGTGTGAGTGGTATCTCACTGTAGAACTCAGCTTCTCTTAAACCGTAAGTCCTATTCACAAACCTATTCAAATTCCCTTAAACTGCATTGATAATTTTAATAACTGATGTTTTTAAGCACTTCAAATACCTTACCAGACAAATGAACATGCAAAGCTTCCAATAATTTCAACATCTCTTATAAATCCAATAAATTAAACTTACAAATGCAATAAAACAACTTTTCATTTCAGACATTTAATACTGACTATAAAGATTTTAAATGTTTACATCTCTAACCTTTAAATTGTGAGTCTGAATTCAATGATAAAACTCAAAATGGAATCATAAACCTGATCTGTCGAATTCCTTAATATGACTGATTCTCCTGAATACAAAAATTTTAAACCCTAAATACTCATATTATCTATAATTACAAGTATCTATCATAATTATAGATATTTAATATTTACAATATTATACATAATCATTATCAATAATTACTAACTTATTCCTACATTTAACATGAAAGTATCAAACTATGAGTTTGACCCCTTTTACCATCTTCTAAAATTTTAACTCTTCCTGGGTTTGGAAGGACACTTACTCACTAAGGAAACAGTTGTACTGGATCTAATTAATTCTTGATCCATTCATTATAACGAGTTTAAGCACAAGCTATGTTCCGGTGAACAAAACAGACCAAATCCTTTGCTATGCTCAAACACTTCCATTGCGAGTGAGGGTTACTAGCATGACTTTAAAACTGTGACTGAAGAAATGGAAATGGGAGAAGAGAGATGCATCTTTTAAAAGGTGAGAGTTATGATCTTATACTGAAGTGGAGGAAAAAGACAATAAATAAGGTGAATATGAAAGTAAGATACATTATCGAAAAGTGCAAAGGAGGAAAAAAAAGACAAAAGGGAATGAGAAGTGGGGGGCAGGAACCCGCATTAAATTTTTAGATAGGGCAGCCAAGAAAATCCTCACTGGAAAAGATAAATTTTGAGTAATGACTGAAGCAAGTGAGGGAGCTAGCTAAGCAGACATCTGGGGAAAGAACATATTCTAGATAAAGAATATCAAGTGCAAAGGCTCTGAAGCAAGAGCATACATGGAATAGCCAAGGATCAGCAAGACAGCTAAATGGAGAAGAGTAATTAGGGATAGTGGTTGGAGATGATGTCAGGTTAAGAAAGGCCTTGCAGGTCCCTGAGGGGATATAAGAAATCATTGGAAGGTTTTGAGCAGAAGAGAGACATGATTTGACTTAGGTTTTAATAGGATCACATGGTATCAGTGTGGGGATTGGCTGAAGAGGAGCAACAAGCAGAAGCAAAGAGGCTCGTAAAATCCAAGCAGTCCCAGGGTGCTGGCAGTGGGGATGGTGAGAAGTGGTTCTGGTTAAATTGTGAAGGTAGAATTGGCAGAGAGGAAGAGGAGAATCAAAGATAATTCCGAGGCTTTTGGCCTGAGCAACCGAAAGAACAGAGCTGCCATTAAATGACATCGGGAACACATGGCAAGGGGGAAATATCAGAGGCTCTATTGTGGACATTTAACTTTGCGATACTTAGACATCCAAAAGGCTCTCCCAGTAGGCACCTGATGCAGATCTGGAGTTCAGGAAAGAGCATCTAGAAATGTATGTTTTGTAGTCATCAGTATACAGATGGCATTTAAAGCCCTGACATTTTTTAAAGTTTTGATCCCCTGAGGAATGAGTGTAGAAAGATGAGAAGAAGACCAGGACTGAACCCTGGGCGCTCCAACATTTAGAGGGGGGAGATGCTGTTGAAGAGCCTGAGAAGGGATGGCCAGGAAAGTAGGAGAACAGCCAGGCAAATGTGGTACCCCGGAAGGCAAGTGAAGACGGCACTTCAAGAAGACAGTCACGACTGTGTCAAATGATGTTGATAGGTCAGTTAAGAGGAGGACTAAAAAGTGACCATCGGCTTATATGCTCAGCAACTGCATCAGCTTCCAGTCCTGGAAGAAGAGTAAGTTTCTCCAGAAGACTTTTTCCTGCCAGATCCCAGTGTGAATTAGGAGTTTCCCTTTAGTGCTCCTCTGGCACACGATGCTTATCTATATAAGAGCATTTAGTCATTCAGCAAAAATGTATCTATTATTTATTATTTGCCAAGTACTACTGTAGGCTGGCAATTTAACAAAAAGTCAAAAATCCTTTCTCATGGAGCTTTCGTTTTAAGAGGAGTGTGGAGGGGAACAGACAGTGAACAACGTTAAAAAGAAAACATGTATAGCATGTTAGAAGGTACTAAGTGGGCGGAGAAAAATAATAGAGGGAAGGGGATGGGGAGTGTAAGGAGTTGTCATTTTAAATAGTGTGCCCAGAAAAGGCTCGCTGAGCAAAGACTGGGAGAACAATCCATGGGGGTGTCTGGGAGAAGAGCATTCCAAGCAGAGGGAACAAACACAGAAGCCCTAAGGCAAGAGCATGCCTGCTTTGTTCAAGGAATAGCAAGGAAATCTGCGAGGCTAGATCAGAGTAAGGGAAAGGGAGAGTGTTAGGAGAGAAGGACAGAGAGGGTATGAGGAGAGGTGGCAGATCAGAAATGGTCTTATAGGTCATTGAAAAGACTTTAGCTTCTTGAAATGTAGACAGTCAAATGGAGGTGTGCTTTAAGTGTTAATACACATATTGAATTTTGAAGACAGTATAAAAAAATGTAAAATAGCTTGCTAATAATTTTTATAGTGATTGCATGTTGAAATGAAAATTTTTGATATATTGAGTTAAATAAAATATAGTATTAAAATTTTTTTAAAAAGACTTTAGCTTTGGGCTTCCCTGGTGGCGCAGTGGTTGAGAGTCCGCCTGCCGATGCAGGGGACATGGGTTCGTGCCCCGGTCCGGGAAGATCTCACATGCCGCGGAGCGGCTGGGCCCGCGAGCCATGGCCGCTGAGCCTGCGCGTCCGGATCCTGTGCTCCGCAACAGGAGAGGCCACAACAGTGAGAGGCCCGCGTACCACAAAAAAAAAAAGACTTCAGCTTTTTCTCGGAAACAAATGGAGAGCTTGGAGGGGGTTGAAAAGAATGACATGAGGTCACTCTGGTTTCTGTTTTGATAATAAACTGTAGAGGAGGGCACCAGCAGAAGCAGAGAGCTAGTTAGGAGGCAATTGCAATAACAAAGGTGGGGTTAGGAAAACTTGTCCAAAGTAGAATGCCAAAGAAGTTGCTAGGTCTTATCCAGCAAATACCAGAGAGGCCAAGGGAAGAGGCAACCATTTCCTGCTTTCTGCAGGCTGAGAGGTAACATCCTTGACCAACAGTACTATTCTGTTATATCAGTTGGGGCAGGCTAACTGTGGTATCAGATGAACTACAAAATTTCTGAGACAATGCAATATACGTTTGTTTATAGCTCATATAAAATCCCTCTCCTCCAAATGTAATTTGAGAACTTAGGATCCCACCATCTTGTGGCTCCACCACATTCAACATAAGGCTTCCTTATGCTGCAGCAGAAAGGATCTTACTTGGTAAGTATGAACGAGCCAGACCAGGAAATGCCAAGCCCTTCTGCTCGAATTCCATTGGCCAGAACTCTATCATATGGCCACACCCAAACTGCAAAGAAGGCTGGGGAATAGAGCCCCTCTGTGCACCCAGGAGAAAGAAGAAGCTGACCTAGTGAAGAGCTAGCCATCTTCTGCTCCAGCTGTGAACGGGTATGCTCTTCATCACCACACATTCCAAGACCTCTTTCTTCAATGCACCAAGAGCTAATTCCTTTGCAGATTTTTAAATTACAAGGAGCTGGCTATTTGTGTGCCCACCACTGTTTTCACTTACCTGCCTGCAACTCTTTAAGCTTTCTGAAAAAGTCTAATTTTCCCTCAGCCTAGCCTAGAAGAAAAAAGCTGAAATGAATGAAGTTGTAACAAACCAAAGGACTAAAAAACTGCTTTGAGGAATAGAGTCCACAACTGCTCCACACGCATTTCCTAGACTACTTTATCTGCGCAATTGCTTTATCATTTAGAAATAGATAGGGAACTCATTTTACATGCAACAGAATGGATATGTAAAACCAAGAACAAGAGAGATGGAAGATACGCCTTTTAAATTACATTTGTGTGCACAGTCAGCTCTTAATGATCTGTGCGAAAGAAAAAGAAATATGGATAATATAAAGCAATATACATCTTTTCTTCACTTAGAAATTAGCCACTAACACATATATGCCCATCTCCACTCAGTCTGATTTTCAGAGCTGGCCTGTACTATCATTTATGACAAATGATCAGTAAACGTTGATTAACTGACTACAGGTTACACTCATAGGAAGATATCCTGAAACTGTAAAATAAAAACATTCCAGTAAGAGTTTAAAATGCGCATTTCAATTAAAGACAATTTGATTGTTTTGATATTCTTGTAGGCAGCTAAGGTTCACACATGTTGATAGAACATAATCCCTGGTGCCTCTTTCTGCTTACTTATTACAATTTTAGTATAGTAGCAGTCTCCTGGAAAATACCCAAAAAGCAACAAAAATTTTTTTAAACTGTTAGTGTATCACATAGGATTTAAAATGTAATGATGAATCTAGTATTTTTACAAAATCTTATGTGATACCCTATTAATAGAAGTGTCCTTAGTTTCTTCTCTTATCTCAAATTGATAAGCCTTTCACAAAAATTAAATGATTACCCAGTCATCCTGAATGTATAATAAATTATACAAGTTCTCGCTTCAGTAGCAGGTATATCTAGGGGAAAAAATATATGCAATGTTTAAAGAGAGAGAGAGAGAGAGAGAGAGAAAATTGATCAAGATTCTTACCATTGGTTATTTCATAGCAGTCCAAGGTAGGGTTGGACCACTATTTGAGGGACCTAAAAAAATCTGTGTTTTTTAACATTTGTTTCCAGTGATTATGCAAATCAGGTAAGTTTGTGAAACATCAACCAAGTACAACTGTAACTCCTCCAAGAAGACAGAGCTTCCATCTGCTGAATTGTTTTGTAAACCTACAAGGTACGGGACTTCCCGGGTAGTCCAGTGGTTAAGATTGCGCTCCTAGTGTAGGAGGCCCAGGTTCCATCCCTGGTCAGGGAACTAGATCCCGCATGCCACAGCTAAAGATATCGTGTGCTGCAACTGAAGATTCTGCATACAGCAATGAAGATCTGGCAGGCGGCAACAAAGATCCCACGTGCCGCAACTAACGCCCGGCACAGCCTAAATAAATAAATAAACAGACCTACAAGGTACACTGAACAGTTACCAATACATAAAATTTAGAGTAACATAGTACAAATATAGTATATGTTAAAAATTCCAAAAGAATCATGACTGCTAAATAGTTTTACTATGTAAAATTTTTTGTTTTCTTGTTGTTTTGTTTCAAGCACATCATTAAAATATACCTTATCTTGATGGTATATTATTTAGTCATTCAATAAGATATAAATTATGATAGTTCTCCTATCTATTTGAGAAACATTTTATTATGAAATGAAATATATAAGAATTTTAATTAAATATTATTTAGACTTGGCCTTCACAGGAATTTGTGATATCAAGATATTGATTGAGGGACTTCTCTGGTGCTCCAGTAGGTAAGACTCTGTGCTCCCAATGCAGGAGGCCCCGGTTTGATCCCTGGTCGGGGAACTAGATCCTGCATGCATGTTACAGCTAAGAGTTCACATGCCTTAACTAAAGATCCCATGTGCCACAACTAAGACCCAGTGCAGCCAAAATAAATAAATAAATATTTTTTAAAAAAAGATATTTGTCGAATACACAAAATAAAACACTGCACTTTAGTTTCAGATAATACAGTTGATTCAGAAATCAGTTCCAGGGCTTACCTGGTGGTGCAGTTGTTAAGAATCTGCCAGCCAATGCAGGGGACATGGACGGGTTCAAGCCCTGGTCTGAGAAGATCCCACATGCCATGGAGCAACTAAGCCCCTGTGCCACAACTACTGAGCCCGAGTGCTGCAACTACTGAAGCCCACACGCCTAGAGCCCGTGCTTAGCAACTAGAGAAGCCAACACAATGAGAAGCCTGTACACCACAATGAAGAGTAGCTCCTGCTTGCTGCAACTAGAGAAAGCCCTCGTGCAGCAATGAAGACCCAATGCAGCCAAAAATAAATAAAATTTATTTAAAAAACAAAAGAAATCAATTCCATAACATTTAAAATCAAATTAATCATAGCTAATGTCATAATCACAGTAAGTGACAATCCTTCACGGTGGAAAACCATTTGTATTAATATTTTCAAATGATTGGGGTTTATAGGAAGATAATTATAATACTGATTTTTATGATAGTTTAAGGGATATTTGCATTCCATATCTCACTTATATCCTGTCCTGGGGATATAAATTTTATAGACGTCTTAGATATCTGCACAGAAGGATACCAAAAGGAAAATGATTTGTCTGAAACTCATAGTTTGCATTTTCAGTGCCAAAAAGAAATTATGCCATTAAGCTTGGCAAGATATAGACACATTGGGGTAAGGATTGGTAGTCACCTAGTCAATGTACCTATCACATTGCAATCATTGTTCTTCCTCTGATGATAGCAAAGTTATCTTTAATTTATTTTTTTATAAATCTTTGTTATTTTTATTTATTTAATTTATTTATTTGGTTGCGCCGGGTCTTAGTTGTTGCAGGCAGGCTCCTTAGTTGTGGTTTGCAGCCTCCTTAGTTGCAGCTCTCCAGCTCCTTAGTTGTGGCATGTGAACTCTTAGTTGCGGCATGCATGTGAGATCTAGTTCCCTTACCAGGGAACTGCATTGGGAGTGTGGAGTCTTAATCACTGCGCCACCAGGGAAGTCACAAAGATATCTTTTACTGTTTTATTTTTTTAATTAATTAATTAATTTATTCATTTATTTTTGGCTGTGTTGGGTCTTCATTGCTGCACCTGGGCTTTCTTCAGTTACATCGAATAGGGGTTACTCTTTGTTGCGGTGTGCGGGCTTCTCATTGCGGTGGCTTCTCTGTTGTGGAGCACGGGCTGTAGGCACGTGGGCTTCAGTAGTTGCAGCACACAGGCTCAGTAGTTGTGGTGCACCGGCTTAGTTGCTCCATGGCATGTGGGATCTTCCCAGACCAGGGCTCGAACCAGTGTCCCCTGCATTGGCAGGCAGATTCTTAACCACTGCGCCACCAGGGAAGCCCCAAAGATATCTTTTAAATGTATATAAAATGCACATGAGAAAACATTTTTAAAGCATTTAAAAGCAGCTTCACACAAAATACTTCCAATGACTTTCCTAAAATTCCTTTTTACCTTCTGCACACTTATTTAGCATCTACTGTTGGAAGGCTACTATTCTAGGCGCAAAGGATACAAGAGAGATTAGATAAAATCTCTGCCATTTCATTGGGGAGGCAATAATAAATATC
Source organism: Globicephala melas (assembly GCF_963455315.2). Classification (NCBI taxonomy): domain Eukaryota; kingdom Metazoa; phylum Chordata; class Mammalia; order Artiodactyla; family Delphinidae; genus Globicephala; species Globicephala melas. Next base: position 47,483,066 of record NC_083316.1, on the reverse strand, counting down.
AGAAGAGATAGGTTATATGTAAGAAGTTTCCCAAACTGCAGCTCTCTGGGCAACCATAGCCGAATCATATACGGTGTGTGTTAAAATACAGACTATGTATCCCACTATCTAGACCTACTAAATCAGCATCTCTGGAGACACATTTCCAGGAATCTTCATTTTAACAACATCCTGATAATCCTCGCTCTCAGGAAAGTTTGTGAATCACTGGTAAAAGTTAAATCCGTAACAGAGTGACATACAGTAAGAAGTTGCAGGTTAAGGATTCAGTAATTATAATTATTCACAGGAGATATTATTGTCTCAGTTAAAAAATCATAGAAATTCTACAGATTACAGAGTTTAATAAAGACGAAGTATACACAATAATTACAGAAAAATTAATAACATTCCTATATTTACAATTAGAAAATGTAACTTAAAAACACATATACTATTTATAATAGCCACAATAATTATAGGGTTCCTAGGAATAAATCTAACAAAATATGTGAAAAACCAAAACAGAGAAAAATCAAAACTTTATTAAAAAACAAAGAAGATTTACATAAATAGAGAAATAATATCATGTTCATAAATGGGTCACTTCAATATTCTAAAGACGGCAATTCTCTCTAAATAAATGTTTAAACTTTAAGGCAATGCAAATAGCTTTCTGTTCAAAAAAAAAAAAAGAAAGCTGTTCTTAAAATTTACGCAGAAGAGTAAAAGACAAAATCCAAGGCAAGACAAATAGACAGTGGAATAGAACAGAGAGCTTACACAGAAAGACATGTGTGTGAGATCTCAACAAATGTGGAGGGGGGGGAGATACCTACCACTTATATTACAGCAAAGGGCTAACCTTCCTACATATATATTAAAAGACTCCTAGAAATTGATAAGGGGGAAAAAAAAAGGCCACAACCTGATAGAAAACTAGAGAATAGAAACAGTCTACAGAAATAGAAATGACTTTTAAACATATGAAACAGATGCTCAATCTCACTCACCTTAAGGGAAACACAAATGGAAACTACAGCAATCTCCTGTATTTCATTTATCAAATTGACAAACATCGGAACATTTGATAACAAATGTTACCTTAACTGTGGTAAGGCTATGGGGGGGAAAGATACGTTTATAGATTGCTGTCAGGAGTGTACATTAGTGCAAGACTATATAGAGGTAATAGCTAGCACAATTACATATGTACTTACTCTCTGAACCAGCAGGTCCACTTCTAGGAACTTACATAGTGTATGCAAGGGTATTCACTGTAGCACTGTATGTGATGATGAGTCTGAAGGCTAGAGCATGGTTTTAAATTCTAGCTCTACCACTTACTAACATTATGTTCTTCGGTAAGTTACTAAATCTCCCTGTGCCTTGGTTCCTTCATCTGTAAAATGGAGGTAATGATAGTATGTATTCTTTGGGTTGGCGTGAGGATTAAATGATTTAATCTATATAAACAGTACTTACAACAGTACCTGGCACATACTATACATGTGTTAGCTGTCGATAGTAACATCACAAGACTACAAACGACCTACATATTTATCAATAGGAAACTTGTTAAATAAATCATGGTAGAGTCATACAACACAGAGAGGAATAAGGTTTTTATGGAAGTATCTCAATATATATTGTTTAGTGAAAAAAACAGGTGCAGCAATGTGTATAGTATTTACTATTTGTGTAAAAAAAAGACAGAAACAGGAAGAATACGCTGTGTTTAAAAAATTATTTTTAATCTCTCAAAGTATATCAGAAAAGCGTAATGAGAGATGAGATAGAGGGAGATTTTTCACTGTATGACTTTTTGATGTGCAAGGCATGTGAACGTATTACCTGTTCAAACATACCAGTTTAAAAACAATTCCAGATGGATTAAAGATCTAAATTTAATAAGAAAAAAATAGATTTTGGAAAACAAAAATGAGTATATTTATAACCTCAGAAAAAGAAACCATTTTTTTTTTTGAGAGGCAAAAAGCACAAAGCATAAGACAAATCTTGATAAATTTAACTATATTTAATTTTTTAAGACTTAAGAATAACAAGACTCCTCGTAAAATTAAAATATAAGTCCTATATTGAGAAAAGATATTATAAAACATACAATGGACAAGTCAACAAAAAAATATAAAATAAGTACATATGACTAAGCCAGTGCTTATTTTTCTAAGCAAATGATATGAAAAAGGAATTCAAGGAAACTATCTCAATGACTAAAAAAAATATATAAAAAGATGTTCAGTATCACTAGGAATCCTGAAAATGCATACTAAAACAACAGTGAGGGGACTTCCCTGGCGGTCCAGTGGTTAAGGCTTCACCTTCTAATGTAGGGGGTGCAGGTTCGATCCCTGGTTGGAGAGTTAAGATCCCACATGCCTCGTGGCCAAAAAACCACAACATAAAACAGAAGCAATATTGTAACAGATTCAATAAAGACTTTAAAAGTGGTCCACATCAAAAAAAAAGAAGAAAGGGGAAACAATAGGACCCCAAGCCCTTCCTCCACATCCTTGCTGCTTAATTGGAACTTCAGTGTGGCTTTCGCAGTTCTGATTCTGAGTGAGTGCTGTCTTTGATTCCCGCCTCAACAGGATGAGCATTTCTGAAAAGGTATATACGGCGGGAGAGGAGAGGGGTTGGGGGAGAGTGAGAAAGAAGAAGGAGGAGGAGGAAGAGGAGGAGGGGGAGGGGAGGCGAGGCGAGGGGGAGGGGAGGCAAGGGAGGGCGGGTGACCAGGGTGAAGATAGGGAGGAGAAGGAAAAAACCAACAAGGTTTACAAATATGCACAGGTTAGGAAACAGTAAGTAAAATTTGAGGTGAAAATGGTCTAATGTTTTTAATATGACTTTATATTAATTAAAATTTAATATTACTTCTTTTTCTTTTTTTTTTTTTTTTTTTCTTTTTGCGGTACGCGGGCCTCTCACTGTTGTGGCCTCTCCCGTTGCGGAGCACGGGCTCCGGACGCGCAGGCTCAGCGGCCATAGCTCACGGGCCCAGCCGCTCCGCGGCTTGTGGGACCGGGGCACGAACCCGCGTCCCCTGCATCGGCAGGCGGACTCTCAACCACTGCACCACCAGGGAAGCCCATTAATATTACTTTAATAAACACTTGATTTGTCTTTAGTTGATGATGGATTGGTTGGTATTGTGTGTGTGTGACTATAACTACAAGGAAGCACGTGAGTGGCTGTGTTTGAGGTTCAGTCCTACCTCCCAAACCAAGGAATAACCACACCCCCTTATTTGTGCCTTGATCTTGAAGCATGCTAAATGGCTTGTTAATAACCTTTAAAGATGTGGTTTAGTCTGGTTTTTTGTTGATGTGTTGTTTGTTGCTGGGACGAAGAGTTTGCATTTCATAATCACGGGTTGAATTTACGGACTTTCAGTGAGTGTGAAGAGCATTAAACTTTAACTGGAGAATAGTTTAAGTGACTCATCTGAGCTCCTGATTTTTAGAGCCTGCTTCACGTTCTTATCTACTCCAAGAAGCTTTTATCTAACTCTTAGAATCTGACTATAAGTATGGTGATTCACATTCAATTTTTTTTACATTGTATAAAGAAGTCGAAAGCAAGAAGAATTGATCAATACAGAAATTATGTGGCATCCTTTTGTATTTTATAATAATATTAATGGAGAAATTCTAACCAGGGCCTATAATAATTTCATTTCAAAATTAGCAATATAACAAACTAATAAAATGTATCCAAACTGAAATATAGATTAGAGAAATCAATGACAGAGATATGCATTCTCTTAGGTTCTCTTTATAACATACTGGTTTCCACTTTTATAATAGTTTAGTGATGAAGCATCTCTCCCTTGCCTTGGATCACATTTCTGTTTTTGACATTTATGAACTTAAATTTTGTTATGCTCTTTCCACGTAATTCTTCTATTTCTATTTACAACAACACTAAAACTTCTGTTTACCGGTTGACTATATCTCCCCACATTGATGATTTTTCTGCATCAATACAACAGCTTGATTAAACAGATTATTTTAAAAGGAACATTCACTTCTTTAGACTCTGATGGGATGCTTCAGTATATGCTAATCACATTTGTTAAACTTTCTTTGATACCGTTCGTTATTATAAATTTGTACCTACTTTGTTTTTATTTCTATCAGCCACAAGTTTCTTTGTAAGGTAGTCATGAAGAAAATATTTTCCAGCTATTAGAAATCAGTGTTCAGGTGTTTCTCCATATATATATCCAAAATAGCATTAAGAAGTGTGAACATTGTTTGGTTATTTCATTGTGGATCTCTTTTTATTGTCTGTTTGTGTTCTCTGGGTGTTCATATCATCACCCAATTTAGTATCATCTGTGATTTGAATTAATGTGCAGTGTACCTCTATGTCCAGACCAAAAATAAAAGAGTTAACATTCTTCCGAGATACTTTAAACTGAATGCAATTTAATATCCAAAAAACAAACAAACAAACAAAAATGTGAGGGGACTTCCCTGGCAGTCCAGCGGTTAAGACTTCGCCTTCCAATGCAGGGGGTTTGGGTTCAATCCCTGGTCAGGGAGCTAAGATCCCACATATCTCGTGGCCAAAAAACCAAAACATAAAACAGAAGCAATATTATAACAAATTCAATAAAGACTTTAAAAATGTTCCACATCAAAAAAAAAAAAGGAACAACAACAAAAAAGAAAAAACAGTGAGAAATCATTTCACACCCATCCGACTGGGAAAAATATAAGGTCTGAAAACATCAAATGTTGGCAAGGATGGCGGGAACTATTAATACAATGTGGTGCTAGTGTAAATTGGCACCACTTAGCAAAGTCTATCAGTCAAGGAGAGTCTGTCAGTCAGGGTCCTGAGCTGCAAGAAATAGAAACAAAGTAAGTTAAACATAAAAGGTGTTTATTGAAAAATATTGAGAGCTTACAGAATCTCCACAAACGCTGGATAATAGGCTTGGAAAATGTAGGAACAAAGTCAAGCTTTGCCGACAAACTAGAGCTAAATTTATGCCAGTGAATCAGTCTGGGAAGCCACCCATGCCACTAGCAAACACAACTTCTTGTGTCACTAGCTTCAATTTCGGAATCCTGGGAGGAGGGTTGTCAGGGAGTTGCGGCAACTGTGAGCTCTAGCTGCCCAAGCGGGTGGCAAAGTGAGTATCATGCGTTTTCAGCTTCTTTAACGGGAGGTGAGCTCTGCCTCTATGAAGTCATAATAGGAACTACCTCAAATATAGACAGAGGATTCAGATACAGGGCAGCCAAAAAACAGCAAATGTCCGTAGAAGAGAACAATCTATTCCATGACCAGTAGTTCCATTTGTAAGTATAAACCCTAGAACTTTTTCTCCATGTGTACAAGAAAATAGTTGCTTGTATATTCCTTGACACATTGTCTCCAGAGGGAAAAATTAAAACTAACCCAATTTTGTTCATTAGAAGGCAAATGAATAAATGGTTTAGTTATACAATAGAATACTCTATAGTATTTAAATGAGTGAGCTAAATGAATCAACATGACTAAAAAACAAAGTTGTAGAAGAATACATACAGTATGATACTATTTCCATAAAATTTAACCATATACAAAATTACAGTATATATTGAGATAGATATACTAATGAAAGTATAAACACATGCATGGAAATGATACATAGCTACTTCAGGATACCTTTGGGAGAAAGAAAAGGATTAGGATAGGGTGGAGCTTTAACTGTAACATTTTATTGGTTTAAAAAAATCATCAGGGCTTCTCTGGTGGTGCAGTGGTTGAGAGTCCGCCTGCCGATGCAGGGGACACGGGTTCGTGCCCCGGTCCGGGAAGATCCCACATGCTGTGGAGCGGCTGCGCCCGTGAGCCATGGCTGCTGGGCCTGCGCGTCCGGAGCCTGTGCTCCGCAACGGGCGAGGCCACAGCAGTGAGAGGCCCGCGTACCGCAAAAAATAAAATAAAATAAAAATAAGCTAAATTTGGAAAATGTTAACATTTGCATAGTGAACAATATTATTATTTCACCCAGATCCCTTTGGATCCCTACTGACCTCAATAAATCACTTGCACACAACTTTCTGCCTCAGGTCTGCTTCTGGGAAATCTGACCTAAAACAATCTATCAACACAAGCTCCTACTTCCCCCCAATCTTTGCCCATAACTCTACCTTCCCTCTGTTGCCTATTGGTGAATGTGCATGTTCGGATCTGAAAACCCAAATGGGGTGGGTTTTCATTCCTTCTGTTTCTCCAAACCTGTTCTGTCATGGTCAAGCAAAGACTTCCATATTGCTAAATCAAGGGCCAATTTTGGTTCCCAGCTTATTGGGCAATCACTTCCCTCACCTTGAAACACTTTCTTCCCTTGCTATGATAAAAGTTTGGATTCTTGTTCAGCAAATACTCATTCTCCTCACCCTTCCACTGTAGGTTGAATATGCTTCCCACTCCCCTCTGATGTTGGATTTGGCTATGTGACCCACTCTAGCCAATGAAATATTGGCCAACCCAATGTGAGCAGAGGCCTTAAACATGCTTCAATAATGTGAGCAGAGGCCCACAAATCATGTGGATTTTGGACTGCCTCTTGTACCCCGGTTGATCTTCTCCAGGTGGCTGCTGACTCTTCAATCTGGGTTCCAGAAATAACACACATGGGACAGACTTAAGCTGAATCTGCAACCTAAAGCAGAACCACCCAGCTGAGCACAGCCTAGATCTACTGAACTGCAACCAATCTGCTGACTCGTGGGCATGAGAACAGGCATACTGCTATAAGCCACTGACCATGGAGTGATTTGTTATACAGAACTATTGTGGCAATAGCTGACTAACACACTTGCCTTCCAGGAAACCACACTCTCCTGATTTTACTCAAATCTCAGGACTATTCCTCCTCATCCCCTGATGGCTTAATAGCGGGGTGCCCCAGGACGAAGTTCTGAAACCTCTTCTCTAGTCTCACTCACGGTGCTCTTAGCCATTTTCAGACCAGAGAATAAATAAATATCATGTGGAAGCTCCCAAATTTATATCACCAGGCCAGACCTCTCTCTTGAACTCCAGACTGGTATAACCAACTTCCTACTTGACATTCCCACTTGGATATCTAATAGGCATCTTAAATTAAATCAGTCCCACAAACAACTCCTGATGAACCCCCACCCAACTGTCTTCTCTCAGTCTTCCTTTCCTTAGTAAATGGCAGCTCTCTCCTTCCAGTTGATAGAGGAAAACACCCTGGAGTCATCCTTGACCTTTTATGTCCCGCCTTTCACACCCCACATCAGATCCTCGCGAAATCTTGTTGATATTACCTTCCACTCCACTCCAACAGCTCTGGCCTCCTTGCCATTCTGTGAACGTGATCATCTGGGGCACGCTCATGCCCTGGGCCGTTAGCCTTACAGTTCCCGATGACTGGAATGCTGTTACCCAGATAGACACACAGGCTTGCCACCTCATCTCTGTACAATTTTGGCTCAAATGCCTCCTTCACCTGAGGACTTCCCTAGCTACTTTAACAGTGCAACTCCTCACCTCCCCACCTCCAGAAGTCCCTATCCCCATTCCTTCTTTACTTTTCTTCACAGCACTTATCACTACATGAACACTCATACTTTACTTGCTTATTCATCTGGGGTCTGTCATCTCCAACTAGAACGAAGGTAAATGAAAGTACGTTCCACAAGAACAGAGGGTTTTTTTTTTTTTTTTTGGTCTGTTTTGTTAGCTGTTGAATCTTCAGAGCCTGGAACATAAAAGCACTGAATATATATTTGTTAAATGAATGAATCCATTTGATCTTTTGCATACTTGAAATTTCATAATTGTATATAGATGGGCAGATAGTGACAAATGCAAAGACAAATATTGTTAAGCAATTGTCTCTAGTTCCCAGTAGCCAAGACTACTAAATGACATGGTTTTATTATGAAAGCAAAGTTTATCTAAAAGGAAGGAGAAATCTTTAGTTTCACTGAAGCTGGGATTCTCTTAAATTTGAGCTTTCATGTTTTTTGCTTTTTCTTTTTCTTCCTGAATGGCTACTATGGGGGCTCTCAACATTTTGTATAAAACATTTAAAATCTCTTGTTGATGCAGTAGGATTAGGTGATGGTAGGCAACTACCTGTATGTGAGGAAAACATGCTTGTGGCCCACTGAGTGTTCTTCCTACCCTCCCTCCCCTGTAGTCTGGACCCTTTTGTTGTGATTTCATACTTAAAACTCACAGCAGAAACTCACAGGCCAGGTTTGTGAGGTGCATGGGCCAGGACTGCAACCCCTGAGGTTATTTTTCCAGTTTCTAGAAGACAACTCAATTCTAGTTCTTGGTTTTTGCCTCCTGAACAAGTAACTTCTTTTGTAAGTAACAAGTAACTCTTATTTTGCCCTCCAGCTATTGATGCCAGGATTCCAAAACATGAGAGCGGTTAGGAGGCTCATGATCAAACACAAAGCCAGGTAAGGTAAAAAATAATGGAGCGCGCATACACCCGCCTGACATTCATCCTCACCCCACCGCTCAAGCCAGCCGTGGATGAGGAAAAGTCAGTGTGCCAGAGTGTGTTGGCTGCAGCAGCAGCTGTTACTAACCAGGGCAGAAAAGTTAACTTAGATTATATACAATTTCCTCTTCATTGCTCTAAAAGCCCCCTTCACTCCCCAATATTTGCGGCAATTCTCCAGTTTTTAATAAGCAGGGGATGGAGCTGACCCAAATTGGGTCTCTCGCCGCCGTTGGGTCTGGCCTCCATTTCAGATAATGAATTAACCCTCCGAATAGCCTTTTCAGGAGCAAGAACTCCCCTTTTTTCTCCCTCTCCGCCGCCAGCCTCACCCTGGGCCAGGTTTTCCTCATTTCAGATTTTTCTGCAACTCAATCCTGAGTCATGCATGACGACAGTTTTCACACTATTTATGTTAAGCCTCGAGATGACCTCAGGTGATGACATTTGTGCTCAGAAAGAAATGTAATTAGTCTGGATCTCCCCGAGCGGTCCTCGGTCCCCCGTCCCGGCCGCGCTTCGAGCTGCGGGGCGCCGAGCCAGGCGGAGGTGGGGCGACCGAGGCCGCGCGCCCTTCCCGGTCGATCCCTCCCGGGAGGGAGGCTCCTCCCCGCGGTCCCTCGCGAGTACCTGGCGGCGGCGGCGGCGGCGGCGGCAGGCGGTCAGGGGGCGGCGCTCCGCGGCGTCACGCGGCGGGGTGGGAGAGCGGGCAGGTGACACCCGGCGGCCTCCGCCCCTTTTCCAGCTCGGTCGGCTGCCCGGGCAGCAGGGCCCGCTGTGAGGAGCTCCGCGCTAGCGCCGCCGCCCGCCGCCGCCCTCTGCGCCCGCGCCCGGGCACTTGGGCTCAGCTCCTCGCCGGGTGAGTGTGGGGCTCCCAGCCGGTGGGCCGGGGCCAAACTTTTCCGAGGCGCTGAGGAGAAGAGATGGGGGGAGGGAGAGAGACGCCGGGGGCAGGGGTCGGGAGCAGCCCAGTGGAAAGAACTTGGGCGCGGCGCGCGGGGAGTGGGATACGGGTCCCGGAGACTCGGGAGCCCGGCCAGGCCCTGCCTGGGCTCTGGCGGGCCCCTCGGAAGTTGTCGCCGCGCCGTCTTTGGGTGCCCAGGGTCGAAGCCCTTCGCGCCGGAGGGAGGGGCCGCCGCGCTCACCTGCGCCTTCTCTGGGAGCCCACCGCCGCCCCCAGCATCCCAAAGGGATGGTGGTCCCCGCCGCCCCTGGGCTTTTGAGCCTCTCCCGAGCGCTCCCGCGGGACAGGGCCCAGCTGTTCCGGGCGGGAGGACAAAGGCGCTTGCGGGTGGGACTGGGAGGGAGAGGGACCTGCTCGACCTTGACCTCCGAGGTCACTTTCCCAGCTCCTGGATTTGGGCTCGCTCGCCCGCCCCCCGAACCCCCCCCCCCACAGAATCCCCGAGCCCCTTTCTTTCTGCTTTTTCCCCTCTGGGGCGCTTTTGTGTCCTCGAGGCCGGAATGAACTTGGGGCGTTGCTCTTGCAGCGGGCGCTGCCTCTTTGGCTCCCCGAGCTGCATCCTGTCCCGACGGCAGCTGCTGGCTGAGGAGAGTGATGAGTACACAGCGGTGGAACAGGTCGTGCCGGAGATGGAAATCGGAAAGCCTGTTGTTTCATCTTACAGGGTATCGTTGGTTAGGAAATGGGCCTTCTCCCCTAATCAGCCAGCGCTGATTCAAACTTACCGGATGCCGAGAGAACGCTCTTGGGAAAGCTGCGACAGGAAGGATATGGTCTCTACCCCTGTCCAATCGCTGTGTGGTTGGGAAAACAAGTCGCACAAAGACTGAAGAATAGTTTTAGCGAGCCAAGCCTTTTTCCTCTTGCTGAGCTGTTCCCTCGAAGAGCATTTTCATTTAACCCTGTACTCGCAGGTTACTCTTTATTTCACTTCTCGCTTGTATTGCTTAACTGCTGTGAAAGAGTCTTCGATACTTTGGGGTTGCCTCCGGCTTCTTAGCCATCACTTGTTTGTTAATTCCCTTATTTTGTAGTTTCTGCTTCTACCACTGGCCAGGAATTGTTCTCCTCAAGGTCACCGACGATTAAAAAAATACTTTCCCCCCAGTGGCAGACATTTATCGAATGCTTCTGTGCCCGGCACTGTTCTAAGAACTTGTATCAACTCTTTTAATCCTGGCAACAATCCTATGGGGGTAAATAAATGATAACATTATCATTTTACGGATAAGGAAACTGAGACACGGGAACTTGCCCAGGACGCACAAGTAGCAGGAGGAGATTCCAACTCAGGGGCCCTGGTCCAGCGTTGAGGCTATTAACCACTGTGCATACTGCCTCACCTAGAGTTCCTTTCTTCATCCTTACTTTCTTGAAGTCCTGTGCTTCTTCATGTTCACTGACTAGGCTCTCAGTCTCAGGTCCTTCTTTTCCTTCTTGTGTGACTTTGTACTCATTTAGGTTTTCTTTTCATAGAATTTTGTTACTTAGGTTATCAGTGCTACTTACCCACTTAAAGATTCTGTGCTTTCCATGTATCTGGGGGCTTCCCTGGTGGCGCAGTGGTTGAGAGTCCGCCTGCCGATGCAGGGGACGCAGGTTCGTGCCCCGGTCCGGGAGGATCCCACATGCCGCAGAGCGGCTGGGCCCGTGAGTCATGGCTGCTGAGCCTGCGCGTCCGGAGCCTGTGCTCCGCAATGGGAGAGGCCATAGCAGTGAGAGGCCCAAGTACCGTAAAAAAAAAAAAAAAAAAGATTCTGTGCTTTCCATGTATCTTATTCAGTTTTAGTGTAGCATATGTCAGTGCATACTGTAATATTCCATTTGGACTTGCCGTGCTTTGCCCCAAAGCATTTCTAGTTAGCATCATTTATGTCAGCCTCCCTCCCTTTTATTGTAGTCACCCAGGTGCAAAACAGCAGTCAAGTCTCACATCACACTTCTCCCAATCATGAAACCTCTTCTGTCGGCTTTTACCTTGTCTCTTCCTTCTAGCCTTCCTCATTCTCATCCCCGTTCCCTACTCCTCTTCACCAGTCTCCCTCTTCCCCACTCCTGAACATTCATTTATCACTTATGTCATTTTTCTTTTTACTGTTGGTTAGCTTCTTTCATAAATATTCATGGTCCACAGAAAGATTGTTAACAACTTAAGACTTTAACTCTTCAAGCCTTACAACTAGTAGTTGCTTGATAAATGTTTGCAGAATATGATGCAAGATGAATTAATGTAGCATATATTGGGTGGGTTGAATAATGGTGGAAACCTTTTTGAAATTTTTAAGCCGGGTTTTACAGGGTGTTAAGGATGCGTTGGTAGACGTGGGGGACCTGGCAGGCTTTGTAGAGGAAGGGCAGGGAAGCCTCTGCCAACTCCATTGCTGCAGATAGGAACCCAGCTACCCTGGCTAAACATTCCATTTAGAAAGGTAAGGAAGTAGGGCCATATCAGCAGAGAGCCATGAATCCTAACCTCATCCTAGCCAAACAAAATATGAAGCCACACAGAGTTACAAGAAAAACCCAATTTCATTGAAAAATATAACACATACACAAAAATGCATAAAACATAAATGAAGAGATTACCACAGTAGATATATTTAGCAGTAGAATGACTGTCTTCTTCTGGCAGTAGATATGATAGTTGAATGAGACTGCAGAAAAGCCAAATGGGAATCTTTTCTCGAAACCTCTGTATAAGGTAATTGTGGGCCTGGACTAGTCCTGAGAGGCATTGTCGAGGAAGAATTGGCTGTGTTTGGGGAGGGTTGAGGAGAGGAGAAAAGAAAACTGGAAGGATGTACCAAAACGGTGAAATTGGCGAGCCAAAAAGAGAGTTTTGTCACCTTGAGTGTGAGTCGACCAGACTAAATATTTTGCCATTTTACCTTTGTCTCTCTCTATTTATTTATTTGTTGGCTGCGTTGGGTCTTCATTGCTGTGCGTGGGCTTCCTCTAGTTGCGGCGAGCGGGGGCTACTCTTTGTGGCAGAACGCGGGCTTCTTACTGTGGTGGCTTCCTTGTTGCGGAGCACGGGCTCTAGGCACGCGGCTTCAGTAGTTGCAGCATGCAGGCTCAGCAGTTGTGGCACATGGGCCCTACAGCGTGTGGATTTCAGTAGTTGTGGCGCACGGACTTCAGTAGCTGTGGCATGCGGGCTCAATAGTTGTGGTGCACAGGCTTAATTGCTCTGTGGCGTGTGGGATCTTCCTGGACCAGGGATCAAACCCATGTCCCCTGCATTGGCAGGCAGATTCTTAACCACTGCGCCACCAGGAAAGTCCCCGCTCTCATTTTTTAAATGCATGTTTTCCTACATCCTACTACATATAGAATTTTAGTATGTTGTGTTTTCCTTATAATACACAGTAAGCATTTTTCACCTGTATTTTCCAAAACTCCTATTGTCTGCCTTATATTCTAAAAATTATAATGTAATTTCCTTAACTAATCCTCCATTTTTGGATAGGTATATTAGCAACAGTTATAAACAACTTAAGTCACAGTAATGCTTACCTTTGCAGTTATATCATTTTACAAATTGGGATTTGTTTCTTTATGCTAGACAGTGGAATATACTTAAAGCCTCTGACCTCAGGTACTTACTGGTCGAGTTGAAGAAATAAGACTTTTTGGGCTTCCCTGGTGGCGCAGTGGTTGAGAGTCCGCCTGCCGATGCAGGGGACACGGGTTCATGCCCCGGTCCGGGAGGATCCCACATGCCGCGGAGCGGCTGGGCCCGTGAGCCATGGGCGCTGAGCCTGCGTGTCCGGAGCCTGTGCTCTGCAAGGGGAGAGGCCACAACAGTGAGAGGCCTACATACCGCAAAACAAAAACAAAAACAAACAAACAAAAAAAAACAAAAAAAAGAAATAAGACTTTTTCTAGTTTGTTTAATTGCTTATTCTCCTTGGTGTGCTACATGTGCAAACATCAGCTTTAGAATATAGAAGAATGCTGTTTACCAAACAAATAATTTTGGAGCCTTTGTATATACAGTAGCATGTTAAATTGAGAACTAATCTTGAGTTTCAATAAAACACACCATATAGCATGGAAAGAAGCATGCCATAAACACATTTTTAGAGAGGAATATATCTTATATGTATTTCTGTGACTCATCCAATTTGGACCATTCACATGTTATGAAATAGCTGAACACTAATGCAAATTTAGCACTTTATAAGATTGGTCTTTTTTAAAAAAATTGAGATTTTTAATTATTCCTAATTGATTTAGATATATTAAAAGCACATGTTATTGCCTTGACAAGTAAAATTATCCTTTTTGTTAGTGATAAATATTTCTAAACAGACCGTTATTCAGAGGAACTAAGTTACCATATAACATATAACTCATAAATGTGCCACGTTAAAGACAAATCTTCATCCACTTGGAGAAGCAGCACAGGCCTTGAACACCAGCAGCCCAGCTCCTTTGTCCCCTCTAACATAAGGTATAGAGCAAAACCTAGCCAAAATCGGGGAGTTTCAGAAGTTGCATACTCAACAAACATTTGAGTGTCAGCTTTGCGTCAGGCAAAGTAGTCGGCAGGGTGCTGAAGCCCGTCCAGATCTATGTGGGTTCAAGGGAGGTAAACACTTAGAGTACAGTGTGGAAAACTGTGATTAACACAGAGTGTTGGGGAAGCCGAGCAGAGAAAGGCAGACAAAGTTGTCCTCCTGAGCCGAAAGAAGGAAGACTGGGAGTTGGGGCAGCAGAGAAATGGGATGAGGGTGGGAAATCAAATTCAGGCTGAGAGCATGCAGGTGCATTCAGAGAATTGGAAACACTGTAAAATCACTGCAGAGGAGGGTGTGAGAAGAGGTTGCCTAGGTATGCACAGCTGGCTTACTGAGAGCCTTGATTCACCTAGTAAAGATTTTGGATTTTATCCTACAGACAATGGGGAGCCAGTGGAGCCCTTTAAGAAGGGAAGGGACCTGTTAAGATTTGTATTTTTTGTTGTTGTTTTTTTGGCTGCATTGGATCTTTGTTGCTGCGTTGGGTCTTCGTTGCAGCGTGCGGGCTTTCTCTAGTTGCGGCGAGCAGGGGCTACTCTTTGTGGCAGTGCGCGGGCTTCTCATTGCGGTGGCTTCTCTTGTTGCGGAGCTCGGGCTCTAGGCGCACGGGCTTCAGTAGTTGTGGCACACGGGCTCAGTAGTTGCAGGCTCTAGAGCACAGGTTCAATAGTTGTGGTGCACAGGCTTAGTTGCTCTGCAGCATATGGGATCTTCCCAGACCAGGACCCGAACCTGTGTCCCCTGCACTGGCAGGCGATTTCTTAACCACTGTGCCACCAGGGAAGCCCAAGATTTGTAGTTTGAAAGCACCTGTCTGCATGTGCAACTTAACATTTCTGGAACCTCCCTTTCTCCCGTGGAGGCTTTATCTCCTTTCTCTATCTGATCTGGAAAGGACAGCTACCTTCACTATTTACATGAGATATCTTGATTATGCTCAGTGTACATAACAATTTGGGAATAGAAAACGATCTTGTGCCACATGTTTATAGAAAGCTCAAGCCTGCATTTAAGTTTTTACCTGCTTGCTGAAAATCATGAGGTGAAACGTTTGGGCATCTTTTAGACATCAGTCATAGTTGCAGTCAGGCACTTTCTGTGCATTTTCTCAGGAATTGTCTAAAGCCAGCAAGGTCTGCACCAGAATCCTCACAGCACACATGGGTGCAGAAAAGTGAAGAAAGGTGCTCAGGTGAAGAAGCAGAAAGGGTGCTCAGCTAGGGTACACGGTTACAAGTGCGAAGCTAGCATTTAAACCCAGCTATGGTTACAATGTTCAGGTTCTTCCCCCTCTGCATACTAACTCAGTGGGTTGATGATTTAGCGGGTATGAGAGACACTAGGGCTCTGATATCCAACGATAGTTTTGTGAGGGCATAAGGACAACCATAAACGTAAACTTGATTTAGACTTTTTAGGGTCAGTGGTAGAAATGTGAGAACTAGAAAAAGAGGGTTTGACTAGTTGTCCCTCAACTAAATACAGCCCCTCCATTCTTCTGCTCCTTCCTTTCCATCCCCAATTGTGGGATTTTGTCTTAATAGCACATTTGTGATGTATTTGTTTGCTTATCATAATTCAGTGACATAACATGGACAGAACAGAAGGAAAGGCTGCTTGTATTTAAGGGGGACTTATCCTAAGCCTGTATGGGGCTTCCCTGCCCTCTCCTCTTCTTTCCTTTTTCCTGCCTTCTCTAGGCAGAGAGTGCTGTGTTGGATCCCCTGAGCCAAAAAGTTTTATGTCTGAGAAGCAAACAAACAAACTAATGAATGCTGGCCTCACATTTTAAGACCTCTGCTCTTTACCCTTCAGTTCACTAGAAGGCACACGCTTATACCTTCAGTCTTTGAAGAATTTCTTTGAAATTCTAACAGGTGTGACTTTAACCTGAAGAAAGAAAGAAGGTAGAAGTCACATTCTTAGGAAACCAGAGTTTAATTACTGATTATTTAATAGCTTGTTCCTGAGCAAACATGGAATTTAAAAAATGAAGTTGTGGGGCTTCCCTGGTGGCACAGTGGTTGGGAGTCCGCCTGCCGATGCAGGGGACACGGGTTCATGCCCTGGTCCGGGAAGATCCCACATGCCGCGGAGCGGCTGGGCCCGTGAGCCATGGACGCTGAGCCTGCGCGTCCGGAGCCTGTGCTCCGCAATGGGAGAGGCCACAACAGTGAGAGGCCCGCGTACCGCAAAAAAAAAAAAAAATGAAGTTGTGAGAACCACTATTCATTGTTCAAAGGGAGGGGAAAAATAGGATAATAGATGTGATATTAAACATTAAATATAGTTAATATTTTTAAAATTAAAAAATAGAAATATTAGGTTGAACACATGCAATTGCCGTTTCTCTAGGAGAAGTATTTGTATATTGGCAATTACATATGGTTCATCCTAATATAAAGACAGTCCTCTTGACATCTAACCAGTTGACCCTACAAGCCCATGCTTCTCATTTCCCCAAAAAGCAGACCAAATGCTGCCCAGGCATGATGAACACCAGTTCCTAGCAGCCTGTTCCCTGCTCTGATGGCTGGCTCGGTGGCTGTATTTATTGCAAACTTGTTGGTGCCAGTTATGCTTGTTATTGTGATTAGATAATTTAAATGTGTGTAAATCTATAAAGTGCAAAAGGGAAAGAGTATTATTGCTTCTGTGAAAGGAATGTTGAATTCTCTGAAAAGATTCCATAAAAGTGAGTGCCTTAAAAAGTGGGCAGGAGAACTAACTGTAAAGAGTTGGAGAGAAAATTGTGAAAACTTGAAAGATAATATCCTGAGCTTGCTTTACAAGTTTTTTTTTTGTTTTTTAGTTTTCAGTCCACTTAGAACATTAAAAGTGGAAATTGTAGAAAATAAATTCTGAGTATGGTTTACATGAGAAAAATATCGGGGAGGAATTCTTCCTCAAAGAAAATCTTGAAACTACTTTGGAAAGTTGGCAGTTAATGCATACTTATATGTCTCAAGGTAAAGTACGTATTTATGGGGTGTACATAATTTTTTAAAAAATATTTTATTTATTTTTTTGGCTGCTTTGGGTCTTTGTTGCTGTGTGCGGGCTTTCACTAGTTGCGGCGAGAGGGGGCCACTCTGTTGGGGTGCACGGGCTTCTCATTGAAGTGGCTTCTCTTGTTGAGGAGCACGGGCTCTAGGCACGCGGGCTCAGTAGTTGTGGCTCGCGGGCTCTAGAGCGCAGGCTCAGTAGTTGTGGCGCACGGGCTCAGTTGCTCCGCGGCATGTGGGATCTTCCTGGACCAGGGCTCGAACCAGTGTCCCCTGCATTGTCAGGTGGATTCTTAACCACTGTGCCACCAGGGAAGCCCAAAACATCAATTTTTAAGGTAGTATTTTTTTCCCCTAGAAATGAATTGTACAAGGGATTTATTTATGAGGTAGGTTCTTATAAAGAGGATCTTGAATCACTTCATGTATAATACTTTCAATAATAGTTTTGGTAAAGATGGAAAGATATTCTTTAAATTAACATTGGTTCTTTTTAAAAAAATTTTTTTTAATTAAATTAAATTTTTATTTGGCTGCACCACACATCATGTGGAATCTTAGTTCCCTGACCAGGGATCAAACCCATGCTCCCTCCAGGGGAAGCATGGAATCTTAACCACTGGACTGCCAGGGAAGTCCCGTAAATTAATGTTGGTTCTTGGTAACTCATTTATTATGGACATGAATGAAGGTAAACCCTTTGAAAGCATTTCTCCAAAGGTGCCAGGGCTAGGCTAATAAAGTTTAGGTTCTTATAACGATATACAATAACAACTCACATTAGGTAGATCAGGGTATTTTTAGACCTGAAATTGGTCTATGGATGGGCATTAGAGGGTCCATAAGCTCTCCAAAACATCAGATTTATGTATACACATCATCTCTAGGGAGGTAGCACATAGCACCATAGTCTCAAAGGTTAAAAGCTATTGATTTGGGAAAGACATGAAATAAAATATATAAAATGCTTAATAAAGTTTAACTTATTGTATACATGTACAAGGATTAGCTTTTAATGTTAATGTTGGAATTAGACATATAATGTTGACATGAACCAACTATGTAGACTTTATCCATGTTATAAGGACACAGTACCGATAGTGAGGCCCTAGAAAAGAGAGATCTGCTTCATCCGTGGTAGTTTTCATTTCTGTTTTCCTGGTTCTCTGGGAAGAAAGGTTTCTACTTATTAAGTGTTAAATCAATATTCACTCATTTATGAAATAAATGTTGGCAGTTTTCTGTGTGCTAGACCCTGGAGATATAGAAATCTAGACGTCAACTCCTCTTCTCATTTATTTCTTTATCTCATGCCCACATCCAAATTAGCAGCGGTCATGTCAGCTCCGTCCCCAAAGTGTATCCTGAATCCATCTATTCAGTAAACTCCTAATCCTGCTGCCTCCCTACCATCAACTCTCTACCAAGCAAGTAACTTAATTTTTAAATCATAAGTCAGATCATGTCACTGCTTTGCTTAAAAGCCTCTGATGAGAGTTTCAGTTTTATAAGATGTAAAGAGTTCTAGGATGGAGGGAGGTGATGGTTGCACAACAATATGAATGTACTTCATACCACTGAACAGGGCACTTGAAAATGGTTAAGTTGGTAAATTTTATGTGTATTTTACCATAATTAAAAAAATAGTCATACACACGAGTTAGACAAGGTTCTCAGAAGAAACACGTTTCGTGTGTATAGGCTTTAAGTGAATTCAAAGCAATGGATTCCTTCTAGGACAATAGGCTTTAACAAGAAAGCTTTTTCTTTCTTTTTTTCCTTTTAATTCCATTTTTATATGCATACCTGCTGACTCGTGTGCTTCTGGCATGGATAAATTAAGGGAGCAGTGTCTGCATGTAAGATGAGATGTGATCAATATTACTGATCCATGTGTAGCCTGGCGAGGGGACGGGGAATTCCCGTCCCCAGGTGGCACAGAGCTGTCCTTTGCAACATTCTCATAAAATTGGGCAAAGAGTTCGCACCGCAATGTTTACGGGAGCAGGAGGGATGGGGAAAATAAACGTAACTCTACAAAAGCAAACTCTAATGCATGCAAGGATCATTAGGTTGGCAGGTATATTAATAAGTGAAAAATCTGGAAGTATAATGGTAGAACATAAGGCTTGTACTGCTTCTGTTTTAGTGCAAAAATGTACTAGCCCATACGCTTAAGTGTATGGCCCACAAATTGAACAATTTAATGTTGACATCATATCCATGATATTATGTGGAGTTTTTGCTAAGGGGAAACTAACTCGTCCAGCCTAAAATGTTTCTTTTAATCTGTATTCTGTTCTTCTAGTCATGCCATTAATAGTGCTCATGTTATCAATTTCCCCCTTTATTGAAAACAATAAACATTTATTTAAAACAATTATAATCCTTCTGGGGGCACTGGAAGCACAATGTGGTGATCATCTTGCTTTTACTTTTTTAAAACATTTGAACTATGATTTTGCTAGAAATAGGAGGCCCAGTGATGGAATGTTAGAGGAATGGAAACTGACAATGTTGTGAAGGTTTAGAAGCAAATACATACGTGTAGCTTGGAGTGCTGATATCTAATATACCATTGATTCCACTAACTCGAAATAAACACATTTAATCTTGAAAAAAATAGTTATACAACAACAACAACAAAAAGTCTTTGATGGTTTCCCCTTGTACGTAGAATAAAACCCTGGCTCTTTCACTGAGGCCTCAAGGCCCTGCATGCCCACTTCTCCGAGTTAGCTAGCATCCACGTCCTCTTTGTGCTCCGCTCGCCGTTCCTCTGACGTACTGTTTGTCCCTGCCTCTGGGCCTTTGCCCTTGCTGTTGTCTCCTGCAGGACTGTTCGCCCTTAGATCTTCTCAAATGTTCTAGAGCTTTCTGGCTACCCTTCTAGTGTTGCTGCCCTCTGCCTCTGGTGACCCTATCACATCAGTCTGTCATGTTTCCTTTCTTCATAACTTTTGCCACATTTGCCTGATGTTTGTGTTTATCTTTGTTTACTTATGTGTCTTCCCACAAGAAAGTAAACTGTATGAGAATAGGGATTTTGCTGTATCCCTCATGTCAAGAAGGGTGCTTGGCACATAGTGGGTACCCAGATATTTATTGAATAAGTGAATGGAGATGTGGTCCCTTCCCCCAAGGACCTTACAGTTTCTGATACTGAGTCTCAGGAGCCCTGAATTGTGCTTGTGAGCGAGGTCTCACATAGCGGATAGGCAACTTGTTCTGCCCCAAATAAAGTGATGTGGCGAAGGAGAAGGAGAGAATGATGTTGGGGCCAAAAGGGTCAAAAACACATCAGCTGTTACCTCTCATTCAAGGATGGAGAGAAACTTTTCCTCTCTTCTATCTCCCTCCCCATCTAAAAGAAAAATATGAGAAAACAACACTATAGGTACGTATCAATATTCAGGCATGAACCCTGCGCAAGCCAAGCTTAAAATGAAAATTACGTAAGATATCTTTTATTACATTCCCAGAAACACCTGACACCCCTGGACCATTTGCTCTTCGAGGATCCATTATGAGCACTCAGTTGTATTCGTCAATCAGATTGTCTTGCGAAAATGAGACAAAAATCTTCCCAATCTTTCTATCACTCCAATATTACCTTCTTTAGCACACATTTCCCCGGTGACAGTCAAAACTCACCCTTTCCATACTGCTGTCATTTTGTGCATGGATAACTGGACTTTTGTGTTCATGTTTTTCATTAATATTTTTCATGGTAAATATAGGAAAAAGTTTTATGATATAGATAGATTCTCTATGCTTGACATGGAAAATCATACTTTCACATAATCAGAAAAGTTAGACTACTTTCTGACTACAATAATAGATTGTATGCTGATTTTAGAAATATAGAAGACTTGTAACAAAAAAACAAAACAAAACAAACTTGTAACAAAAAGAAAACAGACATCACCCATAATCCCACCAACCAGAAATTACCATTGCTAACATTTTGGTAAATTACTTTGCAGCCTCTTGTAGGCACTTTTTCAAAGGTTGTCAGAGTTTTTCTTGGGGAAAAAAATTGGAAACTACTTAGTTGAAGAACAAACCATTTCCTAGTATACTTAAAAAACAACCACCACCACCACCTTATAAGCATTTTTAACATGGAAATTTTCTTTCTTTCTTGTTTTAAAAACTCATATTATGGAAATTTCCAAACATTTATAAAAGCAGAGAGAATACTATAACGAACTAGATGTACACATCACCCAGGATCATGGCTAATCTTATTTCATCTGTAAATATTTTGGTGTATCTCCAAAGGATAAGGACTTTAAAAAAATTACCACAGTACCATTATCACACCTAAAAAGTTAAAAATAATCCATTAATGCCATCAAATATCCAGTCAGCAGGAAGTTTAAAAAATACGTATAAATCAGGTTATGACTAAAAGGGCAATAGTTTAGAAATTCTTGGCTAATAGGATGATATACAGTCCACTTAACAAACTATACAAACAGTTATAAGAAAAGATTAAAAACAACAGAAACTTACTTAGCCGTGCTTATTTCATGTAGGTAAGTATTAATATGTTATTAAATAATCTGACAATATATTTCCATAACTTTGCTATTTCTACATTCTCGGTGTTCAATTTAAAATGCAGTGTCCACCTGTGCCAAATGAATTTTTTTAACTCGTCTATTTTGGGGGCTAGTACAGGGCAAAAGTGTGAACTGGGTACATAAAAGTCAGCAGTTTATTTCATTTATTTATTTTTAAGAATATTTTGCTGCGTTGGGCCTTCATTGCTGCGTGCGGGCTTTCTCTAGTTGCGGCGAGCAGGGGCTACTCTTCGTTGCGGCGCACCGGCTTCTCATTGTGGTGGCTTCTTTTGTTGTGGAGCACGGGCCTAGAGTGCATGGGCTTCAGAAGTTGTGGCACAAGGGCTCAGTAGTTGTGGCGCACAGGCTCTAGAGCGTGGGCTCAGTAGTTGTGTGTATGGGTTCAGTTGCTCCGCAGCATGTGGGATCTTCCCAGACCAGGGATTGAACCTGTGTCCCCTGGCATTGGCAGGTGGAGTCTTAACCACTGCACCACCAGGGAAGTTCCAAGTCAGCAGTTTAAAATGTTCTCATAAGGTCCCATACTATGCACATTTAATATATTTTCCTAAAGCTATAAATACTTTATCTGAAGTAGAATAAAAACGACAATTTTAGGCATAAACTCTGTTACATTAATAAAGCAGAGTAAAACCATTTATTTATCTGGGTTTTTATGAGTAGTAGAAATAATCTTTTTGCTCTTAAGAACACATGATAACTTTTAAAGAAAAAAAAGCAAAATCCTAAAAGTCTCTGATGAATGTATTCCTATTTCAGTTATTGTGAGGGTGTAATAGAGAGAATTTAGAGAATAGCAAGAAAATTTACTTGGCCAAGAGAATTGCTGGACGATTCAGGTTGCTGGCTTGTCACTGTCAGTGGAGAGGAAACTAGGGTGTGAATCAGGGAAGATTGATCCCTTGGTCCAGCACAGAGCCTGGACAGGTGTCTGCTGTATGGATGGAAAGGAATGAGAAAGGCAGAGAAAGTGAAGGAAAAGTGAAGAAAAGGAAGATCTAGAAGAAGGAAGGGTAGGAGGCCAAGGTTTGGAGCCTGGAAACATGGGTAGATTGTGGTGTCAAAATTGGTCTTAGAGAAACTGGATCAGAGGAAGGTTTTGACTGAGATACTGGTAATTCCTTTGTTTTTATTCCTTCGTAATCATTGCAGGTTAAGTGAACAAATTACATGCTCATTTGTAGAGTTTGAGACTTTTAATCAGTGACTTTTTCAGGGCAATTCCTTCATGATGGGATATTTAGAGATTTAGCAATTGTTGATATATTTCAAAGATCAGATGGTTGAAACTCATAATGGTAGATAAAGCCAGAATCATTAGAATTTCTCCCTCGCCTCTCCTCCCCCACCAAGGGAAAAATCCTTGGAAATCATTTAAGTATTGCCTGTAAAACTAACTGGAAAGGAAAAGTCTTTCTTTGTTTATTTAGAAAGACATTTGTAAATATTTGCTGTGACCACTTTTATAGGGCAGTCATTGTTTTAATCTTGCATTGGTTTGCAATTTCTCTTTGATGTTGAGCTATTGTTTCAAAGGGCCATAGCTGGAGGCGCCCACATTGAGATAATATTGAACTAAACTCTATTTTTCTATCCAGATAAATAGTGGGGGGATATGTTTGTCTTTCTAAGTTGTTAATTCTAGAATCATTCATATCAAAATTATTTAACTTAAAAATTAAGTAATGCTATTTAGCAATACTATACTTTATTATAAATGTATTGTATTTTACATACATTATGCATTAAATCTATTTGTCTCCTAGCTTAGGAATGTAACTGTATTTTTCCCTGGGAAAACCTTTTCTTCAGCTAAAATAATCAAATTATAAATTTTGTTCTCAGTTGGCGATGTCTTTTGCAGACATGGAATAAATGCAGATCCTCTGTTGTTCACAATCTGTGTTACTTTTTAATTTGTGAAACAGCACTGAGACACCTTAATAACATTTTATTAGAACTGAATGAAGAATATGGTGTAGATACAGGAACAAGTCTGCTAACCCAGGGGCCGTTTATTATGAAGTTTCATTTGCAAAATGCTATTGAAAATCAGTAAGAAAGCAGGGAGATCATCCCTGAGCAGAGAAGACAGTGTCCTGAAGTCCATTGAGTAAATCTGTACTTGACCCATAGGGAGATCCTCTGGTTTTTAATCACAGCCCATATAGCATTATTTTATTTTATTTATTTATTTTTCCATATAGCATTATTTTAAACATTCCAGCATCATTGTTTATCTAGTTTCTCATCCCATAGCAGATTAAGGGCAGCAAGTTAGAAAGAATGGGGTCTTATAGAACCAGGAATGCTGTTAACAGACAATGTAGTGGCTAACAAGCTGATAGGGAGGAGACAGGAAATACATCAGAAGCAGACACGGGTTTTGGAACTTTTTAGTGTAGGGCAAAGGTCCACAGCTGTAGACATGGATAGTCCCAGAGAGCAGTGCTGTGATACTGCTGGTCTTACTAATATCCCTGAATCATCCAGAAAGTTTCAGTGTATAAGATGGTTGAAATCTTTTAAAAAATGTTTTACATTTTTCTATCAGAAGCACTTTTTGAAGTGATTACACCTACAGATAAGCATTTCAGTATCTAAAACATTCACTTCTATGGAACGCTGCAATCCTGGATGAGGCTGGATAAATGAATTGTATCCAGAAATAGAAAGCAGGATAAATCAATTTAGTCTTTACTGTTGGTTACTTTTCTTATCCACACTTCTTTTTGAGGACCATTTGTTTTTCTTCCTTTTATGGGCTTCTCTGCATATTTTAGGGATGTGTGCTATTAGGCACATGTGTGTTATAATACTTTCCCTATGTTCAGATTTTTTGTTCTCTCTAGGAGTCATCAATCCACATGACCTACCCATCTACTCTGGGTACCATCTCCCTCCCCTGATGAGGCTCCATTCCCTATTCCCATCCCCACCCAGAATGAACCTGTTACTGCCAATTCTGGCTTGTCTCAAAGGCGAAGTATTTGAGGTCAGTTGATTTCCACCCTTCCTCTCATGATTCTTGGTTACTGCCTATAAGAGATACGCCTTACTAGGTATTACAGCCTTTCTGTTGTCTCCTCCTACTGTTAACCACACCTTCAGCTCTGTCTTTTATCCTTTGAAACCCTGTTCCACTGTGTTCAAACTCTATCATATCTTCAGTACTATCACCTGCCAAAAATAACTGAATCATGGCTCTTCCCCTTACCCCATGCCCACACGCTCCTCATGAAAAGGTTCATCCATCCATCCACTCAACAAATATTTGCATGTCTGACACATCCCAGGCACCATCTCAGGTGCTAGAGAGGCAGCAATGCACAGAACAGAAAAAGATCCCTGCCCCCGAGGAGCTCATATTCCAGAGTATTACTGGGGAGTGGAGGGAATCAGACCATAAACAAATAAATATAGAATGTTGGTGAAATATATAAAAATAATGATGTCATGGACATATACACACTAACAAACGTAAGGTAGATAGCTAGTGGGAAGCCGCCGCATGGCACAGGGATATCGGCTCGGTGCTTTGTGACTGCCTGGAGGGGTGGGATAGGGACGGTGGAAGGGAGGGAGACGCAAGCGGGAAGAGATATGGGAACATATGTATATGTATAACTGATTCACTTTGTTATAAAGCAGAAACTAACACACCATTGTAAAGCAATTATACCCCAATAAAGATGTTAAAAAAAATAAAAATAATGATGAAAAGTGCTATGGGGAAAAATAAAGCAATAAAGACAGGGAAGTGCATGTTGATGGGGTGATGAAGGTGACATTTTAGTAGAGATCCGAAAAAAGTAAAGAAGCATGCAGGTATCTGCAAGAAGAGAATTCCACATTGTCGGGACAGTGGTTTCAGATGCTTTGAGGCAGGGTTGTTCTTGGCGTGTTCAAGAAAGGACAAGGAGCCCAGTGTGGCTGACACTAGCTAAGTAGGAGAAGAGGTGAGAGGAGGAAAGGTCAGAGAGGTAGTCAGGGCCACTTATAGGAACTTTGACTTTTAGTGTGAGTGAGGTGGGAAGACATTGGCGCATTTTAAGCAGAGAAGTGACATCAGTTGGGTGTTTTTCTTTTGTTTTGTTTTTTTCTTCAGCGTGATGAATACATTGGAGATGGACAAAGGTGAAATCGGGGAGACCAGTTGAGAGGCTATTGCAGTAATTCAGATAAGGGAGGACCACCGGTAGAATGAAAAGTGACTTGGACCACCAGTAGAGTGAAGAGTGCTTGGATTCTAAAAACATATTTAGGAGACAGCGTTGTCAGGATTTGCTGATGGGTTTGATGTTGGGGGTGAGAAATGGAGGATTTTTCTCGTATTCAAAGGTACTACACCTTTGGATGGACTGGCCAGAATTCCCCTGTCTTCCCATTGCCACATCTGAATCAAACTTACTTTTTCACTTCCATGGGCAAGTAAAACAAAACTCTCCTTTTCTGGATGCCTCCCTCTCCAGCTTTGCTCTCTGCTTTTCTTAAACCTCTTTGCCCATCATTTCCCTCTTCAGTCCCACACGCATTGTGGACTTTGGCATCTGACTTGATTTGGCATCTCCCCATCCTCTCTCTCTCTGGGAGACTTCAAAACCCTTTCAGAGACCAACTACGAGTAGCCTCATCAGACAAAGTTTGTTGTCTGACCCAACTGTGATAAGCTCTACTAGACTGTAATTGCCTGCTTTCATAGCACATCTCTGGGCCTCTTCACCTGGAAATGTGCCAAGAAAAAATCATCAATTCTAATATCCCTTCTTCGAACCACAGCCTCTGGTTTATCAGCTCTCTTACACCTCTCCCTTTTTTTTTTCCCCTTCCAGTTTTATTGAGATATAATTGACATACATAAGCTCTAAGCTCACAGTATAATTATTTGACTTATATACATCCTGAAATGAGGACCACAATAAGTTTAGTGAACATCCATTGTCTTATATAGATTCAGAGTTAAAGAAATAAAAACATTTTTCTACCTTGTGTTGAGAGCTCTTAGGGTTTTCTCTCGTGACAACTTTCATATGGAACATAGAGCAGTGTTAATTATATTTATCACGTTGTATATTACATCCCTGGTACTTATTTATTTTTCTTTACTCTCACAAAGTTTATATGCAACCATGGGGGAGATGCTCAACAAATGAAGGAATACACATGAGGGGAAAAAAAAGGATGAAACACAGATGGTGCGATGCTAAGAATTCAAGGTGATGTTTCTGTCAGGTTTGTTTGTTTTACATCTTTATTGGAGTATAATTGCTTTACAATGCTGTGTTAGTTTCTGCTTTATAACAAAGTGAATCAGCTATACATATACATATATCCCCATATCCCCTCCCTCTTGCTTGTCCCTCCCACCCTCCCTATCCCACCCCTCTAGTGGACACAAAGCACTGAGCTGATCTCCCTGTGCTATGCGGCTGCTTCCCACTAGCTATCTGTTTTACATTTGGCAGTGTATATATGTCCATGCCACTCTCTCACTTCGTCCCAGCTTACCCTTCCCCCTCCCCGTGTCCTCAAGTCCATTATTCTCTACGTCTGCGTCTTTATTCCTGTCCTACCCCTAGGTTCTTCAGAACCATTTTTTTTTTTTTTTTAGATTCCATATATATGCGTTAGCATAGGGTATTTGTTTTTCTCTTTCTGAGTTACCTTACGCTGTGACAGACTCTAGGTCCATCCACCTCACTACAAATAACTCAATTTCGTTTCTTTTTATGGCTGAGTAACATTCCATTGTATATATGTGCCACATTTTCTTTATCCATTCATCTCTCAGTGGACACTTAGGTTGCTTCCATGTCCTGGCTATTGTAAATAGAGCCACAGTGAACATTGTGGTACATGACTTTTTTTTTTTTTTTTTTTTCCGGTACGCGGGCCTCTCACTGATGTGACCTCTCCCATTGCGGAGCACAGGCTCCGGACGCACAGGTCCAGCGGCCATGGCTCACGGGCCCAGCCGCTCTGTGGCATGTGGGATCCTCCCGGACCGGGGCACGAACCTGTGTCCCCCGCATCGGCAGGCGGACTCTCAACCACTGCGCCACCAGGGAAGCCCCGTGACTCTTTTTGAATTATGGTTTTCTCAGGGTATATGCCCAGTAGTGGGATTGCTGGGTCATATGGTCGTTCTATTTTTAGTTTTTTAAGGAACCTCCATACTCTTCTCCATAGTGGCTGTATCAGTTTACTTTCCCACCAACAGTGCAAGAGGGTTCCCTTTTCTCCACACCCTCTCCATCATTTATTGTTTGTAGATTTTTTGATGATGGCCATTCTGACTGATGTGAGGTGATACCTCATTGTAGTTTTGATTTGCATTTCTCTAATGATTAGTGATGTTGAGCATCCTTTCATGTGTTTGTTGGCAATCTGTATATCTTCTTTGGAGAAATGCTTAGACCACTATTCTTCTCATTCATCCACAACTGGTTTTAATCACCATCTAGATGTGAAAGCTTCCCAAATCTGTATCTGCAGCCTTGACCTTTCTCCCAAGTGCCTGCTGGCCATCTCCACCTGAATGTCCCACAGGCTTGTAACACTGGAATTTATGAATTCCCTGCCTCTTAAACCTGTTCCTCTTTCTGTGATCCTTATCTCCTCTGGTGACACCACCACGCACATACTCACTCCACCAAACCAGAAACTTTAGTCACGCTCCCTTGTGTCTTTTATCCTGTCTAGCGAATCACCAAGCCCTTCCTGTATTGCCTCACAAATATTTCTTGACTTTGTGTCTACCACCACTGCACGTCACTAAATTATCTCTGCCCTTGTTGAGGGCTTTCAGCATTTCTCATTGGGATGGTTGCAGTTAAATCCTAGTTGGTCTCCCTGCCTTTCTCACCCCCTCACATTCATCCTTCATGAGCTAGGTCACAACACTGGTTTAAAACCCTTCAGGGACTCCCTCTGCCTTTGCTAAGGCTTGCACACGCTCACTGAGAGCGTGCTGCTGGGGTAAGCTTGAGGGAGGGGGTCAGGGTGGTTGGACTCTGGCAGAACCGTCTGGCTGAGCTCTTCGACATCATTATGCTTCGGCATAATATTTCACCTTTTGAAAACTTTCCATTGCCTATGCACCATCTTTTCTTTGTTGAAAAAGTTAATTAATTAATTAATTAATCTTTGGCTGCATTGGGTCTTCATTGCTGCGTGGGCTTACTCTTCGTTGCAGTGTGTGGGCTTCTCAGTGCGTGGCTTCTCTTGTTGCGGAGCATGGGCTCTAGGCACGTGGGCTTCCATAGTTGTGGCACGTAGTCTCAGTAGTTGTGGCTTGCGGGCTCTAGAGCACAGGCTCAGTAGTTGTGGTGCACGAGCTTAGTAGCTCCATGGCATGTGGGATCTTCCCGGACCAGGGGTCAAACCCATGTCCCCAGACGGATTCTTAACCACTGTGCCACCAGGGAAGTCCTACCATCTTTTCTTGCTATTCCTCATTTGCACTTCTTCTTCAGTGCATTTGCCCATGCTGTTACCCCAAAGTGCCCAATTCCTGCCAGTCACTAAGAAGTAGCTCAGATCTCATGTCCTCTAGGAAGTCTTCTTATCAGTCACATCTTTATTAATTTTTTCACTGAGATTTATGGAACATCTGCATTGTCTCAGGCAGCCAACAACATCCCAAAAGGTGGAAGATGGGAACGTACCTGAGTGAGTTAGAGCTGTGCTCCTTAGACTTTCTGTGATGGTGGACCAATTGAGTTGTTCTTTGTTTTTGCTCTATCACGGACCAATAAGTGGTCCTGTTGCACATGATTAAGATACAGTTTGCACCACGTGTGACTCACCACACTAATTCAACAACATCCAAACTGGTGTATACCTTGTTCAACAAGTATCACATACTTGGATGTCCCTGCAATGTCAAATTGCCATAAACATTTCTAAGTACTTACACCTGATTTCTGGACTTACCTTGGACCAGAATGGTAATAAACCATTTGGACACCAGCACCAGTCCACAGGCCAGCTTTGAGTAGCGTTGTACTAGAGGGTTTGCCGCAGATGCTGTGGTAGAAGAGGAGACAGTTATATCAGGGGCTCAGAAGAGACTAGACAGAGCTGTAAGATGAGCATAACCCTGTTAGAGGAGGGCAAAATTTAACAAAAATGAGATCTGCTTACCAGCCAGGTGAACGAGGCTTTTTAGCCATGAGGGGAAGGTGGAGCATGAAGAGAGAGGGAAGGTGGAGTAGGCTGGGACTGCGAAGGCTAGGGTAGTAGGAGCATAGTGAACAGGGGCTGCTGAAAGGGAAGCAGTGAGGCTGCAGCGTCAGCAGGGGTTGATTTTATTTACTCAGCAAATACTTTCCAAGAAACACCTATGTGCCAGACCCTTCCTAGGCACTGGAATTAGAAGCCAAGCAGGGACAGTTTTGGCTCTAGTAGAGCTTAGAGGGGTTGCTAAGAGTAGCCAAGGAGTTAGACTTTAACTGCAGGCAGTCTTTGAAGGATTTTGAGCTGGAACATGGCATGCTCAATTTAATCCTTGGAAAAATGACCCTGGTGGATTGGGGGAAATGGATTTGGGGAAATGGATGGCTATTGAGTCAGGAAAGTTAATCGAGAGGTCATTATAGTAATCTAGGTAAGAGATGATAAAGGTCAGAAAGTAGCAGTCAGAGGTTGGGGGAAGAAATGGGGGTGAGGGAAAGAGAAGGGACTTTTAGGAGGAGTATTATTAGGGTGATATAAATCACAGGTCTGGAGGGGTCAGTGGAGTTTAGGATGGCCTTCTGTTTCTGACTTGTAAGAAGGTTGGTGGTCCAATTCATTGGAAGAGGGAGAGATTGGAGGAGTAGTAAGTAAAGCATCTGCGGACGTCACACAGTTAGGTACCCTTCTCCGTACTCCTGCAGTGTGCTGTGCTAAACTGTATCATAGCATTGTTTAATGGTTTCTGAGCTTGCGAGCTCCTTGAGAACGTGTGCCCACTTTTCTACCCTAAACACTTGACTCAGGGCCTCACATGGAACAGGCTCCACAAATGATTCTTAAGCTGAACAGGAAGTCTTCATTTTTTATTACTGCCATAACAAATTATCACACGCAGAGTGGATTAAAACAGCACAAATTTATTATCTCATAGTTCTGTAGGTCAGAAGTCCAGGTTGGCAAGGGTGATCACTCTGCTCTGTGTTTCAAAGGTGCTGGCCATCTTGGCTCTTATCAGAGGCCTCTAGAAAGAATCCATTTCCAAGCTCATTCAGGTTGCTGGCAGAATTCAGTTCCTTGTGGTTTCAGGACTGAGGTCCATGTGTCCTTGCTGGCTGTCAGCAAGAGCTGCCTAAGCTCTTAGGAGAGTTCTTTCCAGTCCTTGAATGTGGGCTGCTACATCTGAGAGCCACCGACAGTGCACTGAATCCTTCTGCGTCCAATCTCTCTGTCTTCCTGTCTTCTTCCAACCAGAGACAGTTGTCTGCTTGAAACGGCTCGTGTGATTACATTGTGCCCACCTGGATAATCCACGATAATCTCCCTACTTTAAGGTCTGTAACCTTAATTAGATCTATAGAGTCCCTTAGAGATTCCAAGGATTAAGGCATGGACATTTCGGAGGGGCTGGGGAAGGTGGGAGCATTGTTTTGCCAACCCTATTAGGAATTATCCACCGAGTTGTGTGGAGGTTACCATCATGTTTCTTAATTATTTGTAAATTCCAGCACCTCCCATTTGTATAGGAGAGCACAAGGAGACTAAGGCTGGCCCAGTGTCAGAAGGAAACGGGAGCAGAGAGAGATCACAGTCCTTCAGTGTCTACTCTTTCTTCCAATCATCCATCTTTTTATCTATCCCATCCATCCATCTATCCATCTATCCCATCCATCCCATCCAGTCATCCTTTCAATCTGTTATGTACTAATGAACACTTGAATACCTGCTTTGTTTTAAGAGTGTATGCTAGGTTGGGAAATGAGGACGTGAGTGAGCTACAAAGATAAATGACACCTGATTTCTGTCAGCCGGTTTTCAGTATATTGATGTCTACATCAAATTTTTATAAATCCATACCATCTACTGGTGAGTTTGACCTGTTTTGATAATGTGCTCTTCCCTGCTTAGTGAATCTTTTTTTAGCAGGCTTTAGCTTCAAACCCTATACCAAGGACTCAGTAAATGTACGTGATTATGGTCATGACTGCTTGGCTCACTCCCTTTTATGCGTGGCCATAAAGTTTGGGAAACATTAATAAATATAGATGATTGTTGTGTTAATTTTTAACTTAAGATAAGTAACCACTGTTACCAATATCTTACCAACCTTTCCAGAGATACGGAAGTGTTTATCCTGTACCTGGCGTTAATTATGGTTTTTAGTGATTATTCCATAGCAGCTTTGAAAAAGCTACTTCATTCCTTTTTTTTTTTTTTTTCTTTCAATACGCGGGCCTCTCACTGCTGTGGCCTCTTCTGTTGCGGAGCACAGGCTCCAGATGCGCAGGCTCAGCGGCCATGGCTCACAGGCCCAGCCGCTCCACGGCATGCGGGATCCTCCCGGACCGGGGCATGAACCCGTGTCCCCTGCATCAGCAGGCGGACTCTCAACCACTGCGCCACCAGGGAAGCCCTACTTCATTCCTTTTTATATCTACATAGTGTTTCCTGGTATGAGTATGGCAGTTTTTTTAACAGGTCTCACATCGGTGGACATTGGTTAGTTTCCACTTCTTTTGCTATTAAAAATTGTAAAAACTCTTCTATGTGTACCTTTCACACAAGTGTTCAACATATACCTAGAATATTTGCATTGCAACAGATATTGCCAAATCACTCTGACAGAGGTTGTACCAGTCCAAATTCCCACCGGCAATGTACAAGGGTGCCTGTTTTGCTGTACCTTGGCCAGCAAAGTATGTTATCAGACTTTATTTGATAAAGTAAAAATGGTATTTCACTCTAACTTTGAACTTGTTATATTGCTGAGTGAGGTTGGATGTCTTTTTTAGAGTTATTTCTATTTCCTTTTCTATAAATTATTCATATATTTTATCCATTTCTCTGTCAGGTTGTTGGCTTTTTTCTTATTAATTTGCTGGCATAAGCTGGGACAAAGTGAGAGACTGGCATGGACATATATACACTACCAAATGTAAAATCGATAGCTAGTGGGAAGCAGCCACATAGCACAGGGAGATCAGCTCAGCTGCTTTGTGACCACCTAGAGGGGTGGGATAGGGAGGGTGGGAGGAAGAGAGACGCAAGAGGAAAGAGATGTGAGGATATATGTATATGTATAGCTGATTCACTTTGTTATAAAGCAGAAACTAACACACCATTGTAAAGCAATTATACTCCAATAACGATGTTAAAAAAAAGTTGCTGGCAGTCTTCATATATTGAGGAAATTAGCCCTTTGGGAGATGAGATGCATCTATTTTTCTTTCTGTTTGACTTGTTTTTTGTTTTTGGTTTTTTTTTGTGGTACGCGGGCCTCTCACTGTTGTGGCCTCTCCCGTTGCGGAGCACAGGCTCTGGACGCGCAGGCTCAGCGGCCATGGCTCACGGGCCCAGCCGCTCCGCGGCATGTGGGATCTTCCCGGACCAGGGCACGAGCCCGTGTCCCCTGCATCGGCAGGCGGACTCTCAACCACTGCGCCACCAGGGAAGCCCTTGACTTGTTTTTTGATTTTGTATATAATTAGGCTTTTGACATGCACAAATATTTAATTTTAGGTGGGTTTTACATCTTTACAAACTTCCAACTGTCACGGTTGGAAAGGCCTTCCTCATTTCAGTATTATAAAATAATTATCTCAGGTTCACCAAGTATTTTTTTAACTTTTTATTTTGAAATAACTGTAGATTCACAGAATTAGTGCAGAGAGATCTTGTGTACCCTTTACTGAGTTTCCCTCAATCACCAGGTATTTTTATAGTTTCATTTTTTTATGTTTCAAATTTTGATGCATCTGAGATTTATTTTGGTATGAGCTGTGGATTCCAATTTCTTTCTTTCCAATTGGTTACCCATTTGTCTAACTTCATTTACTGAATCATCTATATTTCCTCCGGTAATTGAAAATGCATACATAGCAATCATGTGCTAATAAGTTCCCACATATACTGGTTAATCTTTCAAATTTTTAAAGTATCACAACTTGAAGAGAAACTGAACTGTCACTGTATATTTTTCCAAGAGCTACATGTTGGGATGACCAGAGCTGGCCTTGTTTCAGAATCCTGTTATGGTATAATTTGGCCTGTTTGTCTAGAATTAACTTTGTAGTGCTGTGGGCTGTGCTGGGATTCACGTGAATAACATTCACTCCGTGGCCTCCAGGAGTTCATCTTAGCTTATTGATCCCAATCTGTTGAAGTGACGCCTTTAGACTGTGTAGTGCTTAAGGTTAATCATGCAGTTAACTTCACAAGACCTTTCTGAGCGGTGTATATTACCTCCATTTTGTAGATAGGAAATAGTGACTCAGATTAAAATTGCCCAGACCTCAGGTCTAGAGCAAGTTGTCAGAGCTCAGACAGCTTCTGGACTTATGATTAGTATTATCCCACACTGTTCCAGGACATGCCTCAGACCTGCCCGAGGTGTCTCTTTACTCCATGGATCTGAGATAAAAACCGACATAACTTCTAGGCTGCAACATAACTCCGTTTTTCCATCTCTGCCTTAGCAAACCTAAATCACCGTTTTTAGTTCTTGCTTTCCAGTGAAAAGACTAAGCAAAGACAGATAACTTTTCCAGGGTTTTTCTGATTTCTTTCTGAGCGATGCTAAAGGAAAAATGAAATACTCATCTGCTTATTTAGTTATCTGAATTTAAGGAGTAGATTTAGATAATTCTTAAATTCTTTCTCAGCTCTGTGATTCGATATATGTTTTTTATCTGGCTAGTATTTTCCATAGTTTTATGTGCCTATATAGGAGGGAGTGAACAAAAGCATTTAAAGAATGACAAGTATTTTCATGTGGGTTGTTTAGAGGGAAAACATGCTAGAAATTCTTTAATCCAATTAAAATCACAACTGTTAGGGGAAGTCCTGTAGGCTGGTTATTGTATAATATAATAGGAGTCTTGATTTCAGTTCATTACAGTAGCTTGCTAGCATATATTTAAAGGCCACCCTTTAAAACTGTCTGTGTGCTTTGAGTTTAAGGTTATCAATTCACACACCCTGTACGGTCCACTTACAATTTCTGTTAGCTGCAGTGTAGTCCATGTGATGCTTTTCATGGGATAGGGATTTTAGGAGAAGTAAAGCAGGTGAGTCTCCAGCACTGAATTTTCCACTTAATGTTAAGAATGATCACTGTAGGGCTTCCCTGGTGGTGCAGTGGTTGAGAGTCCGCCTGCCGATGCAGGGGACACGGGTTCGTGCCCCGGTCCGGGAAGATCCCACATGCTATGGAGCGGCTGGGCCCGTGAGCCATGGCCACTGAGCCTGCGCGTCTGGAGCCTGTGCTCCGCAACGGGAGAGGCCACAACAGTGAGAGGCCCTCATACCGCAAAAAAAAAAAAAAATTATGATCACTGTAGCAAAGTAAGGTCTTCCAGATGATTTTGCCCACTTCTCTTGGAAGCCGTGTCTGTATGTGGTTGCTAAGGACAGTCCTCACACTGGCCAATTTGGATATCTAGATACATAAATCATTTCATGTGTTTGGTGGGGAGGAGTATATTCTTAGGGTCTAGTGAGCTAATACAAGGCCAGCCACACCCAAGAAACTGGCTCATAAACTAGAATTCCAAGTCATTCATTTAAAATTGGTCATATATGTAGACAAAGCCAAGATGGAGTAAATGTGCAAGTGGATAATCCTGCTCAGGAGATCCAGGTCTAGGTGAGAAGATTGTTTGGTAAAATTAAAGCAAAAATGTCTAATTCTGTTCTCCTCTCTAGAGATGATTCTTTCTTTTAAAACCTTCATTCACAACACCCTTCTATGCAGGGCTGGAAAACCTAGTAAGTGCTTTGCCAACTGTGTTTTTGAGACTTTGAGGGGACCTCTGTTGTTCAGTTTGCATTCAGTTTTACATTACCTTCACTAATTTAAACAGAACTGTCACAACCTACAGGCGTACATACCTCAGAGATATCACAGGTTCAGATCCAGACCACCACAATAAAGCGAATATGGAAGTAAAGGGAGTCATATGAATATTTTCATTTCCCAGTGCATATCGAAATTATGTTTACACTATACTGTAGTCTGTTAAGTGTGTAACAGCATTATGTCTAAAAAAAATGGATGTATCTTAATTATCAAATACTTCATGGCTAAAAATGCTAACCATCATGTGAGCCTTCCGTGAGTCATAGTCTTTTTGCTGGTGGAAGGTTTTGTCTCAGTGTTGATGGCTGCTGATGGTCAGGGTGGTGGTTGCTGAAGGTTGGGTGGCAGTGGCACTTTCTTGAAATAAGACAACGATAAAGTTTGCCCCATCAGTTGACTCTTTCACGAGCGATTTCTCTGTAGCACACAATTCTGGTTGATTGCATTTTATCCGCAGTAGAACTTCTTTCAAAATTGGAGTCAATGCTCTCAAACCCTGCTGCTTTATCAACTAAGTTTATGTAATTCTAAATCCTTTGTTGTCATTTCAGCAATCTTCACAGCATCATCACCAGGAGTAGATGCCATCTCAACAAACCACTTTCTTTGCTCATCTATAAGAAGCGACTCTTCAACCATGAAAGTTTTATCACGAGATTGCAGCAATTCAGTCAGATCTTCAGGCTCCACTTTTAATTCTAGTTCTCTTGCTTCTTCTACCACATCTGCAGGGACTTCTCCGCTCAAGTCTTGAACACTTTCTTGTCATCTGTGAGAACTGGAATCAACTTCTTTCAAACTCTTGTTAATGTTGATATTTTGACCTCTTCCCATGAATCACAAATGCTTTTAATGGCATATAGAATGGCGAATCCTTTTCAGAAGGTTTTCTACTTAGTTTACCCAGATCCATTAGAGGAATCACTATGACAGTTATAGCCTTATGGCATGTATTTCTTAAATACTAAGACTTGAAAGTCAAAATTACTCGCCGGTCCATGAGCTGCAGAATGGATGTTGTGTTAGGAAGCATGAAAACAACATGAATTTCATCTTACATCTCCGTCAGAGCCCTTGGGTGACCAGGTGCATTGTCAATGAACATTAATACTTTGAAAGGAATCTTTTTTTCTGAGCAGTAGGTCTTAATGGTGGGCTTAAAATATTCAGTAAATCCTGTTTTCAACAGATGGGCTGTCATCCAGGCTTTGTTTTTCCACTTATAGAACACAGGAAGAGTAGATTTAGCATAATTCTTAACAATTTTCAGAATGGTAAATGAACCGTGGGTTGAATTTAAAATCCCCAGATGCATTAAGCCCTAACAAGAGAGTCACCCTGTTCTTTGTAGCTTTGAAGCCCGGTATTGACTTCTCCTCTGTAGCTGTGAAAGTCCTGGATGGCATCATCTTCTTATATAAGGCTGTTTTGTCTCCATGGAAATCCTGTTTAGTGTAGCCACCTTCGTTGATGATCTTAGCTAGATCTTGAGAACTGGCTGCAGCTTCTGCATGAGCACTTGCTGCTTCACCTGGTGCTTTTACAACGTGTTACGGAGACGGCTTCTTTCCTTAAACCTCATGAACCAAACTCGGCTAGCTTCAGACTTTTCTTCTGCAGCTTTCTCACCTCTCTCAGCCTTCACAGAATTAAAAAGAGTTAGAGACTTACTTTGGATGAGGCTTTGGTTTAAAGGAATGTTGTGATGGTTTGATGTTCTCTCCAGACGACTAAAACGTTCTACATATATACAATAAGGCTGTTTGGCTTTCATATCATTTATGTGTTCACTGGAGTAGCACTTTTAATTTTTTTCAGGAACTTTCCTTTGCATTCACAACTTTTGGCCAACTGGCCCAAGAGGCCCAGCTTTCAGCCTGTCTTGGCTTTCAACATGTCTTCCTCACTGAGCTTAATCACTTCTAGCTTTAAAGTGAGAGAGGTGCAATTCTTCCTTTCACTTGAACACTTAGTGGCCATTGTAGGGTCATTGTATTGATAGGTTCACAATATTGCAGGGTTATAAATGGGCATAATTTCAATATTGTTGTGTCTCAGGGAATAGGGAGGCCTGAGGAGAGGGAGAGAGATGGGGGAATGGCTGGTTGGTGAAGTAGTCAAAACACACACATTTATCGATTAAGTTTGCCATCTTGGTGGGGTTCATGGCACCCCCAAATGATTACATAGTAACATCAAAGATCACTGATCACAGGTCACCATAAAAAATACAGTAATAAAGAAAATGTTTGAAATATTGCAAGAATTACCAAAATGTGGCACAGAGACACGAAGTGAGCAAGTACTGTTGGAAAAGTGGCGCTGATAGGACTTGCTCAACGCAGGGTTGTCACAAAACCTCATTTTGTAAAAAGCACAATATCTGTGAAGCAAAATAGAATATAGACTGATGAAACAAGGCATGCCTGTATTTTGATGAACTGCTAAACTGTCTTCTACAGTGGCTGCACCATTTTACAGTTCCAACAGCAACGTATGATTGTTCCAAATTCTCCACATCCTTGCCAACGCTGTTTATTGTCTGTTTTTTTAAAATAAATTTATTTATTTTATTTATTCATTTTTGGCTGCGTTGGGTCCTCGTTGCTGCGCGTGGGCTTTCTCCAGTTGCGGTGAGCGGGGGCTACTCTTCGTTGTGGTGCGTGGGCTTCTTATTGCGGTGGCTTCTCTTATTGTGGAGCATGGGTGCTAAGCGCACAGGCTTCAGTAGTTGTGGCACACAGGCTCAGAAGTTGTAGCTCACGGGCTCCAGAGCGCAGGCTCAGCAGTTGTGACGCACGGGCTTAGCTGCTCTGCAGCATGTGGGATCTTCCCGGACCAGGGATAGAACCCATGTCCCCTGCATTGGCAGGCGGATTCTCAACCTCTGCGCCACCAGGGAAGTCCTTGTCTGTCTTTTTGATGATAGCCATCCTAGTGGGTGCTTGTCTGGTCCACTTCGGAATCCCAGCATAGGGCCTGCTATGGTGTTGATAAATGTTGGTTGATTCCCTAAGTATGTTTTGCCATCTTGCTCATCTTAGGACCCTCCACATCGGAAAGCTGTGTGCTGCAGTAAACAAGCATAGACTAGGGTCCTGTTGAACTCTGAATACCTGCTCTGCAACATAGTAACTGTGTGATCAGGAACAAATTACTTAAGGTCTCTCCAGCTTCAGTTTCCTTATCTGTGACCTGAAGATTATGATACCTTTTGCCTAGGGTTGGTGTGAGGCTTAAGTAGATAATGTGAGTGAAACATCTAGCGCAGGACGTGACCCAGAGCCCTGGATAAGTGGACACTGTTGTTATTCTGTTGTTATTCTCTTGGATAACTTGGGGAGCAGCTTGCCCTACTCCCTTGCCTCAGGACGAGGCAACAGTTGATTTCAGATGTGCCTAGTTGCATTGCCTGTGGTGTGCCGGGTCAGCTCCCTTTCTTTCTTCAAGAAAACTCCCTGCAAATCTCCTCACAGGATCTGTTAAGACCTCTTCAGTTTTTGAGTAAAACTACTGAGGTCTAAGGAGATAGCTGACTGTCATTTGTGGTTTTGCTTCTTCCTTGGGAATTTCTGCTTAAGGTTGGACCGACCCATTTCACAGATTTGCTTGCTTCTATTAACTCATTATTAAAAGGGCATTCCTTTCAGAGGTACCAGTTTTTAAAACTTTAATAAGAGCAGCTTTTTAACTGCAAAAATCCCTGATAATGAGGATTCCACGTTGGCACAGGTTGATTTGGGCAACTGAGAAAAGTCTTTCCGACCTTTGTCAGAGAAGTTGCTTAGCAGAACTTGTTGCCATCTTGCTTTTGAACCTCTTGGTTAATTTATGAAAGCAAAGGAACTGCTTTCATCTGAGACACACAGTGGCTGAGTTCCCGTGGCAGGAAGTGTTTGT
The DNA here is from genome assembly GCF_963455315.2 of Globicephala melas. Lineage (NCBI taxonomy): Eukaryota > Metazoa > Chordata > Mammalia > Artiodactyla > Delphinidae > Globicephala > Globicephala melas. Next base: position 47,443,559 of record NC_083316.1, on the reverse strand, counting down.
CCTTACAAATCTCATACACAGTGGTCACAAGGGAGACCTTGGTATTTTGTTTTACTTGTTCGTGCTTTATGGTGATTTCACAATTGTTTCAGTGTTTTTACCTGAGAGCTATAATAAATAAATAAGACACACTTGCCCTTAGGGATAGTCATTATTCAGCCTCAGTCTAACTGTCCGGTTTTATCTGCCTCTTCCCCTCTTCACAGATCCTTGTGTACTATACAACTAGACTAATGGTTTTTTAACAAGCAGCCTCTGAAATTTCTAAGTCCCCATTTCTGTTAGTAGAAAAAATGTGATAGGAGCAAAACCAAACAGCTGATAACTTTTGAGGTTAAGAGGGGAGGGGAGAGGACAGGTGGGAAATAGCTTACTGGAAAGAGAGAGAGAGGGAATAAGGGAGGGAGAGAGGGGAAGAGAGGGAGAGAGAGGGAGAGAAAGATTTTAACGTTAGAGTAGTAGGGAGTGGTGGGAAGTAAACTGGAATCAGATAACGGAGCTGAGAACTTGGAACTTGATGTGATTTATAATGGGGTGTCACTGTAGGTTCTTGAGGAGGGAGAAAATATAATAAAAGTGGTATTTGAGGCTGATTTTTTTTCTGGTAATAGTATCAACCCTAAGCATGAATCTAAAGGAAATAAGCATGGAGGCAGGCGTTGTCCCAGCCTGGGTGCAGTAATACAGGGTGAAGTGGAGTTTTGGGTGTTAGCATGAAAATGGTGGAGAAAGGTTTCATCTTAAAAAAAAAAATCAAATTAATTTGTAGCAGTTTGCAAGTTAGAGATGAAAGAGCAGAGTCAAAGATGAGTCTGGTGTTTTATATAGGAAGAAAAGTCAAGCCATTAACATTGGTGTAGGTATTGGATAAAGAAGCCAACTGGTGGAAAGTAGAAGTTGGGCAAGATGAGTTCCTTTGGGGATTAGTTAGGTTTTCTGTGACAGTGGTATGTCCGAGTTATAATGTTTATGGGCAGTTGCAAATAGCGGCCTCTGGCATACATGAAAGGTTAGGCCAGAGTGTAGATTTGAAAGTCGTTACCATAGTAGTAAGAGCAGGCAGATAACAGGAAAATCCCACAGATTGAGAAAGAAAGCCCCAGTGCAGGAGCATGAAGAAAAGAACCAGCAGAACAAAATGATAAAGAGCTGACGGATGGAAAGGCACGAGGCCAGTTAGAAAAGTGCTATGTTCTGACAGCCGAGGTTAGGCTTTCAGGAAGGAAGGAAGAAGTCAGAATTGTGGGATGGCAGGGAAATCAGCATAGATAAGAACTCAGGAAAAGCCTTTGGGTATAGCAAAAGGGGGGTCTCTAACCTTTGTGTGTGGCTCCTGTGAGCAAGGACACCTTTAACCAAGAGGGGTGGTTGTTTGAGAACAGTCACACCCTCCCTCAAGCACCCTTTAGAGACAGTGGGGTCCAGAATCTCCACCGTGATGAATCACAGTGTGTCAGATCTACTCAAGAACAGTCCCTCTCTCTTATTTCATTATCATAGGCCTAGCCCTTATTTTTTCCATTTGGATTGTGTCCCAGCATGGCCAGGGGCTTGTCGCTGTTGTTATTGATTTACCAACACAGGCCACCACAGTTAAACTTTCTCCTATCACAACACATGTCTTATGATGAAAATTCAATATATACCAGACAATAAGTTTGGCTCTCTGTTGTCAAACGTATTGGCAAGGCTCCTTTTGCTACTTTATGCTCTTTCCTTTTAAGCTTTTATTTATGTTTCTCATTTTTCCTTTTTTCCTAGAACTTGTCTTGGATTAAGATTGAGGTTAGAGAAATAGAGAAGCATTCTTAGAAGAGAATAAAGAAGAGCTAGGGTCATTGGAAGGGTAGGTTGACAGTTGTGGCTGGGAAGGGATTTTACAGAGTAATGAAAAGAGGCTGCATTGTTACTATCCTCAGCATTACGAGAATTCTGTGAACGATGTTTGACTGAGAGGTGTAAGATCAACACAGTCAATAAAAGCATGAGTCAAGGTTATATTCCTAAATTTTATTTGGAGGAATCACAGACTCTACAGCTCAGAATTAGCTAAAGCTAATTTAACTATACTAGCTTCTATACTATATAATACATAATATTTCCAAACACAACTTCTGACCTTAAATGCTATTTCTCCCCAACCAGCAATTCTCAATTCTGCATTTCAGTATCTTCCCTCAGAAGTGAATTTCAAGTTTTTAAGTCTGTCAGAACTGGTGGTAGCACCTGGTACCCCAAAGGTGGAGCCTGGCCTCCTTCCATGCGACACTGAGACACCAGTAGGCACGTTGAGGTTTCTGTTTAATTTCACATCGCAACAGGGTGCGGTGGACACCACGACGCCCGCGGACACAGCACTCTACTCAGACATTCATCAAACACTACACGTCTCACAGGATCAAGAATTTGGCAACTGACAGTCGTCTGTATTAACTTTCATAAAAACAGGCTTATCTTTTCTTATTCCTGGACATATGGCAGTTCTAGAAGATGGTGCTGCACACGCTGTGGTTTATTTGTCAAGGGAATTCCTTCAAGCCACGAGGATTTCATTAAAAGGTCACAATTCAAATGAGTGAAATGCAAGTAATCTTATTTCTAGAGTTAAAAAGAAAAAAAAAAAGTACAGCTGACCTTTAATGAAAACACATTCCTCAAGTTTTTCAGAATCAAATCCCATTAAAGGAAATCTTTTGAGATGATCAAGTACAGCCTCTCAGTAAAAGGCAAAAAGCATAAATAAATCCAATTAAACTGTAAGTAATTGAGAAGTTGACCTTGTCATGTGAGAGGTTTACAGATAAATATGCCTTATTTCCTTACACTTTAACTTAATTTGAAGCTGAGAAAATTGGATCTTCCTGCTAGCCGGTGCAACAAAATGTAAACATCAGCTCTGATCATTTACTTGATTGATTGATTGATTAATACCATGGATTTTTTTTTTTGCCTCCCCTCCCCTGGTTTAGTTCTGTATGAGATATAAATTTGCATAAGACACCCCTCCCACCCTACTCCACAAGAACTTACAAGAGTTTTAAGTGATGCAAAACATGTCTACAGGGCTTCCCTGGTGGCGCAGTGGTTGAGAGCCCGGCTGCCGAGGCAGGGGACACAGGTTCGTGCCCCGGTCCGGGAAGATCCCACATGCCCCGGAGCGGCTAGGCCCGTGAGCCCTGGCCGCTGAGCCTGCGTGTCCGGAGCCTCCGCAACGGGAGAGGCCACAACAATGAGAGGCACGCGTACCGCAAAAAACAAAACAAAACAAAACAAAAAACATGACTACAAATAAAATTAAATGCAGTGTGATGACTACCAAATATAGAGTGTCAAAATAATTGACAACCAGTTTGGCGTGAATGTCCAACCCACCAGATAGAATGCCACCCGTGAAAAACTGACCTGGACATCCCAATGCACAAGAGCGAAACACTAGTACTGGTTATATATACTGTGCTGTAGGATTGCATATAATTTGGATAATTCCATAATTGATTCAGCTGAATAGTAGTATATGATAATGGGCTAATCCATCGTCAGTTTTGGACAGAACAATATTTCTAACATCATTAATTCCTTACAGAATCTCTTTAAGCAGATGTTTAGATACGCAGCAGACAATAGCTAAGAAGTAGGCTTAGGGCATCCCTGGTGGCGTAGTGGTTGAGAGTCCGCCTGCCGATGCAGGGGACGTGGGTTCGTGCCCCGGTCCGGGAGGATCCCACATGCCATGGAGCGGCTGGGCCTGTGAGCCATGGCCGCTCAGCCTGTGCGTCCGGAGCCTGTGCTCCGCAACGGGAGAGGCCACAACAGGGAGAGGCCCGCGTACTGCAAAATAAAGAAAGAAAGAAAGAAAGAAAGAAATAGGCTTAGAAAAACTCATATATGTGAAAAGCCTGGAATGAATGGATGAATTCATCTTCGCTCTTCCCCTTCAGAAGGAGTTCTAATGTCACTGTCTTCACCCATGAGTGTGAAATGAAGGCGTGTATTAAGTTTTAATACATAGCAGAGCGAAAATCCTAGGGGCACTGCCCCAGACTGGACCATCCTGCTTCTGTTGTTCTGCCCCAAAACATTTTCCTTCATACTGTAAGAAATGCTTTATTTCATTTTCTTAAGTACCTAAAACACTCACTTAAAAATCCATTTGTGTTAACAAGCAGTGTTTCCCTACCTGTAATTGAAGACCCCTGGAATGATATGATCACCTTCTGGGGAGGCCCTAGAAATAGGCCTTTTCAACAAGTATCTCAGGAAAAGTCTAATGCACATTAGAGTTTAAGAATTACCCTCTTGCGCTCGCTTCGGCAGCACATATACTAAAAATGGAACAATACAGAGAAGATTAGCATGGCCCCTGTGCAAGGATGACATGCAAATTTGTGAAGCATTCCATATTTTTTAATTGCAATCATTGTTGCTTTTGTTGTGGTCATCCATTTACAATGCCTGGTGTCAGTTGATTTATCTCTTGTAAAAATAAAATACAGTATGTGTGTGTGAAAAAAAATTACTCTTGTTCTGAATAGCGATGAAATTCTTTTCTTTCCTGTATCTAGCCAATATGAGTTGCAATTTAATGAATTGACTTTTTGTCTGCTTGTTTGGGGGACTAGGTAGTTGTGTACTTGGAACATTTTTGGTGGGGTTGAGGCCTTGGTAGATAGGGGATTTAGGGCTGAATGAGATCTCTGGGTATAATGTATACCCAAATACATCTCATATACTCAGGTTGTATTCTCACTTTTAAAGTGTTGTTAAGTATCTATACCAAGATTCACTCCACCTTAAAGGTGTGTGCCATTCCCAAGGGACACCTTTAAGGCGCCTGTCTCCGCTCACCAGTTGAGTGTGAGGCCTCCATCATCAGAGTCTCTCTATTGTTCCCTTCTCTGAGCTGGAGAAGGGAAAGATTAGGATTAGTCCATTTGCTTCTCTTCAGGCTCGGGGGTGCTTGTGCAAGTTCTCAGGCTCTTTTGCAACAGCAGTGCAGCTGGGGAAGAGGCTGTGTTGGGTTAGGAGCTCTGCCGTCCTATGCATGCTACTCTGCTCCAGAGCCTTTCCTGGGCCACAGATTTTTTGAAATTTAGAACATTTGTCTGTGTCCCTTCCTTATTTGGTTCCTTCTGTGAAGTTTTGTGGCTATTTATTTATTTACGATTCATATTACTTTTTTTTTTTTCATTATTTGGAGGGAGGTTCTACCAGGCAACTTTATTCTGCAGGTTTCTGACTGTTGCTTCTTTATGTTTTTCCATGGCTTCTCTTTCTGTTTTATAAACACGGGTGTTCACTGAGAAGGTGCCCTTTGCCGTGTTTCCTCCTGCATTATTTATCACAGAAATGTATTCTGCTCCCACGTTATCAGCTCTCTTTATTTATAGTTGATGATGACCTTAATCCTGAGCTCTGATTCTGGGTGTTTCTCCAAGCTGGCTGAACATTATCACTTACTGTGTTAGTTTGCTAGTGCTGCTGTAACAAAGTTCCACAAACTGGGTGGTTTAAATAACAGAAATTTATTGTCGCACAATTCGGAAGCCTAGAAATTCAAAAGCAATGGGTTGGCAGGGTCAGTCCCTGCTGAGGTTGTGACAGAAGGGTCTGTTCCAGGCCTTTCTCCTTCATTGGTAGATGGTCACCTTCATGTTCATATTAGGTTCTTATATGCATGCCTATGTCCAAATTTCCCCTTTTTATAAGGACATCAGTCATATTGGGTTAGGGCCCACCCTAATGATATCGTTTTAACTTGATTACCTCTACAAAGACCCTATTTCCAAATAAGGTCACATCTGAGTATTGGAGGGTAGGATTTCAACATATGAATTTTCAGGGTCACAGTTCAACCCGTAACACTTGATTGTTCACTTCATGCCACAAATATTTTCTGCTACATGCCAGGCAGTGGTCTAGGCGCTTGGGAACACAAGGATAATTAGGCCTAATCTCTTCCTCTTGATGAGCGAAAAGATAAGAATTAATAAACAGGCATTTTCAATACTGTGCAATAAGTGTTATCATAGATGAGATGAATTGTTATGAGAACACCTTAGTGGTACACCTCAGCCCGACTGATTGAATCAGGGGTGGCATCTCAGAGGAAGCAATGCTTATGCTGGATTCTTCCCAACAGAATGCAATCACTGCATTGTCTTTCTCCCTGCTTCCAAACCACACCCTCAGTCACCCAGCCCTGGACTCTGCTACCCAGATAATCTTTTCAAGCACCACTTTGATTAAGATATTTCTCAGTTGAGAAACCTGTAATGACTCTTACTTTGTCAACAGAGTTAAGTCTAAAAAATTCTTTCGCTTGGCTTTTGGGTCGTCCACAGTCAAGTACCAACCCTGGAATCTACCTTTCCTGTGTTGACCTTTCTATTGTTCCCCTCTTTCACTCTGTGCATTATCAAAACAGACTAACAAACATTCTGGAAATGCAGTTGGAGATTTTCTATAATTTTGTGAAGGCAAGGTTTTGATTTTGTTTCCTACTATATCACTGGCACCTAAAGCAGTGCTTGACCTATAACAGATACTTAAGAATATTGGTTGAATAAGCAAATGAAAGAACTTTCCCCTGGAGGTCCCTCTGCTTGTGATGTGCGCCTCTCCCCTGTCCCAGGTGCACACATTTTTGCCTATTGAAATATTATACTCAAGGTTCAGCTCATATGCTCTCCTCCATTATGCATTTCTTCTGGGTCACATGTCCCAGATGTGAACCTTCATTCCGAGAGGCTGTAGTTGTCTGTGTGAACTGTTCACGTGACCCTGCATTCTGCTTTGCATTTTGGGTATCTGTTTAGGTGTTTATTTTTTCTTCCAAACTGAAGGTTGTTTGAATTCAGGAACCATATTTTAAAAGTATCCTGTTCAGCACTTCCTTGCACAACAACAGATGCTCAAAAAATACTTTTTGTTTGAAGAGAAAATGAACGAGAGGGGTATCTCATTCATTTGAAACAAAGTAGAGAAGAAGGCCTAAGGGATGGAGTATTTGGTCTGGCCCCCTTGCCTGGCCTTGTTTTTCTGAGTTTATACTTCAAAATTAATTCAGCAGATATTTATTGAGCACCTACCCATTTTACTCAAGGAATTGTACTAGGACTTAGATTACAAATAGGAATTAAACTGCCCTTGAGGTACTTGTCACTTCTTCTAACAGAAAAATGAGTCCTATTGGTCCTGGTGGTCTCTTTAGTCTGTTAGTCTAGTGGTTCATATATATATAGTGTTATAGTTTCCAGAGGCATCTAATTTGTACAGTTTTTCAGATGCTTTTCTCTTCTCAGATTTATCGAATTTTCTAGAATTCTCCCACATGTTGAGGCTGCCTGAGGGCAGGGCCCTATTTTCATCCTCCTATTCCCTACTGCCTAGCACTGAGTTTACAGCTGCTGGTGATTTGAGCAGGTCCTTTATTTACCCTAAATGTTCTCTGACTCTTCTCTGAGTTGGCCTTGCCTCTCCAATTACAGAATGCTGTCCTGGGACCTGAGATGCGGCAAAGACACTGATTACTCTGCTTAGCCTGGGAAGCCCTCTGTTTTCATAAGAGTAATAGTAAGCACAATAAATAGTGCGTTTAGCATTTTGCTAAAGGTTTTACATGAATTGTATTTCCTAGTGGGGCCTTTTGCTAATATCATTGGTTTCTAGGATGCTTTCATTTCTAACAAGTTGTCATATTAACATGTTGAGGTTGTTAAATGAATATCTAAACTAAAGTCTGTCTGCCTCGTACATACTCATGAGTCAGGATTATGTTTCAGAGCCAAAGCAGGAATGTAATCTGATGTATATAATAATGTATATAATGTGTGTGTGTGCATAAATATATATAAATATAAATATATATGTAATGTAAACCAGTCTGGTGGGTCATGCATATATAGTGTTATGTTATCCGGAGGCATCGAATTTTAATAGGTCCCTCTTTCAAGGGAAAGTGAAGATGTGAAAATCAAGATGAAATAATAGAATTGTAAGGAAAGGAGGGGGTGGTAAGGATATTTGTTTTGAGGTCCTGCTTGACATGAAAAGTAGAGCTCTTAAACCTGATTGAAGGGCAGATCTGAGTCTATTCATACAGAGAGAGTGTTAATATGTAACTCCTATGTCATTGTTATCGGGAGTGGGAAACACCCATTTTACTTAAACATGCTGTATACCAGTGAGAACAACATTAAGTTTGTGGAAGTGGTAATAGCAATTACAAGTGTGAGTCCAACTCTATGCTGTCTGTGTTTATGGACTTAGAACATATTATCTGTATCATCAAAGAGGCTGTGGCACAAGGTAATTCCAAATAGCAGACATGTAAAAGTCACTAGGAAGTCTTACATGGTGTTGCAAAACATGCTTAACTTATTAATCATGTTTTGTTTAAACAAACAAAACAATCAAGATTAGTCTATCCTGAACACACATCACCAGGGGGAGCAGAGAGCACTTAGATGGGTGGGTTCCCTGTCAGACCTTCGTTCATATCTGAACTATCACTCCAGAGTAATCACCTAAAGTCACAATTTAAGCAAACATTGTTTCTCAAAGCTAACCTCCCTTTCCTCCTCGTGGGTTAATCAGCCTTCTGCCTTTTTCAGGCTCCTGCTTCCTCCCTGAAGCCATGTGCTTTCCCACACGTGCGGGGTGGGAGTCAGCACAATACCAATTACCCTGTAGAAACCACTTCAGGCCCAATCCTTTTTCAGTGCTTGGTTTAAATATGGGCACTTGATACAATCCTGGGAGGAGGTGTTTTAGGGGCCTCTGGGAGCATTGGGAAAGGTTTTAAACCTCCTAAAAAGAGACACAAAGAAAAGACCCTTTTACTACGCTGGAAGAAGGTGTATGAGAATGTGATATTTTGGAATGACTGTCACCATCTTTTTCCACAAAAATGACAAAACAGAAATTTCAGAAGAAATTTTCCTACCTTTGGACTCCTTTTTCTATGAGATAACACGTCCTCTTACTGCTTAAGCCATTTGAGTTGTGTTCTGTTATTTGCGAATGAAAGCATCATCCCTGATACTATAACATTCCCATTTGAAAAACAGAAAGTTAGGCGTTTAGTATCTTTATTTGATGTTTGAGTTGATCAGTTTTGTTTGCCTAAAAGACAAGGCTTATATTCTAATTTTCTGTAACTTCCTAAGACCTCAGATGTAGCAGTAATTTTCTCTTTTCACAAATGCTTGAGAACGTCAAGCTTATTTCACCCTTGAAATAGGAGTTTAGTGTATGCTTGACTCAAAGATCTCCCAGATTTCACATCTGTTGAAATTATTTTGAATCACCAGAGAAATCTTTTCCAATATTGATTGCACCTCCTGGTCCTGCCCTTCTTGACCCAGATACCTTATCATATCCTAGTGACATTCATTTGGAACCCCTTGTCATGAATCATGCCTATTCCTCATATTGTGGGTGTTGTCATGTCAGAGAATGGTTTATGCAGTATTAAGAAGTTCCCAAACCTGGCCCATCATCAGAGTCTCCCCAGACATACTAACTGAATCCAAATCTCTCTCTAGGTAATTATGACAATCAACCAGGTCTGACAGCCACTTGTATTAGGGCTATAGAAGAGAGGAAATTTGTACTGACCTGATCCCATACATAAAGTAAATGGTTTCAAACCTCCCTTGACAAAGTCAGCATATAAGAACAAAATTTTATTTTGTTATAGCTTAATTTTTAATTTTAATAAAGCTTTCTTTATTCTTTGGGCATGGTAGGAACCTATTTCGGTCAACTCTAAATGTGACCACCCCTCTCTCCATCACCTCTCAGCAAGTTAGAAAAAGCTTATGTATAAGTTAGAAGGAGGGGTCCTTTAGTTTCCATGGCCTCTGTCCACACTGCCATCCCCTGAGATGTCCAGGGTCCTATCAGGTCTTTGACCACTAGTCCATACAGGTCTGTGTTGTTGCTAAGCTACATGATTCCTTCATTTTTTACAGCTCTTCTGCAATACTTCCACATCTATTGAGTGTACTCAGAAGACTTTCTGCTGCCCTTGCACCACGCTGGAGCAAGAGTAACTCTCTATGGATGCCTAAGGCCCCATCAGCCACCTGTTCCCGCTCTACCCAGGCAGCAGAGCCTGACCCCTTCTCCTCTGTTTCCATAATACTACTTGGCACCTCACCAGGGCTTATTGCCCTTTTCTCTGAGATCTGCACTAATTGCTTTCCCTCTGACTTTCTCCCTTCCCAAGCCTGAAGCATGCTCTTCTGTGCTAGGAGGCATGGAAACCTCAGAGGTTTCCTCCTAGATCTCTTGTCTATGCCCTTGAGTTCTTCTGTATGGCTAAATACCTAAGCTTTTGTAACTCAGAATCTAGGATTAAACTTTCTGGGTTTTTGCCTTCTATGTTGTGTTTCATTCCCAAGGCGATTTGCATTAACCTAGCTGATAAAGGAAATACCAAAGAGAAACACAAGTTCATATATGTATGTGAAGCATTAAAATAACACACAAAATCCTGTATGGTAAGTGTAAGGAACATGACATGTTTTTTGCTTCTGCTGTGTGTGTGTGTGTGTACGTATAATTGCAGTACACACATGTATATAGTAATTAATAAAATTGAAAATCTGTACGAAATAATTTTTCACCGAGTCTGTTCATGTTCTAGATTTACTTTCTTTAATTTGCGTTCATAATAAATGACAAAGGGAAAAAGGATTTAGGATAATATGCTGGAAAGTACACTTCCCACATATTACCTCAGGCTACCTTACATTTATTCCAGTAATATTGCCATAGCCCTAAACATTTCTGGATTTGTTCCTTTGCAATTCACAAACCGTAAGTTGAAAATCTTAGTAAATTATGATAATCCCACCTCCACTTCCCCCATTCCCACCCCCACTTATCAATATGTAGCTCAGCTTGATCCGTTTACCTTCAAAACCACTCTTATGATTAGTTATGAGCTTGATTTTTAGAAGCAGTAGACAAAGATTTTTCTTCCTTAAGGCCAATTAAATGAAATTCTGAAAAACTCTGATGTTGATTTGTAAAGAAAAGCTCAAAAACTGCTTTGAACAACAGTATCACTGAAATAAATATATAATTGCCAAAGTGATTACCCTGAAGCAAACTACTTTTATTTAGATGAAAAAATGTTGGTAGTTTACTTTAAACCAGTGCTTCTCAACTAGGGATGACTTTGCCCCCCAGGGGACATTCACCAATTTCTGGACACCTTTTTGGTTGTCTCAGCTGGGGAAGGGGTGTTCCTGGTGTCTGGTGGGTGGAGGCCAGGGTTCATGCTGAGAATCCTGCACTGCTCAGGGCAGCTCCCCACAACTAAGCATTGTTTGGCCAAAATGTGGAGAAAGATGAGGTTGAAAAACCCTGGTTTAAACAAACAAATGATCCCTTTATAGTCATTGCTCACATTTTAATACACTTAAAAGTTTCTGATCCCCTTCCCCCAGACTTAGGCAGGTCAGCTGTTTTGTTCTTACCCTGCTGCCCTATTTCCATTACAGACCTCCATCTCTCTGCTGGTACCTGCCTTAGCTCATTTCAGTTTATGTGTCCCTGAGCAGCATCTGGGGCTAGCCAGAAGTGTTCTTGCAGCTTTGTCCCTGATGTCTGATTTAAAAAGCAGAGATCAGTGGGGAGCCCAGAACCTCCCAAACATCAAAGAGAAAGGGAAAATCATAGGGCCCTGCTCTGGAGTGATAGGCATGCCCTAGGAAAGCCATACGCTGCCTCTATCCTCCTTTCCCTCAGGGAGAATGTCCCATCTCCCTGGGACAGGGTTTGGACAAATCTTTTTACATGAGGGTTCACCTGTAAATGGTTGGCCATGGTTTTTGATTTCTGGACTCCTGCCAGGTCCTTCCCACCACAGGCAACCCTAAGGTCATGTCCCCATCTGAGTAAATTCCAGCAAGAAGTCCTCCCAGCTGAGTGCTGCCTTGTGAGTCCTGTTGAGATAGATCTCAAAGTGATCAGATTCCTCAAGCTCACTCTGTCCTGGTGTTAGCATTTATGTGGCTTTGAAGAGTTTCCAGGTAAGCTGTAGGTGTCAGGCACATTTCTCAACTTGACATCTTTAATATAGGTCTAAAGAAGCTAGTCTGGGCAGATTAAGTCCCTTTTTAAAAAAAAATTAATTAGTTTATTTATTTTTGGCTGCATTGGGTCTTCAGTTGCTGCACGCGGGCTTTCTCTAGTTGTGGCAAGCCGGAGCTACTCTTCGTTGCAGTGAGTGGGCTTCTCATTGTGGTGGCTTCTCTTGTTGCGGAGCACAGGCTCTAGGTGCGTGAGCTTCAGTAGTTGTGGCTCGCGGGCTCTAGAGCACAGGTTCACTAGTTGTGGCACACGGGCTTAGTTGCTCCGCAGCATGTGGCATCTTCCAGGACCAGGGCTCGAACCCGTTTCTCCTGCATTGGCAGGTGGATTCTTAACCACTGTGCCACCAGGGAAGTCCCTAAGTCCCTTCTTTACCAAGTGGTCCAGTTGCCATGTGATAATGTCCAAAACAAGGAGTGGAATTCATGGGTTAGTTGCAGGTGCTGGTCAATGAAATAGCAGCACCAGTTCCCCATCAGTGAGCTCCTGTTTACTCTAATCCTGCCACATACATTTGACGCCTTTGGAAATGGGCTGAGCTCTGGCAGGGAGCCTTTTTCTCTTCCCCTGTAGCACCTGCCTGTCTCTTCCACCCATAGTGAAGGTTTGGTAATTTGTCTACTGTTTTTGAGTTTTAAGTCTCTGCTTCACATTCATGGAGCCCTGACTATTCTGGCATCTCCAGATCTGAAATTTTATGTCATTGAGTATTTAAAATCAGTTATTAAGGTCCTAGTTCTGCTGTCAGCTAGAAGATATCTCTGTACCTTCACCACATAGAATAAGTTTCTCCCCATATCTATGTACCATTGCCTAGCAATCAAGGGTCCCTGTTAAGGGGGGAGGTCTGGGTTGGGACTGGGGAGATATGCCTGGCTCTAGCCCGGGGGTAGCACTGTATTTATAGGACAACTCAGGTTGCCCCCAATTCATTTATCAACAGTTTTCTAGTCTAGTCCCTATAATGTAATATTGGCGTCCAGTCCATCACTGTCCCAGCTTATAAGGAAATTCTCAGCAGTTTGTTTAGTTCCAACAAGCTAAATGGATCAGGTTTCTTTTCATGCCCCATCCCTACACAATTATGCAGGCTCCTTCTCTTCTGGTGGGCCCACAAGGGTTAAGGACTGTTGGATGGCAGGTTATTTACAAGGAAAGGATCCGTGACAGAGTTCCACTCCAGTAAGCTTGAGACAACAGATCCCTTTCCTGCCTCTCCAGTCCGCCCTTTCACCTGCTTGAAGGGCATCTACTTCTGTCTCTCCCTCCCCTCTCTCCCCGCTCCCCCCCCAATGTGAGTTATTCCTCTGACAACCTTCTCCCTCTTCCTCCATCTCAGTCTTGTATAGTCTTCTGGATTAGAAAAGCCAGCTCTCTTTGCTGCCTGTGAATATTACTGAACTGCATTAGACTGTGGTTTCTTTGAGGCTTCGTGCTTTAGTGAGGGCTGGCGAGAGGAAAATGGCCTATGTGGAATGAGTGGGGGGAAAAGAGGAGGCAGGACTTGCACAGAAAACAGTTTAATACTTTGAAATGTAAGCCCACCATATGCCCTATAAAGTAGAATCTTTCACTCTGATTCTGAATAATTTAAACAGCATTATTTTGGTAGTTTAATTAAGAGAATAATGGCTCGAGGTCTGTTACATCAGCAGTTAAGGTGAGCTGGAAAGTAGCTTTTATCATGGTCTAAAGCACTCCTACCAAAACCACTGGAAAACATCAAGGGAAGAATCATTTATAATTTGTGACATACCAGCTCTTATAATGAAAGTAGTAGACTTTTCTCTAGATTTGTGCCATATACTGCCACTCAACTGAGTTTGGCTGGATGTTTTCCATTTAAATTGGTACAACTTATCTCTACAAATGATAATGTCTGACTCTGATTGAATATTCATTCTTTATCAGATTCTGTGCTCTAAACTTTAGACATATATGTTATCTCATAGAGTCTTCCAAACAACTCTGTGAGTTTATTTTATCTTGGTAGGTTGTAGAATTGCCATTTTACAGATAAGGAAATTGAACTTTAATTTTGCCCAGGGTCACACAGCTAGTCAGTGGTGGGATTCAAACCAACGTCTTTGCGATCCCAGAGCTTCTGCTCCTACCCGCATATCACACCTTCACTACAGAAATCATCCACAGGAAAACCAGAATCCAGGCTGACTCTGGCAAGTTCCTGGCATCACCGTAGCTAATTTGAGTCTGAACTCAGCTTGAGGACACTGGATGTATCAGATCAGAGGCCATGCTGAGATACCACCCTGGACTGGGAGAGGTCCTCTGGAGTGGACAGATCCTTGAGGCATTAAGATTAAAATCCCTCTTTTGTGTTTATGTGCAAGTGTGTATGGGTGTTCAAGCAACTATGTCCCAGCAAAAGTGCAGCTGATTCCATTCTTTTTTGTTTGTTTATTTAAAATACTTTAACTCTTTATTTTTGTATAGGTAATATAGTCACATGAGTCAAGACCCAAACAGTATAAGGTCTTCCTTCCATCCTTTCCGCCCAGTTTGTACCCCGATCCCTTCCCCATGGATATCTTTTCAGAGTTCCTTGTATGATAATATATATAAATGGAAATTTATATTCTTATTCCTTTCTACCTTTTCTGTATAAAAGGTAGTCATTTAAAAATTCTGTCCTGGGCTTCCCTGGTGGCTCAGTGGTTAAGAATCCACCTGCCAATGCAGGGGACACAGGTTCGAGCCCTGGTCCAGGAAGATCCCACATGCCGCGGAGCAACTAAACCTGTGTGCCACAACTACTGAGCCTGCACTCTAGAGCCCGCAAGCCACAACTACTGAAGCCTGCGCACCTAGAGCCCGTGCTCTGCAACAAGAGAAGCCACTGCAATGAGAAGCCTGCGCACTGCAATGAAGAGTAGCCCCCGCTCGCCGCAACTAGAGAAATCCTGTGGGCAGCAACGAAGACCCAACACAGCCAAAATTAATAAATAAATAAAATAAATTTATATATATATATAAAAATTCTGTCCCTTCCTTTGCTTTTTTCACATAGACATTTATCTTGGATATTTTTCCATGTTAGCACACAGAAAGCTTCCTCATTCTTATTTACAATGGCATGGTATTTCCTGGTGTTAGACATATCATCATTAACCAATCAGTCCATTTTTAATAGACATTTGGCTTGTTTCCAGTCTTTTGCTCTTACTGACTGATGCAATGATTAAGCTTGAATATATGTCATTGAGCATATGTGCATATATCTCTATAGGAGAAGTTTCTAGAAATAGGATTGCTGGCTTAAAAATATGCGTTTATAATTTTTTTACTGATAATGCCAAATTGCACCAAGGGTTATACTAATTTGCACTCCCACCAACAAGGTATGAGTTTCCCACAGTCCTTCCAACAGAGTGAACACATTTTTGGATTTTGGCCCATCTGATTGATAAAAATTTTTGGACTTTAGTCCATCCAATGCAATAAAATATTGTAGATTTCTTTTTTTAAAACTTTTTTAAAAATTAATTAATTAATTAATTGTAATTTTGGCTGCGTTGAGTCTGTTGCTGCACGCGGGTTTTCTCTAGTTGTGGCGAGCGGGGGCTACTCTTTGTTGTGGTGCCCGGGCTTCTCATTGCGGTGGCTTCTCCTGTTGCAGGGCATGGGCTCTAGGCACATAGGATTCAGTAGTTGCAGCACGCAGGCTCAGTAGTTGTGGCTCACGGGCTGTAGAGCGCAGGCTCAGTAGTTGTGGCGCATGGGCCCAGGGCTCGAACCCGTGTCCCCTGCATTGGCAGGTGGATTCTCAACCACTGCGCCACCAGGGAAGCCACGTATATTTCTTACTATGGTTAAAGTTAAGCAACTTTTCTTATGTTTAAGAGCCATTTGTATTTCCTTTTCTGTGAAATTTGCCCATTTTTTTCTTGGCTTATAGGTCTTTTTCTCATCAGTTTCTAGGAACTCTTAATATATGGGGGAGAGTAGCACTTGTCTGTATTTTAAATTGAACATATATATTTTTTTCTGTTTGTCATTTGGTTTTTTTCCTTTCTTCTTCTTGATTGTCATATGGTTAAATTTGTTAGTCTTCTCTTATGTCTTATGGATTTTAAGTCAAAGTTAAAAAAGAGTTTTTCTACTCCAAGGTTATAAAAGTGTTCTCCCTGTTGTCATGTAGTACTTTCATGGTTCTTTGAAATTTTTACTTAAATCTTTGATATATTGGAGTTTATCTTGGTTTTTAATATAATTTTTGGATCCAACTTGTTTTTTGCAGTTGACTATCTAGTTGTACAATACCATTTACTCAGTAATTGCTGGTAATTCAGTGCCTACTGGTTTGAGTTGTCACCTTTATCATATACGATATGTCTTTAAAAAATACATATATACTTTATATATGTATATTCTAAAATGTCTTTATCTTAGAATGCTAGAATAAAGTCTGAATATTTCTGTTGCAGACCTAGAGGGTTTATTTTTTATTGTGGTAAAATATACATAATGTAAAATTTAACATTTTAACCATTTTTAAGTGTAAAGTTCAATGGCATTAAGTATATTTGCATTTTTGTGCAACCGTCACCACCAGCTATCTCTAGAACTTTTCATCTTCCCACCATATGACTTGAAATCAAACCTACTATTCATTTTATGATGCACCATTCCTTTGTAAGGTGTGTGCTGTTTTCAGAGACGTTAAAATTTGGGAAAGTGTACATCTTAGAATTTATGAAATATGGTATTAAAATCCCCAAAGTTTTTGGTGTGTTTCTGGATGTTCTGTTCTATTCCATTGGTTTGCCTCTTCATGTGCTAGTGTCACACTGTTTTAATTACTGAATATTTAGAATATCTTTTAATACATGATAGAGCTAGTTTTCCCTCATTGGCCTTCTTTTTCAAAAGACTTCTTTTTCCAGCTGTTTTTGTCATCAGTCCAGATAAACTAGGCAACTTCTCTTTGGCTCTTGTAGATCTTTTCCTCCCTCTCTCTACCTCTATTTCAATTAAATTATAAACACTTGAATATAGAAGATCTTCTTACGCCTGAAGGTCAGCTAGAAGTCTGGATCAGGTCTTCCCTGGTGGCGCAGTGGTTGAGAGTCCGCCTGCCGATGCAGGGGACGCGGGCCCGTGCCCCGGTCCGGGAAGATCCCACATGCCGCTGAGCAGCTGGGCCCGTGAGCCGTGGCCGCTGAGCCTGCGCGTTCGGAGCCTGTGCTCCGCAACGGGAGAGGACGCAACAGTGAGAGGTCCGCGTACCGCAAAAAAAAAAAAAAAAAAAAAAAGTCTGGATCAGAGTATCTTTTCTGAAAGTTTGTCATCTTGACTTTCTTCTGGGTTTTTACTTCAACATTGCCATGGGAGGTACAGCCCATTCCTGACCTATATTGTTTCCGTAAAGGGAGATAGATGCTCCTATGACAGTTCTTAGAATCACTTACTCCTTTTGCATCTCGTACATAGAACATCAGCTTTTTGAGTGAATTAAGCATTGTCCTTATGATGAAAAGTCTTAAATGTTTGCAACTGCATCAGGGTTTAATGTGGTTCACTAATGCATTTACCCTCAGTAAGTTTGTTGTTTTGCCAGTTATTCCTATTAAATTTTTAACATTATTAATATTGTATTAGTAGAAACTTGGCTTTATTTGCATCCATAGATCATAAACACATCTCTTTTTTGTTTTACTGAAGAACCCATTGTAAGGGCGAGTAAATCCTGTGGAAAATGGCCTTCAGTGATCTTACATCGAGGACTGTGCGTCTTTATGGTAATTGGATCAAAGATGCTGGTAAGTAACCAAATTTCTTAACTATGGCTCATCCTTCTTTTTCCTGTCAGATTCCCATATTTAATAGGATTTCATTGAAACAGAACGAGAGACTTTGCAACTTAACACTCCCTCACTGACACCCCACATATTGATTTTTATTACTAGTTAATAAAGTGTCAAAGATTTCACTGAAGATATGTACAAAGATAGAGGTACGCAGATGATGTTCATTACAATGTTTATAATAGTGAAGATAGCTTTAATATCCAAGGAAGGGAACTGGTTAATAAATGATGGTACATTCCAACTCAGTAGCCATTAGAAGTGATTTTGGAGGCACAGGGCTCTTAGGCTTGATTCTGCCCTAATGCTCCTAAGGGAAATAACAGTTACTGCCAACAATGGCTCTGTCCAGGATGACTCTTGAGTAGGAAGGGCCGCAGCCCCCAGGGGCGTATCAGAAAGGATGGGGAGCGTTTCCTAGGGTAACCCCTGAGTAATTCTAGAAGGACCAGAGTAATTCTCCCCTTGCCCATTAGAAAAGTAAAAATCAATGTTGTTGAAGAACATTTAATGCCATAGGAAGAAGTTTAAAATACATTAAATGAAAGCAGCTTATAAAACACCACATGTATTTTTTTTTGTGAGGGTTAGCAGTTATCTCTGTGTGGTAGGATTATGGGTAATTTCTATTTCCTTATCTATGTCTGTCTAGATGTTTTTAAACCACACAAATGTATGTTGCTTTTATAACTACTACGAAATGTGTTAATAATATAACAAAGGTAATTTTTTTTTTTAAATAGACAGGAATCAGCACATTTTAGAGCTGAGATGGACTTAGGTATCATGAAAGCTACCTCCTCATTTTAGAGTTGGAGGAACTGAGGCCCAGAGATGTGACCTTCCCAACGTCATGGTCAGTTGTTAGCAGAAAAGATTAGAACCTATGTTTCCTGATTAGGATTAGTATTCTGACATTTCACATTTGAATTACTTTCCACATATTCACCACCATCACCACTTCAGATTAGTTCTTACCCATCAATTAGAAATCACATGTTCACCAAATCCAGGGGGAAAAGTGTCACCTCTTGATACCTACCACAATTGAAATTATATTCCAGTTTACACTGATTTCAGGAAAGATACACTGTTTCATGATTGCTGTCTTTCTCAGTAGACTACTGAAGACTAATCTTATTTCACTGAAAAAGGTCCTAACAGTTTTGCCCCTGAAGAATGCCAAGGACCTGAAAGAGATCCCATAAATAAAGAAGCTTCACTCTGGTGAATGGAGAGTTAAGGGAATTTTTATATTTTCTCATTTTTTTTCTTAGTTTTTCAACTTACGTATGGTGCAGAGAATTGTAGGTTTCTTTAGAGGTCATCTTTCTCTGAAGGTTTACAGTAGTTCTCATAAATTCAGTAATTTAAAAACTAATTTTTTTGTTTTGTTCTAATGGTTTTTATTTTTATTTAATTTATTTTAAAAAATATGAATATTTTAATTTCTTTTCAAAGTAGAGGTGTAACTTGCTACCTCAACTCTCACGATTTAACCTTGAAAACCAAGTAGATTTGGGTACATTTTTTAAAATAGACCTGTTTGGAAGAATAGATCCCTTACTATCCAACTCTTGCTATTAACTATCCCAATTGCAGGAACCCAAGAGATTCGGGTAATCCATATCCTAACTCAGACGATGATGAGTATCTATATAGTGCTAGAAGGATAAAATGTTTTAAGATGAACTACTTCTGAATTCCACTTCCACTTTTATTCATGGGTCAACACTTTATTTTTATTAGGAATACTTACATTGGAAAGCCCAGTAATATTAGGTCAGAAAAAGGAACGACAAAGGGGTGGAGGTGGTTAGGGAGAGGCAAGGAGAACCCTGGAAGCAGTGTTGCAAACAGTGCAGGGAGGAGGAGAGAAAGAGGCAGGTGATGGTACCTGTCTGAAGCTAAGCTAATTTAAAGTCTTGAGAGAAGAGGAAGGGTAGGGGTGTGTAGTGAGAAGACCTAGATTTAAGTTCTGACACTACTGTGAACCAGCTAGGTGATCTTGAACAAAGTATTTATTGTCTGTGGGTTTCAGTTTCTTTGTTAGCAAAACAGAGATGAGAATGGTATCCACCAGCTACCCGACAATACGCATGAAAATGCTCTGTTGTTTGGGAAATATCCCTACACAACCGGTGGTGGTGGTTGATGACTGATAGAGCATTTCCATCTTCAAACACTTTTAATATAGCATATCATTTTTTTAAAAAGTTTCTCCACATTTTCTTTTCCTGTCAAAATCCAGAAGGGTTAAAATGTTTTGTGTTGAGATTTATAACTTTATGAGAACACTATCGCGTGTAACTGGAGAGGTTTTTTTGCTTCTGCTTAGTGTGGTATCGATCTCTGAGAGCCATTAGGAATCATTTCTGGCCATCTTAGTCCAGTTTTACTTTGCCTACCCTCTGAAGGTCTGAGCCCATGATCAAGTGCCAAGAATTTCAAGCGTATTCTTGGCTTTGGCCCTAATCCTGAGTAGACTTTGGAAAACTTAATGATATTCATTGGTTTTCTGATTGCTAGAGAAGTGGGGGTCATGCATAGTTATTTCATGTGGAAAATTCCACAGCTACAGAATTTAAAAACAGTTTAATTAATACTTAAGCCATAAGAGGGTTTATTGTGATTCTTAGATATGAGATGTCAAACCTTGAAACAGTGCTATAACATTTTTGTGTGTGTGTGTGTGGTACACAGGCCTCTCAGTGTTGTGGCCTCTCCCATGGCGGAGCACAGGCTCCGGATGCGCAGGCTCAGCAGCCATAGCTCACAGGCCCAGCCGCTCCGCGGCATGTGGGATCTTCCCAGACCGGGGCACGAACCCGTGTCTCCTGCATCGGCAGGTGGACTCTCAACCACTGCGCCACCAGGGAAGCCCTATAACATTTTTAATGTTTGAAAAGCAACTTTCCTTGCATTTGGATAATAATGATGATGACTTTTCAGACATAGTTGTGATTTTTTTGCAAGAAGACAATGTCTGAGTAAGATTTGCTGCCACTCTGAACCTTTAGTACTTCACAAAGTATGAGAGGTACATGTTTGCTTTTCCTTCCAGCTTCTTCATCTTATTGGCGCTTATACCTTTAAAAGGGTGTACTCTTTGAGCTAGTACATGCTACTTAAGAAGTGAACACACTCTTAAAAGTAGTTGGTGGAAAAGTTCATTAATATTCTATGTATGTGGCCCTTGTACTCTCCTGTACTCTCTTTAGAACGCTCTTAGAAAAGCATTATCGGGCTAGTAATAAGTCAGAACTCTGGTAATCACTGGGTCATGGGCTCTCAGACAGCCTGCCCTCCCATCCTCTGCCTTTATCTTGGTTCTGCTCATAACACTTAAGCCCAACTCCGATGCTAAATACAAGGTACATGAAACTCTCCCTCCCTCTCTAGGGAAAACAGAGCTCACTTGACCCCTGATCCTTTTGTAATTTGTGGGATCACAGACTGAGGCAGAATTAACTTTAAACATTGTTGAGCAGCCCCCTCTACAACCCCCTTATGGAGTCACCAGCCACACCTGGCTTGTAGACGTCTCATCACCGGGAACCTCCTGCCTCACATAGAAGTGGGCTCCCTATTCAGAAAGGTATCACTGTTGCCAAGAGAGAAGGCAGGAACAGTGAGCAGTCATCAAAGTCGTGGACATATTAGGACTTTGAATTTTATTCGCTCAGCAGGGAGAGCTAATTTAAGCAGAGGAATAATCTGAGCAAAGCTTTACTTCTAGAAAGTGAATTTGGCAGTTGTATAGAGACAAGACATAGCAGATTGGGTCAGGAGGCAGCGAAATCACATAAAAGATTATTGCAGAGCACCTAGTGAGGAGTACTGAGGACCTCAGTGTAGGTGAAGGAAGCACTGAAGCCCTGGTTTATAACGTTGATGGTTCATCACGGTCACCTTGGCAGCTTTTTTCAACATACAGATGCCTGGGACCCATGCCGAGTCTTTTTTTTTTTTTTTTTTTGCTATCTGGTTTATAAATATTCCAGAGGTGATTCTGCTGTGCTGACAAAACTGAGATCTGCTGAAATAATAGTAGCCGTGCTTACTGAGCAATTTGAGGTTGTGCCAAGCTCTTTACTCAAAATAACTCACTAAATCCTCTCTGAGCTACCTGCTGTTTTATGCCCAATTCACAGATGAGGAAACTAAGCACAGAGAAGTTAAGTCGGTGGCCTCAGGTCACATAACAAGTCATACTGAGCAATTTGAGGTTGTGCCAAGCTCTTTACTCAAAATAACTCACTAAATCCTCTCTGAGCTACCTGCTGTTTTATGCCCAATTCACAGATGAGGAAACTAAGCACAGAGAAGTTAAGTCGGTGGCCTCAGGTCACATAACAAGTCAGTTATGTGAGAGCCAGGATCAGAGCGCACACTGAAATAGGATGAAAAAGCTTGGTGTTTTGTTCTGTTATTTGCTTTGAAAATAATATGAAATTAAATTAGCTAGCTTTTCCTAAAAGATAAGATTTTTTTAAAAATCTGTAGAACTGGAAAGTCACACTCAGGATTCTTAAAAAAAGGTGTGTGCTTAAAATGTTAAATTACAGGAAAAATGATTTATTTAAATCATTTTTAAATAAAATGAGCCAGCCCAGCATGCATTTCCTGGCTTTTTGTTTCTCCTACTGCTACCAGCAGAAGAACAGAAATATGATGTCATTTGATACCCACGTACCACCCCTTCCCCCCTCCCCTGCCACCACTGAGCTAATGAAAGAGTACAATAAAATATTTCTGATTCAGGAATTCCTTTGCTGACGAAAACAAAAGCCCAAAAAACTAGTTTTCCATCATGCCCGTGATGTCCATTAATAACAGAAACGTTTAAAATTCCTTATAAAGAAAAAGAAAAAAATAAAAATCACCCATATTGTCCCCATCTGAAGGTGATAATGTTAACATTCTTCCAGAAGCCTTCTTTTAGTATTGGTTTTAAGTCTTTATTTCATTGGAGATAAAAACTTGACCTATTAATATGGTTTATGATGTTCATATATTTAAGGTTTGGATTACCAACTGATGGAAAAAATCCGTCATTTATAAATTTATTTTGGCAAAGGGCTATCTTTCCTAAACGGTGCTCCACAGAATGTTAGTTCCACAAGGTGTTAAATAGTATTCTACAAAAAAACAGGGCTACATGGCCAAGTAAGTTTGGGGAATGCTGCATACCACCATTCTCATCTTGGCAATTCACAACAAACATGAAGCACTAAGAAATCATGCAGAAAGGCACTTGTTTGTTTAACCTAGCATTTCTAGTAGCCTTTCCCCACTTTTTGTGGAAAGACTTTAAATAGCTTTCTTATATTGCATAGTTTGGGACATGCTTGGATAGGATACAAGGTAAAGCACAAACTCATTTTTCTCCCAGGTAGTCAATTTTCCTATTTACTGAATCGTCTCTCCCTTCCTGCTTGCTTATGAGGCTTTCTTTATCATACATTAAATTCCTAAATATCTTGGGGTCCCTCCTAGAGCTGACTTTTGGCTTATGTATTATTTCGAGATAGGGCATCTGTCAGTATTTTTGAGGGAAGCACATTTGAGTATAGAATAAATCACCTTTAATAGCTACAGCCATGCCCTGGTATATCTGAGTATCAAATGTGAACTTTCCAGCAATAAAATTGAGGCCAAGTGAGTCATCAGGTGTGGAGTCTATTGAAGAAATTTTTGCATTGGGTAGGAAGTCAGACTTGAAGGGATATGCAACGTTTTTTTGGTAATTGGCCACATCATTAGCAGTTTCAGTGGACAAGGGCTGTATTCCCCCCACCCTTTTTCCCAATTAACAAGAATGATGGTACTTAGCAACCTAAGGTTAGTCAAGACTCAATTTTGAGTCAGATGTATTTGGAAACTTGTCCATACATATTTTCCTTTACAATATTCTGGCTTCATGAGGCAATTTAGTAAAATTATACCCGAACTACTTAAGATTATAGAATTAATCACATTTCATCTTGAGTTGCAAGTTTTAATTGATCTAATTCTCATGGCCTGGAACTAGCAGGGACCATGTGAATTTCTTTTTTACATGGTTGTGAGGCTAGTACTTTTTTGTTTGTTTTCGTTTAAAATATCAGATTGATTAGCCCACATTTTGGACACCTAGAACCCACATTTTAGATACTTAAATGATGCTAAATCCCCTTTCAATTGTATGACACAGTATACAGAAAACTTTCCCCCAGTTTCCTTGGGGAAAGAAGAAAGTTAAGAAAAAGCAAAACCAAACATATTTATATATATAAAAGCATGTCTGGATGGAGAAACTCTAACATGTTACTGGTGGTTATAGACAGATGATAAAAGTTTGCTGGGAGCTTCCCTGGTGGCGCAGTGGTTGAGAGTCCGCCTGCCGATGCAGGGGACACGGGTTCGTGCCCCGGTCCGGGAAGCTCCCACATGCCGCGGAGCAGCTGGGCCCGTGAGCCATGGCCGCTAAGCCTGCCCGTCCAGAGCCTGTGCTCTGCAACGGGAGAGGCCACAACAGTGAGAGGCCCACGTATCGCAAAAAAAAACACACACAAAAAACAAACAAACAAAAAAGTTTGCTGGGTATCTTCTGTTCTTCAGATTCAACTGTGTACCCCTGGTAGAATGACCAGGATGAACTACATCCATGGGCTTGCTCCCCTGCCCTCTGGTTTCTGGTTGAGTTCGGCGACTGGAGAGAGAGGGAGGAGGGTGAGGCTGGGGTATTGATTTCCCTGGCCCCTTATTTGCAGGATTGCCGTGCTGGCTGAATCCCTCAACTGAAGGTCACAGCTCCTCGCCAGAGGGGCTCCTCCATATGGCTCTCTCCTGGGTTCTGGTAACCACTACCTCCTTTTGCCCTTTGAGCCTCACTGTTTCGAGCTCCATCACAATCCCTGGTGATTTCCCTTGGCACATCCTAAAAATAGCAGTGATCGCTGACCAAATAGTCCACCGTCAGCGTTAGGATCTAGGTGCTCACTTAAATGCTGGTTACTGTCAGTTATCTCTTGGCTAAATGGATGTGCACTTACACCTTGTTTTTCTCTTAGATCCAAGAGTTGAAGACTGGCTCCTCATGTCCTCGCCTCTGCCACAAACTGTCATCCTGGGACTCTATGTCTATTTTGTCACATCCCTGGGACCAAAGCTCATGGAGAATCGAAAGCCCTTTGAACTCAAGAAAGCGATGATAACGTACAATTTTTTCATAGTACTCTTTTCTGTGTATATGTGTTATGAGGCAAGTGTCTTCAGTATTCCTAACGGGAGAATTTTGCCTGAGTCTTTATGTTTGTCTGTCATGATGTTTCTTGTTATGACTGTAAGGGTAACTCTCCAAGATTTAAGAAATTTCAGAAACTTAGCTCACTAGAGTAGATGTTTGTCAAAAAATTGTTATATATAGACCAGATATTGAACTCCTTAGAGGATCTCAGTATAGTCTGCCTTACAGGTGGTGAGAAGAATTAAGTCCAGGGACTTGCACGCAGTTAGCCATAAAAGATGATTGAATGAGTCCATACATGTTAAATTTTAAGGAAACTCAGAGTTGGAGAAATTAGATAACTTACCCAAAGTACTGTAGGTGGTAAGTGGAGGACTGATGTTTGAATCCAGGTCGGTCTGACATCAGAGCTCATCCTGACTCTAATGAGTTGACATCATCATGGTAGCAGCTTTGGGTTCTGCATGCCCTGATGACCTGTTAGGTGGTAGACTGGTTTGATTTAGCTGGGCTTTGTTGGGGACAGAGAACTTAGACTCATACAAAGCAGTAGGTGAGGGAAGCTGTCTCTTAACTGTCAGTAAGAGAGGTGGAGAACTTCTAGGACCCAAAAGCAGACTCATGTATGCTCTCTCTCCCCTCTGCCGATTACAAGTCTCAGCCACCCTCCCTTCCCTGCTTTTCTGGGATTTCTTGCTTCTCTTCCAGTGCTGGCTGGCTTCCTCATCCTATTCTCCTTACTTACTTCCTCTGCAGCATAGCCTATGCTTCCTCACAGCTGGGTCCCAGGAGGGCCTCGCATGACCTCTCCAGCCTCTCTAGATACCATGGCCTCTGCACATGCATCCTTCCAACCTGATTCCTGCCACGGATCCACCTGATCAGATCACCTTAAATCTGCTCTGGCCTCATTTCTCACGGCCTTCCTGAAGTCTGGACTTCCTTTGCTGCCTTCTACTTTATTTCCAAAATTAACTCACAGGTCATCTTACTCTCCTTTCTGGAGCATAAGCAACTGAAAGGGAAGGAGTAATAGAATAGAGCTAGGGAGCAGAAAAAATACATGCTTTGGGCAAGTTATCAGAGATAGGATATTGCCTACTATAGGACAGTGCTAAGAACAGACCTGGAAGCCAGGAGACCAGGGACTCGTTAGTCCCAGTTGCACTACTAACTAGCTACCTGATTTTGAACTAGTCATTTAAATACTCTGGGCCTCACTTCTCTCATTTTATAGAGTCAGGATTGACCTTGTCTCTCAGATCCCTTTATGCTCTGTGTCTGGTTGTACCATTGAATGTGACGTCCCCAAATATATTTCTCTGCAAGGAATCCAGTTATAACCAGTAAGTTTTGGTTTCTGTTTTAGCAATTACAACATAAAAGGTTTGAGAATATCTGAATCTGAGAGTTTCTATCTCCCATTAACCAGTAATACTAGAGTAACTTATATGCAGTTCTGGGGTTTTTTACCTGCCAGATATAAATTATTACTCTTCCTTTGTGAAAGCCTAAAATATAGACATATATGTCAAAAGCTCTGCAGGCTTTTGGAATGTTCTTAAACTTAATATCAGGAAAGCATTAAGTTCTACTTTCTATTTAAACAAAGACTTTTGACAGCTGAGCAGCACATCACCTCCAGGACACATTCAAACGCATGGTTTATTGGGTGGGGCACAATTACATTTGCTCTACAGAGTGAACCCCTCTACTAGAGATGTTAGGGCAAATATGAATAAGGTGAGAGGAAGTACATCAGACTAAAGGAACCCACATGCCTCATTTTATAGTGATGGTTTGAGTGTGCTAGTTACTTGGCACCAGTCAAGAAATAAAGAGAGACCAGTGAAGACCCTGAAGAAGGCTACATCCCACAGCTTCTCCTATTTGGTGCAGCACTTGTTTGGCATAGGGTAGCATGGGGAATCAGTCATCCCCATCTGAGTGGATGGACTTAGAGTGTTACTTGCATCAGTCAGAAGTGAGTTCAAGTGCAAAAGAATAGGAAGATGCTCACTGACAGATCAGGATTTTGTAAAACAGATTTAACTAGTTCTGTACCACATTCCCTTGTTCCTTTGAGAAAATTCATTGACTTGTTTTTGTAAGATACTTTTCTCACCCATGATATATGTCTTATACTTTTCTGAATCTTAATTCTCAAGATTTCATAATTTACCAAGTTAATAGTGTGATTAATTTATATTACAAATCAAGCTAGGAGCTAGTGTCAATCAAAAAGGATAGTGTTTTTAAATACCACAGTGTAAGTAGTTTTTATTTCTCCTTCATTTCTTTTCTTTTTACCATTAAAATGTCATTCTGATTATGCCTCATAAACTTTTGCCTTTAGAAGTTAATTTACTGTAAAGTTGTCATTTCAGCTTTAACAGTAATTAAAAGTACAAACTTGTAATGTAATAGAAAATGATATAATCCTTATGCTGAGAAAGAAGACATCCTAGGGAAGATGTTGGCATTCGTGAGAATAGGACTCCAGAGAAGAACTGGTCATATTGTCAGAACAGTAAATTAAGCCAGCCATTTAATATAAATGTTAATTTTAAACTAGAACCCTTAGTTTTTCACTTTCAGGTACTGTTTTAAAAGGAGACCTTCCCACCGTCAGACTGAAAGAATGTCAATGTAATCTTTGAGTTAAGGTCCAGATTTATCAACAATAGGCTTTTTCTTCTCACCACTAGCCTAAGGTCACTTCGTGGGTGTGTTGGAATTAAGGCTTGCCAGACTGCACTTTCTTGTTAGTATTTTCATCTCTTACTTGTCATGTGAATCCAAAGCAAAATTAATACGTGAGTCTTGTATTTGGTCGATCTTGATTTAAAAGCTATGGACTATCACTTCACGTTACATCCACTAGCCGAGATAGGAAAAACCCAGTTGATGCAGCCGTTGGATGAGTACATTGAGAAAGCTGCTTTGCTCATTTATTTGTTGACTAATTGCAAAGGCTAGAAATTATCAGAAAAGACTGATTTCAGACTTAGTCACCCCTTTGAGAGTACACAGACATATGCACAAGCACATAGAGATGTACACAAGGTCAAGCACTTACCAGTATTTGCTGTTCCAACAAAACATTCCTAGTATTTTGTTCTCCACTATATTAGAATAATCATTCCAAGAAATAGGTATTTTAGTTAGTACACAGTTTATATAAATGTGACTTTAAAATTTTGAAAACTCTTTTTTTAACATCTTTATTGGAGTATAATTGCTTTACAATGGTGTGTTAGTTTCTGCTTTGTCACAAAGTGAATCGGTTTGAAAACTCTTGATGCTTTGATATCAAGCGAGTTCCTGGTTTGTAATTGTTCTAGCCCGCCTTTCCTTCTGCACTGACTGCTGACTCAGCTGAGAATGTAATGAAGAGACATACTCAAAACTACCTTCATTGTAGCCGTTGAGCAAATATTTCCTTCTTTAATATGCATGTGCTCTCTTGCAGTTTGTGATGTCTGGCTGGGGTACCGGTTATTCCTTTCGATGTGAAATTGTTGACTATTCACGCTCGCCTACAGCATTGAGGGTAAGTTTCTTTTTGGAGAAACTTGTAACACAAAATCAACGTTAAAACTTTTTGGACTCTATTTGTAAACACTGAATGTGAAATCAGAATGAGTAAGTGACTCAATTATCAGAATATATGTGTTGAGAGAAAAAGCTAAAAATTACAAGAAAAAAAATCAAAGAAATTCAGGTGTGTGATTTTCTGTAAAATGAAAACTGGTGCTTTTCTTTGTGAATTTCTTGGATTTAAAAGTAAATTTATGTCTGGTTCTTCAAAAAACAGAATTACCATATGATCCAACAATTCTACTTCTGGGTATATACCTAGAAGAATTGAAAGCTGGGATTCAAAGAGAGATTTGTACGCCAGTGTTCACAGGATTCTTCAAAAGATGGAAGCAACCCATATGTCCATCAGCGGATGAATGGATAAACAAATAGTGGTATATACATACAATGGAATATTTTTCAGCCTTAACAAGGACGGAAATTCTGACAACTGCTACAATGTGGTTGAGCCTTGAGGACATTATGCTAAGTGAAATAATCTAGGTACAAAGGGGCAAATAAATACCGTATGATTCTGTTATACGAGGTACACAGAGTAATCAGATTCAGAAATAGGAAGTAAAATGGTAGTTGTCAGGGGCTGGATTCACCAACGGGGACTTACTGTTTAATGGATACAGAGTCTCAGTCCTATAAGAGGAAAAGAGTTCTGTGGATAGACGGTGGTGATGGTTGCACAAGAATGTGAATGTACTTAATGCTACCAAACTGTACACTCTAAAATGGTTAAGATCGTAAATTTTATGTAATGTGAATTTCGCCAAAATTAGAAAAAATAAAATTTTCTTCCATGTAAAAATAAATAAATTCATATCTATGTGTGTTTCTGCAGATGGCACGCACCTGCTGGCTTTATTACTTCTCCAAATTTATTGAGCTCTTAGATACTGTGAGTATATAATCACCACATTTGGTAAATGTTTGATGTTTCAATGAAAGCAATAAACTGTGAGCGTACAGTTGTCTCATAACTTTGGTTATCTCTGTTCCTCAGGCAGACCTCATATTATCTTTTACTTTTTATTATCAGTTATTTTAGAGAATAGGATAAACTTATTTTTCAGTCTTTTGCAAATGCCAAAAGATTTTCTTCTATATGAACCACCTGGTTAAGATAAGAATGTAACTAACACATATACTACAAAGCTATGTCTCTATATAGATGGATGACAAGTTGTTTTGTGAAGTAAGTTCAAGAAGCAAAGAGCAGAGAATATGTTGCCTTTGGTTCTTTATAGCAAAGCACTGTGTCATCCATACTCCTTTAAGAAGATAAATGCTTCAAAATTCATAAACTTACACTAGAATGTCAGCTTATCCCTGGAATATCAGTAATTTGGGTAACATCAAAACTATTTCCATCTGCCTTTCTGAAGTCCATGTTTACTGGTCTTCTCCCTTCCTGAGTATCAACTCTGACTTTGAGTGACTAGGCCTGGGAGAAGCAAATGCCATGGATTAGGGTCCATGATGAGAGGAGAAAGCCATGCACCTTTATTTCCAGAAACAAAGGAAAGCTGGCTATTTATTTTGTTTTTGTGGCATGTGGCTCTTATTCATCTGGAATCAGTTCGGGGCCTAAGACTGACACGTGTTTTCTCTCTTCAGAATATATACCACTACATTTCTGGTAGCAAATTTCAATATGCTTTACCTTCTCAGCTGGCTACGCATAATGTTAGAATTAGAAAGGAGAATTTAGTGAGTGTAGAATCCAGTGGTTCTCAAACGTTAGCATGCATTAGAATCACCTGGAGGACTCATTAAAAACACGTGTGCTTGGATCCCACCCGCAGAATTTCTGATTCAGTACGTGTTCGATGGGGCTCAAGAATTTGCATTTCTCTCAAGTTCTCAAGTGCTGTTATTGCTGTTGGTCCAGGGTCCACACTTCAAGAACCCCTGCTGTAGTGCAGTGGTTCTCAAACGCTGTGGTGCTGGAGACCTAACTGCGTTAGGAAACAAAAACCTGGGCCCTGCCCCCAGAGATTTGGTGTCAGATGGTCTGGAGTTAGAGACCAGGCATGGTTATTTAAAAACAAAAAACAGACCTTCCTGGTCACTGTAATATGCAAACAGGGTTGAGAACCACTGACCTAGCCTGGAGCATTAAATCTGAAGAGAAATGGAAGCCAGAAAGTTACAAGACTTGTCCAGAGGAACACCACTGCTGACTAGGACCTAGGACCCCAGATTGCTGGTTTATGGCTTTTTCTGTTGCACCGTGTTGCCTTCCTCCACATGCATAAGCAAAAGCATTTTGACTTCATTGTTCCTGCTTTGCATGTTCTCAGTTTCAGCTTCCATAAGGAAACTTGCTGCTCTGTGTTCTTCCCTGAACCACATTTCTCAACTACTCTTAGGAACGCTTTTGTTTCTGCTACTCTGTTTAGTCCTGTACTAGAAGTCTAACTCATCACTGGTCTTCTGCATTTTGAATATTTTTGAACATTTAATTCTGCTTTTGAATATGTTTTTGAACCCCCCCTCCACAAAGCCTTCCTCTTCTACCTCTTTGTTTGTCGTTTCTGTAAACCACTGGAGACATTCAATCTGGATGGTGCCTCTGTTGCCTTTCTCATTTTTCCTAAGCTGCTTTGCTTTCTTTTCCACCCTACTTCCCCAATTAACTCTTCAAGTATTTCCCTTTTCCTCTTTCTTTAATAATAATTTGCTAACTTCAGATTTGCTACAAGTCCTCTTTTAGTTTGCTTAATCCCTTATCTAACTTGGTAGGATGTGTTAGTTAGGGAACAGTGTAGAAATTCAGTCCTAGGACTTAAAAGTCTCTGCTTCCCCATATATTTCAAAATCCACATGGGTTTTTTTTTTTTAAACCAGTAACGTTTTTTCAGTAATTTTTGGTCATATTCTTCACTTTATATCTTTGATTTTTAAATCTTCATTCAATATCTTTTCACCTTTTTATTGATTCTTGCATGACTAGGCATCGTACCTAAGTTCTCTCATACTTATTAGCTTTTGAGCTGCCTCTTGGAGAATCAGCTGCTTCTACAGGCATTCTGTAAGGCAACTCTTTCAAAGCACATTACAACGTGGAATAGTTTGCACTTTGCCAATAGTTTTGTAACACTAGATAAATTATTGCATGATTTTATATGAACTTGATTTTCTTTAAATTATTTCAGATCTTTTTTGTTCTGCGTAAGAAAAATAGTCAAGTGACTTTCCTGCATGTCTTCCATCATACCATCATGCCATGGACCTGGTGGTTTGGAGTCAAATTTGCCGCAGGTAGCCAAGGGAGAGTTGGGATCATGTGTTACAATTGATTACGTTTCTGTATGCTATAAGCATAAATCCTGTCCTTAAATGTGATTTAAAAGAATCTCAAAACATCAAAGAATCACTTTGATCAAACTTCTGACTTTCATTAATTATCTGAAACATAAACATAGGACTCCTAACTAGATCTCCCCTCCACCTCCCAATACTCTTTAATATGTAAGACCTTTGGGTATAGTCTTCTACACATATCCTTTAGTTGTTTTGTTTGGATTTTATTCTTGTCCTATATAGTTCTATAACTATTTTTAAATAAATAATTAACAAACAAATAAAATGACAAAATCCTTGGTTTTATAGGAATATAGCTAGATAACTTATTCCTTGTATTTCCAGGAAGTTAGAATGTTTATCTCAAGTTCCATGTCTTCTTTGCTTTCAAATTTCCGAAAACTGATACACATCCCAATCCCTAACAACTCTGTAAAGATGTGTCAAATTGCAGTTTCCCACCTTCCCTAAACATCCTACCATAGTAAAGGATGTTTTGATATTGTTTTTTAGGTCAAAAATAGTTTAACTCAAAAGCTTGGCAAACAGGTTCTTTAGTTGGTTTTGATTTTATGCTTCTGAACATCTAGAATATGAGAAAACAGAAAGGTAAGTAATTTTACCTATCATAAATTTTTAAATAAGTGATATCCTGAAGGATATAGTCTTACTAGCAAAAATTGTTTGGGGTATTTATGTATGCTAGTTTCTTCAATTTAAGAAGTCTTCATGTAAGCCTGCAGCTCATACTAGACAAAGCTTTAACATTTCCGTGAAGAGCTTACCTCTATTGGGTATTCTGACTTGGTAAGACTAAAAGGAAAGAGAAACCACAACTGAGGAACTCTTGTTTGAGTTTTAGACTCTCTAGGCATGGGGAAAAATTCTGCATGTCTCAGAGCATGAGGGGACATGGATAAGCCAGTGGCTAGAAGAAGATGGCAGAACCTAGGGGAGCTGGAAGGGCTGTCCCTACCTTGGCCTAAGGGCATCAGATTTTCCAGCATGTAAAGTAGCTCCTTGCCCCAAATTGGCATTTATCTGTTGAGGATTTTTTTTAAAGGAAATGTAGTTGTTTTTCTTATAATGTATATGTGTTAATTTAAAAATTTAACTCACATTATAACAAGATAGTCTCATCTGTGTCCATTTTACAATTGAAGGTAGTTATATTATTTAATCTCCATTATTTTTCTTTGCTTTCTGTGTTTTTATTTTCTCTCACGTGTATATTGTGCCTCTCAGTTCTTTCTACAGTGGCATTTCTTAACACTATTTTTTTTGGTGAAAATGAGAAAATACCTAAACATCCAGTAATAGAATGGTTATGATGTCTTGTGTTTATAGTTGTGAAATGCAAATGATATTGAAAGACATTTAGCTCAAACTTTTGTTAAGAAGCTTGGCTCCTAAATTATCAGAAATAGATGGCTATTCTTACTATTCTGTTTTTAAAGTATGCTAGACAAGGTGTTTTCACACCCTTAGAACGAACTTATTCAGATTTCTTCCCTGAGACCAGATTATTCTATTACAACACTGAAAAATAAATATAGATTAAAAATATATAGGAAGACAATACCCCAAAAACAGTGATTTAGAGAAATCGACACAAAAGTGGTCTCCCTCTCCTTCTTTATCCATCTCTGCATTTTCTAATTTTTCTAGTTTGAATATCTGTTGGTTCTATAATGGGAAAAAATAAATTTTATTTGAAGAATAGAGTTGAGCATTTTTCTAGTTTCTCTCTTTGAGTCCATTGATAGTCTGGTTTCCATTTAAAAAACAAGCAATGCTTTCAATAATGAACATTAAAACATATAATATTCCTCAATTTTTCAATGTTACCATGTACATTAAGCACTTTGTAGTGGATTCATTGTCCACACCTCAATTCCCCGTCGGCTTTACAAAATGTAAGTGGTAGAAAATAATGTTTTCTTCTCTCTCATATGTTCCATGAGTTGGCACTTCTGCTCAGTCTCATGTGTGGAACCTAGTAAACCCTTGTACAGCACACCTGGTATCTATTCAGTGACAAGCACAGCAACAAGAGCTGAGGTATTCCCAGAAGTGTGGTGTGGCATTGGCTTTCATTCCTAGAATAAAACTGTCCAGTTTAAACTGTCCTTTCAAAAACTTGAGCACAGCTGATCTCTATCTAGTATTTAATTTCCTGTTTGCCTGTGGTACTCCTCCCTGGGATAATAGCAATCCACCTTTTCTTTTGAACGTGATGAAAATATTTCTGAGGCAGGTTTTTATATTAATTATGTATATACTCCTTCCCAGAGATATGGAGAGTTGTGATAATTACCCAGGTGGCTCCTTTATTTTTTTCCAAAGCAAAGGAGTAAAATGTGATGGTACTAATTATAATTCATCCTGAGATGTTTGCTTTTCAGAACTATTATGAAGAAGAAAACAAGCTTAGAAAATACTTTATTAGAAAAGCCTTCCAAAGAAGATATGAAAAGCATTACTAATTAAAATGTGATTGTTCTGTGAACAAACATTAAAATAACTTATCAGAAAATAATCATTACTAGAGAAAATAAGCAAGTTAATTTGATTTGATAGCTTATTTTGATCAGTAACCCTTACTGAACACTCTTAACTACACGAGTGCTTTGTTAAATTCCTGTCCGTAGGAGCCTCATTTTAGGACATTTAAATGGTGAAAGTTTCTGAGTGGAAGATAGAACGCTTGACCAAAAAATGGGAGAGGTGTCTTAGTGAGAAAGGCTCAGTCTAATGTAGTTCATTATCAAGCATGAAATAGATTTCCTGTGTATATGTAATGGTGAGACAAATGGACTTGAGAGGTATTTGGCTTGTCCCCATGTTAAGCAGCTTGACTCCTAATCTATTCTATTTTTAAATTAGCCTAGAAAAGGTGTTTTCATACCATACTAATTTATTTATTCAAGTTTCTTTTGGGAAATAAGACTAGTCCAAATGTAAATAATAAAAGCTGGGAGGTTGTTAATAAGCTTCATTAATTCAGTTTCTTCTGACTTGAAATTTGTGATAATTACAGGATTAGCTGAAATTTGATTTACTTAGGAAAGTTTATGAAGCACAGTATAGCATAAAAGAGACTTTAGGGGAATATTTAAACTACTTAAAAGTAATTATTTAAAACAGGTATTTTAAGGGTGTACTTTGGCAGTGGTAGTATTTAGAAGAATCTAGCATTGCTGCAATTATGAATGATTTTTTAAAAAAATAATTATTTCTTCCATGAAACAATTTTTATGACATTTCTCCTTAGAAGATTGTGGTTGAAGTAATAAATTTGTATTTTGCTTTAAACTTTCTATAACTCATAGTGTTCATGGATTCAGTCCTTCCTCTAACATAGGCAAATCTGTGAGGTTTTGCTTA
The DNA here is from genome assembly GCF_963455315.2 of Globicephala melas. Classification (NCBI taxonomy): domain Eukaryota; kingdom Metazoa; phylum Chordata; class Mammalia; order Artiodactyla; family Delphinidae; genus Globicephala; species Globicephala melas. The sequence goes on along the minus strand of NC_083316.1, from coordinate 47,408,111 downwards.
ATTTCTGAAATTAAAGAATATTAGAATAAATAAAATAGCATATTTTGGAGAAAAATTTAAATTCTAGGTCAGCATTACTAAGCTGAATCAGGCTGTGCATAAAGAATGAAGATTCTTCAAGATTGTACATCTTAGGAAAGAGACACTAGGGAAGAGTTTTGGTTTTTTTCCCTACCATCAACTGAACACTCTGTTACCTCTTCCACTGTACTACTGATCCAGCTAAACACAATTGTAACAATCTTTGCTTATATTCCCCCCAGGGTCCTTTTCTTCTATTCTAAATTGAAAGTGATCAGTGGGAGATGTGGTGAGATCAGAAGAGGAAAACCAGGATAGGAAGGCACAATTGATAATAGTCAAATAGAAGCAGTAAGGAAAGATGATTAACAATTAATAAATGTTTATTTTGGAAAAACAATGATTGATTAAAGCAAACTTAGCACAGCTTGGTAATGAAAGCCAGTGGTTTTACTGCCAAAATTTTGTGGCACTTGGACTTCCCTGGTGGTTCAGTGGTTAAGACTCCATGCTTCCACTGCATACTGCAGGGGAACGGGTTTGATCCTTGGTCAGGGAAGTTCCGCATGCCACGCAGTACGGCAAAAAAAAAAGAAAAAAAAAAAAGAAAAAAATTGTGGCACTAAAAGTATTGATGGAAAACTATTGAGAATGGAAAAAGTTAATTTGATTCCACACAATGTTATGTAAAATAATATTCTTAGTGGCTTTATTCATAGTAACCCAAATTGAAGATAACTCAAATGTCTTTTAATGGGAGGATGGATACATTGTGATGCATTCATATCACGTAATACTACACAGCAATAAAAAGGCAATCACATGGTTGAATCTTAAAAACAGTATGTTGATTGAAAGAAGGTAGCCACAAAGAATACATCCTGTGTAATTCTATTTATATGAAGTTTTGTAACAGGCAAAACTAATAGTTGATGATGGAAGTCAGAATAAAAGTTACATTGGGAGGAGTATGTCCTTGGAAGGGGCACATGGGAACTTTATGTGGCATCAGCAATGTTCTATATCTTGAATTTGGTGGTGGTAACAGGTGTATACATATGTAAAAAATCATCAAGTTGTACACTTAAGATTGGTGTACTTTGTGTGCTTTATATATGTTAATTCTCACTAAAAATGAATTTGATTACTATTACTTAGCAATATATTATATTTAAAAAGAAGTCAACTTAGTTTGTTAAAGTAACCAAATCATAAGACTGTTTTAAGGTTAAGATATCACAGAATAAAGTCATGCTAATTTATTTTACAAGATTTGTATTTTAGTTTTACTAACTGGATGTATTATCCAGCTCCCTCTAATTTTATAGCTATTTAACAATAGAGATATTTCATATATAGTTTTCTTCCTAATAAAATTAAAGAAATAATTATACTAAAATTTCAGTTCAGACACAAATATGTCTCATTTTAAGGAACAGTGCCCCTATTTTACAATATTTTTTTCCAGGTGGTTTGGGAACATTCCATGCCTTTCTAAATACAGCTGTACATGTAGTCATGTATTCCTACTATGGACTGTGTGCATTGGGACCAGCCTACCAGAAGTATTTGTGGTGGAAAAAGTATTTGACATCATTACAGCTTGTGAGTAATTAATTTTCTTTAAAACCAGATATGAAACTAAACTGGAGTCCCTTGTCTTCCTTACGAATGAGGATACTAACTAAAGAGCAAAGTTTACAAAACACAGGGATATAAATTGTCTGGCCTCTTATGGCATCCCATCATTGTCCTTTCTTTGTTATGTGAACTTTTCTCAGGAACTTTATTGAAAGCAAAGCCTATTTGGTAGCCAAGAGGCTCAGACAATTAAACTAGCGTGGGTATCTTTATACTATTTTATGCATTTATATAAAATAAAAATATTTATGTTCAAAATTATGTGAACCTCATTATACATAATATTAAATTAGAAGTTAGACATTCCATATTCTAGATCTAAATGACCTTGAGGGAATGTAACTTTGAGAGGATTATGAGCCTTTCTGTGTGCCTGCCTATCTAGTCCTAACATTTATAAGTCTATTTTTCCTCCAACTAGTAAAAGTACTGTGGGAATTAAAGGTGTAGAATGGTGGTGTAATATACATATTGACAAAAGTGACAACACCCTAAATAACTAACCATAAGGAAATGAAGAAGTAAATTATTCTAATTCCTGCTTGGGAATATTACAAAGTCATGAAAATTATTCACGAATCCTTTTTTTTTAAGCATTTTTTATGATTGTAAAGTAATATGTCCTCATTGCAGAGAAATTAGAACATCTATACTGCATATAGAATTTTTTAAATTAATTTATTTATTTTTGGCTGTGTTGGGTTTTCGTTTCTGTGCGCGGGCTTTCTCTAGTTGCAGCGAGTGGGGGCTACTCTTCATCGCGGTGCGCGGGCTTCTCATTGTAGTGGCTTCTCTTGTTGCGGAGCACAGGCTCTAGAGGCGCAGGCTCAGTAGTTGTGCCTCACGGGCTTAGTTGCTCCGCGGCATGTGGGATCTTCCCAGACCAGGGCTCGAACCCTGTTTCCTACATTGGCAGGCAGATTCTTAACCACTGCGCCACCAGGGAAGCCCTGCATACAGAATTTTGTATCAGGCTTTTTTTTCACTTAACATACTCTTAAATGTTGTAGAAACTTTTTAATAATGTGGAAAAATACTTATATAGCAAAAAGAATACATGTTGTTCATTATTTTTTCAAATATGTTGATAATATTTACACAAACACACCTGCATAGAATGTTGAGGATGCTGCTTACACTTTCTAAGGTTTCATTTTCTCGTCTGCAAAATGAGAGGAATAATTGTATCTACCGCACAGGAATGTTCTAAAAGTTCCTTAAGATAATGCAAGGAGGGCTTCCCTGGTGGTGCAGTGGTTGAGAGTCCACCCGCCAATGCAGGGAACACAGGTTCGTGCCCCGGTCCGGGAAGATCCCACATGCTGTGGAGCAGCTGGGCCCGTGAGCCATGGCCGCTGAGCCTGCGCGTCCGGAGCCTGTGCTCTGCAACGGGAGAGGCCACAACAGTGAGAGGCCCATGTACCACAAAAAAAAAAAAAAAAAAAAAAAGATAATGCAAGGAAAGCTGATGATTATAACAGGAACAATGTGAAAATCTTAACTATGGTTATAACAGGATACATTGTGGGTATTTTTTTTTATGTATAGATTTTTTAATTTATTTTTATAGATTTTTATTTTCCAATAGATTTTTATTTTCCAAAATTTCCACAGAACGCATGTTGCCTTTTAATCATGAGAAAAAATATATCCAAAAAATCTGGATGTTAGCCCAAAACATGTCCCTTTTAAGACTGTGTAGAATGTTCTAGAACACAGAGCCCTTGGGCATCGCTAGGAGGGTCACCAATGCCCTCTCACTCCTTGCAGATTCTCTGCTGCAGTTGGCAGATAGGATGTATTTTTTATCTATGACGGTGGAGGACCGGTGGCAGATATGAGGACTTAGCGATGCTTTGGCTCCTACAAAATAAGCGGGGCTCTAATTAGAATGTTTTTATTCCCCTCCCCACCAATGGAAATATCCAGTCTACCAACAGGACAGAATGTTTGAAATCAAACTGCCCTAGAAAATTAGGCCATAAGGTAGTGGTCCTGTATGCATTTCATCGGTCAAGGACTCAAGTCAGAGACTGATGGTTCTCTGAGTGTGAAAGGGCTGCTGCACTGCCCTGCTCCAGGGACATTTGCATAGCTCCCCCTGGAGCTGTGCACTTTGGCAGGACTGAATAGTAGTTCCAAATTCCCATCTGCATTTTGACATTGTTCCACCCACTGTCATTCCCATAGAGGCTAGATTGAAAGATAAAATTCCCTGTCCAACAGTAGCCTGGATGTGGTTGGAGAGTGTTTAAACATAAGCAGACAAAGAATGCATTAAATAATTGCTCCATTGTGACTCTTCGTAGCTAAACAATACTTTTCATTCTTCCGTCTGTTAGGTCCAGTTCGTTATTGTCACTATACACATAGGCCAGTTTTTTTTCATGGAGGATTGCAAGTACCAGTTTCCAGTCTTTCTGTACATCATTATGAGTTACGGGTGCATCTTTCTGCTGCTCTTTCTCCATTTTTGGTACCGTGCTTACACCAAAGGTCAGAGGCTACCCAAAACAGTGAAAAATGGAATCTGCAAAAACAAAGATCACTGAAATTCAAGCACAGCATAAATCTATGAATAAGACTGATATCTTGTCTTCCTTGACAATCAAGAGATATTTCCATGTGCAGTGCATTTTGTATATTTTTCAAAACTAAGAGCTTGTATTTTTATGATAAGTTATTGGGGTTTCTGATATTTGAGAGCCCAAAGCTCCCAGATAACAGTCTTCTGATAATTAGAGCCTAAAGCAGCCAGTTTTTCAGCTGCTTTTAAACCTAATCTAAAGGTTTTATTTAACACATTTTGTTAGCTTGAAAGAAGGATGTGAAACAGTAGAGTACTCTTCAAAGAAGTCCAGTATAGATGAAAAATATCGTTAGATATTTTGAGCACGGACAGAGATCCATGCCGTACAGTAGATTCCTTCTGCCGGGTCTGGAAACCTTTAACTGTGGGCTCTGGCTTTGTTGCTTGTTGACTATATTCAGAAGACACTGTATTTACTCTAAACTTAAATTCCCATTCTAAAGAGCTAATAGGGCGAACGTTCAGTGTATTTTTGATCAGTTATCATTTAAAATCACTAATGGTAATTTTTAATGGATCTTTTGAGTAGCCGGCACCAGTTTTGCTTGTAAGACTTCCTCACAACGCTTTTGTTGTGTAAACTGTTTAAAAGTGACAATCCTTTAGGGTAATACATTGATGCACTTGAAACTAAGGTTAAGTTATTATTTTGAAAACAAGGTGATTTGTTCTGATGGCTTAATGAACACTTTGCTATCACCGTTTTGCAATGAACTTTGTATATTTCGGGAAAGAGGTGAATTTATCAATGGAAAAAATAGTTGTCTGTGGTGTTGTCATGTCACTTTCTCATATCATGGTTTAAAGGATTATCTTGGTTAAATATATATTGGTTAGATGTGTAAATGTTCATATCACTGGCACACACTAAATGATTTTAGACCACCCAGGGATGGGTTAAGGGTGGCTTGTGAAGCAACTGGAAGCAAATGGTGGCACAGAGATTATCCAGGCAAGATTTGGTGACAAGGGTCTCTCTCATAATGAGAGAGAGCAAGAGAGAGACTGTATAATAGTTATTGTTATAGATTCACTGCATGGAAAAATATTTTCCAGAATTATGAATTAATTAACAGCCTGGAATTCTTTTTCTCAACCTTATAAACTATATAATGAGGGACTGAAATTCATTCTGCATAGCTCTCATTTCTTTAAAATTGCTCCTTTCTAAAAGTCATATTTTCTTGTTGGAGAACCCAACTACTGATCAGTAGAGTTTTGCCCAAGAAACAGCAATATTTGGACATTTCTGAATTTTTCCACAGTGTTTTTTTTTCTTGTTCTATTTTACTTGATTTTGAAGGATTGCTTATGCTTGTATGACTGTAAGCAGTTAGTACCCCAGTAATTGTGTAACACACAGTGATACTTACTGTACAATAAAGGCTGAGTTTTTACCAACTGTAAACTCCTAGAGGTAGGTGTCTCCCTCCTAATCCATTAATCTGTACCATGGCCTTTTCTCTTCACACTCAGCAAATTAGTAAGGTTATTTGCCTTTAGTGACTTCACTCGCTTACAATATGAGAATTTGAGGGTTGATAAAAGGGGAGATTTCATTTTTTTTTAATAAATAGTAAAGAACAGGAGAGCAAAGCTAAAAGAAACAGCAGCTCTAATTTATTTCTCTGTGAGAGTCTCAGGGTTCCTTAAGTGTTTTCCTGTTTTTCTCTTCAAATCCAACCAGTGCTAAAATGAGGAGGTACGGTAGATGCTGTTACACATACACACAATTCCCAAAGACCCCAGTAGGGTAAAGACCAAAAGGAAGCAAAACTAAAAGAAGAGAAAACAGGAGAGTTTGTTTCTTCTCTTGCATACTTTCTGCCCTGCACTGTACAACCCCTCCTTGTCTCCGTGTAGTCTTTAAAATGTTTGCTGTGCCTGTGAACTAACAGCAACATGTGACAGAATCACATTCTACATTATATGAATAGGAGTGGAGAGCTAGAATGTTACATGAAAAGAAATCACAGCTGGCAGAGGTAACCTCCGTATGAACAGCAGCAGATTAGAATGGGTATCACTGGATGTAGGATTGGATGGGCCTTGTTTTATTAAACAGCTCTGTGGGTCACATAGAGTTTCTGCTGGAGTTTCATCCCACTTTCCAGGACTTCCTTGCCTTTGGGTTTGCTTACCTAACAAATAAAAAGGCCAAAAGGCCAGCTGCAAAATCTGGCTTATGACATAAAGCTCTATGAATCCTTTAGAACCTATATCTATATTACAAATAAATGCAAATGTAAAATTTTAAATATCTGTGGGACATTGCCATTTTACAGTCTTAATTGAGTAGAATTCTTAACTGAGCAAACTACATTGTTACATAAATTATAAGATTATGATGTTACATTTCTTCAATTATCCCTTATCTCTGTTAACTACTTTTAACGACTGTGGAAAACTCTGTGGATACTGTCAAAGTTTGGGTTTGGTTTTTGGTGTGTGTATTATAATAAATTTGTGGTATCACATGCACATGTGTGTGTCTTTCATTTTGGAATCTAACTGCATGTGTTTGCGTGGATGGATGGTTTTTAATATGAATATTCATTTAACCAAATCATTTTACACATTTGTTGTACACTTGTTATGTTCAGAGCCCTGTGCTAGACATTAGAGTGATACAAAATACAAAGATGCCTCCCGCATAGTTGGGACCTCCTGGAGCTTGCATGCTGGCAGAGGAGATTATGTTACAGGGAAGTATATGATTGTTACCCTATGATTGAAAGTCGTGGCACTTAGCAAGCAGGTAGGCTCCATGAAGGTATTTAAATTTGGGTCATGTATTTAAGATGTACAGGTTGTCAAAATGGGGAGTGGGTTAGTGGGCAAGGTGTTCTAAGTGAAAAGCAATAACAACTCAAGGCCCAGGGGAAGGAAAGCATTAGGAAAGTGTAGGGAATGGCCAACAGACCAGATTGAGCGAGGCACCTGTAGGTGTCACAGAGAGATGAGGCCAGTAGGGAGGAGGGCTCTGACACTGGAGATGTGCTGCTGCAGCATCCGCCCTTGATGCCTCAGGCAAATAGGAGCCTTCAAGGATTTGGGGGAGAGGAGAGGTATGACCAAAGTGGTACCCTAAGAAGAGTCACCTGGTAGGGTGGTGTGGAGGCATGAGACACTAAAGGCAGAGATAAATTAGTTGATTAGGGTGAGGGGAAGAGAGCTGGAATGTGTGACTGCAAAGAAAGAGGCTGATGTGAGAGAGCTTCTGATGGGAGAGTTGAATCTGGCAACTGATTGACCAAGGATGAGATGTGCTGCACAGTTCAGAGAAGCAGTGTGGGAGTGTGGAAAGGAGGTTGAATCTGAAGCTGTGAGGCATGGATATTAGATGCCAAGCGACCTTGAACAAGCCAGTTAACCTCTCTCAGCTTGTTTCTTCATCTGTAAAACGAGAATAATAGTACAAGTTCTCCTGGCTGGATTGTTGTATGGTTTAAATGAGATCATGTATTTAAAAGCCTTCTGTAGTAACTGGTGAAAATATGAAATAACATAAGCACAAAGAATACAGATCTACCAGACTTGAGTGGGGAGGAAAAGAAGGTGGATCCTTACCCAAGGGAGACCAAGGGTTTTGGTACCTCCACTTCAGGACGTAAGTATATGTGTTGATTGGGGAGGAGGTGGGGACAAAAGTTTTTCTAGACGTTTCCAGCAGATGCAATCACAATGCAGCAGGCTCACAACTGGTCCTGTAACACCAGCCTGCCCCAGAGAGAAGACCAGAGGGCTCTTACTTTTATGTGGCTACCTGGGTGTGGTCATGGCTTTCACTGACACCTGGTATCAGGTCAGGCTGTACTTGCACATATGGCCCAACCATCTTTACAAACTGCAGCACGCTTATCATCTAAAAGAGCATTTGTTCCTATATTTAAGCTGCAGCATTTTGAAAATATTGCTGTACCTTGTGTATATTCTAAAGCCGACAGGATTCAGTTAATTTAGGGGACAGTGTGGTTACTAAGAGAGAAGTCTTGGTACAAGGTAGTATTGGCTTCAAGTGCCCAGGCTGCCCAAAGGGACATTCTGTGCTTAGTACTTACAACTTCAGTAGGCATGATGTAAGCATCTGACTACCTGAATCTGAAGGCCGTGAGCACAGACCTGCTGCCTTCTATCTTAAAAGCTGCACGAATCTTGGTCAGCGTGTCTTCCGCTTGCTTTGTGTTATCGTGCCCATGAATCTTTTCCTTTCTTTCTTTTTATTGTGCCAAATATCCTACTTCAGGCCCAAATAGTTTTGCCCAGATGAGAGAATTATCCTTGGTCTTTTTGCATTTTGACGGACTATAAGAACCTTGTATCCAACTAGGCTGCTTTCATGGAGGGGAGCTTGGTGCAGTGGCTGAGAGCACTGACTCTGGAACCAGCCACCTGGTCAGAACCTGGCTCTGTCACTTATGAACTGTGTGACCCGGACGACCTCTCTATCTTAGTGTCCCCACTGAAAGTAGGAACCCTGGCACTACTTCCCTCATCAGTTCATTGTGGAGATTAGATGAGTTAATAGAGGGAAAACTTTTAGGGCAGTGCCTTCCTGCTGGTTCAGGCCAAAAACCTGAGTCATCCTCAACTCCTCTTTCTCACTCAACATCAAAGGCTTCCTCTTAAAGTATCGCCAGAATTTGACCACTTCTGGGCCCTCATCATGTCGGCCTGGATTTCTGAAATAGCTTCCTCTCTAACTCACTGCTTCTGCCTTTGCCTCTCTACAAGGCATTGTCCACAGAGCACCCAAAGTCATCTCTTAACATAAATTGATCATGTCACACTTACACTCAAAACCCACCAATGGCATGTGATTTCACCCAGAGAAAAAGCTGAAGTCTCTACAGTGGTCTACAAGGCCTTCCATCGTCTGTCTCCCCTGCCATTGCCCCTCAGTCCTCATCTCCCACTTGGCTCCCTGTGGCCCAGCCACACTGGCCTCCTTGTGTTCACTAGACTGTATGAGGCACATTCCCATCTTAGGCCTCAGGGTTTAGCTTTTGCCTCTGCCTCGGGGGCTCTTGCCCTTGGCTAAACCCCTCATTTCCCTCCAATCTTTGCTCAGATCTTGCTTTCTCAGTGAGGCAGGCCCTGCCTGCCCTGTTTACTATTGCAACTGGCACTCCTCTTTGCCTTGCTCTCTCTTTTTTTCCATACAGCTCTTATTACCTTCTAACATGCTATACAGTGTGCTTAGTTATTATTTATATTATTTATTGACTGTCTTTCTCATTAGAAAATAACCTCCTTGTGGGTAGACATTTTTGTCCGTTTTATTCACTGCAAGTGCCTAAAACAACGGCTGGCATATTCCAGGAACTCAAAAAATTGGTATTGAATGAATGCACGAAACACCAAATAGGTGTTTGCTATTGTTACAGGTTCTCTTCCTCTGCTCACTTTTTACTGACTTATTCATTCATTCAACAACAGGTTTTTTTTAAAATAAATTTATTTATTTAATTTTGACTGTGTTTGGTCTTCGTTGCCGCGTGCGGGCTTTCTCTAGCTGTGGCGAGCGGGGGCTACTCTTCGTTGTGGTGTGCGGGCTTCTCGTTGTGGTGGCGTCTCGTTGCAGAGCACGGGCTCTAGGCGTGAGGTTTTCAGTAGTTGTGGCATGTAGGCTCAGTAGTTGTGGCTCACGGGCTCTAGAGCACAGGCTCAGTAGTTGCGGCGCATGGGCTTAGTTGCTCCGCGGCATGTGGGATCTTCCCGGACCAGGGCTTGAACCCGTGTCCCCTGCATTGGCAGGCAGATTCTTAACCACCGCGCCACCAGGGAAGTCCCAACAGTTTGTTAAATACCTAGTATGTAACAGGTTTTGTGCTGGACACTGAACATAAAAAACAAGTCAAATAATAGCAATCCCCACAGAGGTTTACACTTGGCTAGAGGGAGACAAACATGTAAACAAGTCAAGTGATCCAGCTGCAAAAGTGGTGGTTTTTAATCTGCATAATGTAGGGACACAAAGGAGAGAGAGTTCTCCCTGGCTGACGGCAGGACTTCAGAAAAGGCTTGAAAGAAGTGGTAGTATCGTATGACTCATGAAAGGTGAAGGCCTGTTTGTTAGACAGAAAATGAAGACAAGAGTGTGCCCAAAAGATAATTCCAGGCAAGAAAGGGAAAGAAATGGCCTGCATGAACTCGGACGAAATGTGTAAGGTGAACCCAGTGTTTCAGCTTCAAGAGTGCAGGCCCAGGACCAGGATTGACTGGGATTCAGGAAGAAGGAACACATGGTGAGTTGTTTTGGCCATGTTGAGTTTGAGGGATATCCCTCCATCAAGTCTTCTCCTTTTCCTCAGGCGGTAGTGTGATGACTGTTCTTTCAAGGAGCTAGGATGAGGAGAGGATAAAGGGTAGTAGGTAAAGAAATGAGGGATTGAGGGAAATTTTCTTTAAAGAAGAAGATGCATAAACATGTTTATTTCCTCTAGGGATGGCTTGAGGAGAAGAGTGAAAAGTTGCATAAATACAGTGGGGAATGGATGTGCCTAGCCACAGCCAGAGATGTCAAATATTTCCCAGCCTCCAGTAGAGCCCTGCTGAGTCTGGAGACCATACATCTGTAGTGGTCTCAATGTGCATAACCGTGTTAGCCCACAATCGTGTGGGCACTGAGAAGACTTGCACTGACCAAGGTGGGGATTTGCAAGAAAGATGCAGCAGGACAAGGAAGGGAGGATGTTGAGAATGCCAGTAAGAGCAGACAAAGTGATGCATTATGGGAGCTGAAATCAAGATTCTCAAAGGACAGTGGTGCTTACGAAGCTCCTTATGTGTCTCATGCGGTGAAATCCTCACAATATCCCTATAAGATAGGTACAATAAGCAAGATACAGGTAAGGAAATTGATGCTGATAGCATTTAAGTAACTTGCCCAAGATCATGCAGTTATGAAGTGGTAGAGCTGGTGTGAAACCAAATCTGTTTGATTTCAGAGCTCTTACTCTGAACCATTGTGCTGTAGGGCAAGGAGGGGTTGATGGAATAAGGGAGTGAACTGATTTGTAAGTTCAACTAGGAACGATGAAAACCCAAAATAACAGTTACTTAAACAAGATAGAAATTCTTTCTCATGTAAAGTTCCAGAGATGTGCAGTCAGAGCTGAGCTGGTTACACTATCGTATCAAAGACCCAGGAACATCCTATCTGATGACTCTGCTGTATGTGGCTTCCACTCCATAGTTATCTCATGATCCAAAATGGGTGTTGGAACTCCAGCCGTTATATACACATTTCAGCCAGCATGAGAGAGGAAGAGGATAAGAGAAGAACTTGATCTCTCCATTTAAGGACAAATAACAAAAGTGGTAACTCGTTGGCCAGAATTTAGTCACATGGGTCACATGTAGCAGAAAGTAATCCGGGAAGTGTAGTTTTTATTTTAGGTGACTCTATGTCAAGCTAAAACCAGAGATTATAACTATGACTATGGAAGAAGAAGGTGAATGGGCGAGGGATGTAGGCTGTGGTCAGAAATTCAAAGTGTGGAGGGAACACTGTATGGCTCTGGAAGTGAGAGACTGACATAGAAACTGTATGCTGGTTATTGGAATTGAACAGATGAGGAAGTGGTAGGCATGGGCTGGATGGGTTGTCCATGTGAATGTTGAAGAGCCTCACGATGATGAAGAATCTTGGGAAACTTCCCTGGTAGACCAGTGGTGAAGAACCCGCCTTCCAATACAGGGGACGCAGGTTTGATCCCCCATCAGGGAACTAAGGTCCCACATGCCATGGGGCAATTAAGCCCGCGCCACAACTACTGAGCTTGTGCACCTCAACGAGAGAGCCCGAGTGCTGCAAACTACAGAGCTCATGCGCTCTGGACCCCGCACACCACAACTAGAGAGAAGGCCGTGTGCCACAATGAAAGATCCCGTGCGCCTCAAGGAAGACCCTGTGTGCCATGACTAAGACCTGATGCAGCCAAAAAAATAAAAGAAAAATAAATAAATTTTCAAAAAAAGATGATGAAGAATCTTGGAATAAAGATTAGCCAGGTGACAAAGTGCTCTGAATAGGGAGGGGTATATGGCCAAGAAGACAATAGATGACGGTAATGAGAAAAGCAAAGTGATAAAAGCCTCAAAATCTGGGATGTGCAGGACTTAGGTTCTTTTTTAAAATAAACTTCACAATAGTTTTAGATTTACAGAAAAATTACATGGTACAGAGAATCCCATAAATGCTTACCCAGTTTTCCCTATTATTAACATCCTATAGGGACTTCCCTGGCGGTCCAGTAGTTAAGACTTCGCCTTCCAATGCAGGGGGTGTTGGTGTGATCCCTGGTCAGGGAGCTAAGATCCCACATACCTTGCGGCCAAAAAACCAAAACATAAAATGAAGCAATATTGTAACAAATTCATTAAAGATTTTTAAAATGATCCACATCAAAAAAAAATCTTATGTAAGTACGGTACATTTGTTACAATTAATGAGCCGATACTGATACATTACTATTAACTAAAGTCCATACTTTATTTAGACAGATTTCTTTAGTTTTTAACCTAATGCTCTTTTCTGTTCCAGGATCCCATCCAAGATACCACTGCATTCAGTTGTCATGTCTCCTTAGGCTCCTCTTAGCTGTCATAGTTTCTCAGGCTTTCCTTGTTTTTGATGACATTGACAGTTTTGAGGAGTACTGGTCAGGTATTTTGTAGAATGTGCCTCTTTTGGAATTTGTCTAATGTTTTTCTCATGATTACATGTGTTGTTAGGTTTTAGGAGGAAGACAATAGAGGTAAAGTATCATTCTTATATCATATCAAGGGTACATACTATCACCATGACTTTTCACTGTTGATGTTAACCCTGATCACCTGGGTGAGGTAATGTTACTCTTTTTTTCTCCTTTTATACTTTATTCTTTGGAAGGGAGTGACTATGTAGTCATACATACATAAATTCCAAATAATTCATGCAGATACTTTGCCCTCCCCTTGAGGGCAAAGTATCTGCATGAATTATTTGGAATTCTTCTGCCTGAGTCATTTACCTATTCTGTCCCACTTATTCATTCTCTCATTTATTTACAGTAGTATGGACTCATGAATATCTACTTTATACTCTTGGTTATAATTCTAATACTGCCTCATTTATTTTGTTGCTCAAATTCTTCCAGCTTTCACCACTGGGAGCTCTTCCAGGTGGCTCCTGTATCACTTTGACATATCTCTACTTCCTTACTTTCTGGCACTACAAGATGCTCCAGACTTATCTTGCATATTTCCTGCCCCAGTCCTGGAATCAGCCAATTCTCCAAGGGGCCCTGGTTCCTTTGACTGGAGAATGGTATTAGAAACCAAGAGCTGGCACCGGGTGTACTCACTGCTACTGGGATGTCATTGCTTCTAGACCCTATCACCTGACAGAGCAAGGACGTATATGTGTGTATACTAACCAGTGCATATGCATATATCTATAAATGTTTCTATAGGTAACCATCTGTATCTACATTAAGATAAGCATAAGTTCATATTAATATCTTCAATTCTTTTTTTTTTTTTTTTTTTTTTTTGCGGTACGCAGGCCTCTCACTGTTGTGGCCTCTCCCGTTGCGGAGCACAGGCTCCGGACGCGCAGGCTCAGCGGCCATGGCTCACGGGCCCAGCCGCTCCGCGGCATGTGGGATCTTCCCGGACCGGGGCATGAACCCGTGTCCCCTGCTTCGGCAGGCAGACTCTCAACCACTGCGCCACCAGGGAAGCCCTAATATCTTCAATTCTAATCCATTACTAAATGGATCACTCTAGCCTTTGCTCCTTGCTTATCTGTAACTGCTTCTGAGAAACCTTGCCCCAACGTCTGCCATGTGTTTACTTAATAGTTCAATCCTAGTATACATGGATAGTGGTTTCAGAACTGTTAACCCATACCCCACTTGATCAACTAAAGTTTCTTTTGCCTTTCATTTACAGACTCCACTCATTTCCACAATGACTTACGTCAGCACCTTCCCCCCCATCCTCTTCAATGAGGTTGTTTCATATATTTGTAATAGATTATTTTGTCACGTTCTACCTTCTATCCTGGGAACCTCTCACCTTCTAAACAATTAAAAAAATTTTTTTGCCTCCTTTAAGGTTGACTCTTTGTGCTTTAAAGCTCTTTGAGTTTTGATAAATATGTGGTACCATGTATCCACCATCACAGTGTCACACAGGATAGTTTCACTGTCCTAAAAAATCCCTGTGTTTCGCCGGTTCAACCCTTCCCCACCCTGAACCCCTGACATCCACTAATCTATTTACCATCTCTCTAGTTTTGCCTTTTCCATAATGTCATATGAATGGAATCATGCAGTATGTAGCCTTTTTGGATTAGATAGCTTCACTCAGAAATATTCATTTAAGATACCTCCATGTCTTTGTGTAGTTTGATAGCTCATTCCTTTCTGTTGCTCAGTAATGATCCATTGTCCGGATGTACCACAGTTCTTTATGCATTCACCTGTTGAAGGACATCTTGGTTGCTTCCAGTGTGGGAGGATTATGACTAAAGCTGCTATAAACATTCACATGTGGTTTTTTGTGAGCACATAGGCTTTCAAATCGAATGGATAAATGCCTAGGAGCACAATTGTATGGTAAGACCATGTGTAGCTTTGTAAAAAAACTGCCAAAATGTCTTCCAAAGTGGCTGTACCATTTTACATTCCCACCAGCAATGAATGAGAGTTCCTGTTGCTCCACATTCTCATCGGAATTTGATATTTTCAGATTTTTGGATTTTAGACATTCTAGTAGGTATATAGTGTTATCTCAGTATTGTTTTAGTTTGCACTTTCCTCATGACAGATGATATTTAGTATAATCAAGTTCTTTCTATTCCTCACATGGGATGCTTTTTATTTTCTGATCTTTGCAAATTCCACACGTTATCCAGACTTTGTTCAAGTGCTTTCTCCTCCGTGATGTCTTTACAAACCTTATGAGCCCTTAACATCACCTTCCTTTTTTGACTTTCTATTGCACTGTAGCGGAGTTACATCAGACTCATATCTAACTTGCTCAAATTCAGTTACAGATCCACAATCTTTGTCTGTGATTATGAAACCCAAAGTTTTAAGTTTGCAGCACATGTATTTGGTGGCCAAATCTGACTTGGGCAAGGAGAGACCATCTTTTTATTCATCCACACAGAGTGAATATTCACATATTTTACTGCAGAAATATGGATGTGTTTGATTATGTAATGCTGCCCAAAGCTCTACTGTGATGTTAAATAATATACTGTACACGTACCACATATTCTTCTCAAAAACATCCTAGGTTACATTTAGTAATCCTCAAGGGAGTAATGGTATTTTAATTTTCTAGGAACGGGGAGGAAATGGATCTGAAGAGGCTGAGAGATACCCTTGGCTTCTGAGAGCAGAGGGGACCTTCACCTTCCTTTGATAGTATCTCTGGGGAGAAATGGCTGCAGGGGGCATCTGGTCAGACAGGTCCAGAAAGAGCCTAGTAAAGATTTCTGGACCTTGTGGCTGTAGAAAGGGGATGTTGAATCCATGGGGAGAGGGAGGGAAGGTCAGTGGGCATCGCGAGGGCCATGTCTAAGGTCAGATGACAAAAGTCATGCTCCCTCACCCCACCTTCCCATACCTTCAGAAAACCGTGGAAAGAACTGAGGGTAAATTTTTATCTGTTAAATAGGATCAAGCAAATAAGGATAAAGGTCAGGGTTAGAAATTAAGTTCGACTTATAAAAAACAGAAGCAGTTCTATTTCTTGGAGTCATGAGTTTTGGGGCTAAGAATCATACCTGACATATAGAGGTAAAATTACATCTAGTCCTCACAGAGAGGTTGATGCATGTCATTGGAATAAACTGCTCAGGGCCTCACATCTTGGATGTCTTTGAATCAGCCTTCCAGCCTGACTACTGATTCACAGATCAATGCAGTTTCCGATTTTCATTAGTAGATAGCCCTGCGGTGTCTTGTGAACTGATTGCTTACATTATGGTACTTTTCCATATATTTTCCTCACCTGTGTACTGTGTAACTCTCCAGCTTTCTTTGTACCATTTTGCAAAGTGAATCAAGATAAATGCTTTCTGAAATTGCCCTACCCATTGTAAGAATAATCACAGTTGCCAAGAGAGAAGCTTTAAGACTGCGATTTTTAACAATGTAAATCAATTTCATACCTACAGGCAAAGTAGCCTAGTAAGGCAATTCCTCATTTAAAGTACATTTCGTTTACCATTATTTCTTTCACTAGAGAGCACTTTTGCATAAAAGTGCAATGTATTTTGTCCTAGTTGAATCAGAGTTACTTCAAAGGAGTAGTATCTAATTTTGTGTCCCTGGCTATAGGAGGGAAGGGAGCACCTGTTGCTGCTGGCTGGTGGTGATGCTGATGATGATGATGGTGATGGTGCTGGTGGTGTGGTGTGTGATTTGTTTCCGTATCTAGTGGCCTCCTTCGGCACTTCAATAACTGTTCCAATTTTTTTCTTCTGGACTACTGTTGACCACTATGGACTAATTATGCAGATTCTTCTTGGTCTTTCCTCCTAGGGTCAAACACATGAATCCCCAAGCTGAATATCACAATTACTTTTTGAATATCTTATCTGTGATTCACAGTCACATTGTCATTTTTTTTTTTTTTTGCGGTACGCAGCCCTCTCACTGTTGTGGCCTCTCCCGTTGCAGAGCACAGGCTCCGGACGCCCAGGCTCAGTGGTCATGGCTCACGGGCACAGCCGCTCCGCGGCATGTGGGATCTTCCCAGACCGGGGCACGAACCCGTGTGCCCTGCGTCGGCAGGCGGACTCTCAACCACTGCGCCACCAGGGAAGCCCTCTTGTCATTTCTTAATAGGCTCTAACACTTAAGGAACGTGTGAGACCTGTACTACAATGAGTTTATCTTTGCCTAATTCATTGTTGTATGCATGCATATTTTTCTTTTCTTTTTTCCAGCTTTACTGAGGTATTATTGACAAATAGGAATTGTATATATTTAAGGTATGCAACTTGATGTTTTAAATACATTGTGAAATGATCACCACAATCAATCTAATTAACAAATTCATCACTTCACATAGTTACCATTTCCTTCCTTCCTTCCTTTCTTCCTTCTTTCCTTTCTTCTTGTTTTCTTGCTTTTTTTGTTGTAAGAACACTTAAGATCTACTCTTTTAGCAAATATCAGGTATATAACACAGTATTGTTAACTACAGTTACCACCCCGTACATTAGATATCCAGAACTTATTCATCTTGCATAACTGAAACTTTGTGCCCTTTGACCAATATCTCCCCATTTTCCCCTCCCACCCAGCCCCAGGCAACCACCGTTCTACTCTCTGCTTCTATGAGTTTGACTACTTTAGGTACCTCATATCTGCGAATCGTGCAGTATTTGTCTAAGTCTGGCTTATTTCACTTAGTGTGATGTCTTCCAGGCTCATTCATGTTGTCACTAATTTTTTCAAACGTGTCCTTGTAGGGGATATGTTTTTATGGCTGTACGTAACCAGCTGGCAAACATATGTATGACACAATTTTTAATAATCGAAGATAATGTGGGATAATATGGAAAAAGACATGGGCTGTATTGATAAATAACTTTCTACTCTGATACATGAGGTAAGAAAATGGGGCAGAGTATTACCGTGGCTTATAAGTAGCCAGATGGTGGGATTCTTCAATACTGTAAGAGCTACATTTCAAATCTTTACCCCTAATTATTTGGTAATTGAATAACATATTGATCCTTCAGTTTCTCCTTTCCTTGTTTTACAAATGGAAAAGGTTGTTAGAACAAGGCAGAAATGTGCGGTTTATGGGTTTAGAGGCAGTGGAGGAAAGACGGGCCAGTGCATCTGTCTAATTAGGGAAGCCTTCAAGAAGAAGGGCACCAAGACAAGCCCGTAATGATTTGGTTGTTAAGACATAACATTTTTTTTTTTTTTACAGCGTTTACAATGTGAAACTTTCAATGCTTAGTTGATTGTACCTTGCATGTACTGTGGAAAGTAAACAAGTTTATTCTAGTTTAAGTACAGAATTGGGAAGGAGAAACGACGTCATTATTTTCATTGTTTTTTTTTCCTTCTAATTCTTCTTTTCAAATATATTATTTTTCCAAGTCTAATTTAAAAGATAGTATAAGCTAAAAGTAGAAAATGTAGAAAATACAAAAAGTACAATTGGAAAATGAAAAATCTACTTATATCCCCTCCACCCAAAGAAGACCACTGTTAACATTTTGTTATAAATTTCAGGTAACTATCGACAAATAATACTACTTAACAAAACAACCTCAAAATCTCAGTGGTTTGCAACAACAAGTATTTATTTTTCCACTCATGGGTCTGTGGGTTGGTTGGGTTGATTTTGGCTGAACTCAGATTTGGCTCTAAGCAACAGGTCTGGGGTAAGTCCACGTCACGTGAGTTATTTGGGGCACCAGCTTAAGAAACAGTACTACAATTTTCCAGTGAAATGGTAATGAAGCAGGTATAAGCTGGGCTGGGAAAGAGTGGGTGGGGCTATAGATGAAGCAGCATTGGCCATAAGTTGCTAATTATTGAAATTGTGGGTTTGCTATACTATTCTCTCCACTCATTCATATGTTTAAAATTTTACATAATAAAGAGTTAAATTTGTATCCAAATACTGCTTTTACTATTAGAAAATTCTTTTGATAACAATCCCTTAATATTTGTATATATATTATTATTATTATTTTATTTGTCAGCAAATACTGTGGATTCAGTGTCTAACCTATGATCCTGTAATGGTCATGAGCTCGTCTTAAGATCCTTCCAAAGGCCCATCAATTTTTATTGAAGCTCCTGACTTGTTATATTTGTTTGATTCACTGTGTGTTCAATAATAGATGCAGACAAAACTGGAAACTGTTTTAATAATGGGTATACCAGGATCACCACTCCCTCCTCTGCCACTGCCCACACCCCCGCCCTAGCCAGAAATAATCACATCCAAAGTAATTCTACAGTTTGTTCATAGACCATCTGTCATCCTATGTATGTACTATAGATTCCCAGGGTTTATCAGCACTATAACCAGCCATTCCATTTTTCTGTTAAACCCCAAGAGGACTCCAAGGGACTGAACAGAAAGGCTCTCTACCTCGACCCCAGCCAGCTCTGTCCACCACTGCATTTAAGAAAGTAAGTCCTCAATGAGGGGCTAGCTCATCAGAGTCTCCTCTAGACTGAGGTCTAGGAAGCTCACAGCACCTAGGACAACATCTTTTTCCCACATGGGGAATCTTACAGGACATCCTCTTTGTCATCAAACATTATTGCAAAATCCCTACAGACATAGGGAATTTCCACTGATGCGAGACTCAGCCGTAAGATCAAGAGTGATCCATCTCCACAGCCCTAACAGGATTTTCACCCGTAAGAATAATCTATCTGTGGAATGAGGACAGCATTCCTAGAAAGTGACTGCTAGCTGAACAGTCCAAGTTCTTTGATTTTTAAGTACCTGTAACACCACTAACTCTTCTACTAGACACAGGTGAATTAATAGTCTTAACCAGTAGTTGAAATTTCTTTCTTTGTAGTGCTAGTAATTTAACTATTTGGTTTGGTTATCTACTGTTGCACAACAAATGATCCCAAAGACGTTGAAAGATAAACTACCACAGGTTCTGTGGATCAGGAACTCAGACAGGACCTAGTCATCTCTCTTCCATAACTGAGGCCTCTTGTTCTGAAGATTCAAAAGCCTGGGAATGCCTTGAAAGGCTGAGGGCTGCAATCATCTGGAGGCTTCTTTATTCACATGTGAGGCACCTGGGCTGAGATGACGCCAAGGCTGGGCTCAGCTGGGCTGTCAGCTGGTGCCAACACTTGGCCTCTCCCAAGCTTGGCTTTTCCCAGCATGGCGGCTGGGTTTCTAGAGTGAGGACCCAGTAAAGAAACTTCTGTAGAGTGAGTGGTCCAAGAAAACTGGGGGGAATCTGCATAGCCTTTCAGGACCCAACTCCAGAAATCACATGGCATCATTTCTGTCATACTCTATCAGCTGAAACAGTCATAAGCCCACTGGATTCATTCGGGAGACAGAGCGGCCGCCTCTTGACAGGAGGTGTTTCCAAGCATTTTGGGGCCTGTTTTAAAACCACCACATAGCTTCAGATTCCAGTGGGAGCTGCTGCGCCTCCAGAGTTCCCCAGGTGAGCTGCTTCGCTATCGGCATGATAACTGAATGAGTGCAGGGTAAACTATTGTCTGGCATTGCAGTCTGGACAAAGTGCTTTAATATTCTTGCTTTTCCAAAATTCTTTCCCAGCATTCTTTTTTTTTGTTTTTTTGTTTTTGTTTTTGTTTTTGTTTTTGCAGTACGCGGGCCTCTCACTGTTGTGGCCTCTTCTGTTGCGGAGCACAGGCTCCGGACGCGCAGGCTCAACGGCCATGGCTCACGGGCCCAGCCACTCTGCGGCATGTGGGATCTTCCCAGACCGGGGCACGAACCTGTGTCCCCTGCATCGGCAGGCGGACTCTCAACCACTTGAGCCATCAGGGAAGCCCCCAGCATTCTTATCTCTAAAACAAAATGTGTAGTTTGACCACCTCATTTGTGTTTTTAGAGCTTTTAAAGGGCTCGATTCTCTTCTGTATTTTCTGCGGAGCATTCCAAATATATCATTTGTTTTGGTGTTAGGGAAGGAAATGTTTCCTCTGGCTGTCTAGCCTCCGTTTTTTTGTATTCAGTGGATAAACCGGTTGGGGTTATAGTCTGTGCAGGGCAGAGCAGAGTGTTTTTGACACCCCTCCAGCTGTAGTAGCTGCAGGAGGCCCCTTCAACAGTGTCCTCACCAGGTGGAAGTAGCCAGTGAACTAGGCAGGTTCCTACCCTCGTCTCCCCAGTACCAGATACCAACCCTTTTACATAATATTGGCTACTTCTGTTTCATCCCTGGCAACCTTCCCGTGCCTGTCCTTTGCTCACTCTTCTATTAATTAATCTCTTTGCATTTCTTTAAACAAAGGTTCTTTTTATGTTTACATAGCAACCCTATGCTTTCTCGTTTTAAAATGGAACATTTAAAAACAGTTTTGTTTTTACTTTTTTCTTTCATTTATATTTTTCTGTATCTCTAATTTCCACAATAAACATGTGTACTTTAAAAATAAATGCACACTCATTAGGATGGCCAGTATGTAAAAAAAAACCCAAACAGGAACCAATAAAGATTGGTAAATTGGAGAAATTGAAATCCTTTTGCAGTTGCAATGGAGAAAAGTTTGGTATAATAGTTCCTCAAAAAATTAAAAATAGAATTACCATGTAATCCAGCAATTCCACCTTTGGGTATATATACAAAAGAACTGAAAGCAGGGACTCAAAGAGGTATTTGTACACCCATGCTCATAGCATTCTTTACATTAGCCAAAAGGTGGGAGCCACTCAAGTGTCCATCAATGGATAAATGGGTACAGAGTTTCAGTTTCACAAGATGAAAATAGTTCTGGAGGGCTTCCCTGGTGGCGCAGTGGTTGAGAGTCCGCCTGCCGATGCAGGGGACGCGGGTTCGTGCCCTGGTCCGGGAGGATCCCGCGTGCCGCGGAGCGGCTGGGCCCGTGAGCCATGGCCGCTGAGCCTGCGTGTCCGGAGCCTGTGCTCCGCAACGGGAGAGGCCGCAACGGTGAGAGGCCCGCTTACCGCAAAAAAAAAAAAAGAAAAAAAAGAAAAGAAAATAGTTCTGGAGATTGGTTCCACAACAACGTGAATGTACTTAACACTACTTGAACTGTACACTTGAAAATGGTTAAGATGGTAACTTTTATGTTACTCCTTTCTCTTTGCATTTACTATGTCAATCAGATTTGGTGTCAGTTCTGCTAGCATTGTAAAAGGAGTTGGAAAACTTAAAAAAAAATTTTTTTTAGAGCACTCCCACATGCCTCACAGATTGTATGTAGCTTTAAGGAATCATTCAGATTATTCTCTGGACTCCCTTCCTCCCAGCTATCACTGCTAAAATTTTCCACCTCTACAGGGCTGAGACAGACCAGGTTTTTTTTTTTTTTTTTTTGTGTGTGTGTGTGTGTGGTACGCGGGCCTCTCACTGTCGTGGCCTCTCCCATCGCGGGGCACAGGCTCCGGACGCGCAGGCCCAGTGGCCATGGCTCACGGGCCCAGCCACTCCGCGGCATGTGGGATCCTCCCGGACCAGGGCATGAACCCGTGTCCCCTGAATTGGAAGGCGTACTCTCAACCACTGCGCCACCAGGGAAGCCCGGGACCAGGTTTTCAGTGGTGCCACATCTTAGGAGAGCACAAGGGCAGATCCTTCAGAGTAAGGGAAGGGTGAAGGTCAGCCCTGTGCTCAGACTGTTCCCTCCCGTAACCTCTCACCTATCCCTTCCTCCTCCCTGCAGAAGATCCACACAAAATTCCAGCTCTTATCCATCTCTTTCTCTTCCTCCAGAGACCTCCACACTGCCTTTGAAGGCTCTTGGAGCATGCTTGTTTATTGGCTTTGTGTACCTATGTGTTCCTAAACTCTCAGCATTATCAACTCCAATCTCACTTCTGTGCCCTCAGGGTCCTATGGAGTGAGCATCTGCCCAGCCTGCCAGCTACCCCATAGTCCCTTACCCTAGCTTATGACAGTAAAGACCTCAGCATTTTTCTTGTTTCTCAGATATTCCAATTTCCTCTCTTTACCTCAGAACCTGCTAGACTCACTACTCCCATACCCTCTGCCACCAGCACCACTACCCCCAACACACACACACACACACACACACACACACGCCTTTTTCCCTTGAACTGAGTAACTCCTATCCACTTTTCAGATCCTAGATCTCAGTTCCTATTTATTTATTTATTTATCGGCCATGCCACGCAGCATGCGGGATCTTAGTTCCCCGACCAGGGATCGAACCTGTGTCCTCTGCAGTGGAAGTGCAGAGTCTTAACCACTGGACCGCCAGGGAAGTCCTTCTAAGTTCCTATTTTAAGGGAACCCTTCCCAACCCAGAATATGCCAGACTCCTTGATGTATGCCTAGAACTCAGTGTGCCTAGTTTTAGAGATTTACAGTGTTTGTAGTTAAATATTTATATGATCATTTGATTCATATTTGCCTTCTCCACTAGACTGTAAGCACAGGAAGGCCATGACTGTGTGTGTCTTGTTTCAAATTTTATCCCGGGTGCTTAGCACAGTGTAAGCATTCAAAAAATATTTGTTGAATCAATATAGTACTGTAAAGATAAGTTGTGAGCCTATTCTATATTACACTGGGTCAGGTATTGAAGGGTAAAGGGTTTAATACATAACACCTTATTTTTCACCTGCCCGAGTTTGGAACAAACTTGGAGATAGATGTAGGAGTCAGGCAGATAAAGATAAAAACAAAACAAAACAAAACTTTGTATCAAAGAGAAATGGCATAATAAATACCATTTCCAGTCAAAAGGAATGGGAACTTCTTGGAGAAACGGCTGCTTCCAGGTCTGGAGAAGGAAATATATTATATGAGCTTAAAATATCTTGTAGCAGAAATAAAGACACTATTTAAAAACTAACGGGGATATATGGAAACAACACAAGAGCTGGTTTCAAAAAGACAAATGACAGAAATGGATCATAATTTGATAAATAAACAAGGAATCCCTGAGTCCATAGTCATACTCAAAAAAGCAGGCAGTGAGGGGAAGGGAGGAAAGCTCTTTTTTATAAAAGAACTCCAGTTAAAAATGTGGAAGGAGGCCCGCCTCCCGCAGCGGAAGATGCGGCCGAGGAGGAGGTGGCGGCGGCGGCGGCGCGCTCCCACGGTTTGAAGCGGCGGCAGGCTGCCAGAGGCCGGCGGCGCGATGAGCTGGGCGGCCGCCTCCGGCTCGGGGCTGTGAGGGGCTCGGGGCCGGGGGTGGGCGGCGGCGGCGCGGCGGGCGGCCCACGCTTCTCCTCGGCGGCGGCGGCGGAGGCCATGCGCAGGACGGCGCGGCCGCTGGGCTGGGGCCGCCTCCCGTGGACCCACGGCCTGAGGGCCCTGCCGTCGCCCCTGCCCCGAGGCCGCCGGCGCTGCCTCCCGCGTACGCGGGGCCTGGCGTGAGCGTCTACCTGAGAGAGGACGAGGTGCGCCGGCTCATCGGTCTTGTTGCAGAACTTTATTATGTGAGAAATGATCTTATTAGTCACTACGCCCTATCCTTTAACCTGTTAGTACCCAGAGAGGCAAATTTCCTGCACTTCACTTGGCATGCAAAGTCCAAGGTTGAATATAAGCTGGGATTCCAAGTAGACAATTTCCTGGCTATGGACGTGCCCCAGGTCAACATTTCTGCTCAGGGGGAAGCTCCACGCACTTTATCAGTGCTTCGGGTCGAGCTTTCCTGTACTGGCAAAGTAGATTCTGAGGTTCTGATACTAATGCAGCTCAACTTGACAGTAAATTCTTCAAAAAACTTTACAGTCTTAAATTTTAAACGAAGGAAAATGTGCTACAAAAAACTTGAAGAAGTAAAAACGTCATCCTTGGACAAAAACACTAGCAGAACTATTTATGGTCCTGTACATGCAGCTCCAACCACTTCTACGCGTGTGTTTTATATCAGCGTAGGGGTTTGCTGTGCAGTAATATTTCTCGTAGCAATAATATTAGCTGTTTTGCACCTTCTTAGTATGAAAAGGATTGAACTGGATGACAGCATCAGTGCCAGCAGTAGTTCCCAAGGGCTGTCTCAGCCATCTAACCAGACGACTCAGTATCTGAGAACCGACACACCCAACAATGCAACTCCTATCACCAGCTCCTCAGGTTATCCCACCTTGCGGATAGAGAAGAATGACCTGAGAAGTGTCACTCTTTGGAAAGCCAAAGCTAGGGTGAAGGATATCGCAATATCCAGGGAGAGGATAACTCTAAAAGATGTACTCCAAGAAGGTACTTTTGGGCGTGTTTTCCATGGGATTTTAGTAGATGAAAAAGATCCAAATAAGGAAAAACAAGCATTTGTAAAAACAGTTAAAGATCAAGCTTCTGAAATTCAGGTGACAATGATGCTTACTGAAAGTTGTAAGCTACGAGGTCTTCATCACAGGAATCTTCTTCCTATTACTCATGTCTGTATAGAAGAAGGAGAAAAGCCCATGGTGATATTGCCTTACATGAATTGGGGGAATCTTAACTTGTTTTTACGGCAGTGCAGATTAGTAGAGGCTGAAAATCCACAAGCAATTTCTCAACGAGACCTGTCCGCATGGCTATTCAGATTGCTTGTGGAATGAGCTATCTGGCCAGAAGGGAAGTCATCCACCAAGACCTGGCTGCTAGGAACTGTGTCATGGATGACACACTTCAAGTTAAGATCACAGACAATACCTTCTCCAGAGACTTGTTCCCTATGGACTCTCATTGTCTGGGGGACAACGAAAACAGGCCAGTTCGGTGGATGGCTCTTGAAAGTCTGGTGAATAATGAGTTCTCCAGTGCTAGTGATGTGTGGGCCTTTGGAGTGACGCTGTGGGAGCTCATGACTCTGGGCCAAACGCCCTACGTGGACATCGACCCGTTGGAGATGGCCGCGTACCTGAAAGATGGTTACCGAATAGCCCAGCCGATCAACTGTCCTGCTGAACTATTTGATGTGATGGCTTGTTGCTGGGCCTTAGGTCCGGAGGCGAGGCCCAAGTTCCAGCAGCTGGTCCAGTGTCTCACAGAGTTCCATGCAGCCCTGGAGGCCTACGTCTGACTCCTCTCACAGTCCCCCAGCGTCAGGAGGAAGGAGCCTGCCAGGGCTCACTTGTAGCCAGTCACGGCTGCTGCATACGCCACGCAGCACCACAGAAGCACATTTGTCTTCCAGAACACCGTGCCTTGGGAATGCTTTAGAATCGGCACTATCTAAGGCAGACTTAATGATGTCAAATATTTTCTAGACATCACTTTCATTAGGTTGAACTGAAAATGTTTTTGTAAATTTTTTGGCCAAAAATTTTTTTAAACATAGTTAACTTTGGACTAGGGGTACATTCTTACAAAATAAATAAACAGTTTTTTTAAAAAAAAATGTAGAAGGAATGATAGAATTAGAAAATCACTATTTGCAAACACCACTACTGCAAATCACTATTTGCAATCAGTAATAACTGATTATCCATGGTTGCTAAAACCATGGGTATAAGTTTGTTGGGGAACAGGATATTCGTATGGGCTCACAGTATCACCCAACAGGTTACTTATTAAGTATAAAGGGAAAAGATACCTTTAAAATGAAGAGATCTGGTGGGCACCACGTTAACCAAAGTGATTAAATCCAGCATCGGAGATACTGGAACAAACTGACATTGTGTTCTTACTGATGTGATGCAATTGGAAGCATACGACATCACAAACCTGGTATTCATGCTAAATATTTAACATGAATTAATCATAAGGAAGCATCATTATGGTGTATTTTATGACACAGTCTGGCCTTTTCAAACTTGTCAGTGTCTTCTGAAAAGGAGGGAGATTATTCTATAGATTATAGATAGTAAAGAGACAAGACCAGTAAATGCAGTGTACGGTCTTTAAAACAGGTATAAAGGAACTTTTGAGGTAAACTAGGGTAATATAAATATGGAATGTATAATAGATAATAATGTATCAATGTTAAACTTCCTGAGGGTAAAAATTGTATCATGATTAAGTAGAAAAATGCCTTTGTTCTTAAGAGATACCTATTGAACTACCTACATTCAGCCAAAAAAGAAAAAAGGAAAAAAATAAGAGAGAGAAAGATGACAAATGGAACACAGTATTAACAACTGATGAATGTACTGAATGTATGTGGTGAGTATATATGCTTTGAACTTTTTCCAAATAAATGTTGGGGAGGTAAGGTTTTAGGAATAGATGGCTTTAAGTCTGATGACTAAGTGGACTTCCTTATATCTGAACTAGCTAGATTTACCTTGTCATAGTCAGTCACTCCTGGACAGCCATAGTCTTCTCCCACCTCCTGTTCCCTCTGCCCCTTGCCGTACAATTTACGGCTCAGAGTAGCAGAACAGAATCACTAAACTTTAAAGGCAGGCAGATCCCACATAAAATCCAGTAGAGCCTGAGCCATGCTTGCCCAGTTTCACCTCCTAAACTCACTGTTCACAGAGGTTACCAGGCCAGAAATATTCCTGTAGGGCAGTGGTTCTCAAGGTACATTGTACATCAGAATTGGGGATCCTACATCCAGGCCACACCTCAGTATAATTAAATCACAATCCGTGGAGGTGGAACCTGGGCAGCAGGAGTTTTCGAAGTTCCCCAAGTGATTCCAGTGTGCAGACAAGTTTGAGAGCCATGGCTCTCAGGAATTTCTCCTTGGAGAAATACGATTAAGTAAGGAATAAGTCTTCACTCTCAATATCAGTCAGGGAAGGCCCCCAGGTTGTGATAGGATGCAAGCTCAGGAGGAAAAAAAGCTCCTAGGGGCTTTAGAAAAATAAAGATAGAAAACCCTTCCCCACAGCCATCCAGCTCCTACCCAGCCTGTCTGTCTGTCCTTGCCACAGTATTGCAAAACCTTCTTCTTAGTTCTAGCAGCTGTTTTGTAGACCTCAAAGGATTTTCTGCATAGGCTATCATGCTGTCTGCAGATAAAGACGGTTTTACTTATTCTTTCCGATTTGGATGCTTTTTCTTTCTTTTTCTTGCCTCATTGTACTAGCTAACCAGTACAATGTTGAATAGAAATGATGAGAGCAGATATCCTTGTCTCGTTGCTGATCTTAGGGAGAAAGTATTCAGTCTTTTATCAGATACAATGTTACCTGAGGACTTTCATAGATTCTTTTCTTAAAAAAATTAATTAATATTTTTGGCTGCGTTGGGTCTTTGTTGCTGCGCATGGGCTTTCTCTAGTTGTGGCGAGCGGGGGCTACTCTTCGTTGTGGTGCGCGGGCTTCTCATTGCGGTGGCTGCTCTTGTTGCAGAGCATGGGTCCTAGGCGCACGGACTTCAGTAGTTGTGGCATGTGGGCTCAGTAGTTGTGGCTCGTGGGCTCTAGAGCGCAGGTTCAGTAGTTGTGGCACACGGGCTTAGTTGCTCCGTGGCATGTGGGATCTTCCCAGACCAGGGCTCGAATCTGTGTCCCCTGCATTGGCAGGCGGATTCTTAACCACTGCACCACCAGGGAAGCCCTTCATAGATTCTTATTAGGTTGAGGAAGCTCCCTTGTATTCTCTAGTTTGTTGAGAGATTTATTTAAAAAATCAGGAATTGGATATTGTCAAATGCTTTTTCTATTTTTTTCTCTTCCCTTATCTTAAAAAAACGTTTAAAATAGAAATTTCAAACATAACAAGAGTAGACAGAATAGGAATAAATAACCCGCATGTACCCATCATCCAGCTTGTTAAAAATGGAAATTTTCGGGCTCCAACAAAGTTCTACAGAATTAGAAAATCTTGGGGATGAGACACAGTAATCTGCATTTTAACAAGTTCTCCAGGTGATTCTGATGCATGTTAAAGTTCTAAAACCACAGCCCTTAAAGACTGAGTCTTTTAAAAGATAACTGCAATACAATTTTAAACTATAGTTCTTGATTATCTTCAAATACCTATTCAGTATTCCATCTTCCAATTGTCTCCCAATTGCTTTTTAAAATTTTTAGTTTTTATCATTTTTACAGTAGGTTGAATTATGATCTAAATAATTCCACATGCTGTGAATGGTTGATTTGTCTCAAACCTCTATGGG
The DNA here is from genome assembly GCF_963455315.2 of Globicephala melas. Taxonomy (NCBI): domain Eukaryota; kingdom Metazoa; phylum Chordata; class Mammalia; order Artiodactyla; family Delphinidae; genus Globicephala; species Globicephala melas. The sequence continues at coordinate 47,379,153 of NC_083316.1, read as the reverse complement.
CTCTCCCTCCACCCCCCACACCCCACTTCCTTGTAGTTGCAAATACCCGGTCACTTATAGAATTCCCCACATTCCAGACGTTGCCAATTGCAATTCCCCGTATTTTTCCATCCTCTGCATTTCCTGTAAATCGGTAGTTGCCTCATAAAAATGAGGTATGGTCAGGTTTAGTTTCAGTTTTTTGGGCAAGAATCCTTAGTAGATGAAGCTGTGATCCTTGTCTCTTTAAAAGCTCCTGGCTAAAAGTTGATTCTAGCTATTTGCACTGCAGCTCTGTAGTTACTCTAGGTTCTGCCTCAAACCTCCTGTTCCCATCTCCTTGGGCTCTGTATTATTCCTGGCCTCGCTGGGAGGCCTGACTTGACTCTCCTCAAGGCCTTTATCTAACATTCCTTTAGGATGTTACTTCTGGAACTTCATCGTCATGCAAAGAGGAACAGGTAAGAGGCACTTTCTCCTAGAATGCTGCCCAGGTCCTCAGGACACTCCTGGCAGGGCCTGCAGAACCCCACCTCCAGCCCTCAGCTACTCTGAGGGAGAGGATCAGATAATAATGGCATATCTGTGGTCACGCCTCTGGTGCCCCTATGCCCTGAGGGAGCTACTTTCAGGAGACCTGGAGTCAGGCCTGGCATCTGTGTTTTAAATAAGAGTCTCCAGGGTTCTGGTATGTAGACAGGCTGGAGGTTACTTCATAGCTCTGAGGAGCTGCTCTCCCTCCTAATCCCACACTGGAGGTGGGATCAAAGCTCTGCCCTGTTAATTCCAGGAGCAACCCAATCACTGACTTTTTAAAATTTATTTATTTTTTGGCCGCGTTGAGTCTTCGTTGCTGCGCGCAGGCTTTCTCTAGTTGTGGTGAGCAGAGGCTACTCTTCGTTGTGGTGCGCAGGCTTCTCATTGCGGTGGCTTCTCTTGTTGCGGAGCGTGGCCTCTAGGCGCACAGGCTTCAGTAGTTGTGGCTCGTGGGCTCTAGAGCGCAGGCTCAGTAGTTGTGGTGCACGGGCTTGGTTGCTCCGCGGCACGTGGGATCTTCTCGGACCAGGGCTCGAACCGTGTCCCCTGCAATGGCAGGCGGATTCTCAACCACTGCGCCACCAGGGAAGTCCCCTATCATTGACTTTTCAGAGACAGCTGAATAAGGAAATGTAGTCAAGCCGGTTTGAATGTCTAGAAAGTCTCTCTTTAATTAAAAAAAATTTTTTTTATTTTGCCATATTACATACAGTAAGATGCATTTTTTTCAATCCTTTTCTTTTTTAAAAAAATTATTTTATCTATTTATTTTTGGTGGCACTGGGTCTTTGTTGCTGTGCACGGGCTTTCTGTAGTTGAGAGCGGGGGCTACTCTTCATTGCAGTGAGCAGGCTTCTCATTGCGGTGGCTTCTCTTGTTGCGGAGCACGGGCTCTAGAGCACAGGCTCAGTAGTTGTGGCGCTCAGGCTTAGTTGCTCTGCGGCATGTGGGATCTTCCTGGACCAGGGCTCAAATCCGTGTCCCCTGCATTGGCAGGTGGATTCTTAACCACTGTGCCACCAGGGAAGCCCCCGTCCACTTTTTATAGTTGGCTTTTGGGTTACAACTAGATGGACTAAATTCCTGGTAATTTGTGAGGTGGCTCTTGTTCCCTCTTTAGTCTGGGGTAAACTCTTTCTTGTTTCTTTTTTTCTCACATAGTAGAAGAGCCATACCAGTTATCTTTAGGCAGGTAGAGACTGGAGGTCTGCTCAGGTCCTGGTCATGTTTTGTTTCTTGATTGGGGTGCTGGTTACAAGGATGTGTTCAGTTAGTGAAAATTTCTCAAACCCTATACAGATAATGAGTGCTTTTCTCCATATGTTATAACCCAATAAAAAGTCGAAAGAAAGAAAAGAAAAGTATCTGTGTCAGAAATAAACAAAGAAAAATATAAAGTAATCATCAGTAAGGACAAAATGCTTAAAATAACTTTGTTTTTTATATCCAAGCCAGTTTCAGTTACTTGCCTCTGAAAGAAAATAAGAGTGGCAGTGTCGTAGGCGAACACAATAACCACTGTTGCCTTTGTTAGCCCTTCAAGATAGCCCAACACATAACAGACACCCTGCCCCAGCTCACAGACCTTCCTTGTTCCCCAACTGCTTTTACCTCACAATCGCATTTTCATCCTGCTCTGGCTTGGTGCTGCCACCCACTGTCCTACTTCTGACTCTCTGGGCTCTTGTGTTTGTTTGTGGTCCATGGGCCTTGGCTCCCAGGGTCCTCTGCTGCTGCTGCCAGGAGTAGGAGATTCCCTGTTAAGTATCTTACCTCTGCCCTGGGCACCTTACTACTTACAAGCACCTGGCTGGGAGACCAGGCAGCAGTGTTTTCTAAAAGTTCTGCACATTCTTCTCCTCCTCCACTTTTTTTTTTTTTGTAAATTGAATTCTTTGGGGGCTATCCTAAGTATATTTGCTATTTCAGGGACCACTTGTGATGAATCTTTTAAAAGTGCAGATAATTTTATCTTACCTTTAGATTTTTCTTAAAACTGAGCTTAGGGGCTATGGGTCAGACAGCTGATGTACTGATACCAGAATATATCATTTAACTATTGGTTTGCTACCCGAAGGTTCAATAACGTGTAATGATTTGTAATTCTGCTGAGGTGAAAACTTGAATCTTGAGCCTTTGACAGTGAAATAGAGGAGAAAGTCTTTGATGAATGCCCAGAGTTGAAGCCTCTAGGGAGGGAACCAAGAGAGTGGGATAATCTCCTAACTGAGCTATCCCTGGCCCAGGACAGGCTGAGGAATCACAAAGATGAAGTGCCCGGAGCGGGCAGATAAGCCTAGACTCAGAGGTGAAGCAGCAGGTTTTTTTTTTTTTTTTAAGAGCTAGAACAAACAGTTAATTCTCACTACTATCTTATTCTATTTAACTTTACACACATTTCTTTGTATGGAAACAAGAACTACACATCTAAGAAATATTCTAAACCCCGAAACAAAGTGGATATTGTGGAAGTTTATCAAAAAGTTAATGTTAATTTTAAGGTGACTTTAAAGATGTTTGGTGACAACAGGAGGATAGTTCAAAAATAAGTTAATTTGTTATACAACAAATGGCTTCTCTGTTAAAGTGTTTGGTCTTTATGAAGATAAATGAGACATATAATTTTTTAGGCTGTCATGGGGCAAGGCAAATTTAAATTTACCTGATAAGAACCAACAGAAGTTTTCTATTGAAGCAGCAGGTTTGAGGGCCAGAGAAACTTGTCAGTCAGGGTAGTAAGCTAAAGGGCTGAAATGGGACAGTGAAGGCCTCTGTTCTTCTCTCTATATTCTTCCTTCCTCAAAGTCCTCATTTATCTGTAGGTCTTCAACTTCCCCAACTCTACCCTGCCCTTTTCATCTAATATTTTCAACCATGAGTCACCTCTATTTGGATGTTTCACTGTCAGTCAAAGGCTGCATATCCAAATTCCAACTTCTTTTGGCTTTTAGCATTTATGAGGAATAAGTCCATTGACTTGGATAATTCTGAAATACAACTATAGCATAATATTGTCCCCATAAGATACATAAACACAAACAGTAGAGAATATCAAAGTCACATTGGACATGAGATCCTAGGGGTTGGCTAGGCTCATGTACAAGCTGGATGACATTCTCTTGCATACCAGCCTCCAAGGTGGGAGTTTTAAAATTTTGCCTCATCAAAATTAGAAACATGTACATGGATCTTTGGAGTTGCTGGTAAGGAGTCAAAACCATAAATCACCCATGGAATCTATGTACCTAGGATTTTAAACCAGCTACCTTGGTGATTCTTGTCTCTAGGATCTTCCTCTTCGAATCCTATGTTCCTTGGCCAGACAGATGTTCGTTTAAAAAATATTGTTTTTCTATCATATCACTTTCTTAGATCTAGAGAATTATACTTAGCCATAGCAAGACAGAGGCATGGCTGTGATATGCCAGAAACTGAACTTGTGTCCAAATATGAGAAACCATTCAGTTAGGTCCTTGCTAAAGATTTTCTTAATCTAACTTCAAACTATAATGGTGTGATTGTGAGGTGGCAGGAAGTCTGTGTGCGTGTGTGTGTGTGCACGTGTGTGTGTATGCGTGTGCACGATTATAACACAAGGCATGGGGTATGGATTGTATTGGGTTGGCCAAAAAGTTCGTTCGGCTTTTTCTGTAACATCTTATGGAAAAAACCCGAACAAACTTTTTGGCCAACCCAATATCTTCCCAGACTCAAAAGGGAGAAGCAAGAATGGATAATCCTTTAACAATAAGACCTACCAGAATAGTAGGTTCAACAGCAAATTGTATAGGTTAAATTGAAAATATAAAAGTTAGCTATTATATCGAAGAGTACATACCTATAAGAAATACACATAGATAAAATGAATTGAATCCATCTTTAGGAGATGAATAACTTTTTTTTTTGTTTTTGGTTGATCTGGGTCTTAGTTGCGGCAGGTGGGCTCCTTAGTTGTAGCATGAGGTCTCCCAGTTGTGACATGTGAACTCTTAGTTGAAGCATGCATGTGGGAGCTAGTTCCCGGACCAGGGATTGAACCCAGACCCCCTGCAGTGGGAGCATGGAGTCTTATCCACTGCACTGCTTAGTTTCACTTGCTCATTCATTTATTCATTCAACAAATATCTGTGGAATGTCACTATGTGCCAAGCACTGTACCAACCAAATTTATTTATTTTTCCTGCAAGTGTATTGCAACAGTATCCCTAACTGGTTTTCCTGCTTCCACTCCATACCGACACCCATTCCAATCCATTATCCACACAATGGCAAGAGTGCTGCTTAAAAAAACCTATTTAAGATCTTGACACACTCAAAACTTTTTAATACATTTGCAACAAATTCAGAGTAAAATCCAAATCCTGTGGCTCATAATGTGGCCTCAGAAGCCCCTTTCCACTCTGTATTCAACCCCATCTCCTCTTCTCTCCCTTTCATGCACCCCATTCCAGTAACGCTGGCCCCCTTCCCGTATTCCCTGGACGTGGCAAGTATGTGTCCACCTCAGGCTTTCACATGGGCTGTTGCTCCACTGGCGTGGAAGGTCCTGCCTTAGACAGCTATCCCTCTATTCCACTCAGATTGTCTCCCCAATGTCACTTCGTCAGACAGAACTTTCCCGACCACCTGAGCCAAAACAGCATCCACTCCCTCCACCCTCCTCTCTTTCTTCTTCTACTTTTCTTCCCAGCACCCAATTACCACCTGATATATTATATGTATTTTTATGTATTTTAGTTAGCTTGTCATCCCTTTCCCCACTAGGATGTCAGCTTCTGGAAATGAGAACTTTGTTTTATTTACTTCAGTATTTCAGTGATTGGAACAGTGCCTGCCACATAGTTGGTACTCATACATACTTGTTGAATAAATTAATGAATGAATATAAATTCTCTATTTCTTTGGCACATTTATTTTTTAAATACTGAAATAAAAATATTTTTCAACAGTTTCAATGAAATAGTATGGTTTTATGTTTTCCATCTATTTTTATCATTTCTTCTTCACCCATACCCCAAAGAATATGATGTCCCTATTAGTGAATAGGGTTAATACAATCTCTGGGGGAACATTTCCTAATAGAACAGTGACAGTACAGACCAAGAGCCATGGAAATCAAGTCACAGATATTACAACTTTTAAGAACCTTGGCAAATAGACAGTCTTGATGGCTTAAATGCCAACAAACACAACTGAATGTAGTTGTAGTACAATCTGAAAGGCTCAAGTTGAATGTAGGAACTGAGTGACTTGGGTTTCAGCAGAGGAGTTCTTTCAAAATGACCCATCCAACTGGCTGGGAGACCTTTCAGGCAGCAGCAGAACTGCATGTAGCAGTCAGGAGTCCCCTGGGGAGCGAGGGCACCACTCCCAACTCTTCCCTACTGGGCATGATTGAGAAACACAGCTTCCAACCCCACAATATACTTGAGGCCTATGTTGCTTTCTTGCACCATAGCTTGGAACTTCCTAATATCAGTGACAAGTCAGGTGGTGATGGTGAAACTGCCCATTCTCAATGTGCTAATACTCACTTTATAAAGATGTTCTGAGGCTGAGGCAAAGCTTCTACAGGATCTTGATGGCCTTACACTTATATATGCCAAGAAGAGTATGAACAGCACTTTATTAAAATTGCTTCCACTGTGAATGTGGAAATAATTTTTTTTTCTTTTTTTTGTGGTATGCGGGCCTCTCACTGTTGTGGCCTCTCTGGTTGCGGAGCACAGGCTCGGGACGCGCAGGCTCAGCGGCCATGGCTCACGGGCCTAGCCACTCCGCGGCATGTGGGATCTTCCCGGACTGGGGCATGAACCCGTGTCCCCTGCATCGGCAGGCAGACTCTCAACCACTGCGCCACCAGGGAAGCCCTTTCCTCAGGTTTTTATGAAACTCATTCCTAGGAATGATCATTTGGATAAACTTATGAAAGGTTTCTATCCTTCTCCCCCCTCCTGAAATGTGTCTTTGCATAAATATAAATGTGAAACTCTACTTTACATTTGGAAAGTATCCTTTTTGATTTGTGAAGGCATTAGTAAAAACCGACCAACTAAGCAATCAAACCAAAGCAAACCAAACTCCACAGGCTTTGGCAGCAGAAGGTATAGGTTCAGTTCCAAGTTCCGTCAATTACTGGCTGTGGGACACTAAACCTCTCTAGTTAAGCAAGTCACTTAGTCTCTGAAGTTTAGCTTCCTCAGCAGTAGGATGGGATTATCCATATTTGCATATCCATATGGTTCTGAGGATCAAATGAGATAATGTGACAAAGCTTTGCAAGCAGCTTTACAATGGTAAGGACTGTAATTTATTTCTTAGAAGTAGTGGGTAACTCTTTCCAAAAAGGAACTGAGTCAACTTACGATGTATTTATATAATACCATAGAATACATAGAAAATAAACGTAGAAAAATGAAATAATGCACCATTATATTCTTTATAGTTGTTAATCTATCAAACAAAAAAATAAACTAGCATTTTTTTGTGCTTATTCAACTGGGGTGCCCATGGATTTGGAAGGAAGATTGTGGTATGCTCAGGCATGGAGCTGTAGAATCCGCGTAGAATTGGAACTGTAGAATCCAACTGTAGAATCTCCCTCCTGCTTCAATTTTATTTGAGCAAGTTAAAACATTTTTACATTAAAACAAAGTTATATATTAATTTTGTTAATTGAGTGTTTACTATGTATCAGATACTGTTTTTGGAACTGGAGTACAGTGGGAAACAAGAGGTCCTTGATCTCATGGAGTTTATAGTCTAGACAGAGCAATCATTCACAACTGGATCAGGGTCAATACTCTTTATTCTGCTGAAATGCAATTCACAGGTAACCAACCTACACATAATTAAAATTAACATTTTTTTATATAATGATGAAATAAAAAGGAAGTAATTCATAATAAAGCAATATTCATTTCAAAATTTAAATAAATACCTAAGCATGATTATATCAGAAAGATATAATGAGATAGGCAAGTACTTGCATCTACTTATAAAAATTAATTTGGGGGACTTCCCTGGTGGCACAGTGGTTAAGAATCTGCCTGCCAATGCAGGGGACACGGGTTCGAGCCCTGGTCCAGGAAGATCCCACATGGCGCGGAGCAACTAAGCCCGTGCGCCACAACTACTGAGCCTGTGCTCTAGAGCCTGCGTGCCACAACTACTGAAGCCTGCGTGCCTGAAGCCCGTGTGCCTAGAGCCTGTGCTCCGCAACAAAAACCACCGCAATGAGAAGCCCGCACAATGCAACGAAGAGTAGCCCCCGCTTGCCACAACTAGAGAAAGACTGCATGCAGCAACGAAGCCCCAATGCAGCCAAAAATAAATAAATAAAAATTAATTTGGATTGAAGAGAAGTAAAGGTAAAGTCAACTGAATATTCTTGTCATTCTTCCTTTATATTTGACATTTGAAATAAGGACTAAATAAGTATACAGCACCTTTATGCATAATTCCCATGAATTCAAGAGTTGCAGATACAGGATGACACAGATACATGTCTCAAATACCATTAGCTGCATTGCCATTACTGATGCTCTTGTGACATGGTGAGCAAGTTTTGGTACAATCCCAAATGGGACCGGGTATGATATTCCTGGAAACTTCAGTGTGTACTCTAGCCGGCCAAAACTACTTTTTATTTTACATGTAAAACAGAGTTAGGTTCTAGGCTCAGATAATAACAAACAGGTTATTCACTTACCTGAATGTCCAGTGGACAATAAAAAGGCATGTAGAACATGGGCCAATTGTAGATTGTGTGGCCTGACTTAAGCACCAGAAGACATCTAGCTCCCCTGACCCCTGCCCACAAAAATACCAGTACTGGCCTTCCTACCTTTTAGAAGATCAGAAAACAACCTCAATGCCTAAATGCCCCAAATGCTCCCAGAAGCTGGAACCCCTTCATTTGACAACCATCATTGTAGAAGTAGAAAAGAAGAAAATAAGTAATTCTAGTTACAGGTAAGTGCTCAGAAGGAAATAAAACAGTACAAGAGTAGGGTGGGCGTGTCAGGCTTCTCTATACAGGAAGGTCAAGGAAGGCTTTTCTAAGGTTGGCAGCATTATGAACTGAGACCTGAATGGTGAGATGGAGACGGCCTTGCAAAGAGCTGAGGAAAGAACATTCCCAGCAGGGGAACCAAGCGGACTGTGAGGTTTGAATGGAAAGAGGACCACTGTGGCTGAAACATAGGTCAGAAAGGTAGAAAGCACTGGCATTTTAGGGCAGAGAGAAGGTGAGCAATTTCCCAGTTGATTTATGTGATGCTGAAAGACTGGTAGATGATCAGCTGTCTAATTTAAACTACATTTACAAAGACTGTCTTTGTGGCCTCTGATATGTAGATCATTGGGAGATACGCCTTTCCAGAAAAAGGAACTATCTTGTCTTTGGCTCATGACCAACTCTTGGGAAAATGCTCAGGAAGCAGGGCATGATGTCTTGTACCAGATCACAGTTCCACCACTGTGGCAGGCGCTGACAATCCCCAGATGGACAAGGCTCTGAAATTTCTCCTTCTGTCACTTGTGCCCCATGGGTGTCCCTTGCCAAGGACAAGCAATATTTCTTCCATGGAGTTTAGAGGTCCAAAAAAAAGAAAAAGTTCTGATAAGGATTGGAAGTAAAAAAATATCTTCATTGCTTTTTTCTGATGACAAAAGTAATACATATGTATCATCTCAGGAATTTTTGGGGCTTTCTAAAATGCAGCTAAATACATTTCTAAGGCAGCAAATGCAGCAAGAGTATTAACAAAGGGTGGGAATCTGATCCTTTCCTTATCTCTTACTTATGATATCTCATCCTGAATGGTTGCTGAGGTGATGACATATGAACTTTGAACTTGTAGGCATAGAGTGGTGACCTCATTTATCCCTTTGAATAATTGCAAATCACACCGTCAATTCCTAGGGGGAAAATTCTGAGCAGCAAAATGAACTCAGAGCCCTGTGGCATAGGACTGAAAATTTCAGTCAGATCCAAAAAACAAAGAACTCAAATTCCAGGGAAAGACCACTCTACCAGAAGAACAACACAGGAAGCTGAATGGGGCTCTTTTCCAGCTCTTTGTTGTTCTTACACGCTGTCGACACTCCCTGTGGCCAAGAGCTCTTATCTAGTTTTTACATGTCCCTCCACTTGAAGAGGCTGTCCCCTCGCTTCCTTTCACTACCCACTTCTCCCAATCTTCGCCGCACCACCAGGTTCACGGTGCACTTGGAAGGACGGACAGGGATTTGCCTCTCCAGTCCAACCGGCTTTCGGTCACTAATTACACACGTTCATCGACCCTTTTGCGGAGACTGCTTGCGTGTGCGCGGGGTGGGCGAGGGTGGGCCGCAGACTCCACCCCTGGCGGTTGTGAACCTACTGCCGCTCCGCAGCAGGTCTCGGAGGAGACGCCCACCGCCCCCTCCGTGGGGCCCCGGCGGCCCCGCCCCGCAGTTCCCGTCACGTGCCGCCGCACCGCCCAATCAGCGCCTGCAGTGCGTGGGCTCGGGATTCAAACTGCGGCGCCTAGGACTCTCCGGGATCTGCGTTGGTGTGGCCGCGGCCGCCGCTGCGTGCGGGCCATGGAGCACCGCATCGTGGGGCCCGGGCCATACCGGGCCACCAGGCTGGTGAGTGTGCATACCGGGATCTGGGCGAAGCGAGGCCCCGGCCTGAGTGCCGACTGCGTACTCGTCAGTCCTCGCTTCTCCAGGGCAGGCCGGGCCCGGGTCTGGAGGCGGGACATGTTTCGGGTCGGGCGGCGGTATTCTGGACGACGCTCAAAGAAAGGCTAACCGGGCCTGGGGTCCAGCCCGTCCAGGGTGGGCGCAGCTTCGACCCCGAGACGTTGGCTGGGTTCTCGCCAATCAACGGCGCCTCCCTGTTTAAAGCGTCCGGAAGACCAGGGTGACACCCCTCTCCCCTCTCCTGTCCTCCGGAATCCAACGCCCCAGTCCGTAACTTTAGGACCACCCGCCGCCTGGAGCGTGTCTCCGTCCCGAGTGTCACTTGTGGTGACACTTGAGGTTCTTTCTAACGGTGCCCAGAACAGAGGTGGATCTCCCTGGCCACGTTTCCGGCTCCTGACGTTTCTTTTTCTGTGAGCACCGACCTAAATGAGGAGGGTGGGCCCGGACTTAGGGTTTGAAAGAGCCTTTGCAGACCCTGGTCCAGGGTGCTGACTGTTTTCCTGGGAGAAGAGCTTTGGTAATCAGAGTTCTGAGGCGTACTTGATTTCTTTGTGACCTGGAGCAAGTGATTTTAGCGATTTCATAATGGAGTAAGTGGCGATAATTTGGTAATGTCTAGAGTAAGTTTTAGACAACTTTCTATGAAAGCTTAAAGGTGATTTGGGAGGAAAGGACTGCTCTCCTTGGTCTGTCAACACTTCTCTGGCCCCAGCTAACTTGGGAATTAGGCTCCTTGTTCTATGCACCCTAAGGGATATCCAGGAAAAGGTGAGAACAGGATGGAAGGAGTTATCGTAGTCATCTTTGCAAACAATGTACTACAGACACCCATAATGATTCATTCATTGAAAAAAAATTCAACACATATAAATTTAGGTTTTCCTTTGGACCTGCCTCTAAGAGGTATGGATGCTGGTAGCAGGGAACAAATAGGATTTTATAAAACCTCTTTTCATATCTGCTTCCACTTCACAGTTGCCTCTACCACTTGAAACCATCTGGGGTCAAGGCTATTGGTAGGTCCATCTTTTTTTTTTTTTTTTTTTAACATCTTTATTGGAGTATAATTGCTTTACAATGGTGTGTTGGTAGGTCCATCTTTAAGGATGAGATACAGGTTGTGCCTTATCAGGGACTTTCAAAACTTTACTATTCTTTGTGGAGGGAAAATAACACTCCCCTACTGCCAATTTATTCACAGCACTAATGCAGGGGAAATAGAGAGAGACTCTGGATCTTGGGGTAACCAGTTCTCATTCTTCCAGCTTTAGACTAAAAAAATAAATTACATGATAATTGGAACTGTTTTTTAATCTCATTCACAGAATTGTTTGAAGTACCACATTTTATAATGCAGAGTGCCTATGTGAAAGTCATTCTTGATTCTGAGTCACATTAAAATATTATCAAAGGAATTTACAAAGAAAAGTACCCTGTTCTTCAGAAGTCTTCAGTCCCCAAGAAGTGATATTTGAGTCAGATTTAGCCAAGACTGATCAAGTTAAGTAGGAAATTAAATATGTGAATAATTAATGAAAATACCTAAATATCACCAGAATTTCCTAGGTAGTCAATTCAGTTCTCAACTTTATTCTATTTGAGAATCTTGATCGTAAACTAAGATTTTTGAAAACACAGAAAACAATAGCCATTTTTTTAAGTGAATATTACAGATTTATCAGTGATCTCTGTAGTCATTACAGGTACTTTCCCCTCATTGTAAAATCTCTGTTTCCCTGAACATAATTCAGTTGTGCTTTACAGCTTTAATCAGTTAAATCATAAAGTTTGTGATTAGTCCTCTGTACTTATCTGCCCCAGCTTGCCTTTCCTCCCTGGCTCCCAGCTTAGCATTTCCATCTTCTCCCAACATCATCCTCAACCTAATCTTCAGGAAAAGCTTGGGAAAAACCTATTGGTACACAAAGAGCAGGCGTTTACTTCCTCCTTTCATGGCTCACTATACTTTCTCAAACCATGTACAGCTCCATTTTCTAAGACACCAAAGTCTTATCTGAAAATAGCATTTTATGAACTAGGTAAATTTCTATGCCCAAAATAAAATGACAGACACTGTAAGTCAATTCATGGTGAATATGGAAGCTAATTAGCAACTTATTCATCTTCACTGAAATAGCTTTCATTTTAACCCACATATGAAATAGTTCATTAGTTAAAAAGAAATAATGAGAGGGCTTCCCTGGTGGCAGAGTGGTTAAGAATCCACCTGCCAATGCAGGGGACACGGGTTCAAGCCCTGGTCCGGGAAGGTCCAACATGCCACGGAGCAACTAAGCCTGTGCGCCACAACTACTGAGCCTACGCTGTAGAGCCCACGAGCCACAACTACTGAGCCCACATGACACAACTACTGAAGCCTGTGCGCCTAGAACCCGTGCTCTGCAACAAGAGAAACCACGACAATGAGAAGCCCTTGCACCGCAACGAAGAGTAGCCCCCGCTCACCACAACTAGAGAAAGCCCGTGCGCAGCGATGAAGACCCAACACAGCCAAAAATAAATTTAAAAAAAAGAAAAGGAAAAAGAAATAATGAGAAAGACAATTGCTTTTTCTGAAACTGCTTAAATCTACTGATCCTTTCTTTGAACTTAGTTCTGAGTTGTCTGTATCTTCTGATGCAACTAGTAAACTTTAAAAGACTTACAGCCATCATTGAATCTGAGAGTTTGAATGGACTCTAAAGATTATGTAGTCCAATTCCCTCATTTTATTGAGGTGTAAAGGGGTGAACTGACTTGACCAAGTTCACACTGCCAGTATGTGGCAAGTACATCTAGATCTAGCGTTCGTTTGCCTCTGAAGTCCCTGGCCAGGTGCTATATCATAATACTTTTGATATTAAGAAGTAAAGAAATGGAATAAATATTCAAGAGAAAAGAATAGGAAGCACATTTCAACACTCAGTATTTGTCATGTTAAGCAAAAATAGTTGTATGATTTTTTTAATATAAATTTATTTATTTTTATTTTTATCTTTGGCTGTGTTTGGTCTTTGTTGCTGCATGCTGGCTTTCTCTAGTTGCGGCGAGTGGGGTCTCCTCTTCCTTGTGGTGCGTGGGCTTCTCATTCTCTTGTTGCGGAGCACTGACTCTAGGCGCATGGCCTTCAGTAGTTGTGGCACGGGGGCTCGGCAGTTGTGGCTTGCGGGCTTTAGAGCGCAGGCTCAGTAGTTGTGGAGCATGGGCTTAGTTGCTCCGCGGTATGTGGGATCTTCCTGGACCAGGGCTCGAACACCGTGTCCCCTGCATTGGCAGGTGGCTTCTTAACCACTGCGCCACCAGGGAAGCCCCAGTTGTATGATTCTTTATGCCTTAAACTAGGGGTTTGAAATAAACAAAAAATGTTTTTTAATCACAAAACAAATCTGTTTTGTCCCCTTTGCTATAAAGATTGTCTCGTAATACGTCGTTGAAACAATCACATTCTCAAGCTCTATCTAGTTCTTTGTTGACGTAGGATATTTTCTTTCTAAATGTTACTGAGGATAGTGAGTTATTTTAAAGGTAACTTTTTCTTTCTTGGCAGAGTAGCCAAATAATGACTGAATTATTTTTGGAAATACGTGGGAGCAGAGATCACGGTCCTTGCTAGGTTTTGAAAATCTAAAGTGTCTCATGGATTGAGTAAATATCCTAATGTTAAATGCTATTAAAAATCAAAATAAATAAATTAAAAATTCTTTTTATGAGTTTTTCTAAAAAAGAGATATGAGGCTTTGATAAGGATGTCTTCTTAGAAAATTTCTAGTGTAAAATGAAAACTAGCTATCACCAGAATAGCTAAAAAACCAATCAGAATCCTAATAGATTTTTTCCTCCCTGTGTGGGGATGCATTGAGTAGAAAGCTCATACAGAAGAGTAAAAGTGGAGGAATTAAAAGGTTTTAAAAAAGATGACTATAGGTGACTTTGACCTACCAGAAATTTAAATTTAGTATTAATAGACTGTAATCACACCAGTGTAGTATTGTTTAGGAATAGACAAACAGCTCAGTGGGATTAAAAAAAAAAGAGTTCAGAAACAGAATCAAGGACTTCCCTGGTGGTGCAGTGGTTAAGAATTTGCCTGCCAGTGCAGGCGAGCCCGGGTTCGAGCCCTGGTCCAGGAAGATACCACATGCCACAGAGCAGCTAAGCCCGTGCACCACAACTACTGAAGCCCGCGCACCTAGAGCCTGTGCTCCTCAACAAGAGAAGCCACCGCAATGAGAAGCCCACGCACTGCAACAAAGAGTAGCCCCCGCTCGCCACAACTAGAGAAAGCCTGTGTGCAACAATGAAGGCCCAATGCAGCCAAAATAAATAAATAAATAAAATTAATTAAAAAACAAACAAAAAACCAAAATAAAAAGTTAAAAAAAAATAATAAAGTAAAACATTAACAGTTTCAAAGTTCGTTCATAGCTAGCTATTAAAAAAAAAGAAAGAAACAGAATCAAGAAAGGTAGTATGTAAGGTAGCTTACTATTTCAGTTTAGTGAGAGAAGGGTAGCATAATTGACTCTCCATTTGGGAGAAAATAGAGTTGGAGATCTCCTCCCCACAACATAAAAAATTTCAGTTGAAGATTCAGATACTAAAATCCCTGTAAAATATTAAAAGAAAAATTTGATAAGTATTTTTAATATCTCAGGATAGGGAAACTTTCCCAATTGAGGGAGTAAACCCTGAAGCTATAAAGATAAGAAGATATATTTGTTTTCTTAAAACAATATAATCATCAGTGAAACCTTTATATAGCTAGAGACCAAATAAACAAATTGATAAGTCAGGGGAAAACATTTCTAATATATTTGAAAAAGGATTAATATTCCCTATTTATATTCATTCAATACGTATTTATTAAACACATGTACTGTATGTCAGGCACTGTCCTCAGTTGTGGGGATACTGAACTGAGCAAAATAGAGTAACTTTCCTGACTTCTGTGCACTTAGATTCAAATTCTAGATTTAAACAGTTCTTAAAATTAAGTAAAAGATAGAGAAAGACAACCCAGAAGAAAAATGGCAAGTCTCAAATGAAGAAATAAAAATGACTGAAGATAAAGGCAGGAAAATACAAACAAAATATAAAGATACCATTTCTTGTGTGTAGATTGGCAGACAAAAGAATGATAATATCTAGGAATGGCCAGAGGTAAGGCAGCAGGCTCATACAGCATTGCTGGGAGTGTGAATTGCTACAACTGGTTTAAATAAGCTGATACCCTTTAGAAATCTGTTCTCAAAAATAAATAAATAAAAGGATTGATACATTAGGTTATGTAAACAAGGATATACTTGTGAAACAACAAACTGGAAACAGCTGCATGCCCATTAGTTGGAAAATGGTTGAATAAATTATGGAACTCATTCATTCATAAAATGGGCTATATCTATAGGTACTGACACAAAAATATCCTGGTATGTTTAATGCAAAAGCAAGTTGTAGGATAATATGTACAATATGGTTGATCTCATTTCTTCAAAAAGGAAGCAAACAGGGACAGTGATAATAAACAAAATACATACATACAAAGGGAAGGATTCTATATATGTGTATGTATGATTAATAGATATGTGGGATTGGAGAGAGACAGGGCAGAGTCTTTTGTATATATTTCTGCATTTAATTTGTTACAGTGTGCATTATTCTGTAATTAAAGTGACAGTAGAGGAACTGCTAACCAGCTTGAGTCAAATAACAGGCATATTTACTTATATTTTGAAATATTGGGCCCCAGAGAGCCATATCTTCATTCTTTTATTAAGTAATGCATAAAGTACTATGCATTAAATTTATCAATCAACCTAAAATAAATAAAACTCTTTTTTTTATTAACTCTTCTTTCCTCCCCATCTCCCAACATATATTAATCAGGACTGAAATGCAAGGTTGGTGTCAGCAGAGAATTGAAAAAAAGACCCAAACAGCTAATGTTTAAAAATATGTGGAAATTGTTTAAAGCTATGTTGAAGTTTGTAGGTTCTTGTTATAATGAAATGACCACTCGAGAAGGAGAGCATAGAGTAGGTTTCCAGATCTTATTATGAGACTAAATACCTGAGTGACATGTGCCAACTTGCCTGTCCTCTTTGGATCTTAATTTTGCCCCAAAGTTTCCTTCTAGCTCCAGAATAGATTGAACCTGTAATTTGTTTCAAGAGATTATCCTGGGAATTTTATATATTCTCCTTATGCTTGAGGAATGCCTTATCTTTTACAGAGGGCTTTCGTAAGCATGATCTCACGAGAGATATCACAGTAACTTGGTGAGGGAGGTGGGTAGAGAGTGAACTTAAATCAACATTCATGGACTCTTCCTGGGCTCTCTTTCTGCTGTTCATTATTTCATTCTAGCCAGTTTGCCCTGCTTCTCCTCTGTTTACATTCAAGTCCCTCTTTCATCCACTCACTTTGTTTCTTCTTCGGCTACCCTCCTTAATCTCTTCCACATTCAGTTTACCAGCACAATCAGCTAGTTCATATTTATCAACTTTCAGGTTGGTAATTTAAAATTGTGGATTGCTCTCAAGGAAGATTTTAATATATGAGTGTGTGTGTGTGTGTGTATGTGTATGTGTGTTTTGTTTTTAGCCCTTTATTCTGCATAACATGTACAGAAAAGCACACAAATTATAGGCGTACAACTCAGTGCATTTTTACAATGTGAGCTTCCCATTTAACCAATGCCCACATCAAGAAATATGACATTACCAGCAGCCCAGATGTCCCTCCGCCCCTCCCAGTCTCTACCACTACTTTGATTTCTAATACCATGGATTAGCTTTTGTCTGCTTTTAAACTTTATGTAAATACAATCATATAGTACTTTTCACATCTGGCCTTCTTATATCAATTATATTTTATCTATGTTATTCATCTATGTTATTGCATGTAGCAATAGTTCATTCTCATTGCTGTGCAGCATTCCATTGCATGAATCAATTTATCTGTTCTTATGTTGGTGGATATTTGGGTTGTTTTTGTCTATTAAGATAGTGCTATTATGAGCAGGGTGGCTTTTGGTGAACATATTTCTGTGGCATATATACTTAAGAATGGAATTGCTGGGTTATACAGTGTGCATATAATTTCCAGTTGTTCCACGTTCCCTTGGTAACACTTAGTATATTGCCTTTTTCATTTTAGCCATTCTGTAGGCATGTAGTGGTATTGCATTATAGATTTCTTTTGCATTTCACTGCTAATTAATGAGATTGAATATCTGCATATGTTATGGTAAATTTGGAGGTTCTTTTATGTGAAGTGCCTGTTTGTTTTCCCATTTTTGTATGGAGTGTCTGTCCTTTCTTGATCTGAATTTTTTGTTTTGTTTTAGAAATTCTGGTTATAGGTTATCTTACTCTACAGCTTGTATTGTTTTTGTGTGTGTATGGTTTTTTTTTTTTTTTGCGGTACGCGGGCCTCTCACTGTTGTGGCCTCTCCCGTTGCGGAGCACAGTCTCCGGACGCGCAGGCTCAGCGGCCATGGCTCACGGGCTCAGCCTCTCCGTGGCATGTGGGATCTTCCCGGACCGGGGCACAAACCCATGTCCCCTGCATTGGCAGGCGGACTCTCAACCACTGCATCACCAGGGAAGCCCTGTGTGTGGTTTTAAGAAAGTTAAAAAGAAAAAGTTTAAATCTGGACCAACTTAATTTGGAGCATGGCTTATAGTAGTGTCAAATGAAGTAGAAAGATTGATATGCATAGGACAAAAAGATGTTTGAGTTTGGCCAGGAGAAAGACATGACTGGGAGTCAAAGTAGAATTAAGTTGAATAAGGTTAGGGGGTAGTTAAAAAAAAAAAAATAAGGAAAGTGAAAGACCAGTTAGGCGTTTGCTTGTTGAGTACCAACTGTGTGTTTGTTGTGTCTGGTGCTGTACATCCAGGGTGCCTGCTTGCACAGACCCTACCTGGGCCCTTGAAGCACCTGGTGTTGTATACTCAGGAATGATTACTGTGGCTGAGAAAGTTAGCCATCAAAGGGAGAAGAGAAATGGGACAACAGGTGCAGAGGTGATTGGGCAGTAGAGCATATGAAGAGAAACCTGGAAGAAGAGGCCTGGTTGGAAGAGAAGATAAGGAACCAGTGTTGGGCAAAATAAAAAGAATATGCTGAGGTCAGAACTATCACTGAAAGAAAAAGGTGAAATCAGAAGAGCTGATTTCAGTAGGAAGGTAGGTGAAAAATAAGGCTCAGAGTCTGTTAAGTGATAGACTTGCAAGAGGAGCATAAGAGGAGAGAGAATGGTTATGAGAGTAAGACTCTGAGTTTTCGGGACTTTTAGAAGGAATGGTGGGAAGACGAGGGTCCTAAGAAAATGTTGGAGTAATTATGCAGGAAGAACACCATATGTGAACATTTCATTTAATTTAGGGATGGCTGATGATGGCTTGGATGTCTAGATTTTATTTTTTTAATTAATTAATTTACTTATCTTTGGCTGTGTTGGGTCTTCGTTGCTGCACGCGGGCTTTCTCTGGTTGCGGCGAGCGGGGGCTACTCTTCTATTGTGGTGCGTGGGCTTCTCATTGCGGTGGCTTCTCTTGTTGTGGAGCATGGGCTCTAGGCACGCGGGCTTCAGTAGTTGTGGATCATGGGCTCTAGAGTGCAGGCTGAGTAGTTGTGGTGCACGGGCTTAGTTGCTCCAC
This sequence comes from Globicephala melas, assembly GCF_963455315.2. Classification (NCBI taxonomy): domain Eukaryota; kingdom Metazoa; phylum Chordata; class Mammalia; order Artiodactyla; family Delphinidae; genus Globicephala; species Globicephala melas. Next base: position 47,360,278 of record NC_083316.1, on the reverse strand, counting down.
AGCATGTGGGATCTTCCCCGACCAGAGCTCGAACCTGTGTCCCCTGCATTGGCAGGCGGATTCTTAACCATTTGCACTACCAGGGAAGTCCCCTTAAGGCAGTCTTTTAAATGGAAAAACTGCATTCATTGTCTTAAATATTTGGGATGTAATAACCTTGTAAAAAACTCAATCGATCACTAAATACATTCCTCTCTTTTTGCCCCTAGTGGAATGAAACAGTTGAGCTTTTTCGCACCAAGATGCCGTTACGGAAACATCGGTGTCGTTTCAAAAGTTATGAACGTTGCTTCACAGCGGCCGAAGCTGTGGATTGGCTACACGAGCTGTTGAGGCGCAGCCAAAACTTTGGCCCCGAAGTGACCCGCAAACAAACGGTCCAGCTGCTAAAAAAATTCCTGAAGAATCACGTTATTGAAGACATCAAGGGAAAATGGGGCCAGGAAGACTTTGAAGACAACCGTCACTTGTACAGGTAATGGCAACAAGTCAGCCCCGAAGGGGAGGAGTTTGGGGAGGACCAGTGGGTCTGGTCAGTCTATTGAAACTTCCTCATGTGAAAGAGCTTACTTGTCCATGGGCGTGATGCTTCAACTTGTGATTTGTTGGGTGGAGAACTGAATCTGCTGCTACAGCAAAATTGATTACAGTTTTTCTTGGTGCTCTCTTCTTCATAGAGCACCCCTTAAGTAGTCTTTTGTTGCAGTGGCTTTTCAGTGAGGAAGACTTTTTGTGCCTTTTGCACACTGGGAGGATGGCTATAGTAGCTTAGTACCTCTCCTGGGGAACATGAAAGGGTGAAACAGTAGTTCTGTCTTGCACCTTTCTGAGCAGTGTGAAGGTGTGTATTCAGGGGGTTAGTGGCAGAGGCATCTGATCTTTAAGTGGAGCTCAGGTCTATAATGAAGAGTTGTACTAGAATTCCCCGATGTCTCAGATTAACCCTGCAGTGCATGTCTACTTTTCCCTAAACATTTTTGCTCGTGTTTTAGTGCTGTTTTATGATTGCTCACTTACTACCCAATAATCTGAGGGTAAGGATGTCTCTCTGCTGACACTTCTGTCCTCACTGCATGCTAGACTGTTTCATTGCTGGAGGTGGAGGAGACCTGCCTAGGATTCAGGGAATGGGAGAATACTAAAGAGGAATGAAGTCACACGAGTCCAGAAAAGAGGAATTGTTGAGCTATCTACAGAGAGGGCTACCAAAGTGCTAAGAACCTGAGAGGTATTAAATGAAGAAACGAAGATGATGGGCCCTTAATATTTGCTGCCTTTTACTCCAACAGAAGAATAAGGAATTCTCTTACAGCACATTCAGCGAGGCATTTTGGGGCCACGGGGCACCTGGGTTTGAGCAGAGAAAACGTGACTGTTTCCTATCTGAGTCATTTCTTTGGTTCCTTTGGGGACTAGAGGCTGAGAAAGGCTGCAGAGCAAGGGGAGGGTGGTCACCAGCACCAAGGCTAAGGCCAGACAACTTTGTATGTTTAGGATCTAACTTCGTCACGGAATTCCATCAGCAATCTCCCTCTTCTAGATGTCAAGGTTGTCAGCTGGACAATTAGTTGTCTCTCCATTTGGCAGTTATCTCTAGCTTGCTGATCCAACTTTTAATTAGAATCTTGGGTGACTTTAGCCTGTTCTGAGACCACAGTGCTTATTAGTATCAGGCAGTGGAAACTCTATCCTTGGTTCCAAATGCTGTACTTCACTGGGGATTCTTTTTTTTTTTTTTAATTGCCTGTGTTTTTTTAATTGAAGTATAAGTTAATTTACAATATTATATTAGTTTCAGATGTACAGCATCTTACTAAGTTCTTACTTAGAACTTTCTTAGACCTTAGTTCTAAGGTCTAAGAAAGGAACTGATACCAACAACACCTGTGATGTGCCAGACTCATTGCACAGTCGTCATTGAACTCAGCACCTGTAGATGTTGGTGGTATTATCTTGATCTTAAAGATCAGGAAATTAATGAGGCCAAAGTTACTGACTTGTCCAAAGTTACTCAGGTAGTAGTAAGAGTCAGGATTTAAACTGAGGTCTCTATCTCTGAAGCCTGTGTTCTTGTGGCGTGTCAGACTGCCTCCATTGCCATGGCATGAGGTTGACTAGCTTATTAAATAAACTAATGACCGAATGAGTAAACAGAATCATAAACCAGAAATATTCAGTGTAGTCAACACACGTTCATATATTCACAGAATTCCAGTAATGTATAAAGTACTATGTAATACATATTAAATGATCAGCTGTCTTCTCAAATAAAGGAGGTAAGGTAAACATAATCAGCTTAAACACTTACATAAATATAGCAGGGGATAGGTGGTTTCCTGGGTCTGTGAATTACAGAAAGGCATAGTTAGAGAAAGCAACATGAAATATAAAGACTCTTAGAGTATTTTTTAAAGACAGAAATTACACACACACCACAGGAGAATTTTATAACAGAAATGATGAGTGAAGCTTTTATTTTGGAATGTGTCAAATCTTATTTTTAGTTTAAAAACATGTCATATTTGCTGTGTGACTGCATTTACATTTGTTAACTATGATTTTATTTTTCAAGAATCCAAGAGTTAAGTATAGAAAGTAGGGGGAAATAGTGAATTTTTGTGTGTAAGAAAGGAAAGTGAGATCCTAATATCTGAATGTCCCTAACAGAGGAGATTTTGCAGAGAAGGGCCCAGAGCTATTTACTGAACCACTCTTTGCTGTTAGTAACATGGGTGACTAGAAAGAGAGCTGGACTGGCTGCCAGTGGAGACAATTTTCGATTTCACTAAAGGGTCCTCATAGTCGAGCCATATGCTGTCATCTGTGTCTAACAAAGCTTCGTGGCCCCAGACTTTGGATGAAGAGAACCAGTGATACTACCTTGTATTTTTATAAGAAATTTCAGTTTATGAAGCAATTCTTTATGATCTCATTTGATCTTCGTGACAACCCCGTATGGTAGACAGGGTGGATAGTTCATCCTCAGAGAACTAGACAGTTGTCTCTTTGAAACCTCTAAACAAAACATCAGTAAATTCCATGGGGATCATTGAATTGGCCCATTTATGTATGGGAACAGACAGTTACCTAGGATTATTTAAACCTAATGAAGTGGGTTATATAGAAATAGAGGTGTGTATTATGATCATTGCTTGTTTTGGACTATTAAATGAGGAAAGTGTTTGGCCGGCTTTAGATCTTTAGCAGGATGGGTCCTTGGTCTGGAGCCTCCACCGGGCCCTTGCCCTGTTCTTACTACTGATGCTAGCTCTGGTATGCAGTTGTAACCACGGTGTTCATGGCTTACGGATAGAAATTCACTGGCTCGGGTGTAGTGCTTGTGATCTAATGTGCAGGGAACCATTTTCTTTTTATTTTCCTTCTTCTTCCTGTGCCTTTTTTTCTTTCCTTCTCTATTTCTTTCTCTGTTTATACCACTTTATGTGTATGACTGGCATGTTCCCACTTCTTTCCCCTTTTCTTTTGCTTCTACTTCATTTCTCCTTTTCTTTCTGTCTTTTCCCTCATATTTGCTTTTTTTCTGGCTTATTTCCAAAATGTTTAATTTGAACCTAAAATTTGTTATGTAGATTTTGTCAGCTTTCTTGAACGTGACTTTCACTGTTCTTTATTTAAAAAGCAGGAGTCATGCTACCTAGTTTTAAGACTTACTCTATAAAATCACAGTAATGAAGACTGGTGTTGGTGAAGGGTTGGATGGACACTTGGGTCAGTGGAACAGAACAGAGTCCAGAAACACACACAAACATGGCCAGTTGATTTTTGACGAAGATGTAAAGGTAACTTAAAGGGAAAAGATCAGTCTTTTTGGCAAATGATGTTGGAACAATTAGAAGGCAGCTATGCTTACCACTATACCACCAATGCTCACAATGTTGGGACAGTTGGACATCTATTCATCTACATGCAAAAAAATGAACCTCAACCTAAACCTAATTTTTTAATACAGAAATTCATTCATAGAATTCAATGTAAAACTAAAAAAATTTTAGAAAAACAGAAAATCTTTATGCCCTGGGGTTAGGCAAGGAGATTTTAGACATGACACCAAAAGCATGATTTATAAAAGAAAAAACATGATAAATTGGACTTCATCAAAATTAAAAACTTTTGCTATGTGAAAGGCACTGTTAAGAGGATGAGAGGACAAGCGAATGTTGGGGAGAAAATACTGGTAAATCGCATATATGACAGTGAACTGGTATCAAGAATATATAAAGAATTCACAAAACTCAACTGTAAGAAAACAAACAACAAATAATAGATTTGAAAAGACACTTCATCAAAGATATAAAGATGCTTCATCAAAGATATACAGACAGCAAATAAGCACCTGAAAAGATGTTTAACATTATTAGCACTAGGGAAATGCAAATTAAAACCATGGTGAGATACCACTACATATCTAGTAGAATGGCTAAAATAAGAATACTAATAACGCCAAAATCAAGAGAGGATGCAGAGCAATTGGAAATCTCCTCCATTGATGGTGGGAAGCCTAGATTGGTAGTCACTTTGGAAAACAGTTTGGCAGTCTCTTTTAAAGTTAAACATGTACTTATATATGACTTCATATTCCTGCTCCTGGGCGTTTACCCTGGAGAAATGAAAGCTTATGTTCACACAAAAACTTGTATGTGAATATATATATTTTTAACATCTTTATTGGAGTATAATTGCTTTACAATGTTGTGTTAGTTTCTGCTGTATAACAAAGTGAATCATCTATACATATACATATATCCCCATATCCCCTCCCTCTTGAGCCTCCCTCCCACCCTCCCTATCCCACCCCTCTAGGTGGTCACAAAGCACTGAGCTGATCTCCCTGTGCTATGCGGCTGCTTCCCACTAGCTATCGATTTTACATTTGTTAGTGTATATATGTCAATGCTACCATCTCACTTCATCCCAGCTTACCGTTCCGTACCTAAATATTTATAGCATCTCTGTTAATTCAAATGTTCCTATGGGTGAATGGATAAACACTGAACATCTATGTGGAACGCTTCTGTGCATATCCAGTGCAGTGGCAGGTGTGACTAAGTCAGAGCAGGAGGGAGGTTTTTTGTGAATAATTGAATTGTTCTCTTTGTTGATTGTGATGGTGGTTTTACAAAGTGTATATGTGTGTTAAAATTGATAGAGCAGTACACACACACACACACACACACACACACACAAGAAAAAAAGAATAAATTTTACTTTATGCTAATAACATTTTTTTAATGCTGGAGATTTGAAAAATCTCTATTTTTACCTCTAGTGAAAGAAATCCTAATTTACATTGATTGAGGTATATGGCCCTTCAGTCATTTTCTGTGGCTCTGGGAAAAAGTCTTTATTATTACCCTATAGGTCTTTTGAAGGGACCAATAGGAACTTCTTCAAGTTAATGGACTATTGGCTCCCTCTAGTGGACACCTTTTGTTTTTATAGTAAAGCTTAAAATTGTGATTGTGAGTTTTGTTTTTCTTTTGTTTTTATTCATTTAAAGTCCTGAGTTTTTATCCTGTGATAGTTGGATAAATTTTGTACATTTCCTATGCATCAGTTTTTTTCATCTATAAGATGACAGCGCTGGACTAGATCTTTAAGGTCTTTTTCCATTCTAAACTTTTATGGTTCCAAATATTGAGTACATATCATAGATGTTTTCCAAGCCCTAGGCGATGAAGAAGATATGAAAGAAATGTAACATTCTTTTCCTCCCTAATTTTGCAATCTCTTTTGAGAGAGAGTATGCATATATAAAAAAGATATGTAGCAGAACCAAGGCAGCATTGAATTAATTAACCAAAATGAACCTGTAACAAAAGCTTAGAGGTACTACACTGGCAGTCCTTGGGTTGACACAGCTGTTTTGTTTAACTGGCATTGTGTTTTTAATCACTGAAATTTTTTTCTCATTTTTGTTTTTCGATTTTGTGTATTTTGTGAAGGTAATACATTCATGTGTTTCAAAATTTACAAAGTACAAAAGAGTATATACAATAAAAATTTCCCTTCTACTTTGCTCCCCCAGGTGGGGTTCAGGCCTTGAACTTGCATTGAAACTTTCTTATTTTTATTATTTATTCTCAAGTTGTGTTGTTCTTTTTAATACCTTAAATGCTAGTTTGTCCTGGATGAGAAGAAGCTGAATAACTTTCAAATGCACAATAGAAATAGAGTGGGGGGTAGAGGGGGAAGAGCACGATAGAAAATAGTTTATTCTTACTTTTTCCCATGTAAAGGCTTAAGCAAAAAAATATAGAAAAGTCACAATGTTAACAGTAGTTATTTCTGGATAGAGGGCTTAAAGACAGCATAAATTATTTTCTCTCTTCTTAATTTTACACATTGAGTACATATTGCTTTTATTTTCAATTTTTAAAATCATTCCAGTAAAAGAGTAATCAATAAATTGTATTGTTTGGAAGTTTACAATGATAGGATGACTTCTTCTGGGCACCTCTGCTCCATACCAGTACCCCACTTGCTTCTGGATACTGTGGACTAAGAATGCTGCCTGCCATTATCAGTAAACAAAGGATGTTGCAGCCATCGAGCAATCAGCCACTGCAGCCACCTTGTTGAGCCCTGAGGGGACTCAGGATGGGAGAGCACAGGATACTGGCCCCAGATAGCTAAGGTGCATGTCAAAGGGATGATTTCAGTGAGCCCAGACTCTTGCATCTTCCCATACATAGAAAAGCGCCAAGTTAATTAACTTGAGATATGTGGTTTTCTTTAATTAATCTTTTGATGTTCCCACTATCTGGACTTTGTTACAAAACTCCTATATATCTTGGCTCTCCCCTTACCTCTTCAGAGCAGTTTCTCAGAGCTATCTGAGAGGCTGCCTTCCAGGCTTGAACTCCTGAGAAAGTTCGCCAAATAATACATGATTCTGAAGTTTTAGGTCGTCCATTTTTTTCAGTCGACAGTAGTAAAAATTCATCTGGAAGAGAGAAGGCACAAAAGTAGCCAAAAAAATCTTGGGCAACAAGACCTCTGCTTTATCAGAAACTAAAATGCCATAGGGCTAAACAGTGTGATAGTAGACCTGGAATAAATAAATCTGGAACTGACTAGAGTAGAGAAAAAACAAACTCTCCACCCAGTTCCCTTCCCCACAGGCACCTAATGTTATTAGCTTATAACACAGCGTCTTAAAAAATTGTGAACAAATGGGAGCAAATTTAATTGGAGCAAATTCCTCCCAGTTGCCGCCCTTCCCACCACTTCACTACATCATACCAGACTGTATCATGGTAATGTTGTCTGTCTTGGTCAGTGCAGGAATTGTGTTTGTGACCCAGTCGGTGTGGACTGGAGTTTTGTGAGATCTCCTGGAGGAGGGAGGTGGAGGACGTCCATCTGGGTCCTGAGAATGGGATAGGGTCTGGATGATCAGACGGGATGGGAAGGGGGAGCATATTTCAGGTGACAGGACCACGGCTCTCAGTCAGATATACCTAAGTCAGCTTCACTGGGAGAAGAGGGAGGAGGCTAACCTGGCTGGAGAAGTTTTAGGTCAGGAAATCATAGGGCTAAATTTGGTGGTGTTTCTTAAATATCTGGCTATGGAGTTGACATTTATGTAAAAGGAAAAGGCAGCCAAGGTCCGTGTTTTGAGTAGGAATGAAGTCTGTTCTAGAATAGAGTTAATTGGACTTCCCTGGTGGTCCAGTGGTTAAGACTCTGTGCTTCCACTGCGGGGGGGCATGGGTTCGATCTCTGGTCAGGGATCCCACATGCCATGCCGTGTGCCCAAAAAAAAGGGAATAGAATAGAGTTAATTGAATAGTAGTAATAGAATAGATTTTTAAGGCAGTGAAACTGGTGAGGTTTTCAAGGTAACTGGCGGGGGTGATGTTGCCTGGATGAGAATGCCAGCCATGGGGCTGAAAAAGAAGGAAGGGCCCACATTTATAGCCAAATTCCAGGCTAGACCCTAACTGCTCCATAGGCCTTCGGGTTTGCCTGAAGTCTGACATTTTTTAAATGTATTATTCATTAGTCTGAAATTGCTATTTTCATTTAGAATCTTTGTTGACGTTTGGCATTTTCTTTTACTGAGGCCTGGAATGTAACTCAAGTACTTTTCAAGGCAACTGTCAATCCGTAATACCTTGCAGTTATTCAGACACATCTACAGTGTTTAGTGGGTGTTTAAATCTTTGGAATGGCTTTGTTCCTATTTAATGTCTCAAGGAGTTTGGAGCCTCCGGAGCTGGAGCTGGGTGAGTGTCTCAGAGTCTCTGTCCCCATACCTCCCACAAGGGTCAAGAATGAACGTCCAGTTCACAGTGTCATAGCTGTGGGATAATGATGGAAAAATATATAGTAGAGGGGACTTCCCTGGTGGCGTGGTGGTTAAGAATCCGCCTGCCAATGCAGGGGACACGGGTTTGATCTCTGGTCCGGGAAGATCCCACATGCCGCGGAGCAACTAAGCCCATGCGCCACAACTACTGAGCCCACGTGCTGCAGCTACTGAAGCCTGTGTGCTCTAGGGCCCGCTTGCCGTAACTACTGAGCCCGCGTGCTGCAACTACTGAAGCTCGCATGCCTAGAGCTCATGCTCCGCAACAAGAGAAACCATTGCAATGAGAAGCCCGTGCACCGCAATGAAGAGCAGCCCCCGCTCGCCACAACTAGAGAAAGGCCATGCGCAGCAATGAAGACCCAACGCAGCCAAAAGAAAAATATATAGTAGATGTTTGGCTTTTTTTTGCTGCCACGCCTTCTAGACTCCTTTTCTAGTTTGTGGGATCTCTTGTTTGTGTGAGCCTTGGTGGGAAGGGGAGCCCCGCCCCCAGTGGAAGCCTAGGCAGGTGAGACGCTCTCTCCCTGCCCCTGAGCAGTTACGGTGCAGGCACACATCCTACACGTGGCTGTTGGTATGTTCCTACCTAGGACTTTGGACAGCTTAGAGTTTGTTGCGATAGCAGTGGTGGCCTGCAGGAGCAAGGACAAGCAGCCCTGGTGCCAGCAGTGGCTTTCACACTAGACTGTCACTTGTGGTTCCTGCTGTGTGTGCTGTGGGGCTTCCTTTTGTCCAAACTTTTTTTTTTGACTTTCTGATCCTGGTTTTCCAGCTCTCCTATTGATCTTGTGACCTACTAGGATATCTTCAAACTCCTTTCTGGTTAAATTAGCCAGAATTGGTTTCTGCAACCGAGAACTCAGACTGAAATAACAAGCAATGCCTATAGAGGTAGCAAAACTGGGGCAGCTCTTTGGGCCTAGGAAATAGTGCCACAATTTCTGTGTGTATTGGGACCGCCTGAGAGCTAAGCACCAGGTCAGATTGGCCTGTAGCAATCAGAGAAAAGGAGATGGAGCTCAGAATCCCTGAAGCACAGGAATGGAGTCTACTAAGAATAATGGCTACACATGGCGGGGGTGGGGGGGCGGGGGGCTGAAAGTTCTGTACTGGGCTGTTTAGTCTAACTGATTCTAATGGAGGTTGCATTGTAACTGCCGTCTTTGGATGTAAAAGATGCCAGTATGGTGCGTTAAATAGAAGGTTGAAGTAGATTGCCCTCACTCACAAAAGACAACTCCTGGTAACTGATCAACTTTTGTTTTGTAACATCCTTTCTTAGGCTTTTTGGTGATTAACTTGTGAAAATTGCAAACTTGTGATTTATCTATCTTGGTCTTTCATTTGTGGTCATAGTTACACATTGCCTATCAGGTTACTTTATCCTTCTCTTTATATTTGTTTGTTTTATCCACTTGGTCTTCACCAACTTGCTCTTGGAATTCTTTTTTTCTTTAACCCTTACCCAGCTTTCTTTTCTATGAATTTATGATACCTGGTTATTATCATTAATAGAGAATGATGCATCATTAGTAGGGAATGGGACAATGGAATTCAGAAAAATCAAAGGCTTACTGAATGCCTTTGGCTTACTGAATGCTCCAATTTCAGATGGAGACAAAGCTCTTTAGGCCAGAGAAGGTAGATTGAACAGGGATAGTTCTCAAATACTGTTGACCTTGAAACAAAATATAGTTGACCCTTGAAAAATGCAGGGGTTAGGAGCGCCGACCCCCTGCACAGTCAAAAATCCGAGTATAAATTTTTTTTTTGCTCTCCGTATCTCCACATTTGCATATTCAACCAACTGCAGATTGTGTTGTGCTTTGCTTTGTTTTTTTTTGTTTTAGTGTGTATTTTTTTTTTTTTTTTTGTGGTATGTGGGCTTCTCACTGTTGTGGCCTCTCCCGTTGCGGAGCACAGGCTCTGGACGCGCAGGCTTAACGGCCATGGCTCAAGGGCCTAGCCACTCCGTGGCATGTGGGATCTTCCCAGACCGGGGCACGAACCCGTGTCTCCTGCATCGGCAGGCGGACTCTCAATCACTGCGCCACCAGGGAAGCCCTTTAGTGTGTATTTTATTTTATTTTTTTGAAGTTTAGAATTTTATTTATTTTTTTATACAGCAGGTTCTTATTAGTTATCCATTTTATACATATTAGTGTATACATGTCAATCCCAATCTCCCAATTCATCACCACCCCCCCCACTTTCCCCCCTTGGTGTCCATACGTTTGTTCTCTACATCTGTGTCTCAATTTCTGCCCTGCAAACCGGTTCATCTGTACCATTTTTCTAGGTTCCACATATATGCATTAATATACGATATTTGTTTTTCTCTTTCTGACTTAGTTAACTCTGTATGACAGTCTCTAGATTCATCCATGTCTCTAAAAATGACCCAGTTTCTTTCATTTTTATGGCTGAGTAATATTCCATTGTATATATGTACCACATCTTCTTTATCCATTTTTATGTCGATGGGCATTTAGGTTGCTTCTAGGACTTGGCTATTGTAAATAGTGCTTCAATGAACATTGGGGTGCATGTGTCTTTTTTTTTAAACATGGGCTGGATCCCTGCCCTGCTTTCTCTCTCCTGGAAGCAGCCATGCTTTTTTTTTTTTTTAATTAATTAATTGTTTATTTATTTATTTTATTTTTGGCTGTGTTGGGTCTTCATTTCTGTGCGTGGGCTTTCTCTAGTTGCGGCGAGCGGGGACCACTCTTCATCGCGGTGTGCGGGCTGCATGTGTCTTTTTGAATTATGGTTTTCTCTGGGTATATGCCCGGTAGTGGGATTGCTGGGTCATATGGTAATTCTATTTTTGGTTTTTTAAGGAACCTCCATACTGTTCTCCGTAGTGACTGTATCACTTTACATTCCCACCAACAGTGCAAGAGGGTTCCCTTTTCTCCACACCCTCTCCAGCATTTGTTGTTTGTAGATTTTCTGATGATGCCCATTCCAACTGGTGTGAGGTGACACCTCCTTGTAGTTTTGATTTGCATTTCTCTAATAATTAGTGACGTTGAGCAGCTTTTCATGTGCTTTTTGGCCATCTGTATGTCTTCTTTGGAGAAATCTCTATTTAGGTCTTCTGCCCATTTTTGGTTTGGGTTGTTTGTTTTTTTTAATATCGAGCTGCATGTGCTGTTTGTATATTTAGGAGATTAATCCTTTATCTGTTGATTTGTTTGCAAATATTTTCTCCCATTCTGAGGTTTGTCTTTTCGTCTTGTTTGTAGTTTCCTTTGCTTTGCAGAAGGTTTTAAGTTTCATTAGGTCCCATTTGTTTATTTTTGTTTTTGTTTCCATTACTCTAGGAGGTGGATCAAAAAAGATCTTGCTGTGATTTATGTCAAAGAGTGTTCTTCCTATGTTTTCCTCTAAGAGTTTTATAGTGTCTGGTCTTAAATTTAGGTCTCGAATCCATTTTGAGCTTATTTTTGTGTATGGAGTTAGGGAGTGTTCTAATTTCATTCTTTTACATGTAGCTGTCCAGTTTTCCCAGCACCACTTATTGAAGAGGCTGTCTTTTCTCCATTGTATATCCTTGCCTCCTTTGTCATAGATTAGTTGACCATTGATGCGTGGGTTTATCTCTGGGCTTTCTATCCTGTTCCATTGATCTGTATTTCTGTTTTTGTGCCAGTACCACATTGTCTTGATTACTGTAGCTTTGTAGTATAGTCCAAAGTCAGGGAGTCTGATTCCTCCAGCTCCGTTTTTTTTCCTCAAGACTGCTTTGGCTATTCAGGATCTTTTGTGTCTCCATATAAATTTTAAGATTTTTTTGTACTAGTTCTGTAAAAAATGCCATTGGTAATTTGATAGGGATTGCATTGAATCTGTAGATTGCTTTGGGTAGTATAGTCACTTTCACAATATTGATTCTTCCAATCCAAAAACATGGTATATCTCTCCATCTGTTTGTATCATCTTTAATTTCTTTCATCAGTGTCTTATAGTTTTCTGCATACAGGTCTTTTGTCTCCCTAGGTAGCTTTATTCCTAGGTATTTTATTCTTTTTGTTGCAGTGGTAAATGGGAGTGTTTTGTTAATTTCTCTTTCATATTTTTCATCATTAGTGTATAGGAATGCAAGAGATTGCTCTGCATTAAATTTGTATCCTGCAACTTTACCAAATTCATTGATTAGCTCTAGTAGTTTTCTGGTGGCACCTTTAGGATTCTCTATGTATACTGTCATGTCATCTTCAAACAGTGACAGTTTTACTTCTTCTTTTCCAAGTTGTATTCCTTTTATTTCTTTTTCCTCTCTGATTGCCATGGCTAGGACTTCCAAAACTATGTTGAATAATAGTGGTGAGAGTGGACATCCTTGTCTTGTTCCTGATCTTAGAGGAAATGCTTTCAGTTTTTCACCATTGAGAATGATGTTTGCTGTGGGTTTGTCGTATATTGCCTTTATTTTGTTGAGGTAGTTTCCCTCTATGCCCACTTTCTGGAGAGTATTTATCATAAATGGGTGTTGAATATTGTCAAAAGCTCTTTCTGCATCTATTGAGATGATCATATGGTTCTTATTCTTCAGTTTGTTAATATGGTGTATCACATTGATTGATTTGTGTATATTGAAGATCCTTGCATTCCTGGGATAAATCCCACTTGATCATGGTGTATGATCCTTTTAATGTGTAGTTGGATTCTGTTTGCTAGTATTTTGTTGAGGATTTTTGCATCTATGTTCATCAGTGATAATGGTATATAATTTTCTTTTTTTGTAGTATCTTTGTCTGGTTTTGGTATCAGGGTGATGGTGGCCTCGAGAATGAGTTTGGGAGTGTTCCTTCCTCTGCAATTTTTTGGAAGAGTTTGAGAAGGCTTGGTGTTAGCCCTTCTCTAAATGTTTGATAGAATTCACCTGTGAAGCCATGTGGTCCTGGACTTTTGTTTGTTGGAAGATTTTTAATCACAGTTTCAATTTCATTGCTTGTGATTGGTCTGTTCATATTTTCTCTTTCTTCCTGGTTCAGTCTTGGAAGGTTATACATTTCTAAGAATTTGTCCATTTCTTCCAGGTTGTCCATTTTATCGGCATAGAGTTGCTTGTAGTAGTCTCTTAGGATGCTTTGTATTTCTGTGGTGTCTGTTGTAACTTCTCCTTTTTCATTTCTAATTCTATTGATTTGAGTCTTCTCCCTGTTTTTCTTGATGAGTCTGGCTAATGGTTTATCAATTTTGTTTATCTCCTCGAAGAACCAACTTTTAGTTTTATTGATCTTCACTATTGTTTTCTTTGTTTCTATTTCATTTATTTCTGCTCTGATCTTTATGATTTCTTTCCTTCTTCTGACTTTGGGTTCTTTCTCTAGTTCCTTTAAATGCAAGGTTAGATTGTTTATTTGACATTTTTCTTCTTTCTTGAGGTAGGCTTGTATTGCTATAAACTTCCCTCTTAGAACTGCTTTTGCTGCATCCCATAGGTTTTGGATCGTCGTGTTTTCATTGTCATTTGTCTCTAGGTATTTTTTGATTTCCTCTTTGTTTTCTTCAGTGATCTCTTGGTTATTTAGTAATGTATTGTTCAGCCTCCGTATGTTTGTGTTTTTAACGTTTTTTTCCCTGTAATTGATTTCTAATCTCATAGTGTTGTGGTCAGAAAAGATGCTTGATATGAGTTTAATTTTCTTTTTCTTTTCTTTTTTTTTTAAAACATCTTTATTGGGGTATAATTGCCTTACAATGGTGTGTTAGTTTCTGCTTTATAACAAAGTGAATCAGTCATACATACACACATGTTCCCATATCTCTTCCCTCTTGCATCTCCCTCCCTCCCACCCTCCCCATCCTACCCTTCCAGGCTGTCACAAAGCACCGAGCCAATATCCCTGTGCCATGCGGCTGCTTCCCACCATCCATCTACCTTACTACGTTTGTTAGTGCGTATATGTCCATGACTCTCTCCCGCCCCATCACAGCTCACCCCTCCCCCTCCCCATATACTCAAGTCTGTTCTCTAGGAGGTCTGCGTCTTTATTCCTGCCTTACCCCTAGGCTCTTCATGACATTTTTTTTCCTTAAATTCCATATATATGTGTTAGCATACGGTATTTGTCTTTTTCTTTCTGACTTACTTCACTGTGTATGACAGACTCTAGGTCTATCCACCTCATTACAAATAGCTCAATTTCGTTTCTTTTTATGGCTGAGTAATATTCCATTGTATATATGTGCCACATCTTCTTTATCCATTCATCCGATGATGGGCACTTAGGTTGTTTCCATCTCCGGGCTATTGTAAATAGAGCTGCAATGAACATTTTGGTACATGACTCTTTTTGAATTTCGGTTTTCTCAGGGTATATGCCCAGTAGTGGGATTGCTGGGTCATATGGTAGTTCTATTTGTAGTTTTTTAAGGAACCTCCATACTGTTCTCCATAGTGGCTGTACCAATTCACATTCCCACCAGCAGTGCAAGAGTGTTCCCTTTTCTCCACACCCTCTCCAGCATTTATTGTTTCTAGATTTTTTGATGATGGCCATTCTGACTGGTGTGAGATGATATCTCATTGTAGTTTTGATTTGCATTTCTCTAATGATTAATGATGTTGAGCATTCTTTCATGTGTTTGTTGGCAGTCTGTATATCTTCTTTGGAGAAATGTCTGTTTAGGTCTTCTGCCCATTTTTGGATTGGGTTGTTTGTTTTTTTGTTATTGAGCTGCATGAGCTGCTTGTAAATTTTGGAGATTAATCCATTGTCGGTTGCTTCATTTGCAAATATTTTCTCCCATTCTGACGGTTGTCTTTTGGTCTTGTTTATGGTTTCCTTTGCTGTGCAAAAGCTTTGAAGTTTCATTAGGTCCCATTTGTTTATTTTTGTTTTTATTTCCATTTCTCTAGGAGGTGGGTCAGAAAGAATCTTGCTGTGATTTATGTCATAGAGTGTTCTGCCTATGTTTTCCTCTAAGAGTTTGATAGTTTCTGGCCTTACATTTAGGTCTTTAATCCATTTTGAGCTTATTTTTGTGTATGGTGTTAGGGAGTGATCTAATCTCATACTTTTACATGTACCTGTCCAGTTTTCCCAGCACCACTTATTGAAGAGGCTGTCCTTTCTCCACTGTACATTCCTGCCACCTTTATCAAAGATAAGGTGTCCATATGTGCATGGGTTTATCTCTGGGCTTTCTATCCTGTTCCATTGATCTATCTTTCTGTTTTTGTGCCAGTACCATACCGTCTTGATAACTGTAGCTTTGTAGTATAGTCTGAAGTCAGGGAGCCTGATTCCTCCAGTTCCTTTTTTTGTTCTCAAGATTGCTTTGGCTATTCGGGGTCTTTTGTGTTTCCATACAAATTGCGAAATTTTTTGTTCTAGTTCTGTGAAAAATGCCAGTGGTAGTTTGATAGGGATTGCATTGAATCTATAGATTGCTTTGGGTAGTAGAGTCATTTTCACAATGTTGATTCTTCCAATCCAAGAACATGGTATATGTCTCCATCTATTTGTATCATCTTTAATTTCTTTCATCAGTGTCTTATAATTTTCTGCATACAGGTCTTTTGTCTCCTTAGGTAGATTTATTCCTAGATATTTTATTCTTTTTGTTGCAATGGTAAATGGGAGTGTTTTCTTGATTTCACTTTCAGATTTTTCATCATTAGTGTATAGGAATGCCAGAGATTTCTGTGCATTAATTTTGTATCCTGCCACTTTACCAAATTCATTGATTAGCTCTAGTAGTTTTCTGGTAGCATCTTTAGGATTCTCTATGTATAGGATCATGTCATCTGCAAACAGTGACAGCTTTACTTCTTCTTTTCCGATTTGGATTCCTTTTATTTCCTTTTCTTCTCTGATTGCTGTGGCTAAAACTTCCAAAACTATGTTGAATAAGAGTGGTGAGAGTGGGCACCCTTGTCTTGTTCCTGATCTTAGTGGAAATGCTTTCAGTTTTTCACCATTGAGGATGATGTTTGCTGTGGGCTTGTCGTATATGGCCTTTATTATGTTGAGGAAAGTTCCCTCTATGCCTACTTTCTGCAGGGTTTTTATCATAAATGGGTGTTGAATTTTGTCAAAAGCTTTCTCTGCATCTATTGAGATGATCATATGGTTTTTCTCCTTCAGTTTGTTAATATGGTTTATCACATTGATAGATTTGCGTATATTGAAGAATCCTTGCATTCCTGGAATAAACCCCACTTGATCATGGTGTATGATCCTTTTAATGTGCTGTTGGATTCTGTTTGCTAGTATTTTGTTGAGGATTTTTGCATCTATGTTCATCAGTGATATTGGCCTGTAGTTTTCTTTCTTTGTCACATCCTTGTCTGGTTTTGGTATCAAGGTGATGGTGGCCTCGTAGAAGGAGTTTGGGAGTGTTCCTCCCTCTGCTATATTTTGGAAGAGTTTGAGAAGGATAGGTGTTAGCTCTTCTCTAAATGTTTGATGGAATTTGCCTGTGAAGCCATCTGGTCCTGGGCTTTTCTTTGTTGGAAGATTTTTAATCACAGTTTCAATTTCAGTGCTTGTGATTGGTCTGTTCATATTTTCTATTTCTTCCTGATTCACTCTTGGCAGGTTGTGCATTTCTAAGAATTTGTCCATTTCTTCCAGATTGTCCATTTTATTGGCATAGAGTTGCTTGTAGTAATCTCTCATGATCTCTTTTATTTCTGCAGTGTCAGTTGTTACCTCTCCTTTTTCATTTCTAATTCTATTGATTTGAGTCTTCTCCCTTTTTTTCTTGATGAGTCTGGCTAGTGGTTTATCTATTTTGTTTATCTTCTCAAAGAACCAGCTTTTAGTTTTATTGATCTTTGCTATTGTTTCCTTCATTTCTTTTTCATTTATTTCTGATCTGATTTTTATGATTTTTTTCCTTCTGCTAGCTTTGGGGTTTTTTTGTTCTTCTTTCTCTAATTGCTTGAGGTGCAAGGTTAGGTTGTTTATTCGAGATGTTTCCTGCTTCTTAAGGTGGGCTTGTATTGCTATAAACTTCCCCCTTAGAACTGCTTTTGCTGCATCCCACAGGTTTGGGTCGTTGTGTCTCCATTGTCATTTGTTTCTAGGTATTTTTTGATTTCCTCTTTGATTTCTTCAGTGATCTCTTGGTTATTTAGTAATGTATTGTTCAGCCTCCGTATGTTTGTGTTTTTAACGTTTTTTTCCCTTTAATTGATTTCTAATCTCATAGTGTTGTGGTCAGAAAAGATGCTTGATATGAGTTTAATTTTCTTAAATTTACTGAGGCTTGAATTGTGACCCAAGGTGTGATTTATCCTGGAGAATGTTCCGTGCGCATTTGAGAAGAACATGTAATCTATTTTTGGATGGAATGTCCTGTAAATATCAATTAAATCTATCTGGTCTATTGTGTCTTTTTTTTTTTTCTTTGCGGTATGCAGGCCCCTCACTGTTGTGGCCTTTCCCGTTGCAGAGCACAGGCTCCAGACGCGCAGGCTCAGCGGTCATGGCTCACGGGCCTAGCTGCTCCACGGCATGTGGGATCTTCCCGGACCGGGGCATGAACCCATGTCCCCTGCATCGGCAGGCGGACTCTCAACCACTGCACCACCAGGGAAGCCCTATTGTGTCATTTAATACTTATGTTTCTTATTAATTTTCTGCTTGCATAATCTGTGCATTGGTGTAAGTGAGGTGTTAAAGTCCCCCACTATTATTGTGTTACTGTCGATTTCCTGTTTTATAGCTAAGAGTTATAGCTAAGATTTCTTCTTTTATAGTTAAAAGTTGCCTTATGTGTTGACGTGCTCCTATGTTGGGTGCATATATATTTATAATTGTTACGTCTTCTTTTTGGATTCATCCCTTGATCATTACGTAGTGTCCTTCCTTGTCTCTTGTAACATTCTTTATTTTAAAGTCTATTTTTTCTGATATGAGTATTGCTACTCCAGCTTTCTTTTGATTTCCATTTGCATGGAATATCTTTTTCCATCGCCTCACTTTCAGTCTGTATGTGTCCCTAGGTCTGAAGTGGGTCTCATGTAGACAGCATATATATGGGTCTTGCTTTTGTATAGATTCAGCGAGCCTGTGTCTTTTGGTTGCGGCATTTAATCCATTCATGTTTAAGGTAATTATCAATATGTATGTTCCTATTACCTTTTTCTTAATTGTTATGGGTTTGCTTTTGTAGGCCCTTTTCTTCTCTTGTGTTTCCCACTTAGAGAAATTCCTTTAGCATTTGTTGTAGAGCTGGTTCGGTGGTGCTGATTTCTCTTAGCTTTTGCTTGTCTAGCTTTTGATTTATTTCTCCATCAAATCTGAATGAGATCCGTGCTGGGTAGAGTAATCTTGGTTGTAGGTTCTTCCCTTTCATCACTTTAAGTATATCATGCCACTCCCTTCTGGCTTGTAGAGTTTCTGCTGAGAAATCAGCTGTGGGAGTTCCCTTGTATGTTATGGGAGTTCCCTTGTATGTTATTTGTCATTTTTTCCTTGCTGCTTTCAATAGTTTTTCTTTGTCTTTAGTTTTTGCCAATTTGATTACTATGTGTCTTGGCGTGTTTCTTCTTGAGTTTATCCTGTATGGGATTCGCTGCACTTCCTGGACTTGGGTGGCTATTTCCTTTCCCATGTTAGGGAAGTTTTCGACTATAATCTCTTCAAATATTTTCTCGGGTACTTTCTCTCTCTCTTTTCCTTCTGGGACCCCTATAATGCGAATGTTGTTGCATTTAATGTTGTCCCTGAGGTCTCTTAGGCTGTCTTCATTTCTTTTCATTCTTTTTTCTTTATTCTGCTCTGTGGCAGTGAATTCCACTGTTCTGTCTTCCAGGTCACTTATCCTTTCCTTCTGCCTCAGTTATTCTGCTGTTGATTCCTTCTAGTGTATTTTTCATTTCAGTTATTGTATTGTTCATCTCTGTTTGTTCTTTAATTCTTCTAGGTCTTTTTAAAACGTTTCTTGCATCTTCTCTATCTTTGCCTCCATTCTTTTTCTGAGGTCCTGGATCATCTTCACTATCATTATTCTGAATTCTTTTTCTGGAAGGTTGCCTATCTTGCTTATCTCCACTTCATTTAGTTGTTTTTCTGGGGTTTTATCTTGTTCCTTCATCTGGTACATAGCCTTCTGCCTTTTCATCTTGTCTGTCTTTCTGTGAATGTGATTTTTGTTCCACAGGCTGCAGGACTCTAGTTCTTCCTGCTTCTGCTGTCTGCCTCCTGGTGGATGAGGCTATCTAAGAGGATTGTGCGAGTTTCCTGATGGGAGGGACTGGTGGTGGATAGAGCTGGCTGTTGTTCTGGTGGGGAGAGCTCAGTAAAACTTTAATCTGCTTGTCTGCTTATGGATGGGGCTGTTTTCCCTCCCTGTTGGTTGTTTGGCCTGAGGTGACCCAACACAATCCTACCTGGGCCCTTTGGTGGGGTAATGGCGGACTCTGGGAGGGCTCAAGCCAAGGAGTACTTCCCAGAACTTCTGCTGCCAGTGTCCTTTGTCCTTGTCCTCATGGTGAGACACAACCACCCCCCGCCTCTGCAGGAGACCCTCCCAACACCAGCAGGTAGGTCTTGTTCAGTCTCCTATGGGGTCACTGCTCCTTCCCATGGGTCCCAGTGCACACACTGCTTTGTGTGTGTGCCCTCCGAGAGTGGAGTCTCTGTTTCCTCCAGTACTGTCAAAGTTCTGCAATCAAATCCCGCTAGTCTTCAAAGTCTGATTCTCTTGGAATTCCTCCTCCCATTGCTGGACTCTCAGGTTGGGAAGCCTGACGTGGGGCTCAGAACCTTCACTCCAGAGGGTAGACTTCTGTGATATAAGTGTTCTCCAGTTTGTGGGTCACCCACCCAGCATTTATGGGATTTGATTTTGTTGTGATTGTGCCCCTCATCCTGTCTCATTGTGGCTTCTCCTTTGTCTTTGGATGTGGGGTATCTTTTTTGGTGAGTTCCAGTGTCTTCCTGTCGATGATTGTTTAGCAGTTAGTTGTGATTCAGGTGCTCTCGCAAGAGGGAGTCCTAGTATAACTTTTGATTCCCCCCCCCAGATTTAAGTACTAAGAGCCTACTGTTTTCTGGAAGCCTTACCGATAATAATTAACTGTCAGTTAACACATACTTTTATGTTACATGTATCATATACTGTATTCTTACAATGAAATAAGTTAGAGAAAAGAAAATGGTAAGGAAATCATAAGGAAGAGAAAATACATTTATAGTACTATACTGTATTTGTTATATTCATGCATTCTTTTTTTTTTAAGATTCCACATGCAAGTGAAAATAAACAGTATTTGTCTTTCTCTGTCTGACTTATTTTGCTAAGCATAATACCCTTCAGGTCCATCTATGCTGTTGCAGATGGCAAAATTTCATTTTATGGCTGGGTAATATTCCATTGTATATATTTACCACATCTTATTTATCCACTCATCTGTTGATGGACACTTAGGTTGCTTCCATATCTTGGCTGTTGTAAATAATGCTGCTGTGAACATTGGGGTGCACGTAAATCTTGAATTGGTGTTTTCATTTTCTTTAGAGATATACCCAGGAGTGCAATTGCTGGTCATATGGTCATTCTATTTTTAGATTTTTGAGGAAACTCCATACTGTTTTCCATAGTGGCTACACCAATTTACCTTCCCACCAACAGTGTACTAGGGTTCCCTTTTCTCCACATCCTCACTAACACTTATATTTGTTGCCTTTTTGACAATAGCCATTTTGACAGGTTTGAAATGGTATCTCATTGTTTTTTTAAAAAAAATTATTTATTTTAATTAATTTTTTTTTGGCTGTATTGGGTCTTCGTTGCTGTGTGCTGGCTTCTCATTGCAGTGGCCTCTCTTGTTGCGGTGCGGGCTTCTCATTGCAGTGGCTTCTCATTGCAGAGCGTGGGCTCTAGGTGCGCAGGCTTCAGTACTTGTGGTGTGCGGGCTCAGTAGTTGTGGCTCTCGGGCTTAGTTGCTCCACAGCATGTGGAATCTTCCCAGACCAGGGCTTGAACCCGTGTCCCCTGCATTGGTAGGTGGATTCTTAACCACTGAGCCACCAGGCAAGTCCTTCTCATTGTGGTTTGGATTTGCATTTTCCTGATGATTAGCGATGTTGAACATCTTTTTATGTGCCGATTGGCCATAAAACTCCTAGAAGAAAACATAGACAGTACACTCTGACATAAGTCTTAGCAGTATTGTTTTTTGCATCTGTCTTCTCAGGCAAGGGAAAGAAAATAAAAAATAAACAAATGGGACCTAATTAAACTTAAGAGCTTTTTTGCCCAGCACAGGAAACCACTGACAAAATGAAGACATCCTACTGAATGGGAGAAAATATTTGGAAAGCATATGTATGATAAAGGGTTAATACCCAAAATATATAAACAGCTCATACAACTCAATATCAAAAAAACAAACAACCTGATTAAAAAATGGGCAGAAGACCCGAATAGCCATTTTTCCAAAAAAGACATACAGATAGTATTTATCGATACTGTAAGTTTACATCATCTGTTTACAAGATGAATTGTCTGTCAGTTTGTAACATCAGTATTGTCTTATATGGTACAAAACACTGTAGATGTTATATGTATCACTAACACTAGACATCACAAATGAAAAGATAATGTGATAACTCTTAAACTCTCCCTTCAAGTGTTTCATAAATTTAGGATTTAAAAGAATATCTTAAAAAAAAGATAATGTGAAAAAGAAATTCATATTTATTTACAGGTATAACGATCCATGCATTGATAACAAAGAAGCAACAATATGATTGCTCCATAGTAGACTACCCTATACACTAGTGAATAAATTCTCACAAAATTTTTATGACATACGGTATTACAGTCATATAATACTGTTACATGTAAGAAAAAAAAGCCGCTTACCTGTGATGATAGGCTGATATATGGTTTCTCCAAATACAAGAGAGAGAGGCATACGGTATGGTAATATAATTCTTTGAAAGCAAAGTTATGAAATAGTAAAAAAAGTAACACAGTAGTAGTTTTATATTAAATATCACTCATCTTATGCCTATGTAAGGATAGGCTATTCACTTGGAGTCTTGCACAGGATGTTCTATACAGTGAATACTTAGATGATGATGATGACACAAAAATGTCTCATACAGTTCTTGCTGTACAGTTATGTGATTTTCACATGAAGACACACACAACAGATAAGCTTATTAACTGGGTGATGATTATTTACTATTCATTAGGTATAAGTGGATCATCATAAAGGCTGAGTAGGCTGAGGGGGAGGAGGGAGAGGAAGGGTTGGTCTTGCTGTCTCAGGGGTGACAAGAGGTGGAAGGGGAGGAGGAGGTGGAAGGGGAGGGAGGAGAGGCAGGCACACTTGGTGAACTTTACAGAATACATCATAATTTCTGACTTTTTTGCTATTTCATTTGTCTACAAATGTTTCTATGATACATGGTACCAATCATTCTTCCACCATTTGCTTTAGTTTCAGTGTCTGTATCATAGAAGGGTGCATGCCGTAAAAGAAGTCAAAAGCAGTCTTGAAGAATTGGAACCCTCTGCCAGATTGTCTAATGTCAATTTGTTTTCTGACACTGCTTCTTCCTGTATCTTCTTCCTCTTGTCTGGCACTGGTTAGGAATACCCATCTCCATCAAGTTGTGTTCTGTTATTTCTTCTGGTGTGGTGTCTGTTAGCTTTTGAAGTTCTCCTAGATCCATGTCTTGAACCCTTCAGCCTCCCCCTTTTGTGTCATATCCACAGTATCTTTCATGATTTCCTTGATTGGCTCTTCAGTAATTCCTATGAAGTCATGTACAGCATCTGGACATATTTGTGTCTGGCAGGAATTGATTGTTTCAGTCTTGACAGCTTTCACAGCTTTTTCTGTAACAACGATGGCATATTCAATGGTGTAATCCTTCCAGACTTTCATGACATTCTCTCGATTAGGGTTCTCTTGCATAATGTGACAGTCCTTTCCATAAGGTACTGTGTGTAATTAGCCTTAAAGGTCCTTGTGATCTCCTGATGTAGAGGCTGAATTAGAGACGTCGTGTTTGGGGGCAAGTAAACCACTTTGATGCCTTCAGTGTTGAACTCATAGAGTTCTGGGTGGCCAGGGGCGTTGTCCAATATCAAAAGAACTTTAAAAGGCAGTCCCTTACTGGCAAGATATTTTCAGGGACAAAGCATCGATGGAACTGGTCCAGAAAAGGGGTTCTCGTCCAGACCTTCTTCTTGTACAACCAGAAGACTGGCAGCTGGTGTTTAGCTCTCCCTTCAAGGCTCATTCATGGGTTAGCAGCTTTTTATAAATAAGGGCAGTCCTGATGGTAAACCCGACTGCGTTTCCACACAACAATAGAGTTAGCCTGTCCCTTCCTGCCTTAAATCCTGGTGCTCACTTTTCTTCCTTACTAATAAGTGTTCTTTGTGGCATTTTGCCTCCAGAATAGGGTACTTTCATCTGTGTTAAAAACCTGTTAAGGCAGATATCTGATTTTCTCCTCACTGATTTTCTTAATGGTGTCGGGGAATTCATGTGCTGCATCTTGGTCAGCAGAAGCTGCTTGTCCTGTTATCTTGACATTTTTTAAGCCAAACCTTTTTCTGAAATTACTAAACCATCCCTTGCTGGTATTAAATTCTCCAGTTTTAGATCCTTTACCTTCCTTTTGCTTTAAGTTTTCATATAATGATTTTGCTTTTCCTCGAATCATATTAGAGTCTATATGCCTTTCTTATAGTAATCCTGTACCTACCTAAAAACTGCATTTTCAGTGTGAGATAAAAAGGTGTATCTAAAAAAGTGCAAGGTTTTTGCACCTGCTGGATTATTAGTGGCAGCAACAGCTTCACGAATTTTTCTTTCTTTCTTTCTTTTTTTTTTTTTTACAATGTTCCTTACACTGAATTCATTTGTCTTGAACTGGTGGACAACCACAGCATCCGACCTCAATCTATGGAACATATTAAGGAATTCGACTTTTTCTTGTCATGTCATGACTTTTCTCTGCTTCTTGGGAGCACTTCCAGCATCACTAGTGGCACTTTGTATGGGTCCCGTGGTGTTATGCAAGGTTTACGACCCTAAACATGATGAAAAATACATGAGAACAGTGAGAGATCACTTTCTACTTCAAAACGCAATTTACTGGAGATATGAACTGCTCCCGTGGAGATGATTAGCGTCACAGGGCATTTTAAGCAGGTATTGGCAACACTTGAGCTCACTGTAATGGCAACAGGAAGTGGCTACCAAATTACTACAGTAGTACATTGTATACACAGTTAATTCTATGCAGTTTTTTTTTTTTTTTTTTTTTGGCGGTACGCAGGCCTCTCACTGTTGTGGCCTCTCCCTTTGCGGAGCACAGGCTCCGGACGCGCAGGCTCAGTGGCCATGGCTCACGGGCCCAGCCGCTCCGCGGCATGTGGGATTCTCCCGGACCAGGGCACAAACCCGTGTCCCCTGCATCGGCAGGCTGACTGTCAACCACTGCACCATCAGGGAAGCCCTAAGCAGTTTTAATACTGCATTTTTATGTTTGTTTACCTTTTTCTCAACTGCAACTGGTCCCATGTACAGTCTGTAAGAGTTTGTGTGTAAGTTTTGACCAATTTTAACTTTTTATAATAGATTTGTATATATTTTATGGTAGTGAATGATAAAATAGACTAGTCTCTACATATAGTTTATGCATTCAGGACATGCGTAACTTTTTCTTAATTTTTTTTGATAGTTCTAGGCTACATTGTTTGTCTGCTAGTTTTTTTTCAAATTGTTGCAAATCTCCAAAAAAATTTCCACTATGTTTATTGAAAAAAATCCGTGTGTAAGTGGACCCACGCAGTTCAAACCTATGTTGTTCAAGGGTCAACTGTGATATAGATCATGTGGGCATCAATCAGTTCTTCTCAGTTAATCCTAAAACTGTAACTTTCTGAGAAGAGTGGGAACTTGCCTTGAGTTGCAGTTTATAAGACTAGACTTATAAAAGTCGTTGAAAGATGCCTGTTACATAGCATGCACTTACATTGTTTGAATTGATTTGAAGTCGTCACACAGAAAGGAGTACAAATTAATAGAAGATTCCGTTAGTTCAGGTTCTCTGAGAAGAGAAGGAGATGCCAGGAAGGGACTAGATGTGCAGGCATTATAATGCCAGGGTTGATGAGGGGGGTGGGGCACCTGGAAAGGATAAAGGGAAGGCAAGAGGAGTTGAGGTGAGCCTTCAGACTGTGATGCAGATCTGACCTCTGTGGAAAGCAGAGAAGGAAAGAGGAATCGGGAAGGAAGAGCCTAAGCCCACAGGGTGCAATTCTGAGAAGGTCTCGGCCGGGCCCATGTGATGGGGAGGCCTTGGGCAAAGGTTGCCAGCTGGAGGAGTTCTGTGTCTTCTCGTGGGATTGGCCTGGCTCCGTACCCCCACTGTGCTCACTGATGTGCTGGAAGCATCCTGGGGGAAGTGTGAAATGTGCAGCAGCTAGAGGCTGGAGGCTGTCCTGGACGCTGCTGCTCTTGAAGATATGAGATATGAGATATGAGCTGTGCACCTCCATGGCTGGCACTGTCCATTTCTGGTGCTGCACAGATCTGCTTCTCCACATGTGTTTATAGGCCTTTCTTCCTGGGGCAAAATCTAGGAGATGGAAATTTCTAGGAAGAATACGTTCTCTGTTGCTGTAGCTGATCTCATGGATGCAACTGGTGCTGATTCTTTCCCTTCTCCACTCTCCATTGTAGATTCTCCCACCCTCAGCTGTCACGTTGGCACACTTTGGGTGTATTACCTAGAAGTGTGACCCAAAAGTTCATTTTGAGAATCTGGACCCTTGATAACCGTGCGTTTCTCAGGTGTGATGTTTGTGCACATGCCCATTCACGGTACAGTGGGGCAAGGGAGTACAAGAGGTGTGTGGGTATTCATTCCTTCCTGCCCCCGGGGGCTGAGAGCAGCCCTGCCTCGTCCTGCTGGTCAGGATCAGTTACCCCTGCTATGACAGGGGTTCCTGTTCTTGCCTGTCGGTCCCTGCTATGACTCCTGGCAAGAGTACTTACTTCTCTTTGGGGGACAGAACTTCTAACTGCAGAGCCCAGGGTTGTAGGGATGGGAAGCACAAAGTCCCCCAGTGGGTTACTGGGAGGGATGGTAAGAAGGGCTACTCCTACTTCCACCCCTTGGTCCCAGGACGTGTATTCATGTGTGTATTGGACCCAGCACTGTATAAAGCCCTCTGATTTAATTCATACACTATTCCATTGTCCTGTATGTCTACCTTGTCTCCAGTACCATTTCGATTACAGTAGGTTTATAATAAATCTTGAATTCAGATAATGACCCCTAACTTCTTTTTTTTTCCAAAATTGTTTTGGCTATTCTAGTTCTTTTGCCTTTTCATATAAATTTTAGAATCAACTTGTTTATTTCTATAAAAATTTCTTTTGAGATTTGGAATGAAATTGTGTAGAATCCATAGATCAGCTTGAGGAGATTTGATAACAAAATTGAGCCTTCCAAATCATCATGGTGTATCTCTCAGTTAATTTAGGTTTTAAATCTCTCAGCAGTGTTTGTAGCTTTAAGTATAAAGATTCTGCACAAGTTTTGGAGATTTAGATCTAAGTAGTTCATGTTTTTGGTGCTATTGTAAATGGTGGTAGTTTTCCCTATAGATCTTGTGCATTTCTTTTATTTTTTTGTCATAGGTATTTAATATATTTTGTTGTAAATGGAATTTATTTTCTAAATAGTTATTGCTGATCTGAAGTAGGAATGTCTTTCAGATCAGATCATATCTCTCCCCTTCTTAAAAATACTCATTTGATTCTTTACTCATAGAGGAATCTTTATTCATACAGAATACGGAATGATTCTGAGCTTGTAGTTCAAAGAGTTCCTTAGTTTATCAAGTAACTTTTTCCAGCTTCGTCTATCATTGTCCTTCCCTCAAATACTTTTAGTTCCTGATACACCTTTAAGCAGTATCGTGAGATGTAATCATTGGCAGTTTTTCAGCACTTAAGTGATACAGTACTATATACCACTATTGGGCTCGAAAAATATGTTGAATGGGTTTACAGAGCATAGCGAAACCCAGAAAAATACTATAAATTTGCCTAACCCATGGGTTTCTGGGAAACAGTGGTCTCAGAGAGATTGGCTCCTATAATAATCACTACTGAATTGCTTTTTTTAATACAAAGGCTTTAGGCTACTAAGGCAAAGAGGCAGGGTGGTAAAAGCTGTAGATGCTGCAAATTTCTACAGATGCTAAAGGAACAATTTTAGTATATATTGTGAAAAGGACTTTAAGTCATTCCGTCCTCTGTCATTAATGAGTGAAATTTATTAAGATTTATAAACTTGTTTTCCTTGGGGTTTAGAGGCCCTAGAATATTTTTATTGATTGATTAGGTAATGAATTCTGGTTTGTTTCAAGTACATTCATCAAAGGATAGTAGCTTTGGTATGGATTATTATTATTTTTTACATTTTTTTGTGGTACGCGGGCCTCTCACCGCCGCGGCCTCTCCTGTTGCGGAGCACAGGCTCCGGACTCCCAGGCCCAGCGGCCATGTCCCACGGGCCCAGCTGCCCTCCCGGACCGGGGCACGAACCTGTGTCCCCTGCATCGGCAGGTGGACTCCCAACCACTGCGCCACCAGGGAAGCCGGGTATGGATTATTTTTTAATTGCTTTTTTCCAACCAGTATTTGGCAACAGAGGTGGCAGTAGGAGACCTGGGTTGTTTTATTGAATGATTAGCTGTGGCCAGTTCCTTTTCTACCCTCAGATTTTTCAGTGTGCAAATGTGGAGTTTGTGCTAGATCATTCTAAGGGAACTTTATAATTTTGGAATTCATGACCATGTTGGGATTAAATTTATAGTTGGTGTTTATTTATTTATTTTTTGGCCATGCCTTGCAGCCTGCAGGATCCCAGCTGCCCAGTTAGGGGAGCGAACCCGGGCCCTTGGCAACGAAAGCAAGAAGTTCCAACCACTGGACCGCTGGGGAATTC
The DNA here is from genome assembly GCF_963455315.2 of Globicephala melas. NCBI lineage: Eukaryota > Metazoa > Chordata > Mammalia > Artiodactyla > Delphinidae > Globicephala > Globicephala melas. The sequence continues at coordinate 47,331,982 of NC_083316.1, read as the reverse complement.
CCTATATATATATATATTTTTTAACATCTTTATTGGAGTATAATTGCTTTACAATGGTATGTTAGTTTCAGCTTCACAACAAAATGAATCAGTTATATATATACATATATTCCCATATCTCTTCCCGCTTGCGTCTCCCTCCCTCCCACCCTCCCTATCCCACCCCTCCAGGCGGTCACAAAGCACCGAGCTGATCTCCCTGTGCTATGCGGCTACTTCCCACTAGCTATCTACCTTACGTTTGGTAGTGTATATATGTCCATGCCTCTTTATCGCTTTGTCACCGTTTACCCTTCCCCCTCCCCATAGTCTCAAATCCATTCTCTAGTAAGTCTGTGTCTTTATTCCTGTTTCACCCCTAGGTTTTTCATGACATTTTTTTTTCTTAAATTCCATATATATGTGTTAGCATACGGTATTTGTCTCTCTCTTTCTGACTTACTTCACTCTGTATGACAGACTCTAGGTCTATCCACCTCATTACAAATAGCTCAATTTCGTCTCTTTTTATGGCTGAGTAATATTCCATTGTATATATGTGCCACATCTTCTTTATCCATTCATCCAATGATGGACACTTAGGTTGTTTCCATCTCTGGGCTATTGTAAATAGAGCTGCAATGAACATTTTGGTACATGACTCTTTTTGAATTATGGTTTTCTCAGGGTATATGCCCAGGAGTGGGATTGCTGGGTCATATGGTAGTTCTATTTGTAGCTTTTTAAGGAACCTCCATACTGTTCTCCACAGTGGCTGTATCAATTTACATTCCCACCAACAGTGTAAGAGGGTTCACTTTTCTCCACACCCTCTCCAGCATTTATTGTTTCTAGATTTTTTGATGATGGCCATTCTGACTGGTGTGAGATGATATCTCATTGTAGTTTTGATTTGCATTTCTCTAATGATTAGTGATGTTGAGCATTCTTTCATGTGTTTGTTGGCACTCTGTATATCTTCTTTGGAGAAATGTCTATTTAGGTCTTCTGCCCATTTTTGGATTGGGTTGTTTGTTTTTCTGTTATTAAGCTGCATGAGCTGCTTATAAATTTTGGAGATTAATCCTTTGTCAGTTGCTTCATTTGCAAATATTTTCTCCCATTCTGAGGGTTGTCTTTTGGTCTTCTTTATGGTTTCCTTTGCTGCGCAAAAGCTTTTAAGTTTCATTAGGTCCCATTTGTTTACTTTTGTTTTTATTTCCATTTCTCTAGGAGGTGGGTCAAAAAGGACCTTGCTGTGATTTATGTCATAGAGTGTTCTGCCTATGTTTTCCTCTAAGAGTTTGATAATTTCTGGCCTTACATTTAGATCTTTAATCCATTTTGAGCTTATTTTTGTGTATGGTGTTAGGGAGTGATCTAATATCATACTTTTACATGTAGCTGTCCAGTTTTCCCAGCACCACTTATTGAATAGGCTCTCCTTTCTCCACTGTACATTTCTGCCTCCTTTGTCAAAGATAAGGTGACCATATGTGCGTGGGTTTATCTCTGGGCTTTCTATCCTGTTCCATTGATCTATCTTTCTGTTTTTGTGCCAGTACCATACCGTCTTGATAACTGTAGCTTTGTAGTATAGTCTGAAGTCAGGGAGCCTGATTCCTCCAGTTCCTTCTTTCGTTCTCAAGATTGCTTTGGCTATTCGGGGTCTTTTGTGTTTCCATACAAATTGCGAAATTTTTTGTTCTAGTTCTGTGAAAAATGCCAGTGGTAGTTTGATAGGGATTGCATTGAATCTATAGATTGCTTTGGGTAGTAGAGTCATTTTCACAATGTTGATTCTTCCAATCCAAGAACATGGTATATCTCTCCATCTATTTGTATCATCTTTAATTTCTTTCATCAGTGTCTTATAATTTTCTGCATACAGATCTTTTGTCTCCTTAGGTAGGTTTATTCCTAGATATTTTACTCTTTTTGTTGCAATGGTAAATGGGAGTGTTTTCTTGATTTCACTTTCAGATTTTTCATCATTAGTATATAGGAATGCCAGAGATTTCTGTGCATTAATTTTGTATCCTGCCACTTTACCAAATTCATTGATTAGCTCTAGTAGTTTTCTGGTAGCATCTTTAGGGTTCTCTATGTATAGGATCATGTCATCTGCAAACAGTGACAGCTTTACTTCTTCTTTTCCGATTTGGATTCCTTTTATTTCCTTTTCTTCTCTGATTGCTGTGGCTAAAACTTCCAAAACTATGTTGAATAAGAGTGGTGAGAGTGGGCAACCTTGTCTTGTTCCTGATCTTAGTGGAAATGCTTTCAGTTTTTCACCATTGAGGATGATGTTTGCTGTGGGCTTGTCATATATGGCCTTTATTATGTTGAGGAAAGTTCCCTCTATGCCTACTTTCTGCAGGGTTTTTATCATAAATGGGTGTTGAATTTTGTCAAAAGCTTTCTCTGCATCTATTGAGATGATCATATGGTTTTTCTCCTTCAGTTTGTTAATATGGTTTATCACATTGATAGATTTGCGTATATTGAAGAATCCTTGCATTCCTGGAATAAACCCCACTTGATCATGGTGTATGATCCTTTTAATGTGCTGTTGGATTCTGTTTGCTAGTATTTTGTTGAGGATTTTTGCATCTATGTTCATCAGTGATATTGGCCTGTAGTTTTCTTTCTTTGTCACATCCTTGTCTGGTTTTGGTATCAAGGTGATGGTGGCCTCGTAGAAGGAGTTTGGGAGTGTTCCTCCCTCTGCTATATTTTGGAAGAGTTTGAGAAGGATAGGTGTTAGCTCTTCTCTAAATGTTTCATAGAATTCGCCTGTGAAGCCCTCTGGTCCTGGGCTTTTCTTTGTTGGAAGATTTTTAATCACAGTTTCAATTTCAGTGCTTGTGATTGGTCTGTTCATATTTTCTATTTCTTCCTGATTCAGTCTTGGTAGGTTGTGCATTTCTAAGAATTTGTCCATTTCTTCCAGATTGTCCATTTTATTGGCATAGAGTTGCTTGTAGTAATCTCTCATGATCTCTTTTATTTCTGCAGTGTCAGTTGTTACCTCTCCTTTTTCATTTCTAATTCTATTGATTTGAGTCTTCTCCCTTTTTTTCTTGATGAGTCTGGCTAGTGGTTTATCTATTTTGTTTATCTTCTCAAAGAACCAGCTTTTAGTTTTATTGATCTTTGCTATTGTTTCCTTCATTTCTTTTTCATTTATTTCTGATCTGATTTTTATGATTTTTTTCCTTCTGCTAGCTTTGGGGTTTTTTTGTTCTTCTTTCTCTAATTGCTTGAGGTGCAAGGTTAGGTTGTTTATTCGAGATGCTTCCTGCTTCTTAAGGTGGGCTTGTATTGCTATAAACTTCCCCCTCAGAACTGCTTTTGCTGCATCCCACAGGTTTTGGGTCGTTGTGTCTCCATTGTCAGTTGTTTCTAGGTATTTTTTGATTTCCTCTTCGATTTCTTCAGTGATCACTTCATTATTAAGTAGTGTATTGTTTAGCCTCCATGTGTTTGTATTTTTTACAGATCTTTTCCTGTAATTGATATCTAGTCTCATGGCGTTGTGGTCAGAAAAGATACTTGATACAATTTCAATTTTCTTAAATTTACCAAGGCTTGATTTGTGACCCAAGATATGATCTATCCTGGAGAATGTTCCATGAGCACTTGAGAAAAATGTGTATTCTGTTGTTTTTGGATGGAATGCCCTATAAATATCAATTAACTCCATCTCGTTTAATGTATCATTTAAAGCTTGTGTTTCCTTATTTATTTTGATTTTGGATGATCTGTCCATTGGTGAAAGTGGGGTGTTAAAGTCCCTTACTATGAATGTGTTACTGTCGATTTCCCCTTTTATGGTTGTCAGTATTTGCCTTATGTATTGAGGTGCACCTATGTTGGGTGCATAAATATTTACAATTGTTATATCTTCCTCTTGGATCGATCCCTTGATCATTATGTAGTGTCCTTCTTTGTCTCTTCTAATAGTCTTTGTTTTAAAGTCTATTTTGTCTGATATGAGAATTGCTACTCCAGCTTTCTTTTGGTTTCCATTTGCATGAAATACCTTTTTCCATCCCCTTACTTTCAGTCTGTATGTGTCTCTAGGTCTGAAGTGGGTCTCTTGTAGACAGCAAATATATGGGTCTTGTTTTTGTATCCATTCAGCCAATCTGTGTCTTTTGGTGGGAGCATTTAGTCCATTTACATTTAAGGTAATTATCGATATGTGTGTTCCTATTCCCATTTTCTTAATTGTTTTGGGTTCGTTATTGTAGGTGCTTTCCTTCTTTTGTGTTTCTTGCCTAGAGAAGTTCCTTTAGCAGTTGTTGTAGAGCTGGTTTGGTGGTGCTGAACTCTCTCAGCTTTTGCTTGTCTGTAAAGGTTTTAATTTCTCCATCAAATATGAATGAGATCCTTGCTGGGTAGAGTAATCTTGGTTGCAGGTTTTTCTCCTTCAACACTTTCAATATGTCCTGCCACTCCCTTCTCGCTTGCAGAGTTTCTGCTGAAAGATCAGCTGTTAACCTTATGGGGATTCCCTTGTGTGTTATTTATTGTTTTTCCCTTGCTGCTTTTAATATGTTTTCTTTGTATTTAATTTTTGACAGTTTGATTAATATGTGTCTTGGCGTGTTCCTCCTTGGATTTATCCTGTATGGGACTCTCTGTGCTTCCTGGACTTGATTAACTATTTCCTTTCCCATATTAGGGAAGTTTTCAACTATAATCTCTTCAAATATTTTCTCAGTCCCTTTCTTTTTCTCTTCTTCTTCTGGAACCCCTATAATTCGAATGTTGGTGCGTTTAATGTTGTCCCAGAGGTCTCTGAGACTGTCCTCAGTTCTTTTCATTCTTTTTTCTTTATTCTGCTCTGCAGTAGTTATTTCCACTGTTTTATCTTCCAGGTCACTTATCCGTTCTTCTGCCTCAGTTATTCTGCTATTGATCCCATCTAGAGTACTTTTAATTTCATTTATTGTGTTGTTCATCGTTGCTTGTTTCATCTTTAGTTCTTCCAGGTCCTTGTTAACTGATTCTTGCAATTTGTCCATTCTATTGTCCATTCTATCTCCAAGATTTTGGATCAACCTTACTATCATTATTCTGAATTCTTTTTCAGGTAGACTGCCTATTTCCTCTTCATTTGTTAGGTCTGGTGGGTTTTTATCTTGCTCCTTCATCTGCTGTGTGTTTTTCTGTCTTTTCATTTTGCTTATCTTACTGTGTTTGGGGTCTCCTTTTTTGCAGGCTGAAGGTTCGTAGTTCCTGTTGTTTTTTGTGTCTGTCCCCAGTGGCTAAGGTTGGTTCAGTGGGTTGTGTAGGCTTCCTGGTGGAGGGTACTAGTGCCTGTGTTCTGGTGGATGAGGCTGGATCTTGTCTTTCTGGTGGGCAGGTCCACGTCTGGTGGTGTGTTTTGGGGTGTCTATAGACTTATTATGATTTTGGGCAGCCTCTCTGCTAATGGGTGGGGTTGTGTTCCTGTCTTGCTAGTTGTTTGGCATAGGATGTCCAGCACTGTAGCTTGCTGGTCGTTGAGTGAAGCTGGGTGCTGGCGTTGAGATGGAGATCTCTCGGAGATTTTTGCTGTTTGATATTATGTGCAGCTGGGAGGCCTCTTGTGGACCAGTGTCCTTAAGTTGGCTCTCCCACCTCAGAGGCACAGCACTGACTCCTGGCTGCAGCACCAAGAGCCTTTCATCCACAGGGCTCCTTAATTTGGGATGATTAGTTGTCTATTCAGGTATTCCACAGATGCAGGGTATATCAAGTTGATTGTGGAGCTTTAATCCGCTGCTTCTGAGGCTGCTGGGAGAGATTTCCCTTTCTCTTCTTTGTTCTCACAGTTCCCAGGGGCTCAGCTTTGGATTTGGCCCCGCCTGTGCGTGTAGGTCGCCGGAGGGCGTCTGTTCTTTGCTCAGACAGGACGGGGTTAAAGGAGCCGCTGATTCGGAGGCTCTGGCTCACCCAGGCCGGGGGGGTAGGGAGGGTCACGGAGTGCGGGGCGGGCCTGCAGCGGCAGAGGCCGGCGTGACGTTGCAGCCTGAGGCGCGCCGTGCGTTCTCCCGGGGAAGTTGTCCCTGGATCCCGGGACCCTGGCAGTGGCGGGCTGCACAGGCTCCCCGGAAGGGCGTGTGGCTAGTGACCTGTGTTCGCACACAGGCCTCCCGGCGGCGGCAGCAGCGGCCTTAGCGTCCCATGTCCGTCTCTGGGCTCCGCACTCCCAGCCGCGGCTCGCGCCCGTCCCCGGAGCTCTCTCAAGCAGCGTTCTTAATCCCCTCTCCTCGTGCACCAGGAAACAAAGAGGGACGTAAAAGTCTCTTGCCTCTTCGGCAGGTCCAGACCCCTCCCCGGACTCTCTCCCGGCCAGCCGCGGCGCACCAACGCCCTGCAGGCTGTGTTTACGCCGCCAACCTCAGTCCTCTCCCGGCGCTCCGACAAAAGCCGGAGCCTCAGCTCCCAGTCCCGCCCGCCCCAGCGGGCGAGCAGACAAGCCTCTCGGCTGGTGAGTGCCGGTCGGCCCGATCCTCTGTGCTGGAATCTGTCCGCTTTGCCCTCCGCACCCCTGTTGCTGTGCTCTCCTCCGCGGCTCCCAAGCTCCCCCACTCCGCCTCCCGAAGTCTCCACCCGCGAAGGGGCTTCCTAGTGTGTGGACACTTTTCCTCCTTCACAGCTCTCTCCCGCTGGTGCAGGACCCGTCCCTATCCTTTTGTCTCTGTTTAGTTTTTTCTTTTGCCCTAACCAGGTACGTGGGGGGTTCCTTGCCTTTTGGGAGGTCTGAGGTCTTCTGCCAGCGTTCAGTAGGTGCTCCGTAGGAGTTGTTCCACGCGTAGATGTATTTCTGGTGTATCTGTGGAGAGGAAGGTGATCTCCGCGTCTTACTCTTCCGCCATCTTCCCGGAAACTCCCTATAGTTTTTAAAGACAAATGTTGCCCAGTAGAGAGAGCTCTGCTCTATTTGAATGTCCTCAATCTTGAGAAATACATTTTTCATGCAAGAGTGTATAAACTATATTTGAACAATTTATATAGGAATAATAAAGCAAACACTTAACTACCCACAATTTATTTCTTCTCTAGAGAGATCATCAATGTCCTGACCTCATTTGTTAATGTGTTAATCATTTCCTTGCTTTTCTTTATTGTTTTTAACACTTAGATTTGTATCCTTAAACAATATACTATTTTTATTTGAAACATTTTTCTTTGTTTTGAAATTTATATTAAAGATATCAAAGAGTGTCTGTTCTCTGACTTATTCTTTTGTTGCTCATGATTTTTTGAGATCTCATCCATGTTGATGTGTTTAATTATAGTCGTGGAATTTCCTCAGCTATATTATGTTCTATTATATTGATATAATCTCTGTAATCTGTCTCTTCTCCTGACAGTAGAGATTTGGGTTGCTTTGAGTTTTTTTCTATTATAAACAATGCTGCCATCAACATTTATGAACATGTATCCTTTGCACATGTGTGTTTCTTTAGGTTACCCAGAGTTACCGAGGAATGGAATTAGTATACAGGATATGGGTATGTTCATACATGCATGTTCAACTTTACTAGGTCATGCCAGCTGTTTTCTGTAGTGAATATGCAAATTTTTATTTCAGTAGTAGAAAATATTTGATATTGACTGACTCTACCTTTTGCCGATCTGTGAAATGATCTTTTATTGTGATGTTATTTTGAATTTCCTTGATTGCTAATGAGATTAAGTATCTTTTTTTTTAATTGAAGTATAGTTGATTTACAATATTGTGTTAGTATCAGGTGTACAACAAAATGGCTTGGTTTCATATATTCTTTATTTTTTGATTCTTTTCCATTATAGGTTATTTCAAGGTATTGAATGTAGTTCCCTGTCCTATACAGTAAATCCCTGTTGTTTATTTTGTACATGATCGTGTGTATCTGTTAATCCCACACTCCTAATTTATCCTCCCCCACCCCGAGATTAAGTATCTTGTTATATGTTTATTCATCATTCCTGATTCCACACCTGGAAGTGCCTGCCTCATGTCTTTGTCTTCTCCATAGGATTTTTATTTCTTATAAATCCTTAGCAGTTTTTAAAAATATTCTGGATATTAATCCTTTGTCAATTATATAGATTACAAAATCTCACTTTTTTTTCACCTTATGGTGTCTTGATGAACAGAAAAGTTTTTAATTGTGATGTAAGTGAATGTATCAGGCTTTTTTTTTATACTGTGTGGTTTTTATGTCTTGCTTAAAAAAATTCCTTTATTGCCCAAGGTCAGAGAGATATTTTCTTATATTGTGCCCTGAGTTTTATGGTTTCGCCCATGATTCTTATTCATAGTGTGATTTTGGGTTTGTTCTGGTTTTCTACTGCTGAAAAACAATTTACCCCAAACTTTAGTGGCTGAAAGCAGCCATTTTATTTAGCTCATGGTTTTTGTGTCAAGAATTTAGAAAAAGCTCAGCTGGCAGTTTGCCGCTTACCCACAAGGCATTAGTTGGGCTAGAAAATTCACTTCCAAGATGGCTTCTTTCTCTGCTCACAATAGTGGTGTCTTTGTGCTTCCTGGCTCCCTTCTCTTTCTACATGAGCTTTTATCCTCTAGGGCATCTCCCATGGCTTGTGCTCCTTGCAGCATGATGGGCTTAGGGTAGTTGCTATTCTTATGGGGTTGTTGGCTTCTAAGAGGTATGTTCCAAGAATGAACATCCCAAGAGCAAGTATTTACAATAGGCAAGAAGAGGAAACTGCCAGGCAGCTAAGATCTATGCCTGAGTTGGCAAAGTGTCACTTCTGCTTATTCTATTTATTCAGAAGAATCACAGAGCTCACTCACGTTCAAAGGAGTAGAGAAATAATCTCCTCCTGTTGATAGGAAATGTTAAAGTCACATTGTGGAAGAGGCATAAAGAATGGGAGATATTGTCGTGGCCATCCTTGAAAAATACAATCTGACCACAATAACATTCGTTTGCAAACTATATTCACCCCCTTCCTCAAGACTCCCAGAATTCATCATGTTATGGCATCACATACCGGAATCAGTAGCCCATACATTGCACTTCTAAAATGCAGTTGAGGGACTTCCCTGGTGGTTCAGTGGTTAAGAATCCTCCTGCCAATGCAGGGGACACAGGTTCGAGCCCTGGTCCGGGAAGATCCCACATGCCGTGGAGCAACTAAGCCCATGCACCACAACTACTGAGCCTGCACTCTAGAGCCTGCAAGCTACAACTACTGAGCCCACACCCCACAACTACTGAAGCCCGCGCACCTAGAGCCTGTGCTCCGCAACAAAGAGAAGCCACTACAATGAGAAGCCTGCGCACTGCAATGAAGAGTAGCCCCCACTTGCTGCAACTAGAGAAAGCCCGCATGCAGCAACGAAGACCCAATGCAGCCAAAAATGAATAAATAAATAAGTTTAATAAATTAGGAGGAAGCCATTTGATACCTAAAAAAAAAAAAAGTAAATTAAAAAAAAATGCAGTTGAACATACGTCTGCCATTCCTCGATTAGGTCACAGTTCTGCTTCCTGGGAGTGATTCTGTGTGGTTCCTGCCTACACCCTTGTGCTCTTAGCTCTAATTTCTGAGCATTCTGGCCCATGACTGCAGTGGAAAGCTTTCTCAGATGCTTCCTGCTTATAGAAGCTTGAGATTCTTGATTGTTCTTTTAATTTTGAATTGTTTCTTTTTTAGTCCAAGTGGCTGGTGATTCTGTTAGTACTATTATCTTTAAAATGCTGTGGCTTTTCTATGAATTTCATTGTGCTTTAATCCATTAGACAAAAGTCACACTCATAAATCTCTTTGAGATAGACTCTCCCCTGCCTTGGGCTGTTATAAGTCTGCTGTGGTACAACGCTCTTAAGATTCTTAAAGTACTGCTTTTATAAGGTATTACCTTAAATCTTCCTGAAGTTATAGCAAAAGTTTTATAGCCACACACTTGTGACTCCTCTGAGACAGTAGTTTACTAGAAACATCTTGAATTTGATATTTGTTGTAAGACCATTTTTACTTTGAGAACCTTTTGCTGGGAGAGATTAAGGATGAGAAATAGCTTTGTTTTCTAATCATTCAAGTCATGATTCCTTGATATTGCCTCTAAATTCTGCTTAAAAACTAAAAAGTTCCTTCTTCAGTTTCTTTCTCTCTGTCTATATCTTTTTATCAAGGCTAAAAGAAACAAGTCGGCATTTTGAACATTCATCCTGGGAAACTCCTTAGATCCACCTTTTGTATCTTCCTTGTAACCGAAGGTGCCAGTTTTAACCGAACTTTATGCCACTACGTAACATGGGTCTTTCTCTGTCTTCCAATAACAGCTTCCTTGCTGTTCTTCCAGCCTCCGCTAACAAGTCTCTCTGAGCTCCTTCAGACCTCCACTCACTGCCTGGCCCTGATGCCACACACTTCTGTTCTGGTTATCTGTTGTTGTGTAACAAAGCTATGCCCAAACCTAGTGGCTTAAAACAATCATTGTAACTTTTACGTAATTTTGTGGGTTGGGAATTAGGAAGGACTTAGCTGGACATCAGCTGAGGCTGAGGAGTCCACCTCCATGGTAACTTCTTCATCCACAAGTCTGGAACTTTGGTGCTCCTTGACCTCAATTTCTTTCCACACAGGGTCTCATCTTCTAGGGCCTCTTCCTGTTGCTTAGGCATCTCACAGCATGCTGGGCTCAGGGTAGTCGCACTTCTTACATGATGACTGGTTTCCAAGAGGGAGCTTTGCAAGAATGAATGATACAAGGGCAAGAGTTCCAAGAGGCAGGAAGAAAGTTTCAGGCTAGTTAAAGCCTAGTGCCCAGAACTGCCACACTGTCACTTCTGCCATCTTCTATTTATCAAATCAGTTAGAGAGGGCTCACCCTAACTCGGATACACTCTACCTCTTGTTGGGGTAGTGGCAAGATCACATTGCAGAAGCACGTGTAGGTGGGAGGTAATGTTGCAAAACATCTTTGGAAGTGCACTCTGCCACAGGGATGCAGACTGTTCCCAAATGGATAACCAATTGGATCAGAATTCTTTATTGAACAGTCTGTACTTTTTCATTGATCTGTAATGTCTGTTCTGTCATAAATCAGGTTTGTAAACGTGTGTATTTGTTTTAGATTGCCTGTTTTTACTCGTGGTTTACAACTGGGGGCCATTCTGCAGGGGACAATATTTGGAGACATTTTTGGTTGTTACGCTTGGGAGAACATGCTGCTAGCATCTAGTGGATCTGCACAATGTGCAGAACTGCCTCCCACGACAAAGAATTATACAGCCCAAATGTCAATAATTCTGAGTTGAGGGCTTCCCTGGTGGCGCAGTGGTTGAGAATCTGCCTGCCAATGCAGGGGACACGGGTTCGAGCCCTGGTCCGGGAAGATCCCACATGCCACGAAGCAACTAGGCCCGTGAGCCACAACTACTGAGCCTGCGCGTCTGGATCCTGTGCTCCGCAACAAGAGAGGCCACGATAGTGAGAGGCCTGTGCACCGCGATGAAGAGTGGCCCCCGCTTGCCGCAACTAGAGAAAGCCCTTGCACAGAAACGAAGACCCAACACAGCCAAAAATAAATAAATAAAAATAAATAAAGGAATTGCCTTAAAAAAAAGAAAAAAAAATTATGAGTTGAGAAATCATGGTCCGTGCCACCAGTATCATCCTACCGTATTATCTTAGTTAGCTTAATAGCTGGTACAGTAAGTCACCTCATTTTGCTTTTCTTCTTTAAGAATGTCTTGATTATATTTGGTCCCTTGCATTTCCGTATAAATTTTAGAATCAGTTTATCATGTGTCATGGAAAACTTTATATTTTGACTGGAATTTCGTTGTAACTATATATCTTCATGATGGAAATTGACATTTTATGATATTGAATCTTCTTATTCACTAACATGATATCTCTATCAATTTAGTTCTTTGATGCCTTTTAATAAAACTTTATAATTTTCTTATTAAAGGGCTTGCAAATCTTTTGTGCAAGATTTGCTCTCTTGGCCAGGTAGCTGCTGGGCTTTTAATAAGTTGTGTTCCTCTTTTGGGCCTTAATTCCCCTAAGTGAAAAATGTGACATTTGGAATAGAGATGACATGATTAAAATGTTAGAAATTGAAAACTGTCAATGTACAAAATACAGGTGGTCCTCTAGAGGGAGCTCTTCTGCATTTCATCTCAGATCGGGTTGACAGTCGGCTGTGAAGATACCACCTCAGTACTGACAGCTGCAGATGTTATAGCACAGACCTCATCTTATCAGGGCAGAGGAAGAAAGTGACTCCCTAGTATCTCATCAATCACAGTTCTCCACATAAGAAATTCTGCTTTGGTCTTTGGAAGATATTACTTGTTTCTGGGTATGGGAATACAAGAAATATATTTTGAACCTAGGAGGAAATTTATAGATCATCCAATTTAATCCCTTCATTTAACAAGTAAAAAAGCTATGATTTACATAGAGATGCTTTCTCTTTCCAAAGGATAAACAGCTTGTGAGAGAGCCAAGGCTGGAACTCAGGTCCATACTTTTCACACTATAGTTGAAGGAATGGGGAAAAGAAGTAAGCAGTGGGTATTAGTGATGGGGTGGGGGTAGGGATTATGTTTAATTTTTAAAGAATTGAGAGGTGGGTTGTCTGTGAATTCCTGAAATTATATGCAATATTGTATATGTGAATGTGAGAGTGTATGTGTGTATGCGAGTGAGAGTGTATGTGTGTGCATACACATGCTATACTTTGGCTAGAAATAGGACTTTTGCTGTGATTGTTGGCTTCTAAGAAATAGGATTGGACTTGGGTAAGCCAGCCTTTATTTACAAAGTAGAATAACTTTCACTGACTTTAGAGATGCATTTAATTTATAGTTTGGAATCATTTGGAAATAACTGCGTTGGTAACTTGAATACCAGAAATTTAAGCTGTCTTTCAGTTTATTTATCCTTAAGTTGATTTAATGATTTCAAGACCTCTTTTTTTTCTTACTGACTCAAAACTGACTTTTCAAGTAAAGTGCAGTTATTGGATGTTCTTTTCAGAGAAGATAAAGCTGAACTTCTCTCTGTTAGTCATCCTTTTTGAAGTCTATTGTGACTGTTTTTGAAAGGTTTCTCCATAGTTCTCTGATTTATGATTTATTATTCTTATTTATGATTCTTCTGATTCAGCTCAATACAAACTTGTGAACAGTAGACATTTTAAAATTCTTTATTTCTGCAGTTGCCTTATGAATAAGATCTTTATAGTTTATTTGGATTATTTTTTTGTGAATATCATGGACAAGATTTTAAGCCTTTATTTCGGCTTAAATAAATAAAAAATGAAGATAAAAAGTCATTACCTACTAACTTCTATGTCTACTTTTTAATTGATTTTATTTTATTTTTGGCTGCGTTGGGTCTTAGTTGCGGCACTCAGGATCTTTGCTGTGGCATGTGAGATCTTTCATTGCGGTGCGTGGGCTCTCAGCTGCGGTGTGCGGGCATCTCTCTAGTTGTGGTGTGTGGGGTCAGTAGTTGTGGTGTGTGGGGTCAGTAGTTGCAGTGCAGGGCTCTCTAGTTGTGGTGTGAGGGTTCTGTAGTTGCAGCATGCAGACTCTCTAGTTGTGACTTGTGTGCCTCAGTAGTTGTGGTGTGCGGGCTTAGTTGCCCCGCAGCATGTGGAATCTTAGTTCCCCGACCAGGGATCGAACTCACATCCCCTGCATTGGAAGGCAGATTCTTAACCACTGGACCACCAGGGAAGTCCCTATGTCAGCTTTAAGAACTAGAGTTCTTGGGCTTCCCTGGTGGCGCAGTGGTTGAGAGTCTGCCTGCCGATGCAGGGGACACGGCTTTGTGTCCCCGTCTGGGAAGGTCCCACATGCCGCGGAGCGGCTGGGCCCATGAGCCATGGCCGCTGAGCCTGCGCGTCCGGAGCCTGTGCTCCGCGACGGGAGAGGCCCCAATAGTGAGAGCCCTGTGTACCGCAAAAAAAAAAAAAAAAGAACTAGAGTTCTTGCATTGCTTTTTCAGTGCAATGCAATATATCCTTCTCTAGCAAGCTAACAGAAAAAGATGCTCTGAGAAAAATATGTATTTAATTGCCTCTATTGTTCTTTAGACTTCCATGTATTCATCCAAGGAGTGATGATGTTGATTCCCAGGGGGAATGAAAACAGAAAGGAGTATAAAAGGGCAGGGTAAGGATATTGGGAAGCTTTATATCTCCTCCAAGATGGATTTTTAGACTGAAGCTTCAGTCTCATTGCGAGGTGTTGGATATTCAAGGAAAGGAGGATTAATCTTTATTAGAAATAGTTATGAAAATGAATTTTAGGCCAAATGATTTTTGTGCTAATGTTACTTTCCTCAACAAGTGTTACTGAAGATTTATCTGTCAATAATTTCCATTTGCGTACTTACCACCTAAAAATTTCAGCAGGAGTTATGAGGCAGTAAGGGTTTTGAGCTGGGTGAAAGAAATGGCTTACCCTAACATCCCATTAAGAGCATGTTTAATCATGAAAATCAAGTGACAGACCAAGGTTTATTTATTTAAAAATGCATCACATGTTTGACTCCTGTTTTTCTTCATAAATGTTATTTAATGGGCGTAATGAATGGATGTTTTTATTTAAAAAATTAAAAAAAAATTTTTTTCCTTCTTTAACATCTTTATTAGAGTATAATTGCTTTAAAATGGTGTGTTAGTTTCTGCTGTATAACAACGTGAATCAGCTATATATATACATATATCCCCATATTTCCTCCCTCTTTCATCTCCCTCCCTCCCTCCCTATCCCACCGTTCTAGGTGGACACAGAGCACTGAGCTGATCTCCCTGTGCTATGTGGCTGCTTCCAACTAGCTATCTATTTTACATTTGGTAGTGTATATATGTCATGTCACTCTCTCACTTCGTCCCAGCTTACCCTTCCCCCCACTGTGTCAAGTCCATTCTCTATGTCTGTGTCTTTATTCCTGTCCTGCCCTTAGGTTCTTCAGAACCCTGTTTTTTGTTTTTTTTTTTAGATTCCATATATATGTGTTAGCATATGGTACTTGTTTTTCTCTTTCTGACCTACTTCACTCTGCATGACAGTCTCTAGGTCCATCCACCTCACTACAAATAACTCAATTTCGTTTCTTTTTATGTCTGAGTAATATTCCATTGTATATACATACCACATCTTCTTTATCCATTCATCTGTCGATGGACACTTAGGTTGCTTCCATGTCCTGGCTATTGTAAATAGAGCTGCAATGAACATTGTGGTACATGACTCTGTGAATTATGGTTTTCTCAGGGTATATGCCCAGTAGTGGGATTGCTGGGTCATATGGTAGTTCTATTTGTAGTTTTTTAAGGAACCTCCATAGTGGCTGTATCAATTTACATTCCCACCAACAGTGCAAGAGGGTTCCCCTTTCTCCACACCCTCTCCAGCATTTATTGTTTGTAGATTTTTTCATGATGGCCATTTTGACCGGTGTGAGATGATACCTCATTGTAGTTTTGATTTGCATTTCTCTAATGATTAGTGATGTTGAGCATCCTTTCATGTGTTTGTTGGCAATCTGTATATCTTCTTTGGAGAAATCTCTATTTAGGTCTTCTGCCCATTTTTGGATTGGGTTGTTTGTTTTTTTGATATTGAGCTGCAGGAGCTGCTTGTATATTTTGGAGATTAATCCTTTGTTGCTTCATTTGCAAATATTTTTTCCCATTCTGAGGGTTGTCTTTTGGTCTTGTTTATGGTTTCCTTTGCTGTGCAAAAAGCTTTGAAGTTTCATTAGGTCCCATTTGTTTATTTTTGTTTTTATTTCCATTTCTCTAGGAGGTGGGTCAAAAAGGATCTTGCTGTGATTTATGTCATAAAGTATTCTGCCTATGTTTTCCTCTAAGAGTTTGATAGTTTCTGGCCTTACATTTAGGTCTTTAATCCATTTTGAATTTATTTTTGTGTATGGTGTTAGGGAGTGTTCTAGTTTCATTCTTTTGCATGTAGCTATCCAGTTTTCCCAGCACCTCTTATAGAGGAGGCTGTCTTTTCCATTGTATATTCTTGCCTCCTTATCAAAGATAAGGTGACCATATGTGTGTGGGTTTATCTCTGGGCTTTCTATCCTGTTCCATTGATCTATATTTCTGTTTTTCTCCCAATACCATATATCTTGATTACTATAGCTTTGTAGTATAGTCTGAAGTCAGGGAGCCTGATTCCTCCAGCTCTGTTTTTCTTTCTCAAGATTGCTTTGGCTCTTCGGGGTCTTTAGTGTTTCCATACAAACTGTGAAATATTTTGTTCTACTTCTGTGAAAAATGCCATTGGTAATTTGATAGGGATTGCATTGAATCTGTAGATTGCTTTGGATAGTATAGTTATTTTCACAGTGTTGATTCTTCCAACCCAAGGACATGGTACATCTCTCCATCTGTTTGTATCATCTTTAATTTCTTTCATCAGTGTCTTACAGTTTTCTGCAGACAGATCTTTTGTCTCCTTAGGTAGGTTTATTCCTAGGTATTTTATTCTTTTTGTTGCAGTGGTAAATGGGAGTGTTTGCTAAATTTCTCTTTCAAAAATTTTATCATTAATGTATAGGAATGCAAGAGATTTCTGTGCATTTATTTTGTATCCTGCTACCCTACCAAATTCATTGATTAGCTTTAGTAGATTTCTGGTAGCATCTTTAGGATTCTCTATGTGTAATATCATGTCATCTGCAAAGAGTGACAGTTTTAATTCTTCTTTTCTGATTTGGATTCCTTTTCTTTCTTTTTCCTCTCTGATTGCTGTGGCTAAAACTTCCAAAACTATGTTGAATAATAGTGGTGAGAGTGGGCAACCTTGTCTTGTTCTTGATCTTAGTGGAAATGGTTTCAGTTTTTCACCATTGAGAACGATGTTGGCTGTGGGTTTGTCATATATGGCCTTTATTGTATTGAAGTAACTTCCCTCTATGCCTACTTTCTGAAGGGTTTTTATCATAACTAGGTGTTGGCTTTGTCAAAAGCTTTCTCTGCATCTATTGAGATGACCAGATGGTTTTTCTCCTTCAGTTTGTTAATATGGTGTATCACATTGATAGATTTGCGTATATTGAAGAATCCTTGCATTCCTGGGATAAACCCCACTTGATCATGGTATATGATCCTTTTAATGTGCTGTTTGATTCTGTTGGCTAGTATTCTGTTGAGGATTTTTGCATCTATGTTCATCAGTGATATTGGCCTGTAGTTTTCTTTTTTTGTGACATCTTTGCTTGGTTCTGGTATCAGGGTGATGGTGGCCTCGAAGAATCAGTTTGGGAGTGTTCCTCCCTCTGCCATATTTAGGAAGACTTTGAGAAGGATAGGTGTTAGCTCTTCTCTAAATGTTTGATATTATTCTCCAGTGAAGCCATCTGGTCCTGGGCTTTTGTTTGTTGCAAGATTTTTAATCACAGTTTCAATTTTAGTGGTTCTGATTGGTCTGTATATATTTTCTATTTCTTCCTGGTTCAGTCTCAGAAGGTTGTGCTCTTCTAAGAATTTGTCCATTTCTTCCAGGTTGTGCATTTTATCGGCATATAGTAATTTATTGGCTTGTAATAATCTCTCATGGTCCTTTGTATTTCTGCAGTGTCAGTTGTTACTTCTCCTTTTTTATTTCTAATTCTATTGATTTGAGTCTTCTCTCTTTTTCATGATGGCTAATGGTTTATCAATTTTTTTAATGTGCTTAAAGAACCAGCTTTTAGTTTTATTGATCTTTACTATTGTTTCCTTCATTTCTTTTTCATTTGTTTCTGATCTGACCTTTATGCTTTCTTTCCTTCTGCTAACTTTGGAGTTTTTTTGTTCTTTCTCTAATTGCTTTAGGCATAAGGTTAGGTTGTTTATTTGAGTTGTTTCTTGCTTCTTGAGGTAAGAGTGTATTGCTATCAACTTCCCTCTTAGAACTGCTTTTGCTCCATCCCATAGGTTTTGGGTCGTCGTGTTTTTATTGTCATTTGTTTCTAGGTATTTTTTGATTTCCTCTTTGATTTCTTCAGTGATCTCTTGGTTATTAAGTAGTGTATTGTTTAGCCTCCATGTGTTTGTGTTTTTTACAGAATTTTTCCTGTAATTGATATCTAGTCTCATAGCATTGTCATCAGAAAAGATACTTGATATGATTTCAATTTCCTTAAATTTACCAAGGCTTTTTTGTGACCCAAGATATGATCTCTCCTGGAGAATGTTCCATGAGCACTTGATAAGAAAGTGTAATCCGCTGTTTTTGGATGGAATGTCCTATAAATATCGGTTAAGTCCATCTGTTTAATGTATGATTTAAAGCTTGTGTTTTTTATTTTTTTTCATTTTGGATGATCTGTCCATTGGTGAAAGTGGGGTGTTAAAGTCCCCTCTTCCTATTGTGTTATTGTCGATTTCCCCTTTTATGGCTGTTAGCATTTGCCTTATGTATTGAGATGCTCCTATGTTGGGTGCATAAATATTTACAATTGTTATATCTTCTTCTTGGATTGATCCCTTGATCATTTGTCTCTTGTACTTCTTTGTCTCTTGTACTAGTCTTTATTTTAAAGTCTGTTTTGTCTGGTATGAGAATTGCTATCCAGCTTTCTTTTGATTTACATTTGCATGGAATATCTTTCCATCCCCTCACTTTCAGTCTGTATGTGTCCCTAGGTCTGAAGTGGGTCTCTTGTAGACAACATATTTATGAGTCTTGTTTTTGTGTCTATTCAGGCAGTCTGTGTCTTTTGGTTGGAGCATTTAATCCATTTACATTTAAGGTAATTACAATATGTATGTTCCTATTACCATTTTCTTAATTGTTTTTGGTTTGTTATTGTAGGTCTTTTCCTTCTCTTGTGTTTCCTGCCTAGAGAAGTTCCTTTAGCATTTGTTGTAAAGCTGGTTTGGTGTTGCTGAATTCTCTTAGCTTCTGATTGTCTGTAAAGGTTTTAATTTCTCCATCGAACCTGAATGAGATCCTTGCTGAGTAGAGTAATCTTAGTTGTAGGTTTT
The DNA here is from genome assembly GCF_963455315.2 of Globicephala melas. NCBI lineage: Eukaryota > Metazoa > Chordata > Mammalia > Artiodactyla > Delphinidae > Globicephala > Globicephala melas. The sequence continues at coordinate 47,313,036 of NC_083316.1, read as the reverse complement.
TCCCTTTCATCACTTTAATTATGTCCTGCTACTCCCTTCTGGCTTGCAGAGTTTCTGCTGAAGGATCAGCTGTTAGCCTTATGGGGATTCCCTTGTATGTTATTTGTTACTTTTCCCTTGCTGCCTTTTTTTTTTTTCTTGCGATACGTGGGCCTTTCACTGTTGTGGCCTCTCCCATTGCGGAGCACAGGCTCCAGACACGCAGGCTCAGTGGCCATGGCTCACGGGCCCAGCCACTCCACAGCATGTGGGATCCTCCTGGACCAGGGCACGAACCTGTGTCCCCTGCATCGGCAGGCAGACTCTCAACCACTGCACCACCAGGGAAGCCCCCTCCCTTGCTGCTTTAATATATATTTTTTGTATTTAATTTTTGATAGCTTGATTAATATGTGTCTTGGCTTATTTCTCCTTGGATTTATCCTGTATGGGACTGTCTGTGCTTCCTGGACTTGATTGACTATTTCCTTTCCCATATTAGGGACGTTTTCAACTATAATCTCTTCATATATTTTCTCAGTCCCTTTCTTTTTCTCTTCTTCTTCTGGAACCCCTAAAATTCGAATGTTGGTGCGTTTAATGTTGTCCCAGAGGTCTCTGAGATGGTCCTGAATTCTTTTCATTCTTTTTTCTTTATTCTGCTCTGCGGTAGTTATTTCCACTATTTTATCTTCCAGGTCACTTATCCATTCTTCTGCCTCAGTTATTCTGCTATTGATTCCTTCCAGAGGATTTTTAATTTCATTTATTGTGTTGTTCATCATTGTTAGTTTGCTCTTTAGTTCTTCTAGGTCCTTGTTAAACGTTTCTTGTATTTTCTCCATTATATTTCCAAGATTTTGGATCATCTTTACTCTCATTACTCTGAATTCTTTTTCGGGTAGACTGCCTATTTCCTCTTCATTTGTTTAGTCTGGTGGGTTTTTACCTTGCTCCTTCATCTGGAGCATCTGTGTATTTCTCTGTCTTCTTATTTTGCTTATCTTACTGTGTTTGGGGTCTCCTTTTTGCAGGCTGCAGGTTCGTAGTTCCCGTTGTTTTTGGTGTCTGCTCCCATTGGGTAAGGTTGGTTCAGTGGGTTGTGTAGGCTTCCTGGTGGAGGAGACTGGTACCTGTGTTTTTGTGGACACAGCTGGATCTTGTCTTTCTGGTGGGCAGGACCACGTCCAGTGGTGTGTTTTGGGGTGCCTGTGAATTTATTATGATTTTAGGCAGCCTCTCTGCTCATGGGTGGGGTTGTGTTCCTGTCTTGCTAGTTGTTTGGCAGAGGGTGTCCTGCACTGTAGCTTGCTGGTTGTTGATTGGAGCTGGGTCTTAGCGTTGTGATGGAGATCTCTGGGAGAGCTTTCGCTGTTTGATACTACGTGGGGCCAGGAGGTCTCTGGTGGACCAATGTACTGAGCTTGGCTCTCCTACCTCAGAGGCTCAGGCCTGACACCTGGCTAGAGCACCAAGACCCTGTCAGCCACACGGCTCCAGGAGTCATCGTCATGACAGCCCTTCACTCCCCCACAGCAGACTCAGCAGCCGTACAGACAGTGCACTTCAAATTGCCAATCTGGCAGACTGCCTGCAGAATCATTCCTCCTCCTCCTCGTCTGCCTTGGGGGGAGCTGGCGCAGCCAACTTGGCCAAGAAGACGAGGAAAAGGTGTGGGGTCTGTGTGCCCTGCAAGAGGCTCATCAGCTGTGGCCGAATGAATGCTTTTAAAAAATCATACATTGTTGGGTACTATTAGCCGTGTGTAATGATTTAAGTACGAATTCATTACCTGAAGTTTGGAATTATATAAACTATCATGGATAAAAGAAGTGGGGACTATTGTTAAAATATCTGTGTTTCCCACTGACTGCAATAATATTTTCTTCTTGGTTTTTAGATTTCCTCCTTCCTCACCCCTGAGACCATATCCAAAGAGGCCCCCATATCAAAAGGATGTTATTAAATTTCCAGAATGGGATGATCCCCTACCAGGCACTTCACAAGAGAATATCCCAGTGAGGCCAGTTGTGATGGTAAGTGCCATTATAGAAGCAGGAGGACTAGCAGAGGGAAAGATAAGAAATAGTCTGTGAACCATCAGGCTTAGTCCAGTTTTTCTTTCGATCCCTTGGAAACAATGGTCTGAAAGCACTTTAAAACAATATCATATCCGTTGATAGCTGAGAGACTAGTAACACGGGAAGTGGCTTTTGCAGTTTTTCACTCTTGCCTATGGGCACTGTGACTGAATACATGGTAGCTGTTTTCATATGTTTCGACTGAGCAGTTTTCTCTTAAAACTCCCTTCTAATTTCCTTTTCCTTTCTATTCTATAATTTTCCTCTTCTCCCTCTTTGTCTTCTCTTCCTGAACTTTTTTGTAATTATTACCAGTTGAAAGTGAGAAGTTTGGGACATGGAAGATTGTGGAGTGAGCCCTGACACAATATGAACAAAGATAGGTTCTGCTAGTTTTGGGAAACCTAAGCACATTGTAGAATAAACTACCTTTTTTGGGGTGTACTTCTTCCTTGAAATACCTCAGTAGAAAACTATTAAGATTGCCATAATGCTAAAAAATAAAATGCAGACAAATATTTTATACTGCAGTTTTTAAAAATTGTACCAACACCAACGTTTTAGGTTAATCTAGTCTTATAGGACTGGATGTCCAGTTCATACATTTGCAAAGATATGTTGTAAACATTTTTAGGCAATGTGATTGAAAGAAAAAAAATTTTTTTAACAGAGGTTGTATTGTATCTCAGTTTGGGGAGAATAATTAAGCAACTTAGGCTTTATCAAAAATAATTCAAGAAAAAGAGTGGCACCAGTGACAGAAGTGGGGACTCCGTATGAACTTGCAGATTAGTCAGGGACAGTGATGAATGTAGTTTTAAATATGTTTGATGAGAAAGGTGGGTTGTATTAAATGGAAGTATCTAACAGGCAGATGGAGATAAAAGCTCTGGAACTTAGATGAGAGGTCGTATTTGAAAGTCATTAACATTCATTCAGCAAAGATTTGCTGATTGTCTACTGTGTGCCATGCATCCTGCCAGGTTCTACAGATGCAGCTGTATGTAATACGGTTTTTCCTCCAGAAGGGCTCATAGTCTAGTGAAGTATTCAATACGATGATAGATTATTAGAAAACAAAGTGGAACTACTCTGAAAGAGTGAGCACAAAGGGTATTTGAGGACTATTTAATTCATTACTAATGAGGAGAACTTAATTAAGGTCTAGCTGATAGTTCCTGTACTTAAGAAAGTTAAAATACCAGCTCCATGAAATCAGGTTCATTTTTTTTAACATTTGTGTTTAAACACCTAATATGACCCCATCAGTAGAGTGGTTATTCAACAGATGTTTTTTCATTATAATGTCATCCAGTATTGTTTATACAAAAGAGGTAAAAATCCCATATTAAACTAATGTGTATTTATGTCATCGATATAATAACCTCCCTTTTTTGTTCTTTTTGGTTCTGTGAACCTTTAGGAAGACCAGCTGGTCATTAGCACACTTTTCATGCACCAATGAAGAAGACAGTGTCATCTCTCTTCTCTCTTCTGTTTTCAGTTTCTAATTTTTCATCAGCCCTGAAGTGGTGGTATACCAGTCTCAGATTCATCAAACATTTCCCCCACAGCTTGTCATGTCGCTGGTCGTCTGTATGTATATTTCTGATAATGTTGCTCTTGCCTTTTCTTGTACTTCCCTCTAAATCAAGTGGTGGAGGTTTGAGCTCCTCACTTGCTACAGTTCTCTAAAGCTTGGGCTGTCCGGAGGAAGAGGACTGTCCAGAGGAAGAATGGCAGAGCAGGATCTGTTTCCCCACTTGGGCCTTATGCAGGTTTTAGGTTGATGAGGTTAGTAGTCAATAGAGAAACAGTCCACCTTTCTTATAGGACCTGAGCTCGTATTCATTTCTTCTATCTTACTTGTCCTCTTTGTATCTCTGCCTCCACTTTGCTTGTTCGTTTTTGTTTTTGTTCTGTCCTATCCTCTCTCTTGCCTAGCCATTTTATAAAATAAAATGAAGTGAGGCAAATAGAATGATTTGTTGTGTTTGCTGAGGGGCAGTGTAATGTGGAGAGGACAAGTGTGAGCTCTGGAGACAGACTGCTGGATTTGAATCTTGACTCCTTCATTTACTAGCTGTGTGATTTTGTTTCTCTGTTTTATTCACCGTGTCTGTGTCTCAGTTTTCTTTTTGGTGAAAGTGAGATGAAAACACCCCCCTGGGGTAAGGTCATTATGAGAATCAAGTGACTTCCTATCTATAAAGTGTATAGAAGGTGCCTGACACACAGGTTTTCAGAAACTGTTAACTGCTATTGCTGTTATTAACAGAATTGTTCATAGGTAGAGACAAAAGAAAAAAAAAGTACTCATAATATCATCCAGAGAGAATTAATATTAACATTTTTGTTGTGTTTTATTTTTTCCACGCATGTTTTTAAAAACAAAATGAGATTGTGCTGTGCTGTTTTGGTAGCCTATGTTCTTCACTTAGAACAGTGTATTGTGTCCATTTTTTCATGTTATTCAACATCATTTTTAATATCTGCATCATGTCTATAAAGGATTATGGTTTACTTATCCAGTTCTTTACTGTTAGATGTGTACCATGTTTTCAGCTTTTTCAGTATGTGTGTAAACAATGCAATGAACAGTATCTTTACAGATAAATAGTTGAGTATTTCTTTAAGATAACTTTTAGAAGTGAATTTGCTAGGCAAATGCAACAACTGATATTCCTGCCTTTAAAAGAGAACACCTAATTTGGATACTTTAAAAAAAAAAAGTCACAAATCCATGTGACCTTCAAGTTTCTTTTGTAGTTCAGTAATTCTCCAAAAACGAAACTAAAAACCACATCAAAAAACAACTGTCCAGTTCACTTTTTCTAATTAATAAGATTTTTCTATAATGACACTTCTGCAAAAAACTATTATAAAAGTCCTTTGTAGGTGATTTCTTACATGTTTTGCCTTTAAAAGTTCATAGTTCCTCACTGTCATTACCAAAAGGAAGTTTTAAGATTTCTGTCTAGTAGCCTAAATGTGAGAAGGGAGGTGCTAAGAATGTTGAAGCGCTAAAGCTATGTGACTTTGAGCAAATTACTTAACCTCTCTGGGCTTTAGTTTTTCTTCCTGGCCATCTCCAGCTGTCCTTGTGGAGCTCTTTTTTTCCTGCCTTCTTCAGATGCCTAAGATCTGGGGCCTGCTATCTAACATTGTACTTAGTTGATCTTTCCTTATAAAAAACAGAGAATTCTTGAAAGTAATAGACTTTAATGTTATTTTAAACAATCACTTAATTTGGACAGTGTGTGAATTTGGATAGATACTCCTCAATGTTAATTAATTTGAATTAATGAAATTTTATTTTACTGCTACTTCACTGATTAGTTAGAACTCCCACAGGGAAAAATAGCTAATGTCATGCTTATTGCCATAGCTGTTTTGCAATTCTTGAATATTCATTTATGATATGACCTGATCTTTGAGTCATACTTTATTACTCTGCAGTCCATGCAAAGAAAGTTAATGTTTCAAATTATTATTTTAAAACAAGTTAAAAATAACCAAATCAAAGAAATTTCTCATAAACTCATACCTCTGTCTATTGAAATACTTATTCTCTCTCTTTCTTACCCTCCTCCCCCACCCCAATTAGAATTCTGAGATATGGTACAAGCGTCACAGCATTGCTATTGGAGAGGTGCCGGCTTGCCGTCTTGTCCACCGCAGACAGCTGACAGAGGCCAATGTAGAAGAGTTATGGAAGACTATGACATTATCATAGTATGTGCATTTGCTATTAATGAGAACTTTAAGTATTTTTCTTTTTTTTTTCTGTTTTGCTTCACTACTACTCTCTGCATATTTAATTTTCTGAAACTGTGTATAAAACTCTCAAATTTGATTGCATTATTTGCAGCTGTGCTGCTTAGCAAACATAATTTAACTGAATTCTGGGAATTTTCTATTGTCATTTATATGCTAGTTAAGAATAGAACATTAAAAGTTCTTTTTTTTTTTTTTTTGCCACTGGTCCAAAATTACCTAATGTTTAATTATTTTTATTTATTTTTTATTATTATTATTTTTTTTGGTACACGGGCCTCTCACTGTTGTGGCCTCTCCCATTGCGGAGCACAGGCTCCGGACGCCCAGGCTCAGCGGCCATGGCTCACGGGCCCAGCCGCTCCGCGGCATGTAGGATCCTCCCGGGCCGGGGCATGAACCCGCGCCCCCTGCATCGTCAGGCGGACTCTCAACCACTGCGCCACCAGGGAAGCCCAATTATTTTTATTTTTGTTTTTTTAAATTTAACTATAGTTGATTTACAATATTGTGTTAGTTTCAGGTGTACAGCTTCAGATTCTTTTCCATTATAGGTTATTACAAGATATTGAATATAGTTCCATGTGCTATGCAGTAAATCCTTGATGTTTATCTGTTTTATATATAGTGGTGTGTATCTCTTAATCCCATACTCCTAATTTATCCCTCCTCCTCCCCTTTACCCTTTGGTAACCATAAATTTGTTTCTATGTCTGTGAATCTATTTCTGTTCTGTAAATAAGTTGATTTGTATTATTTTTTTAGATTGCACAGATAAGTGATATCATATAATATTTGTGTTTTTCTGTCTCACTCACTTCACTTAGTATGATAATCTGTAGGTCCATCATCCATGTTGCTGCAGATGGCAATATTTCATTCTTTCTTATGGCTGAGTAATATTCTATTGTGTATATGTGCCATATCTTTATCCATTCATCTGTTGATGGACACTTAGGTTGCTTGCATGTCTGGGCTATTGTAAATAGTGCTGCAGTGAACCTTGGGATGCATATATCTTTTTGAATTAGAGTTTTCATCTTTTCCGGATATATGCCCAGGAGTAGGATTGCTGGATCATATATGGTAGCTCTATTTTCAGTTTTTTAAGGAACTTCCACTATGTTTTCCATAGTGGCTGCACCAATTTATATTCCCACTAACAGTGTAGGAGGGTTCCCTTTTCTCCACACCCTCTCCAGCATTTATTATTTGCAGACTTTCTGATGATAGCCATTCTGACCAGTGTGAGGTGGTAACTCATAGTTTTGATTTGTATTTCTCTAATAATTAGTGATGTAAAAGTCTTTAAACTTTCTAGTTACACTGAAATCTTAAGCTTAATGAAACATGTAGTGGAAAATTTGGTCTCCTAGATATTTGATGTACAATAGGTAATTAAAGTTAACAATGTCGTAGCAAGTTTTTTTTTTTTTACTTCTTATAAAGATGTACTCACAGCGGTTTCTCATTATTGGATAAGCTAGTTTTTGTTCTTATAATATTTTACTTAGAAAGTCATTTTCTTGACATTCAGTGTGTTGTGTTTTTAAATTAGTGAAGTACTATGTTAATAACAAAATGATCTAAGTTTGTTTTATATATGCAATGTCTAACCTTTTTGCCCCACAAAGGTGAAATGTGTGAAAACAGCACATTCTAAAGATTGATCTTTTACAGTGCCAGTTCTTGGTCAGATAATGATTTTTAAAAAGTAACTAATTAATTTAATCATTATTTATCTTTTTTAGTTTACAGAAAATCCTTGGCCTGGATTCCTTAGAAGAAGTTTTAGACGTTAATCTTGTCAACTCCAAGTTCATCATCCATAATGTATATAGTGTGAGCAACCAGGGAGTTGTTATCCTTGATGACAAGTCAAGTAAGTGCATAAAAGCCGTTTTGTTCCCGGTTGACCCAGTACATTGGCTGTACAGGTCCATCAGCTTCTCTTTGACCCTTCCCTAAACCTTACATATGTTTACCCCCTCATTACATATAGCCTTAGCTCACTTCCAGAGACCTTTAAACTAATTGTTTGGAGTCAGGAAATGTCATAGAAAGATGACTACCCAGGAGTGAAAGCCTCAGCAAGATCCATCCAGATGCTAGTTCAGTGTTAGCCACACAGGGCATTAAGTGGTTCTTTATCATCCCCAGAAAATCCCTGAGAAGTGAGTAAGTTTAATGCCTAACAGAAAGCTTGAGTCAGTTTTTACATGGGTCCTGGGGTCTGACTGATTTTTTTAGAGCTCTCACTGACCTTTTCATTATGGTGTCTCTGTGTCAGATTTTCTGGGATAGTCTTGGTTTATGTCATTTTTTTTTCCTTTTTAATAAAGGTAGCTTTCCGGGCTTCCCTGGCGGCGCAGTGGTTGAGGGTCCGCCTGCCGATGCAGGGGACGCGGGTTCGTGCCCCCGTTGGGGAGGATCCCACATGCCGCAGAGCGGCTGGGCCCGTGAGCCGTGGCCGCTGAGCCTGCGCGTCCGGAGCCTGTGCTCCGCAACGGGAGAGGTTGCAGCAGTGAGAGGCCCGCGTACCGCAAAAAAAAATAATAAAAAATAAAATAAAATAAAGGTATCTTTCCAGATGTTGAAGGTGCTTTAATTTTTTTATACTTTTTCCTCCAAGCCAGTTTATAAATTGGGAAAAAAGACATTTAGCAGCCACCTATCCTGGTTTTTGATTAGGAAAAATAAGGTCCTGGTAACTGTAGTGAGCCAGAATCCCCAAACTGATTTAAAAATTTTCTTCCTCTGGATAAGGGATAGACCAGAATTGGATGGACGCTTCTTTTACTTCAAACACTTGATCCTAGGAATTAGCTGGAGCTAGAATGACGTTTGGATGTGGGAAGATGGTATAGTACTTTTGGGCTTTTGTAAATTATTATTAAATGTAGGGCTGGAGGCTCCTGGGCAGCAAACAAACCTGGCCTAGAAGGAGCCTGAGCAGTGAGAAAGGAAGAGGTTTTTCTAGGCCATGTTTCCTGACATGAGCAGAATGTGTCTTTGAAACCTGAAACACTTCCCCTTTAAAGCCCCTCTATCAGGAATGAAGAACATTAGGAAACAGAAATAAACAGATTTGTGACTTCATGAGTTGTCAGGTTAACATCAACATATAAAATTACATAGAATGAGGGGGGTATTGTTGTCTTTGAAGTACATCTAAAATCCTTCCACATTCTCTGAGTACAGCAAACATGAATACTTCCAGCTACCAGTTGGATGATCAGTTGTCTTTTTTTTTTAAATTTATTTAATTAATTTTTAATTTTTGGCTGTGTTGGGTCTTTGTTGCTGCGTGCCGGCTTTCTCTAGTTTCGGTGAGCAGGGGCTACTCTTTGTTGCGGTGTGCAGGCTTCTCATTGCGGTGGCTTCTCTTGTTGCAGAGCATGGGCTCCAGGTGCGTGGGCTTCAGTAGTTGTGGCATGTGGACTCAGTAGTTGTGGCTTGCGGGCTCTAGAGCGCAAGCTCAGTAGTTGTGATGCACGGGCTTAGTTGCTCTGCGGCATGTGGGATCTTCCCGGACCAGGGCTCGAACCTGTGTCCCCTGCATTGGCAGGTGGATTCTTAACCACTGCACCACCAGGGAAGCCCCGATCAGTTGTCTTTTATTTTATTTTATCTATTTATTTACTTATTTTTTGCGGTACGCGGGCCTCTCACTGCTGTGGCCTCTCTCCTGCTGCGGAGCACAGTCTCCAGATGCGCAGGCTCAGCGGCCATGGCTCACGGGCCCAGCCGCTCCGCGGCATGCGGGATCTTTCCAGACCGGGGCACGAACCCGTGTCCCCTGCATCAGCAGGTGGACTCTCAACCACTGCGCCACCAGGGAAGCCCAGTTGTCTATTATTTTATTAAGTACATTCTTCAGAAAGAAGAGAGCACTTTACAAGCCTCAGGTTCATTAGCTCTAATGCAAGTCAACCAACCAGTGTCTCTGCAGTTTCACAGACAGTGGAGAAGGTGAGAAGTGGAAGCATGAGTGCTGGCCCCGCTCATCAGATGTCTGTGGCAGGGCCAGGGGAAGAGACCCTGTACCAAATGGTTCAGCTGGGTTTTTTTGTAGCAATGCTAGTGATTATTATTTTAAGGCTGTCCTAATACTAATAACCTATATTGATATGTCAGTGGAACTTTCTTGCCTTAAAACATTTTGAAAATTGAAACATGTAAAATGATACTTATATTGGACATCAGACATAAGAGTTTAACTTTTTTTTTTTTAAGGTATCTGATGAACTGGTTTCATAAATGCATTTGATGACTCATACTTTTGCTTTTTATGTTTTTTTCTTCTCTTTCTAAAATTCTTAGGATAATTGATTTGTTTGTTAGTGTGTTTATTTGGAACAAACTATCAGATTTCTTCTTTTCCCTAGAACTTATACAAGTACATCTTGTCTTTAGAGAAATTTATAGTTATGGTTTATATAATCACATGCTGTAACATCCCTGCTAAGGAAAAATTATCTTTTAAATGTTCTGATACATAAGCAGGTGATTTGTGATTAGCAGGTATATTTCATATTACTTGGGCAAGTATCATTCTTATGATACCAAGTGTGTATATAATCCCTTGCATTATATGTAATTGAATAAAACATCTTTTTATTTTCCTTTTTCTGCAGAAGAACTTCCTCACTGGGTACTGTCAGCTATGAAGTGTTTGGCAAATTGTAAGTACTAAGTACCTGCCATTTTTATGAAATTAACAGAAATTCGTCCCCTAAATTAGAAAATTTTTTTGCTCAATGCCCTGAACATTGATTTGAGACCTTTGAGACTGGCAGTTAATTGTTTGGGGATTACTGTGCTTTTAATGATAAATTTGTGACATAGTGAAAGGGCTGAGTTACAGAGCATTTTTAAAGGGGTTTTGTGCTTCCATTTTCTTGTGGATATAATCACACTACAGATAAGGTCCATACTGCTTCTTCTGAATGCTTCATCACAGGAAAGAATAATTAGTAATATTGAATGCAATATTGTAATAGATAAATGCCTGTTAACAGTTTATAGGTTTTTATTCCTAAAACCTAAATCTTTATTCCTAAAACATGTATTCCTAAGTATGCCTTATATTTACCTCATCAGTTTACTCAGCAGATCCTGTTTCCCTTGGCTTTTTATAGGGCATTGGTTTAAGTTGGAGAGAAATGTTTTAGAAAACTAATCTAATTGGTATTCAGCATGGTTTGGAAGGGGAAGAACATGCATGCAGAGAAACAGAAAAGCCCGTTTCAGCAATTTGGCTGTAAAATGAGGGGTCTGGACCTGGGCGGCTCCTCTGAAGTTTTTCATAGGCATATGAAATCTCCTTCACTGGATATCATAGGCACTGAAGAAATGAGTTATCATGGTATCTCATTAACACTACTATTTTTCTGGGATTTTCAGAAGGCTTAACCCAAAGAAGGGATTCTAATGGTTAATGGCTTAACCCAAACAAGTGATTTTAATGAGAAAAATTCTAGTTATTTTAGCTGACTGATAATGGTGATATTTGTTCTATAGGGTCTTTTGAGTCTCAAAGATCACCTCAGAGAGGTGGTTTCTTTCTTCCCTTTTGGATAAGACTAGCATGTACAGAGATACGTGTATAAATTCTTGAGTTAGTAGGCTCTGAATTATTAATTTCACTGAAGTTAGTTTTGTTTGATTATAGAATGAAACTAAAATAACTGTTCAGCTCACTGCGGGTGATCTCAGTGGTAATATGTAGAAAATGATTATATACTATCATCCTAAATATAAATAGCAACGTTAGTTTGTGAGAAGCCCAAAGTTTTCTGTGTTTAACTATTAAGCTTTTCATAGGTTTTTGGTTCATGTTTTGGAACGCCTCTGAGATGTAGAGTCCTTTGGTTTTTAGTTTGGGGGAGTGCTTTTTATTCTTGCTCAGTCATTTGAAGTAAAGTAATCTAAATTATATCTTTGGCCGGAATGACAAAATAGAAGGTATAAATGGGTTAAATGACCCATTTATGAATTTTTGGAAAACCAAGGATTTTGGAAGTTGATCAACTGGGAATGAACAGAGGAAGCCAGTATAACAAGTCTAGGCTATAATACGTTGTAAAGTGTATATTAAGGTGTGGTTATGATGTTGAATTCTCAATGGTGATCAAAATGTAATGAAGAGTATAATTTTCTCTCAAGCAAGATTTATACGTAATGCCACAAAACTTCTGCAGAAAGGTTAGAATAACTGGAATTACCAATGGAGAGGAAAGATGTGAGGATCGACTTAGTAATGTTCTCCACATTAATGTTATGTTAGGTAGAAATTCTCGGGAACAGGGACACCTCTCACACGTATCAAGTGCAGTGCTTTACAGATGGTTGGCACATCCATAAACGTGCTTGTTTACATGTCAAAGAAAAAAAGGTGGCCAAAGGGTGAGGTCAGCCTTTTGAATAGTTTTATAAAATTATTAATTTTTCCAAATTCTCATTGGCCTCCCCAAATTTACTTTGAGTCTCATCAAAGTCATGGTCTGTTCCTTATCCTTCTTATCTTTAATGAGTCTAGGTTCCCATTATAGTCCTCTAATAGGGAACAGAAAGGATAGGCTGATTATATGAGATTTTGAAGGACCTTTGCCTCTTTTTCTGTAGTTTTACTGCTCATCTCTTCCCTTTGGGCCCATCTGCATTTATTGCAGACCATTGGCCTGGGTGCTTTCGTTGTTGGCCAGCCTCATGGTGGGCCACAGAATGAGGGACTGATGCTAAATAAATACAAAACCAGGTTAACTGTTTTTCTTCCTTGTGCACGTAGATTGCAAGAATCCAATAAAAAGTGGATGTAAGCAACTGACAAAGGATTAATCTCCAAAATTTATAAGCAGCTCATGCAGCTCAATAACAAAAAAACAAACAACCCAATCCAAAACTGGGCAGAAGACCTAAATAGACATTTCTCCAAAGAAGATATACAGACTGCCAACAAACACATGAAAGAATGCTCAACATCATTAATCATTAGAGAATGCAAATCAAAACTACAATGAGATATTACCTCACACCAGTCAGAATGGCCATCATCAAAAAGTCTAGAAACAGTAGATGCTGGAGAGGGTGTGGAGAAAAGGGAACACTTTTGCACTGCTGGTGGGAATGTGAATTGGTACAGCCACTATGGAGAACAGTATGGAGGTTCCTTAAAAAACTACAAATAGAACTACCATATGACCCAGCAATCCCACTACTGGGCATATACCCTGAGAAAACCATAATTCAAAAAGAGTCATGTACCAAAATGTTCATTGCAGCTCTATTTACAATAGCCCGGAGTGTCCATCATCAGATGAATGGATAAAGAAGATGTGGCACATACATACAATGGAATATTACTCAGCCATAAAAAGAAACGAAATCGAGCTATTTGTAATGAGGTGGATAGACCTAGAGTCTGTCATACAGAGTGAAGTAAGTCAGAAAGAGAAAGACAAATACCATATGCTAACACATATATATGGAATTTAAGAAAAAAAATGTCATGAAGAACCTAGGGGTAAGACAGGAATAAAGACACAGACCTACTAGAGAACGGACTTGAGGATATGGGGAGGGGGAAGGGTGAGCTGTGACAAAGCGAGAGAGAGGCATGGACATATATACACTACCAAACGTAAGGTAGATAGCTAGTGGGAAGCAGCCACATAGCACAGGGAGATCAGCTCTGTGCTTTGTGACCTCCTGGAGGGGTGGGATAGGGAGAGTGGGAGGGAGGGAGACGCAAGAGGGAAGAGATATGGGAACATATGTATATGTATAACTGATTCACTTTGTTATAAAGCAGAAACTAACACACCATTGTAAAGGAATTATACCCCAATAAAGATGTTTAAAAAAAAAAAGGCAAATACCGTATGGTAACACATATATGTGGAATTTAAGAAAAAAAATGTCATGAACAACCTAGGGGTAAGACAGGAATAAAGACACAGACCTACTAGAGAATGGACTTGAGGATATGGGGAGGGGGAAGCGTAAGCTGGGACAAAGTGAGAGAGAGGCATGGACATATATACACTACCAAACATAAGGTAGATAGCTAGTGGGAAGCAGCTGCATAGCACAGGGAGATCAGCTCACCGCCTGGAGGAGTGGGATAGGGAGGGTGGGAGGGAGGGAGACGCAAGAGGGAAGAGATATGGGAACATATGTATATGTATGGCTGATTCGCTTTGTTATGGAGCAGAAACTAACACACCATTGTAAAGCAATTATACCCCAATAAAGATGTAAAAAAAAAAAAAGTGGGTGTAAACAGTTCTTTTCCAAAGTCTTTCAGGAATAACATTTATAAAAACTAGATTAAAAAATATTCTGAAATTCAACATGATAGAGAAACAAAAGATCTTAGAACTATGGCCTCCTCTCATAGGGCTTGCCATGCATTGGCATTTTTAGGGAAACCTTTTTTTGGCTTGTTTTTGCATATTTTTATCAAGAATGATGAAGTGTTCAAAAAGGGGTACAACTGCTTAGAATGAACTGCATATTATCCTGGGAGGGAGTAATTCAAGGCAATGTGTATTGCTTGCTGAGACATATCCCACTATTTCAACTGACTAAGCTTGGGATATTATACAGGAGGAAGCAAGTAAAAATGGCTATGTTTGCTGCTAGGTTAGTGAGGTACCACACATATAGATATTTAATAATTTTCATTATTTTAGTCAATTTTAGAACATTAAAAGATAAGATAATTTTAAAGGAGACCAACAAAAAGCTGTTTCCACAATGTCCCAATGGCCTTGAAATGTGAAGGCCCACAATACTTAACTGTTCTTTTTTGTTTGATACTTTCTCTTTAGTTACAGTGATTCTGTAGGAAGAATTTCCTATCAATTTTTACTGGCTTCTCCTGCTGTCCTGAGAGTAGAGATCGGTTCCGGTACAGTTGTTAGTCTTGTGTTCTGCTGGCCCAGAATTGGCCAATCCATTTGCATCCCTTTCTTCCACACTGTGATGGAAATAGACAAGGCTGGCCAAGCAGCTCCTCGTGGACCACTTACCATTTCCCTCAGGCATGGGCAGATCCAGTTCTTCGCTCCACTTGGCGATGTACATCTTGCCATCTGTGTATGGATTGTTGGGGGCATTTGCTGCCAGCTCTGTAGAGAGCTAAGAGTTTCTTGTTCCTCTTTGGTCCCTGATACAAGGGGATCTCTGCCTCACTTGTTCCAGGCTTCTTGGTTCCTAGGTTGTTCCAGGTTTCTTAGAGTTACTTTGCAATATGACCCTGCTTGATAAACTATCTTTTTTATTTTTAAACTTGTTTTTAGCAGAAACATCAGTTTGTTTCTGCTTTGGTGTTATTTTCTATTATAATTTTGTTTAATAAAAATTCATTCAATGCCACTAATCACTCAAAAGCATTGTTGGGTAAATAACACCTAGACTCTTAGATCAAAGAATTCAATAGTTTAGAGGTCATTTTATCCTGTCTCCCATAGTCTTTGTTTGAGCAGCTTTAAAATTTTTTTTTAAATTTTTTATAAACTATCTTTTGATGGTTGGTGATCAAATGGAGAGTTTTATAATCAGAATGAATTTAAGACACAATGTAAAATCTCCTTTTCAGAATATCTTTAGGAAAAGGAGTATACATTCTTATTAGTCTAAAAGAGTTTAGAGGCAGAAATTATTTCACTCAACTCTGATTCTTGAATTTTATTATATAGCAATGATGAAA
Organism: Globicephala melas; assembly: GCF_963455315.2. Taxonomy (NCBI): domain Eukaryota; kingdom Metazoa; phylum Chordata; class Mammalia; order Artiodactyla; family Delphinidae; genus Globicephala; species Globicephala melas. The sequence continues at coordinate 47,297,484 of NC_083316.1, read as the reverse complement.
TAATGAAAAGCTTTAAAAAATTGCTTTATAGCTTATCTATTACATATATGAGGTAATTACTATGTTGGTTAACTGTGTCAAGACTAGGAAAATATCTGGACTTCCCTGGCGGTCCAGTGGTTAGGACTGCGCACTTCCGCTGCAGGGATCATGGGTTCCACCCCTGGTTGGGGAACTAAAATCCCATATTCCGCAGGGCAAAAAAAGACTAGGAGAAATATTGACTATTTCGAAGAGAATTATCACTGTTCACATTTAATAAAAATGCCTTTCAGAAGGTCATAAAAGAGTCGGTTTCTTTGAAAATGGAAGTAAGCCAGTGATTTTCCTCATTGTTTTGTAGTAGATTTCAATTTAGACATAAAATATATTTATATAAGCAAAATGTATAGTATTAGTCTTCTCCTTGAAAACTTTTCTGATCTTAATTATCTGTACACACCACACCTATGCACAGAGACTAATACTTAGAGATGATTGCCCCATTAATGTTTCTCTTTCTTTCTCTTTCCCTTTTTTAACAGGGCCTAATTGTTCGGATTTGAAGCAGCCTATGTATTTAGGATTTGAAAAAGATGTCTTTAAAACTATAGCTGATTACTATGGTCACTTGAAAGAGCCTTTGCTTACGTTTCACCTTTTTGATGCCTTTGTCAGTGTATTAGGTAAGTTGGAATATAATGACCATATATCTTCACTACTGATATGGAATCATTTCATTTTTCACTATCTTGAGACTTCCATTAGCCCAATTTCCATAGCTTTTTTGAAATAAAAACAGATGGGATGCTTGCCTAGTTGGAGTCCTGCTCTATAAAGGAGGAAAAGAAAATAGTTAAGCTCTGTTATGAAACCTAAACAAGGACCAGTAGTTTTTATTTCTTAGGGAGGAATAATATGTTCTATGTCATATCTGTACAAAAAAGTATGACTTTATTGGTAAAGAATGTAAATTTGACATTTACTCTTCATGAGTAAATCTACTACTCTGGATATGACTTCATGAATATTCAAGTGTGAGAGAGATATTTTCATATAGAAATCTTATTTCTTTTTATAGAAGGAACAGGTTTTTGTAGGACTATTTGTTATCTGTGACATGTAAAATATAGTAACTGTTCTCTAAAACTTGTTGCTACTTCTCACATAGATTTATATTTCAGAATTTAAACTGTCAAAGAAACATGGTAAAAAGGAAAAAGGAATAAATATTATTGGTATAGGCTTTTCTGATATTGTTCCTTTCTTCTTGGAAATCAGATTTTTCTGTTGATGTTGTGATTGTTCAATAAGTATTATTGTTTTCTTGTCCAAAAGTTTGCTTTAGTGACCAAATCACTGTGTGGGTATCATACTCTGTTATGTAAATTTGTAGGAATTAGCATCCTCTTGGTTTTGAGTGTTGTGGGCTTAGCAGTCTTCGCCTTCCCATTCCTCCTTCTCCGTCTCTTCCCTTTCTACTGTCTTATTTTCTTGTTGGAAAGTAGGGATGCAGCCATAGTATCCTAACAAAATAACATATCAGCAATATGTGAATAATGTACCTGATCTCTTAGCACAATATGTCGATTTTAAGATTTCATAGGATTTCTCATAATAAGAAGAAAAATGGAGCAATTATAAATCACATACATAAGAGTGAGTTTGTTCTCAGAGAGACCAATATTGAGAACAGATGAAGGGATTAGACCTAGTACTGTGCTTTGAGACCACTGGGTCTTCTTGGTATTTTGTTTTCCACCAAGGAGAATTGGGGGGCTTATGTCCTTGTGAATATCATGCCTAATGATGACTACTTGCTGTTATTTAAGATGAATAAAGACTAATTGAGTAGATTCTCATTATAGCCACTTAATGCTGTTATGCGACTGGTAAAAGACAAATTCTAAAGACAGGATTAAAAACCACTTCTTAGATTTTCTTCTCATTTTCCATTTTCGTAATGTTTTATGGTAGAATTTAGAAACAAAAGAACTTGGAACTTAAAAAAAACGAATTCCAATTTTTAAAAATTTTAATTTTTTATTGGAGTATAGTTGATTAACAATGTTGTGTTAGTTTCAGGTGAACAGCAAAGTGATTCAGTTATACATGTATCTATTCTTTTTCCCATTTAGGTTACTACAGAGTACTGAGCAGAGTTCCCTGTGCTGTACAGTAGATCCTTGTTGGTTATCTATTTTAAATATAGCAGTGTGTACATGTCAATCCCAAACTCTGTATCTATCCCTCCCTCCCAACCTTCCCCTCTGGTAACCATAAGTTCATTCTCTAAGTCTGTGAGTCTGTTTCGGTTTTGTAATAAGTTCATTTGTATCAATTTTTTTAGATTCCACATATAAGCGATATCATTTGTTATTTGTCTTTCTCTGACTTTACTTAGTATGATAATCTCCAGGTCCATCCATGTTGGTGCAAATGACATTATTTCATTTACTTTGATGGCTGAGTAATATTCTTTTGTACATATGTACCACTTCTTTATCCATTCATCTGTTGGTTGGTGGACATTTAGGTTGCTTCCATGTCTTGGCTATTGTAAACAGCACTGCAGTGAACATTGGGGCACATGTATCCTTTTGATCCATGTTTTGTTCTGGATATATGCCCAGGAGTGGAATTGTTGAATCGTGAGGTAGGTCTATTTTTACTTTCTTAAGGAACCTCCATACTGTTCTCCACAGTGGCTGTATCAATTTACATTCCCACCAACAGTGTAGGAGGGTTCCCTTTTCTCCACACCCTCTCCAGCATTTATTGTTTGTAGATTTTTTGATGATGGCCATTCTGACTGGTGTGAGGTGATATCTCATTGTAGTTTTGATTTGCATTTCTAATAATTAGTGATGTTGATTATCTGTTTGTATGCCTCTTGGCCACCTGTATCTTCTTTGGAGAAATGTTCATTTAGGTCTTCTGCCCATTTTTTGATTGTGTGTGTGTGTGTTTTTTTTTTTTTTAATATTGAGCCACATGAGCTGTTTGTAAATTTTGGAGATTAATTGTTTGTTGGTCGTATCATTTGCAAATATTTTCTCTCATTCTGTGGGTTGTCTTTTCATCTTTTTTATGGTTTCCTTTGCTGTGCAAAAGCTTTTAAGTTTAATTAGGTCCCATTTGTTTTTGTTTTCATTTCCATTACTCTAGGAGATGGATCAAAAAAGATCTTTCTGTGATTTATGTCAAAGAGTGTTTTCCTCTAAGAGTTTAGTAGTATCTGGCCTTACATTTAGGTCTTTAATTCATTTTAAGTTTATTTTTGTGTTTGGTGTTAAAGAATGTTCTAATTTCATTTTTTTTACATGTTGCTGTCCAGTTTTCCCAGTACCATTTATTGAAGAGACTGTCTTTTCTCCAGTGTATAGTCTTGCCTCCTTTGTCATAGATTAATTAACCATAGGTACGTGAGTTTATTTCTTGGCTTTCTATCCTGTTTCATTGATCTATATTTCTGTTTTTCTGCCAGTACCATACTGTCTTGGTTACTGTAGCTTTGTAGTATAGTTTTGAAGTCAGGGAGTCTGATTCCTCCAGCTCCGTTTTCCATTCTCAAGATTCCTTTGGCTATTGGGGGTCTTTTGTGTTTCCATACAAATTGTGAAAGTTTTTGTTCTAGTTCTGTGAAAAATGCCACTTGTAATTAGATAGGGATTGCACTGAATCTGTAGGTTACCTTGGACAGTATAGTCATTTTGACAATATTGATTCTTCCAGTCCAGGAACATGGTATATCTTTCCATCTGTTTGTGTCATCTTCGATTTCTTTCATCAGTGTCTTACAGTTTCCAGAGTACAGGTCTTTTGTCTCCTTAGGTAGGTTTATTCCTAGGTATTATAATCTTTTTGATATGATGGTAAATGGGATTGTTTCTTTAATTTCTCTTTCTGATCATTGGTAGTTAGTGTATAGAAATGCAACAGATTTCTGTGTATTAATTTTGTATCCTGTAACTTTACCAGATTCATTGATGAGCTCTAGTAGTTTTCTGGTAGCACCTTTAGGATTTTCTATGTATAGTATTATGTCATCTGCAAACAGTGACAGTTTTACTTCTTCTTTTCTGATTTGGATTCCTTTTATTTCTTTTTCTTCTCTGATTGCTTTTACTAGGACTTCCAAAACTATGTTGAATAAAAGTGGCAAGAGTGGACATCTTTGTCTTGTACATGATCTTAGAGGAAGTGCTTTCAGCTTTTCACTGTTGAGTATGATGTTAGCTGTAAGTTTGTCATATATGGCCTTTATTATGTTGAGGTATGTTCCCTCTATGCCCACTTTCTGGAGCGTTGTTTTTTTTTTTTATCATAAATGGGCGTTGAATTTTGTCAAAAGCTTCTTCTGGATCTATTGATATGATCATATGGTTTTTATTCTTCAATTTGTTGATGTGGTGTATAACACTGATTGATTTGCAGATATTGAAAAATCTTTACATCCCTGGGATAAATCTGACTTGATCATAGTGTATGATCATTGTAATTCAGTGTTGGATTTGGTTTGCTAGTATTTTGCTGAGGATTTTTGCATCTATGTTCATCAGTGATATTGGCCTGTGGTTTTCTTTTTGTGTGGTATCTTTGTCTGGTTTTGGTATCAGGGTGAGGGTGGCCTCATAGAATGATTTTGGGGGTTTTCTTTCCTCAGCAATATTCTGGAATAGTTCAGAAGGGTAGGTGTTAACTCTTCTCTAAATGTTCGATGGAATTTTCCTGTGAAGCCAACTGGTCCTGGACTCTTGTTCATTGGGAGTTTTTTTTTTAACATCTTTATTGGAGTTTAATTGCTTTACAATGGTGTGTTAGTTTCTGCTGTATAACAAAGTGAATCAGCTATACATATACATACATCCCCATATCTCCTCCCTCTTGCGTCTCCCTCCCACCCTCCCTATCCCACCCTTTTAGGTGGACACAAAGCACTGAGCTGACCTCTCTGTGCTATGCGGCTGCTTCCCACTAGTTATCTGTTTTACATTTGCTAGTGTATATTATGTCCATGCTACTCTGTCTTTTTGTCCCAGCTTACCCTTCCCCCTCCCCATGTCCTCAAGTCCATTCTCTATGTCTGTGTCTTTATTCCTGTCCTGCTGTTGAGAGGTTTTTTTTTTTATCACAGTTTCAGTTTCAGTACTTGTGATAGGTCTGTTTCATATTTTCTGTTTCTTCCTGGCTCACTCTTGGGATATTGTACCTTTCTAAGAATTTGTCCATTTCTTCTTGGTTGTCCTTTTTATTGGCATATAGTTGCTTGTAGTATTTTTGCTTGAGGATTTTCCAAATGATCCTTTGTATTTCTTGTATATCCTTTGTATTTCTGTGGTGTCCATTGTAACTTCTCCTTTTTCATTTCTAATTTTATTGGTTTGAGCCTTCTCCCTCTTTTTCTTAATCTGTCTGGATAAAGGTTTGTTAATTTTGTTTATCTTTACAAGAACCAGCTTTTAGTTTCATTGATCTTTTCTATTTTCTTCATTTGTACTTCATTTATTTCTGCTCTGATCTTTATGATTTCTTTCCTTCTACTAACTGTGGGTTTTGTTTGTTCTTTCTCTAGTTGCTTTAGGTGCAAGTTTAGGTTGTTTATTTGTGATTTTTCTTGTTTCCTGATGTAAGATTGTATTACTATGAACTTCCCCCTTAGAACTGCTTTTGCTGCATCCCATAGGTTTTGGATTTTCGTGTTTTCATTTTTATATGTCTCTAGGTATTTTTTGATTTCCCCTTTTGATTTCTTCAGTGATGTGTTGGGTGTTTAGTAGCATATTGTTTAGCCTCCATGTGTTTGCGTTTTTCACCGTTTTTTTTTTTTTTTTTTGTGGTTGATTTCTAATCTCGTAGTGTTGTGGTTGGAAAAGTTGCTTGATATGATTTCAGTTTTCTTAAATTTACTGAGGCTTGCTTTGTGGCCCAGCATGTGATCAATCCTGGAGAATGTTCCATGTGCACTTGAGAAGAATGTGTATTCTGCTGCTTTTGGATGGAATGCTTTATAAATATCAATTAAGTTCATCTGGTCTAATATGTCATTTAAGGCCTGTGTTTCCTTATTGATTTTCTATCTGAATGATCTGATAGAAATGGATGGACCATCTTGATGGTCCATTGATGAAAGTTTGGTGTTAAAGTCCCCCACTATTATTGTGTTACTGTTGATTTCTCCTTTTACGGCTGTTAGTATTTGCCTTATATATTGAGGTGCTCCTATGTTGGGTGCATATATATTTACAATTGTTATACCTTCTTCTTGGATTGATTCCTTGATCATTATGTAGTGTCCTTCTTTGTCTGTTACAACAGTCTGATATGAGTATTGCTACTCCAGCTTTCTTTTGATTTCCATTTGCATGGAATACCTTTTTCCATCCTCTCACTTTCAGTGTGTATGTCTCTAGATCTGAAGTGGTTCTCCTGTAGACGTGATATATACGGGTCTTGTTTTTATATCCATTCAGCCAGTCTATGTCTTTTGGTTGGAGCATTTAATCCATTTACATTTATGATAATTATTGATATGCATGTTCTTACTGCCATTTTGTTAATTGTTTTGGATTTGTTTTTGTAGGTGTTTTTTCTTCCCTTCCTCTTTTATTCTCTTGTGATTTGATAACTAACTTTAGTGTTGTGTTTGGATTCCTTTTTCTTTCTCATGTGTATCTATTGTAGATTTTCAGTTTGTCGTTACCCTGAGGTTTTGATATAGCAGTCTATATATATAAACAAGATTGTTTTAAGTTGCTGCTCTTTTAATTTCAAGTGCATTTCCAATATCCTGCATTTGTGTTCTCTTCTTCTTGCAGTTGCTGGTTTTGATATCATATTTGTGTGCAGATGATTTCCAACCTTTACTGTATGTTTTCCTTTACCAGTGAGCTTTTCCGTTTGCTATTTTCTTGTTTCTAGTTGTGGCCTTTCCTTTTCCACTTAGAGAAGTTCCTTTAGCATTTGTTGCAAAGCTGGTCTGGTGGTGCTGAATCCTCTTAGCTTTTGCTTGTCTGTAAAGCTTTTGATTTCTCTGTGGAATCTGAATGAGAGCCTTTCTGGGTAGAATCAGTTGGAAGCTCAGTGGAAGCTGACTGAAGAAATTCTCATTTGAGCACTGGCCTCTAGGAAATCAAATGGAAGGTGTTTAAAAATGTATGAGTTCCAATTTGCATTAGTTACATTTGTGATATCATTGGTCTGTTCTACCCCTAATTGTTCATTTTGATCTCATCTAGGAATTAAAGCTGGTTGTTTCCAAATTGATGTCAGAGTCAGCCATCGGCTAAAATATTTTCAGTAGAGGCTTTGAGGTGGAAAAGGATGGATAGAATGGAGAATTTATTATTCTTAGGTGTCAGCAATAATAGACTAGTGTGTATAGATGGTGACATATATTAACCTTCCCTGATCAGTCCTACTCAAGTGAATATATTTCAGACACCCTGCATTGAAAACCATAGTTTTTAGAACTTTACATAGTGAAAGAAAAAAGTCTTCTAGGTTATGACGACCATAATTTGTTTATATGAATAACAAAGATTATCTAATATAGCAGTCCTGTTAGAATCTGTGGGAAAGTGTATCATATCTAGGTCTGTGCAAACTCGATACATAGGTTGAATCCCAGGAGGAATTAGTCATTCCTTAAACCTTTTGACTTACTTTGATTGGAATAGGATCCCCTTAGATAAAATGCTTTAAAGTAGGTAATCAGTCTACTTTGTTGTAGAAGCTAATTCTGCAGCAATTTCAATGGAAATGGTTTTTAGTTTAGTTAATGAATTTCTTTTGAGGGTTATTCCTTTGCTTCTTGCATGAAATAATTCTGGCTTTATGCCATAACTGTGACCCTGAGAACAGTCATTGATAGGTGAAACAGGATATCGAAGTGTTCTTAAAGAAAAAAATGAAAAAAAAAAGAGACATTTTTGGAGGTTTAAGACTTACCCTTTACTTATACTATACTTCATCTCAGCAGTCTGACCTAACAACATAACTGTGACTAGTAATAAATCTTCATTTCCAAAATGGCAGTTCCTTATATTAAGATCAGAGTTCGGCTGACTCTTGAATAGGGTGAGTGAGATAGTATAGCAGCCTTTACACACACTTCACATGCACCCTAGAATCCACTGAGCTGTGTAGCTTGCAATAAGTTGGCATACTGAGGAAAAGAGAAGGCAGAAAGGAAGCACAAAGAGGCATGGGAGCAGGGAAGAGTGTTTTGGAAAATTGGCTGGCTTGTGTGTTATATGATGTTAATATCTGAGATCCTAGACTGGTGATCTATGGGCCAAATCTGGCTCATGGATACATCTGGTTTAACTTGTGTGTTTTAAAAAGAAAGTTTAATTAATTGTCAAACTTTAAGAAATAGGAAATTCACATAAGAGTTTATATTTTTGGCTTCTGCTCCTATAGGCAGGTGAGTTTGTGGCTGGCTCCTGGTTTATGTGCTAATAGGCTCGAAGGCTGACACAGTAGGTCTTTGCTGTTTGCTTTCTCCTAGATGCAAAGTTTAGAAAATGCCATTGAAATTCACTAGACCGGTTATACATTGGATCATGTAACTCAAAGGCTGAGATCTCCTTTGTTTTTTAACCTAGAAATATCCATAAGGTTAGGTTTTCCATTCTTTGGTTCTTTTGTATAGTGATTTCTAGGAGATCCTCTGGAGCTGTGTGCCATCTTGCTTTGTAACCTCTTTGCCCTCATGCGCTTCAGGTTATCTCAGGGTCCTTATCCCATAGTGGAAAACAATTCCTTTTTTCAGAGAGTGCCTACTTGGTGCACTTGACCAGACAGAGAGCTCTTGCCCATGTTAGTCTGAAGTTCTTGCTGGTGGTGCTCTCTGCTCTCAGGGCCCAGGGCTTATGGCCCAAGCTTTTGAAATTGCAGATGGGCCAAGGTAAAGATACTGAATCACCTCCAAATGTAATGACTACTGTTATGTCAAGATTATTGGAATAAAGTGAGTTAGGTAGTTCTTAAAGATGGAAATTTAGGCAAATGCCTAGGTATTCACTGGCTGTAACTAAACACATAAATTACACACTACTATATATAAAATAGATAAGCAACAAAAACCTTCTGTATAGCACAGGGAACTATATTCAATATCTTATAATAACCTATAATGGAAAAGAATCTGAAAAAGAATTTTATGTATATATATATGCACATATAAATAAATCTATATGATATAGGAAATATATATATAACTGAATCACTTTGCTGTACACCTGAAACTAACACAACATTGTAAATTAATTCTTCAATAAAAATGGTTAGGTGGTGCAGTGGTTGCGAGTCCGCCTGCCGATGCAGGGGACACGGGTTTGTGCCCCGGTCTGGGAAGATCCCACATGCCGTGGAGCGGCTGGGCCCGTGAGCCATGGCCGCTGAGCCTGCGTGTCCGGAGTCTGTGCTCCGCAACAGGAGAGGCCCGCATACCAAAAAAAAAAAAAAAAAAAATTATTGGTATGTTCTGCATGTAAATCCTTTGTTAAATATATTTATTGCAAATATTTTCTCCTGGAGTGTGGTTCTTTTCCCCCCTTTTCTTAACAATGTCTTTCAAAAAGCAGAAGTTTTCAGTTTTGAAGTCTATTTTATTATTTTCTTTTATGGTTCATGCTTTTTGTATCTCAAGAAAATTTTGCCTACCTTTAAATATTGTACTATTTCATTTATAATGTTACTGCCTTACAACAACATTCTTTCATTTTTTTCCACTGCCCTTTGTGCTATTGTTATCATACATTTTAGTGCTACATATATTTTTAATAATGTGTTATAACCCTACTATATATTGTTGTTATTTTTTCTTTAAACAGATGATTTTCTTTCTTTCTTTTGTTTCTGTTTGCTTTCTTTTTTAATATTTTTTCTTCCAGTTTTATTGAGATATTATTGACATACAACACCTTATAAGTTTAACATAAACAGCATAATGATTTGACTTGCATACATCCTGAAATGATTACCAGAATAAGTTTAGTGAACATCCATCATGTCGTTATAGATGCAGAATTAAAGAAATAGAAAAAAATGGGTTTTTTTCCCTTGTGATGAGAACTCTTAGGATATACTCTGTTAACAATTTTCATATATAACATACAGCAGTGTTGATTATATTTATTTTGTTGTATATCACATTCCTAGTACTTATTTACCTTATAGCTGGATGTTTGTACCTTTGATTGCCTTCATCCAATCCCCCCACCCCTGCCTCTGGCAACCAGAAATCTGGTCTCTTTTTCTATGAGTTTGTCTATTTGTTTGTTTTCGATGTATTGACCTGCAACACTACGTTAATTCCTGTTCTACAACATAGTGATTTGATATTTCTGTACATTTTAAACTGATCACCAAGATGAGTCTTTTTACAGTATGTCACCATACAAGATATTACATAGTTATTGACTATATTCCCCTAATGTACTAAATGTATATATATGTAATTTCATACCTGTGATGCATTTATTTTGCAACTGGAACTTTGTACCTCTTAGTCTCCCTCACTTTTTCTTTCCTCTCCCCACACATCTCCCCTCTGGCAACCACCTGTTCATTCTACGTATCTATAGCTCTGTTTTTGTTTTGTTATGTTTGTTCACTCCTTTGTTTTTTAGATTGCACGTATAAGTGAAATCATACAGTATTTGTCTTTCTTTGACTTATTTTACTTAGCATAATACCCTCTAGGTCCATCCATGTTGTTGGCAGTGGCAAGATTTCATTCTTTTTAATGGCTGAGTAGTATTCCATTGTGTGTGTGTGATATATATATACATACACACACACACAAACACACACACCTTCTTTATCCATTCATCTATTGGTGGTCATTTTGGTTGCTTCCATATCTTGGCTATTGTAAATAATGCTGGAATGAAATAGGGGTGCATGTATCTTTTATAATTACTGTTTTTGTTTTCTTCAGATATATACCCAAGAGTGGAATTGCTAGATCATATGGTAGTTATATTTTTTAATTTTTGAAGAATCTCTATAATGTTTTCCATAATGGCTGCACCAACTTGCATTCCCATTAACAGTGCACAAGAGTTCCCTTTTCTCCACATCTTTGCCAACCCTTACTTGTTGTCTTTTTGATAACTGCCATTCTGACAGGTGTGAGGTGGTATCTCACTGTGGTTTTGATTTGCATTTCCCTGATGATGAGTGATGTTGAACATCTTTCCATGTGCCTGTGGGCCATTTGTATGTTTTCTTTGGAAAAATGTCTGTTCAGATCCTCTGTCCCCTTTTTAATCAGGTGGTTTGGTTTTCTGATGTTGAATTGTATGAGTTCTGTTTTTTTGGGGGGGGGTATTAACCCCTTATTGGATACATTGTTTGTAAATCTTCTCCCATTCAGTAATTGGCCTTTTCCTTTTGTTCATAGTTTCCTTCACCATGCAAAAAGCTTTTTAGTTTGATGTTGTCCCATTTGTTTATTTTTGCTTTTGTTTTTCTGGATACATATCCAAAAAATATTATAAGACCAGTGTCAAAGAGCACACTGCCTGTTTTCTTCTAGAAGTTTTATGTTTTCAGGTCTTACATTTAAGTCTTTAATCCATTTGGAATTTATTTTTGTGCATAGTGTGAGAGAGTACTCCAGTTTGATTCTCTTGCATGTAGTTTTCCGGTTTTCCCAGCACCAATTATTGAAGTGGCTGTCTTATCCTTATTGTATATTCTTTCCTCCTTTATTGAAGGTTAATTGCTCATATTAGTGTGGTTCACTTCTGGGCTGTCTATTCTGTTCCATTGATCTGTGTGTCTGTTTTTGTACCAGTACCATACTGTTTTGATGATTGAAGCTTTGTAGTATAGTTTTAAATCAGGGCGTATGCTACCTTCAGCATTGTTTTTCCTCCTCAAGATTGTTTTGGCTATTCAGGGTCTTTTGTGTTTCCATAAAAATTATTTAGAATTATTTATTCTTGTTCTGTAGAAAATGCCAGTGGTGTTTTGCTAGGGATTACATTGAATTTGTAGATTGCCTTGGGTAGTATGGCCATTTTAACAATGAGCACGAATGCACGAGCACTGCACATCTGTCCAGTTGTTTTTGTCATCTTTGAATTCTTTCATTAATGTCTCATTGTTTTCAGAGTACAAGTTTTTTATCTCCTTCATTAGATTTATTCCTAGGTATTTTATTCTTTCTGATGAAATTGTAAATGGGATTTTCTTAATTTCTTTTTCTGATAGTTCATTATTAGTGTATAATAATGCAACAGATTTTTGTATATTGATTTTGTATCCTGCAACTTTACCGAATTTGTTTATTAGTTCTAACAGTTTTCTGGTCCTGGACTTTTGTTTGTTTGGGGTTTTTTCATTACTGATTCAATTTCATTATTGGTAATTGGTCTGTTCAAGTTTTCTGTTTCTTTCAGATTTAGTCTTGGGAGACTGTACATTTCTAGGAAGTTATCCATTTCTTTTAGGTTGTCCAATTTATTGGCATATAATTTTTGTTTGTGGTAATCTCTTATGATCCTTGTATTTTTGTGGTATCTGTTTAACTACTCCTCTTTCATTTCTGATTTTATTGATTTGGGCCTTCTCTCTTTTTTCTTGATGAATCTAATGATTTATCAATTTTATTTATCTTTTCAAAGAACCAGCCTTTAGTGTAATTGGTGGTTTTTATTTTTCGTTTTTTTTTTTGTTTTTAGTCTTTTTTTCATTTGTTTCTTCTCTGATATTTATTTCTTTCCCTCTACTAACTTTGGGCTTTGTTTGTTCTTCTTTTTCTAGTTCCTTTAGTTGTAAGTTTAGGTTGTTTGAGATTTTCTTGTTTCCTGAAGTAGCTTGTGTCACTTCCCTCTCAGAACTGCTTTTACTTCATCCCATCAATTTTGGATCATTGTATTTCCACTCTCATTTGCCTCCAGGTATTTTTTGATTTCTTCCTCTTTTTGTTTTGTGTATCCTTTGACTACTTATTGTAGACATAGGTGAATTTTACTACTTTTGCCTTTTAAACTTCCTATTAGCTTTATAACTGGTTGATCCACTACATTTACTGTATGTTTGCCTTTACCAGTGAGATTTTTCCTTTCATAATTTTTACATTTCTAGTTGTGGCCTTTTCTTTTTTGCTTTGAGAAGTCCCTTAACATTTTTTGTAAGGCCAGTTTGGTGGTGATGAAGTCTTTCTAGCTTTTGCTTATCTGTAAAACTCTTTATCTCTCCTTCAACTCTGAATGATAACCTTGTTGGGTAGAGTATTCTTGGTTGTAGGTATTTTTCCTTTCATCTCTTTGGGTGTATTGTTCTACTCCCTTCCAGCCCACAAAGTTTCTGCTGAAAAATCAGCTTGTGGTTTTATGGGACTTCCCTCGTACCTAACTAGTTGATTTTCTCTTGCTGCTTTTAGAATTCTCTCTTTACATTTAATTTTTGCCATTTTAATTATAATGTGTCTTGTTGTGGACCTTTTGGGGTTAATCTTGTTTGGGACTCTCTTTACTTCCTGGGCCTGGATGTCTTTTTCCTTTGCCAGGTTAGGGATATTTTCAGCTCTGATTTCTTCAAATAAGTTCTCTTCCCCCTTCTTTCTCTGTTCTCCTTCTGGGACCCCTATAATTCAAATGTTAGTATACTTAATGGTGTTCCAGAGGTCTCTTAAACTATCCTCATTTTAAAAAGTTCTTTTTCTGTTTTTTTTTGTTCAGCTGGGTGAATTACCACTGCTCTGTCTTCCAGACTGCTGATTTGTTCCTCTGGGTCTACTATATCTAGTCTACTATTGATTCCTTCTAGTGTATTTCAATTATTGTATTCTTCCACTTTGTTTGGTTCTTTATGTTTTCTAAATCTTTGTTGAAATTCTCACTGTGTTCGTCCATTCCTCTCCTGAGTTCAGTGAGTATCTTTATTGTCATTACCCAGAACTCTTTATTGGGTAGATTGCTTATCTCCACTTTAAGTTTTTTCCCTGAGGTTTTGTATTGTTCCTTCTTTTGGAATATATTGCTTCTTATCCTAATTTTGCATAATTCTCTGTTTTTATGTCTATGTATTTAGTAGGTTGGTTACATTTCCTGATCTTGGAGAAGTAGCTTTATATAGGAGATGTATTGTGGGACCCAGTGGCACATCACCCCCTTCTGGTCACCAGAGCTATATGCCCTGCGGGTGCTCCCTACGTAGGCTGCGTTTGCCCTTTTGTTGTGGTGAGGCCACCTACTGTGGGTGCACTGGGAGGTGGGGCTGCTCCCCTTCACCCCCAGCCCAATTGACTGCAAGGCCCTGAGTCGTGTGGTGGATGTGGGCTTGCTGGAGGGTGGGGTAGGCTTCACACATGGCTGGCTCTGTGACCTGGTGGTCCATGTGGCTGCTGTGGACCCGCTGGTGGGGGGGGCAGGCCCCCTAGCACTAGTAGATTAGAGGGAGGATTCCAAAATGGTGCTTGCCAGCACTGGCTCATCACGGTAGAATGAGCTCCCCAAAATGGCTGCTGCCAGTGTCTCCACCCCCAGGAAGAATCCCAGTCTCCTCCTCCCTCTCTGGGAGACTCTCCAAGATGAGCAAGTTGGTTTGACCCAGGCTCCTCTCAAACTACTGCTTCTGTGCTGGGACTCAGAGTACATGAGATTTTGCACATGCCCTTTAAGAGTGGAGTCTCTGTTTCCTCCAGCCCTCCAGCCCTCCTGAATGTAAGCCCCACTTGGTTTCAAAGCCAAATGTCCTGGGTGCTTGTCCTTCTGGTGCAGGAACCCCAAGCTGGGGAGCCCCATGTAGGATCTGACCCCTCACTTTCTGGGGAGGACCTCTGCAGTTGTGATATTCCTACCATTTGTGGGTTGCCCACTCATTTATGTGGGTCCTTTAATATTGAATCTCTGCTCCTCCTACATGTTTCATTGTGACTCTTTCTTTATATCTTTAGTTGTGGAAAATCTTTTCTACTAGTCTTTGGGTCATTTTCATAGCTCTGTAAGTAGTTGCAACTTTGGAGTGCCCATGGGAGAAGGTGAGTTCAGGGTCTTTCTACTCTACCATTTTGTCCCTCCCCCTACCCTTGAGTGTTTACTTTTATGCTTTGTACCATATACTAGGAAATAGGGCTTGCCAAAAGAAATGCATTATGATTTCAATTATCTTGAAGTCTTATTTATAAAACTGTGTGTGTGTGTGTGTATATATATATATATATATATATATATATGAAACATATAAAGTTAAGGTGAAATTTGACTCTCCACAGGTGTTTATAATTTGGTAAAAGAAGGGATTTGTGGCCTAATGTGATAGAAGTCTTTGTGGCAAAAGTGAAAGACTTCATGGAGAAATAGATCTAGAATGTAATTGGTCTTTACCAGATCCAGCTGCTACCAGTTCCAACCTCATGCAGACTGTAATCATGCCTTGAATCTTCCTTCCTCCCTCCCTGTTACTCCTTTACAGTCTATTCTCTATACAGCTGCCAGAGTAAAAATAATTCAAACCAAATGGCTCTCCTGCCCAGAATCCTTCAATGGCTTCTTGGGTCACTTACAGTGAAACCCAGAGTCCTTAATGATAGTCTACAAGGTTCTACATGATCTGGCTCTTGGCTTCCTCTCTAACCTCATTTCTGACTTGAATATTCCTTGCATACCCCTCTCTCTTCACACTGCCCTCATTGCTGTTCCTCAGACATTCCAGACATACTCCCTTGTCACAATCTTTGTCATTGCTATTTCCTTTACCGTGAAGATTTGTCTCTGTGATATCTGCCAGGCATACTCTCATTTTCTTCAGATTTCTGCTCAAATGTCCCCCTTAGCGAGTAACTTTCCCCAAAACTCTAGGAGTATTTTCTCATCATTCCCCAGCTCCTTTCCTTTTTTTCCTTCAAACCCAAAGTCCTTAGTCTGGCATTCAAAGCCTTCTAAGGTCTCATCTCTGCTAACCTTTTTCGTTTCATTTCTATTGGGCACTCACAGCCTATGCTATAGTCTTATTGAGTGACTTACAGGTTCCCTAATATGCCTGTTGCACATGTCTCTTGCAGCACCTCTCACATTTTGCTACTTACTTTTTTATGGGCCTCTCCTTCTCACAGTGCATAAGCTCTTTAAAGGAAGGGGCCTGGCATATTTTTATATTTCTGAGACCTAGCATTGTTACTGGCATATCGTACATGGCCAGTAAATATTTACTGAATATAAAAGATGGTTTTGTCTCCAAGCAGAGACTAGTTGGAACTTGAAAAAGTTGGATATGAACCAATAAATGGGTGAAAGCAGTTTCATCTCTTCAGAAGGCTTGGAGGTGTGTGTGTCCAGAGACAAATATGGTTGAAGAGAGCACAATATTAGAATACCCTAATTTTTAGCAAAATCATATTGGGTGAGGAGGGATGACATGTAACATGATTGAGTCATCACACTTAGCTAGAAAAAATAGCTTAAGTGGGAGGAAGGTGTTATTTAGAAAGAAGCAGAGCCATTAGGCACCGGAATGACTCTAACAGCATTAATCCTATTATTTAGTCTGTGAGAGTCATGCAGGATGGTGACCATGTGAGGAAATAGTACACAAGGGGAAACTTCAGGGCAGTGATGGCACATTCATGTTCTTGCTCATGCTGTCTTGGACCTCTTGCAGAGTGTTGAGAGTTAAGTTAGGCTTAACCTGACTGCTCTTGGCTCAGAGGGAAGGAATGCTATGAAAATTTAGTTTTATCTGTCAAGGGTGTGGGAGGGGGAAATGGCTGTATTTGTTTTATATATTTGCCAACGCTGGTTGGTGGTTCGTGTTTTCTATGCAGATTTGTGACAGTGGATCTATGTCAGTTAGCCCAGTATAATTGCACATGCAAACATGCTTTATATAATTTTAGTAATACATGTTTTGTAAAAATGTGAACATAATAGAGTCAGGTAGGCTATAGGTTTTTAAAGGATTAAAACCTTTTTTTTTTTCTAAATCAGGTTTGTTACAAAAAGAGAAAATGGCCATTGAAGCATTTCAAGTTTGCTGCCTCCTCCTGCCTCCTGAAAATAGAAGAAAGTTACAGCTGTTGATGAGGATGATGGCAAGGATCTGCTTAAATAAGGAGATGCCACCACTGTGTGATGGCTTTGGCACCCGAACACTGGTACGTTGATTTCTAACATCTACGAGGACTGGAGTTTCGGGGTTAAAATTCACTTGAGTAAAGTTTACTAGCTTGGCAACCAGAGGAAGGTACAAGGCAGGCCGACTTAAAGAGCCATGGCTTGGAATCCACCCAGACTGGTATTGTGCTTTTGGTCTTAGTGACTTAAAGAACATAATGAAAAGTAAAGAGTGAGTAGGGGTAGAGTGAGTGTAGAGATAGCTGCTGCATCCTGCCTGCTGTCAACACAAGAGAAGGAAGCGTGGACAGAAAGGATTACTGGCGTGTCAAGAAACAGCATTCTCTCCTCCAGGACAAAAAGAGTCGCAAAACCTTTGTTACTATAACCAGTAGGAGAAGATGCAGCATATATCATGGATTAAAGAGGGAAGAAGTGAACTATAGAGTTAGACCAGACAACTTGGAAGGAAAGAATGTGTGTCTTTCAGGGTATGATCTAAGGGTCCATGAGTGAGGATATTTCTTAATATATTCTGTTTTGCTTAAAAACAGGCTAATTTTGAATTCTACTTTGTCATGTCAGCATGTGTTTTAAAATAGGGTCTAGGTTTAGGATTATTTACTAGCAAAATTTATTAATTTTCCTCAAAAAATATCTTAGAGCAAAATTGATGTTTCACTGGGATGTACATCCTTTCTATATGTTGGTGAACCATTGTGTATGCCTGAGGGTCCACTGTTCGACTTTTAGAGGTGTGGTATAAGATCAGAGGACAAATCAGCACCCAGTAGAGTGATTCTTGACCTTTTTTGGGGGGTGGGTGGATGGGTAGGTGGGCTAATGGACCTTTTTGTAAAGCTGAAGAAAACTTTGCACCTATTCCCCAGAAGAATGCATGTGTAAAATTTTCTATACAATTTCAAGGCACTCACAGATCCCCTGGGGTCCCTAGTCTCCAGATAAAGTCTCTGTGTGTGTCTCTCCCTCTGTACATATATGTGAGTGAAGATAAAGTATCATCTGCAGTATGTTGATGAAATGAAGTCTTATTAAACAGAATTACATGACATCATGCTTATAGGTTTTTAAAATTATAGTTGATGTACAATATTATATAAGTTGCAGGCGTATAATATAGTGATTTACAATTTTTAAATGTTCCATTTATAGTTTTTATAAAATATTGGCTATATTTCTTGTGCTGTATAATATATCCTTGTAGCTTATTTTGTACATAATAATTTGTAATTCTTTTTTTTTAATTGGAGTATAGTTGATTTACAATGTTGTGTTAGTTTCTGCTGTACAGAAAAGTGAGTCAGTTATGCCTGTACATATACCTACTCTTTTTTAGGTTCTATTTCCATATAGGTCATTACAGAGTGTTGAATAGATACAGTAGGTGCTATACAGTAGGTTCTTATTAGCTATCTATTTTATATATAGTAGTGTGTATATGTCAATCCCAATCTCCCAATTTATCCTTCTGCCCCTTTCCCTTTTGGTAACTGTAAGTTTGTTTTCTACATCTGTGACTCAATTTCTGTTTTGTAAATAGGTTCATTTGTACCATTTTTTTAGATTCCACATATTGCGCCTCCCCTCTTCCCTCTCCCCACTGGTAACCACTTGTTTGTTCACTATATCTGTGAATCTGTTTCTTTTTTGTTATATTCACTAGTTTCTTGTATTTTTTAGTTTCCATATATAAGTGATATCATATAGTATTTGTCTTTCTGTGCCTGACTTGTTTCATTTACATGCTTATAGATTTTGAAATAAGATTGTCAACAATAAAATTAGTAGGAAAAGGAAAAAATAGTCCGTCCAAAGGATTGCATTAAGAATGGATTAGTTAAAATGAATTCTATGAAAACAGCTGCTATAATATTTTTTGTATTTCATAACCTAATGCACTTCTGATGGTTTTGTTCAAAGGTGATTGTCAAATGTACATACAAAATCCTGAAGAAAATAACAATTAACTAGGAAAAACTAATTGTTGAGGCACATAGATTGTGCTCGCAATTTTTTTTTAAAACAACGAAATAAGACAATAATGAAATTAGGATATTATTAGACTAAATGGCTATAAAGTACTTTTAACTTAAAAGTGCTACATGATCCAAGTTGTGATGGTGATAATAATTTTCAGAATTTGTTTAAATATATATATTTAAAACCATCTATAAAAGGGAGTGCCTTTAAAAACTGCTCAGACAAGCATCTCTGCTAAGTCTCTGTGAGATGTGACGCACATTCTGTTCATGCTGGTTGATGAGAAGATCAGCCCACCTGAGATGACAAGGTGTGGCCAGGTGCCAGGTGAGATGTGCACCCTGTGCTGTGGGCCATTTCTCACTGACTAGGCACATTTGGTTTTTGCAAATTAGATGGCACTCAGTTCAGAGTAGTGAAAAAACCTCATCTGTGTTTATTTAAAAATTCACCCTCCCTCCCCTCTATTTTTTTTTTTTTTTAGATGGTTCAGACGTTTTCCCATTGCATCTTGTGTTCCAAAGATGAAGTGGACTTGGATGACTTATTAGCTGCTAGGTTGGTGACGTTTCTGATGGACAATTACCAAGAGATTCTGAAAGTCCCTTTGGCCTTGCAGACCTCCATAGAGGAGCGTGTGGCCCATCTACGAAGAGTCCAGGTAAAGGAAGGGATGTTACCAGTACTATAAAATTGCCAGCGGAAAGTTATGTAAGTTTGCTAGGCTTCTTGGCATTTTTTGTTTTGAAGATTGAGTGAGTTAATTTGTACAAGGTGCTTACAACCGGGCGTGGCACATAGTAGGCACTGCACATGTTTGTTATTATCTTTGAAAATTTGTGGAATGCCCACTAGGTTTTGTTGTGTTGATCAATGCTGCATACTTTTGGTTGCAAATTCCTAAAATGGGTTTGTTCAGAATCTGCATATACTTCCTGATGGAAGTGATTTATGTGCAATAAAGTCTTGATTCATAATAGCCCTGCCACCTAGGTACTATTTTTTGAATGAGAAAGCTGAGGCACAGAGAGCGTAAGTAATTTGTCCAAGGTCACAGAGCTAGGATTCAAACTGATAAAATCGTTTTCCAGAATCAGTGCTCTTAACTACTATGCCATACTGCCTCACTGTAAAGCATGGTATGGTAGAAGAACCCGGCTTCAGAGCCATAAGGACCTGGGCTAAACTCCTGGCTCCCCACTTGCCTGGTTATGTGGCTTTGGGAAAGTCCCTTAAGCCCTCTGGATTTTAGTTTCTGCAAGTGTTGAAATGGTCAATACCTACTCGATGAAGTTGTTGTAAAGAGTAGACACTACATTGTAAAACGTGTGGCACAAATGTCATATGGCAGATACTTTTTGAAAGGTATTTATTGTTTTTGTCGTTGCAGTCGTTATATTAAAATGATGCAAAAGAAATGTAATGTATTACTATCACGTGGGCCCCCCAGAGGGGTTTGTATGTCAGCCTGCAGGAGCAGAAACGTTGGGTAAAGGCAGGCAGGTCTGCTTGTCTCCTTCTGAATGACTGGCCCTCTTTCCCCTTAAGCATGTTTTGAGGCTCCACATAAGGACCAGTGAGCTGCTACCTCCCAAAGTATCATTAAAGTAAATAACCATCTGTTTTCAGTGTGCAGTTTAAAAATTAAAATAAAAAATTTTCCTATTGAAGGAATTTGGAAAATAGAGAAAACACACTAAAAAATATCAGAATAACTCTAAATGTTCAGTGTTAAGAGTCTTTTCTATTTCCCCCTCTCCCTCCCTTCCTTCCTTCTTTCCCTCCTTTGTTCCTCTTTTATAACTTACTTTCTCTTAACAATACAACAAGAAGAAGTTTCCACATCATTAAATATTCTTGATTGACCCAGAATGGCCAGGAGGACAGACTAAATGGTGTTTGAATTTCTGATGTGCCCTTTATTAGCCATGTGACCTTGGCATGTTGTATAACGACTCTCTGCTTTAACATCTGCCCCAACATCTCTTTTTTTCATCAGTAAAATGCGATAACAATAGTTAATAGCTACCTCCTAAGGCTATTTTGGGGATTGAAAGGCTTAAGACATGTAAAGTGCTTAGAATAATGTTTATCACATAGTAAGTACCTCATTTGGTACTGCTGCTGTTATTATTATCAACATTATTGTTATATATTCCACAATATCATTATGATTGGTAACATAATATTCCATAATATGAATATACCATAATTTATTTAAATGATTTTCTTTGGTTGATATTTATATTGTTTCCATTTTTTTTCCATTTTACAATCATTATGATAGTAAATATTTTTATAGTTAGATTTTTTTTTGGTCAATCTGTGATTACTTTCTAAGAATAAATTCCTAGGAGTGGCATTTCACGGTCAAAGACCATGAATGTGTGTTAAACATTGATTGCATATTGTCAAATTTCCATTTAGAGTGATTGTTCCAAGTTGCATTCCCATTGTTGGTATAAGAAAGTGTTCATTTCTTTACACCCTTGCCTACTTTGGGTAACATACATACCTTTGCCATTTAAATGGGTGAAAAAAACAAATTACTGTTGTTTTAATCTCCCACCTCCCCTTGATATTTTATGAGCCAAACTTAAAAAAAAACCCATAAAAATGAAAAGAAATACTTTCACTGAATTTCTGTAAGGAAAAGTGATAGCAGTGACTCCGTTGCTTTGCATCCTTGCTGGGCTTGTGTATTCACATGGCACAGGCTTGTATTGCAGAAACGTAACCCTGTGAGCCTTTCACTGTCAGCTGAAGATCAGATGGCTGAGTGATGATTAACTTAACTGCAGAGTAGCATGACCTGTGAAGGGGGGCTGTGATGGCCCTGAATAAAATCAGTAACTACGCAATTGTCCAGTTACATTTTCTCTCTTAGAAGTACACACTCATTAGAATTGCCAAACAATTGTTTGTTTTAGTGCTCAAAGCCTATAGATCTCTCTTCTCTTGCACAGGGTACTCAGCCACTCCGTCATAACACATTTAGGGTGGTACCTTTCTGAAAATGCAGTGTTACTTGGACTATTCTGGTGAATTGTTTTGGAGCAGTTTCAGGGCTGACCCTGGGATAGATAAACAGTGAGGTCAGCGTTGTTTTTGACACCAACCTTCTGTTGACCTTCTGTTGACCTTGTCTGTAACCCTCTTCTTCCTCTTATACCCTTTACTCATAGATATCTTGTGTTTTTCTCATGTCCTAGGCTTTGGCGGTCACACTTTACCTGGGCCTCACCTTTTTATTCTGGCCCTTTTCTACTTTTTCCAGAATTCTTGGTTCAAATACAAATTAAGTGTTGTGTGTGTCCTCCTTTCCTTATGGTTCTGGTCTGTTTTTCTTGGGTTGTCCCTAAATGACCTGGTAAACTGATGCTGAGGCATGGAATGTTCTTCATGGATAACCCTCCCTGGCAACACAATTATTTATTTATTAAAAAAATTTTTTTTTGAATTTTGTTTATTTTTTTATACAGCAGGTTCTTATTAGTCATCCATTTTATACACATCAGTATATACATGTCAATCCCAATTGCCCAATTCATCACACCCCACCCCCACCCCCCGCCGCTTCACCCCCTTGGTGTCCATACATTTGTTCTCTACATCTGTGTCTCAGCTTCTGTCCTGCAAACAGTTTCATCTGTACCATTTTTCTAGGTGCCACATACATGCGTTAATATACGATATTTGTTTTTCTCTTTCTGACTTACTTCACTCTGTATGACAGTCTCTAGATCCATCCACGACTCAACAAATGACCCCATTTCGTTCCTTTTTATGGCTGAGTAATATTCCATTGTATATATGTACCACAACTTCTTTATCCATTCGTCTGTCGATGGACATTTAGGTTGCTTCCATGACCTGGCTATTGTAAATAGTGCTGCAGTGTACATTGGGGTGCATGTGTCTCTTTGAATTATGGTTTTCTCAGGGTATATGCCCAGTCGTGGGATTGCTGGATCATATGGTAATTCTATTTTTAGTTTTTTAAGGAACCCCCATACTGTTCTCCATAGTGGCTGTATCAATTTACATTCCCACCAACAGTACAAGAGGGTTCCCTTTTCTCCACACCCTCTCCAGCATTTGTTGTTTGTAGATTTTCTGATGATGCCCATTCTAACTGGTGTGAGGTGATACCTCATTGTAGTTTTGATTTGCATTTCTCTAATAATTAGTGATGTTGAGCAGCTTTTCATGTGCTTCTTGGCCATCTGTATGTTTTCTTTGGAGAGATGTCTATTTAGGTCTTCTGCCCATTATTGGATTTTTTAAAATATTGAGCTGCATGAACTGTTTATATATTTTGGATATTAATCCTTTGTCCGTTGATTTGTTTGCAAATATTTTCTCCCATTCTGAGGGTTGTCATTGTGTCTTGTTTATGGTTTCCTTTGCTCTGCAAAAGCTTTGAAGTCTCATTAGGTCCCATTTGTTTATTTCTGTTTTTATTTCCATTACTCTAAGAGGTGGATCAAAAAAGATCTTGCTGTGATTTATGTCAAAGAGTGTTCTTCCTATGTTTTCCTCTAAGAGTTTTATAGTGTCTGGTCTTAAATTTAGGTCTCGATCCATTTTGACTTTATTGTTGTGTATGGTGTTAAGGAGTGCTCTAATTTCATTCTTTTATATGTAGCTGTCCAGTTTTCCCAGCACCACTTATTGAACAGACTGTCTTTTGTCCATTGTATATCCTTGCCTCCTTTGTCATAGATTAGGTGACCATAGGTGCGTGGGTTTATCTCTGGGCTTTCTATCTTGTTCCATTGATCTGTGTTTCTGTTTTTGTGCCAGTACCATATTGTCTTGATTACTGTAGCTTTGTAGTATAGTCTGAAGTCAGGGAGTCTGATTCCTCCAGCTCTGTTTTTTTCCCTCAAGACTGCTTTGGCTATTCGGGGTCTTTTGTGTCTCCTTACAAATTTTAAGTTTTTTTGTTCTAGTTCTGTAAAAAATGCCATTGGTAATTTGATAGGGATTGCATTGAATCTGTAGATTGCTTTGGGTAGCATAGTCATTTTCACAATATTGATTCTTCCAATCTGAGAACATGGTATATCTCTCCATCTGTTGGTATCATCTTTAATTTCTTTCATCAGTGTCTTATAGTTTTCTGCATACAGGTCTTTTGTCTCCCTAAGTAGTTTTATTCCTAGGTATTTTATTCATTTTCTTGCAGTGGGAAATGGGAGTGTTTCCTTAATTTCTCTTTCAAATTTTCATCATTAGTCTATAGGAATGCAAGAGATTTCGGTGCATTAATTTTGTATCCTGCAACTTTACCCAATTCATTGATTAGCTCTAGTACTTTTCTGGTGGAATCTTTAGGATTCTCTATGTAGAGTATCATGTCATCTGCAAACAGTGATGGTTTTTCTTCTTTTTTTCCAATCTGTATTCCTTTTATTTCTTTTTCTTCTCTGATTGCTGTTGCTAGGACTTCCAAAAGTATGTTGAATAATAGTGGTGAGAGTGGACATCCTTGCCTTCTTCCTGATCTTAGAGGAAATGCTTTCAGTTTTTCACCATTGAGAATGATGTTTGCTGTGGGTTTGTCGTATATTGCCTTTATTTTGTTGAGGTAGGTTCCCTCTATGCCCACTTTATGGAGAGTTTTTATCATAAATGGGTGTTGAATTTTGTCAAAAGCTTTTTCTACATCTATTGAGATGATCATATGGTTTTTTACTTCAATTTGTTAATATGGTGTATCACACTGATTGATTTGCGTATATTGAAGAACACTTGCATCCCTGGGATAAATCCCACTCGATCATGGTGTATAATCCTTTTAATGTGTTGTTGGATTCTGTTTACTAGTATTTTGTTGAGGATTTTTGCATCTATACTCATGAGTGATATTGATCTGTAATTTTCTTTTTTTGTAGTATCTTTGTCTGGTTTTGGTATCCGGGTGATGGTGGCCATGAGAATGAGTTTGGGAGTGTTCCTTCCTCTGCAATTTTTTGGAAGAGTTTGAGAAGGATGGGTGGTGTCTCTTCTCTAAATGTTTGATAGAATTCACCTGTGAAGCCATGTGGTCTTGGAGTTTTGTTTGTTGGAAGATTTTTAATCACAGTTTCAATTTCATTACTTGTGATTGGTCTGTTCATATTTTCTCTTTCTTCCTGGTTCAGTCTTGGAAGGTTATACGTTTCTAAGAATTTGTCCATTTCTTCCAGGTTGTCCATTTTATTGGCATAGAGTTGCTTGTCGTAGTCTCTTAGGATGCTTTGTATTTCTGCGTTGTCTGTTGTAACTTCTCCTTTTTCATTTCTAATTTTATTGATTTGAGTCCTCTCCCTGTTTTTCTTGATGAGTCTGGCTAATGGTTTATCAATTTTGTTTATCTCCTCAAAGAACCAACTTTTAGTTTTATTGATCTTCACTATTGTTTTCTTTATTTCTATTTCATTTATTTCTGCTCTGATCTTTATGATTTCTTTCCTTCTGCTAACTTTGGGTTTTCTTTGTTCTTCTTTCTCTATTTCCCTCAGGTGTAAGGTTAGATTGTTTATTTGAGATTTTTCTTTTTTCTTGAGGTAGGCTTGTATTGCTATAAACTTCCCTCTTAGAACTGCTTTTGCTGCATCCCATAGGTTTTGAATTGTCGTGTTTTCATTGTCATTTGTCTGTAGGTATTTTTTGATTTCCTCTTTGATTTCTTCAGTGATCTTTTGGTTATTTAGTAACGTATTGTTTAGCCTCCATCTGTTTGTGTTTTATACGTTTTTTCCCCTGTAATTCATTTCTAATCTCATAGTGTTGTGTTCAGAAAAGATGACTGATATGACTTCAGTTTTCTTAAATTTACTGAGGCTTGGTTTGTGACCCAAGATGTGATCTATCCTGGAGAATGTACCGTGCGCATTTGAGGAGAAAGTGTAATCTGCTGTTTTTGGATGGAATGTCCTATAAATATCAATTAAATCTATCTGGTCTGTTGTATCATTTAAAGCTTCTGTTTCCTTATTTATTTTCATTTTGGATGATCTGTCCATTGGTGTAAGTGAGGTGTTAAAGTTCCCCACTATTATTGTGTTACTGTCAATTTCCTCTGTTAGAGCTGTTAGCAGTTGCCTTATGTATTGAGGTGCTCCTATGTTGGGTGCATATATATTTATAATTGTTATGTCTTCTTCTTGGATTGATCCCTTGATCATTATGTAGTGTCCGTCCTTGTCTCTTGTAACATTCTTTATTTTAAAGTCTATTTTATCTGACATGAGTATTGCTACCCCAGGTTTCTTTTGATTTCCATTTTCATGGAATATCTTTTTCCATCCCTTCACTTTCAGTCTGTATGTGTCCCTAGGACTGAAGTGGGTCTCTTGTAGGCAGCATATATATGGGTCTTGTTTTTGTATCCATTCAGCAAGCCTGTGTCTTTTGGTTGGAGCACCAAATCCGTTCACGTTTAAGGTAATTATCGATACATATGTTCCTCTTACTATTTTCTTAATTGTTTTGGGTTTGTTCTTGTAGGTTCTTTTCTTCTCTTGTGTTTCCGACTTAGAGAAGTTCCTTTTGGATTTGTTGTAGAGCTGGTTTGTTGGTGCTGAATTCTCTTAGCTTTTGCTTGTCTGTAAAGCTTTTGATTTCTCCATTGAATCTGAATGAGATCCTTGCAGGGTAGAGTAATCTTGGTTGTAGGTTCTTCCCTTTCATCGCTTTAAGGATATCATCCCACTCCCTTCTGGCTTGTAGAGTTTCTGCTGAGAAATCAGCTGTTAATCTTATGGGAGTTCCCTTGTATGTTATTTGTCACTTTTCCCTTGCTGCTTTCAATAATTTTTCTTTGTCGTTAGGTTTTGCCAGTTTGATTACTATGTGTTTCGCTGTGTTTCTCTTTGGGTTTATACTGTATGGGACTCTGCACTTCCTGGACTTGGGTGGCTCTTTCCTTTCCCATGTTAGGGAAGCTTTCGACTATAATCTCTTCAAATATTTTCTCTGGTCCTTCTCTCTCTCTTCTCCTTCTGGGACCCCTATAATGCGAACGTTGTTGCGTTTAATGTTGTCCCAGAGGTCTCTTAGGCTCTCTTCATTTATTTTCATTCTTTTTTTTTTTATTCTGTTCCGTGGCAGTGAATTCCACCATTCTGTCTTCCAGGTCACTTATCCGTTCTTCTGCCTCAGTTATTCTGCTATTGATTCCTTCTAGTGTAGTTTTCATTTCAGTTACTGTATTGTTCATCTCTGTTTGTTCTTTAATTCTTCTAGGTCTTTTTTAAACATTTCTTGCATCTTCTTGTTCTTTGCCTCCATTGTTTTTCCGAGGTCCTGGATCATCTTCACTATCATTATTCTGAATTCTTTTTCTGGCAGGCTGCCTATCTCCACTTCATTAAGTTGTTTTCCTGGGGCTTTATCTGGTTGCTTTATCTGGTACATAGCCCTCTGCCTTTTCATCTTGTCTATCTCTCTGTGAACGTGTTTTTTGTTCCACAGACTGCAGGATTGTAGTTCTTCTTGCTTCTGCTGTCTGTCCTCTGGTGGATGAGGCTGTCTAAGAGGCTTGTGCAAGTTTCCTGATCAGAGGGACTGGTGGTGGGTAGAGCTGACTGTTGCTCTGGTGAGCAGAGCTCAGTAAAACTTTAATCTGCTTGACTGCTGATGGGTGGTGCTGGGTTACCTCCCTGTTGGTTGTTTGGCCTGAGGCAACCCAACACTGGTGCCTTCCCCGGCTCTTTGGTGGGGCTAATGGCAGACTCTGGGAGGGCTCACGCCAAGGAGCATGTCCCAGAGCTTCTGCTGCCAGTTTCCTCGTCCCCACGGTGAGCCACAGCCACCCCCGCCTCTGCAGGAGACCCTCCAACACTAGCAGGTAGGTCTGGTTCAGTCTTCCCTGGGGTTACTGCTCCTTCCCCTGGGTTGCGATGCGCACACTACTTTGTGTGCGGCCTCCGAGAGTGGAGTCTCTGTTTCTCCCAGTCCTGTCGAAGGCCTGCAATCAAATCCCACTAGGCTTCAAAGTCTGATTCTCTAGCAATTCCTCCTCCCATTTCCGGACCCCCAGGTTGGGAAGCCTGATGTGGGACTCAGAACCTTCACTCCGTTGGGTGGACTTCTGTGTTGTAAGTGTTCTCCAGTCTGTGATTCACCCACCCAGCAGTTATGGGATTTGATTTTACTGTGATTGCGCCCCTCCTACCGTCTCATTGTGGCTTCTCCTTTGTCTTTGGATGTGGGGTATCTTTTTTGGTGAGTTCCAGTGTCTTCCTGTCGTTGATTGTCCAGCAGCTAGTTGTGATTCTGGTGTCCTCAGAAGAGGGAGTGAGAGCACGTCCTTCTACTCCGCCATCTTGGTTCCGCTTCTGTATTCTTTTAACACATTTATTTTTAACTGTGGCTTCTGGGAAAAAAAAGTCTTAAACCAAAGACATGAATATAATGGTAGTAATTTTATCCAGTGCAGAAGAACAGTAGGTGCTATATTTTTGAGGAGATGAACCTCTTGGACTCTGAAAAATTTTTTTAACTTTTTAATTTATATTGGAATATAGCAATTAACAATGTTGTGACAGTTTTCAGGTACACAGCAAAGCGACTCAGCCATACATATGCATGTATCCATTCTCCCCCAAACTTCCCTCCCATCCAGGCTGCACATAACATTGAGCAGAGTTTCCTGTGCTATACGGTGGGGTCCTTGTTGGTTATCCATTTTAACTATGGCTGTGTGTATACATGAATCCCAAACTCCCTAACTATCCCTTCCCCCCACACTTGCCCCTTGGTAACCATAAGTTCATTCTTTAAGTCTGTGAGTCTGTTTCTGTTTTGTAAATAAGTTCATTTGTATCATTTCTTTTTAGATTGCACATATAAGCCATATCATATGATATTTCTTTCTCTGTCTGACTTACTTCACTCAGTATGACAATCTCTAGGTCCAACCATGTTGCTGCAGATGGCATTATTTCATTCTTTTTAATGGCTGATTAATACTTCATTGTATATATGTACCATATCTTCTTTATCCATTCCTCTGTCGATGGACATTTAGGTTGTTTCCATGTCTTGCCTATTGTAAACAGTACTGCAATGAACATTGGTGTGCATGTATCCTGTCAGACCATGTTTTTCTCCGGATATATGCCCAGGAGTGGGATTGCGTGGTCATGTGGTAGCTCTATTTTTAGTTTTTTCAGGAACCTTCATGCTGTGAAGGTGGCTGTACTAATTTACATTCCCACCAAGAGTGTAGGAGGGTTCCCTTCTTTCCACACCCTCTCCAGCATTTATTGTTTGTGGATTTTTTTGATGATGGCCATTCTGACTGGTGTGAGGTGATATCTCATTGTAGTTTTGATTTGGATGAAATTAAGTATTTTTAATGGATGCTTTTATTTATAGATCTTGGTACCTTTTTCCCTCTTATTTCATCCTTCTGCCTTTTGCCCTGTAGTGTCTGCACATTTGTTTTCACTAGTTTCATGCTATGAACATGTTTGGAGATGGGTGCAGTACTTCCCTCTACACAGCAGCTGAGCTAAACTTGTACTTTTGTCAGTGCCCAAGGGAGGGAGGAACAGACTCTCCAGATGTGGAAAGAACCTACATAGTTCATCATGTGTGTTTGGAATCATTCTAGGCAATATGTTCAGTTTGTGTGTAAATTTCAGATCTTATTAGAAGAGAGCACAAGGTTTTTTGTTTATGAAAATGGCTTTGGGGTTTAAAAAGGCAAAAACTTATATGCTATACTGTGGCTTTACGTGATTTTTTTTTGAAGTTATGGAAACACTTTTTACTTTTCATTATAGTTTTTCCCAGTCAAATTGAATGTCATATCATTCCTACTAGGAGATCTACGGTCTGAATTAATTCTTGAAATTTATTTGAAAATGCGCTTTCACTAATAATCCCTTTGCCCCAGATAAAATACCCAGGAGCTGATATGGATATCACTTTGTCTGCTCCATCATTTTGCCGTCAAATTAGCCCAGAGGAATTTGAATACCAAAGAGTATACGGCTCTCAGGAACCTGTGGCAGCATTGTTGGAGGAAGTCATCACAGATGCCAAACTCTCCAGTAAAGAAAAGAAGAAAAAATTGAAGCAGGTAAAAAGGATATTCTTCATAAGTCATTTCTTCTCCCTACCGTTCTTATGTTGTTTTGTTTCCTTTTTATTCTCTATTTTAATAGGTTTCATACGAATCTCATCTTCTGAGACAGAGCAGTTTTGAAAGTAAATATTTTATTTCATATATTAATTTACACAAATATGGTCAGTTTTCCAGGTCTTTATTCTCCAATGTAAATCTTTCACCATTATTGAGCTCTTCATTTATGAAGCTATTCTCTAATATTTGTCCTTGGTTTTGATATGTGGTATGATGTGAGTTAGTGGAGCAATTACTTTAAATTCAGAGAGGCTGTCAAATGAGAACAGTTTCTTTGGATTTTTTTGAAAGGCAAATCAGACTGAATTCACAAGTGTAAAATGTCCAGAATTTAAGAGTCTTTGGTTTTACATAGCCCCTATCAAATTGGTTTCTTGCTGCGGGCATCACTAAAAGTTTTTAGTTCTTGTTAAACAACACAGCTTAGGGTTTCAGAGAAGAGTTTTCAACTCAGCATAGGTTTAACTTGATCTTTTTTAAAACTTGAAGTGTAATTGATTTACAATGTTGTGTTAGTTTCAGGTATACATACCTTGATCTTTTTTTTTTTGTTTGCTTTTGTTTTTGTTTTTGTCTCATAAGTCTCTTTTATTCAACACACTCCCCAACTTTCTTTCTTTTTTTAAAATCGTTTTTAACATCTTTTTTTTTGGTAACATCTTTATTGGAGTGTAATTGCTTTACAATGGTGTGTTGGTTTCTGCTGTATAACAAAGTGAATCAGGTATACATATACATATATCCCCATATCCCCTCCCTCTTGCGTCTCCCTCCCACCCTCCCAATCCCACCCCTCTAGGTGGTCACAAAGCACCGAGCTGATCTCCCTGTGCTATGCGGCTGCTTCCCACTAGCTATCGATTTTACATTTGGTAGTGTATATATGTCCATGCTACTCTCTCACTTCATCCCAGCTTACCCTTCCCCCTCCTCATGTCCTCAAGTCCATGCTCTACATCTGCGCCTTTATTCCTGTCGCCTCTAGGTTCTTCAGAACCAGTTTTTTTTTTTTTTTTTAGATTCCATGTGTATGTATTGGCATACGGTATTTGTTTTTCTCTTTCTGAGTTACCACTCTGTATGACAGAGTCTGGGTCCACCCACTTCACTACAGATAACTCAATTTCCTTTCTTTTTATGGCTGAGTGATATTCCATTGTATATATGTGCCACATCTTCTTTATCCATTCATCTGTCGATGGACACTTAGGTTGCGTCCATGTCCTGGAAGTTGTAAATAGAGATGCAGTGAACATTGTGGTACATGACTCTTTTTGAACTATGGTTTTCTCAGGGTATATGCCCAGTAGTGGGATTGCTGGGTCATATGGTAGTTTTATTTTCAGTTTTTTAAGGAACCTCCATACTGCTCTCCATAGTGGCTGTGTCAATTTACATTCCTACCAACAATGCAAGAAAGAGGGTTGCATTTTCTCCACACCCTCTCCAGCATTTATTGTTTGTAGATTTTTTGATGATAGCCATTCTGACTGGTGTGAGGTGATACTCATTGTAATCTGATTTGTGGTTCTCTAATGATCAGTGACGTTGAGCATCCTTTCATGTGTTTGTTGGCAATCTGTATATCTTAGAAGAAAGTGTATTCTGTTGTTTTTGGATGGAATGTCCTATAAATATCAATTGAGTCCATCTTGTTTAATGTATCATTTAAAGCTTGTGTTTCCTTATTTATTTTCATTTTGGATGATCTGTCCATTGGTGAAAGTGGGGTGTTAAAGTCCCCACTATGAATGTGTTACTGTCGATTTCCCCTTATATGGCTGTTAGCATTTGCCTTATGTATTGAGGTGCTCCTATGTTGGGTGCATAAATATTTACAATTGTTATATCTTCTTCTTGGATCGATCCCTTGATCATTATGTAGTGTCCTTCTTTGTCTCTTCTAATAGTCTTTATTTTAAAATCTGTTTTGTCTGATATGAGAATTACTACTCCAGCTTTCTTCTGATTTCCAATTGCATGGAATATCTTTTTCCATCCCCTCACTTTCAGTCTGTATGTGTCCCTAGGTCTGAAGTGGATCTCTTGTAGACAGCCTATATATGGGTCTTGTTTTTGTATCCATTCAGCCAATCTGTGTCTTTTGGTTGAAGCATTTAATCCATTTACATTTAAGGTAATTATTGATATGTATGTTCCTATTACCATTTTCTTAATTGTTTTGGGTTTGTTATCGTAGGTCTTTTCCTTTTCTTGTGTTTCCTTCCTAGAGAAGTTCCTTTAGCATTTGTTGTAAAGCTGGCTTGGTGGTGCTGAATTCTCTTAGCTTTGGCCAGTCTGTAAAGGTTTTAATTTCTCCATCGAATCTGAATGAGATCCTTGCTGAGTAGAGTAATCTTGGTTGTAGGTTTTTCCCTTTCATCACTTTAAATATGTCCTGCCACTCCCTTCTGGCTTGCAGAGTTTCTGCTGAAAGATCAGCTGTTAACCTTATTGGGATTCCCTTGTATGTTAATTGTTGCTTTTCCCTTGCTGCTTTTGATATTTTTTCTTTGTATTTAATTTTTGATAGTTTGATTAATATGTGTCTTGGCATGTTTCTCCTTGGATTTATCCTTTATGGTACTCTCTGCGATTCCTGGACTTGATTATTTCCTTTCCCGTATTAGGATAGTTTTCAACTATTATCTCTTCAAATATTTTCTCAGTCCTTTTTTTTTTTCTCTTCTTCTTCTGGGACCCCTATATTCAAATGTTGTTGTGTTTAATGTTGTCCCAGGGGTCTCTGAGACTGTCCTCAATTCTTTTCATTCTTTTTTCTTTTCTTTTTTTTTTTTTTAAATAGATTGGATTTAGCATAGGTAGTAGTGCTGAGCAGGGACAACAGGAGGAAAGTTTCCTAATCGGGCTGGTTGGTGTTGTCGTCTTTTTTATTTATTTATTTATTTATTTATTATTTATGGCTGTGTTGGGTCTTCGTTTCTGTGCGAGGGCTTTCTCCAGTTGCGGCAAGCGGGGGCCACTCTTCATCGCGGTGCGTGGGCCTCTCACTATCGCAGCCTCCGTTGTTGCGGAGCACATACTCCAGATGCGCAGGCTCGGTAATTGTGGCTCACGGGCCCAGATGCTCTGTGGCATGTGGGATCTTCCCAGACCAGGGCTCGAACCCACGTCCCTGCATTGGCAAGCGGATTCTCAACCACTGCGCCACCAGGGAAGCCCCTCATTCTTTTGTCTTTATTCTGCTCTGCAGTAGTTATTTCCACTATTTTATCTTCCAGGTCACTTATCTGTTCTTCTGCCTCAGTTATTCTGCTATTGATTCCTTCTAGACAATTTTAAATTTTATTTATTGTGTTGTGCATCATTGTTTGTGTGCTCTTTAGTTCTTCTAGGTCCTTGTTAAATGTTTCTTGTATTTTCTCCATTATATTTCCAAGATTTTGGATCATCTTTACTCTCATTACTCTGAATTCTTTTTCAGGTAGACTGCCTATTTCCTCTTCATTTGTTTAGTCTGGTGGGTTTTTACCTTGCTCCTTCATCTGGAGCATCTGTGTATTTCTCTGTCTTCTCATTTTGTGTAACTTACTATGTTTGGGGTCTTCTTTTCGCAGGCTGCACGTTCTTAGTTCCCATTGTTTTTGGTGTCTGCTCCCATTGGGTAAGGTTGGTTCAGTGGGTTGTGTAGGCTTCCTGGTGGAGGGGACTGGTGCCTGTGTTCTGGTGGATGAGGCTGAATCTTGTTTTTCTGGTGGACAGGACTGTGTCCGGTTGTTGTTTTGCAGTGTCTGTGACCTTATTATGATTTTAGGCAGCCTCTCTGCTAATGAGTGGGGTTGTGTTCCTGTCTTGCTAGTTGTTTGGAATAGGGTGTCCAGCACTGTAGCTTGCTGGTCATTGAGTGGAGTTGGGTCTTGACATTGAGATGGAGATCTCTGGGAGAGCTTTTGCCATTTGATATTATGTGGGGCTGGGAGGTCTCTGGTGGACCAATGTCCTGAACTTGGCTCTTCTACCTCAGAGGCTCAGGCCTGACACCCGACCAGAGCACCAAGACCCTGTCACCCACGCGGCTCTGAACTCTGGAACTCCACGCTCCAGAGGCCCTCCTTTAGAGGTGCTGCCTCTCCCCTTCCACACAGGTCCTACCTTGATCATTTTTAAAGTATTGATTCAAGAGCAAGTGAATGGTGTTTATTTTTAAAGACTGAATCCTGCATAGTTGATTTCTGATCACACCACCTAAGATTACACACAAAGCACAAAGGTTCTAGATTCCCGTCCTGTTCTTCTCAGAGTAATTTTGGAGAAGAGTTCAGTGGTGACAATCAAAGGAAAAGCATATTGCTTCTCTGTATGCTTTTTGTAAAGTAATGTATACCAGCACGTTTTCTCTTCCATTTGGGTAGAAGCAGGTGGAGCTAAGCTGGAGAAGCAGGGAGATGGGGAAATGTTGTTGGGCCCAGATTTTCTTTGACTGTGTAGAACATAAGTCAGAATTACTTGTGAATATTTTAGAAGGGAAGTGTGTTTATAGTTGGCAGGGGAGAAATTTAAAGAAGTATGACTAAAGTGAGTTTATTGGAAGATTAGATCAAATTAAAGATGAATCCGATCTATTGAAAGTGCAATCCAATGATTTAACAAAAAGAAATGGATTTGTGTTGAAGTGAACTTGTGATCTGTTTTCTTCTTATTTTCTTTTCTGATGGAAAGCAGTAAACATTAAAACAAAACAAAAATAGGGAAGTATTGCATCAGAAACTTATTTTAAAATTACAGTGCCCAGGGCTTCCCTGGTGGCGCAGTGGTTGAGAGTCCGCCTGCTGATGCAGGGGACACGGGTTCGTGCCCTGGTCGGGGAATATCCCACATGCTGCGGAGCGGCTGGGCCTGTGAGCCATGGCCGATGAGCCTGCATGTCTGGAGTCTGTGCTCCGCACCGGGAGAGGCCCGCGTACCGCCAAAAAAAACCCAAAAACAAACAAACAATAATTACAGTGTCCAATTTTATTGACTTTCATTTGTTTTTTTGACACTTCTTGGATCCTTTTTTTTTTATTTTTAGTTTCAAAAGTCCTATCCTGAAGTCTACCAAGAACGATTTCCTACACCAGAAAGTGAAGCACTTCTGTTTCCTGAAAAACCTAAAGCAAAACCACAGCTGCTGATGTGGACACTAAAAAACCCCTTCCAACCATTTCAAAGAACTAGAAGTTTTCGGATGTAATACTTGGATAGCTGTTAAAGACCTCTGTTGTTGCTGTTGCTTTTGAGTAAATAGGTGGTTAGAGGACTATGGTGGTGGAAGAAAGAAGCACATAAACCACAGACTACTGAATTATAAAGATTTCCTGACTTCAAAAAATGTTGAGCCATTATCAGTATTTTTATAAAATTCAATGCTGTTTTTAAAGTGTACAAACCAATTAAAAATAATGAGACAAATATATAGTGGTAAAGTTAACGTTTTTAATTTGTTACAAAAGGTAAGGGTATTTTCATTTTTTTATTTGTTGTTTCCTATGGTGTTTATAAAATATTTGTGTGTACATCCTAGTTACTGATGTCTTTGTGATAACCAAGACTGAAAAATAGTGTATATGTTTGAATAAGAACGACACTGAGTACTGTTACTGTGATGCTATTGACCTAATAGCCAATTGTGATTTCTGCTGTATAAATTGTTTTTCACTGTTGCACAAAGATTCTTAATGTTCTTTATTACAATGGCTGTGTCTTTTATTGCAGATCTGTTGGGTGCTATGACAGATTTTATGAAAGCTAGTTCTTTTATGATGTATGTATTAGTTGGTGTTTACTTGTAAGTGAAGTAGATTTTCATCTGCCTGCAGTGGTATAATTTCAGTCTTGGCTAAAGATGGAAAATTGAACTGGATAAATTCTTTTGGTCTCATTAGCCCTGTGATTCTAAGTCAAATCTTTGTTGTTTCATGAAAAACACAAATGGGTTAAGTAAAATGAGACTACTTCCTTTATAAGTATCAATATATTTTCCCCAGCTTCCTCATCCTTTTGAAAGTAAATGGAATGTAAATAAATACTGTTCTTTTTAATACTGTACATGGTGTTTCTTTTTTGGCATTTATTTAGGTCAGGGAGTTCCCTGGTGGTCCATTGGTAAAGAATCCACCTTACAATGCAGGGGACGTGAGTTCAATCCCTGGTCAGGGAACTAAGATC
The DNA here is from genome assembly GCF_963455315.2 of Globicephala melas. NCBI lineage: Eukaryota > Metazoa > Chordata > Mammalia > Artiodactyla > Delphinidae > Globicephala > Globicephala melas. Next base: position 47,261,121 of record NC_083316.1, on the reverse strand, counting down.
CCACATGCCGCAGGGAAACTAAGCCCGCGTGCCACAACTACAGAGACCACGCACTCTGGAGCCTGTGAGCCACAACTAGAGAGAAGCCCGTGTACCACAATGAAGAGACCACACACTGCAATGAAAGATCCCACATGCCTCAACGAAGATCCTGCGTGTGGCAACTCAGACCCAACGCGGCCAAAAATAAATAAAATAAATAGATAAAATTAAAAAAAAAAGAATATATATATTTAGGTCAGTCAGAGAGCATCTTCAGATGCTAAACATCATCACCTTAGCTAATGTTCTCACATCAATCATTTATTTCTATGATAAAATAAGTGAGTTTTGGGCTTTAGTACTAGACTTTAGGAGGTGCTTTGTCCATTTCTTTTGCTTTGCTCTGCCCTCTTGCAAATAGTGGTACACTTAAATTATGGAGCAGCTGGAATGCTTCTTTTGAGACTGATTACCCAAAACGCTAAGAGCGGCACTCATTAATTGGCTTGCTCTGCTCTTTGGACTGAATTTTACTTGCACTTGAGACCCCCACTCTGTTCTTTCGTAGCAGAATGCCTCCTGCAGTGGACTTCCTCTTCAAAGATGGAAATAAGTATTCGTATTGGTTTGAGTACCCCTTATCATGCAAGTGTGGAAAGTAATGGGAGATTTCTAGTGTTACAGGATTTTATTCTTAGACCTTGGAATTCTGTTTAGAGCAAATAATAAATCTACTTTCTGCTCTATTTGTTCCCTGAGGTAGAATTTACTTTCCAGAGTCTCCTCTTCTGTTGCTCATCTTTGGGAATCTATGTTACTGTTTTCTTTTTTTACCCTTAAGTTTACTTTTTTTGCTGTTAAATATCACATACTTATGGAGAGATCATAAAACGTAACCACCACCTACATGTGAACTTGAGGAGTAGATAAAACCAGTTTTTCAAAGTGGGTGTGCCAATTAACAGCCCATCAGCAGTGTATAAGAGTTCCTGTTACTTACCATCCTCACCAAAACTTGCTATTGGCAGTTTGAATTGTCAGTGTGGTGGATGTATAATGGCATCTCATTATGGTTTTACTTTGTGTTATTAATATGGCTGAAGACTTTTCCCACAGTTTTTTCACTTTTGTTCAAATTTTAATATCAGCTTGTTGGGCTATACACACACACACACACACACACACACACAGTTGAGATTTTGATTTTGATTGCATTGAACTTATAACTCTATGTGTAGAGAACTGCCGTCTTTATGATATTGAGTCTTCTAGTCCATGAACATGCTTTATCCCTCCATTTGTTTAGAATAAATGAGAAAAAAATTTAAATTTCTCTGTAAACGTTTGCAAATCTTTTGTTAGATTTGTTTCCAGATATTTGATACTTTAAAAAAAAGTTAATAGCAAATATTTCTTTTTTTTTTGGCTGCGCTGCGTGGCATGCGGAACTTCCCTGACCAGGGATTGAACCTGTGCCCCTTGCAGTGGAGGCACGGAGTCTTAACCACTGGACCACCAGGAAAGTCCCAAAATTTTCAAATATATGAAAAGGTAAAGATAATAGTACCCAACCCTAGCTTCAACAGTTATTATTTAACTGTTTGCTCCTATGGTAAATGGGGTTATTTATTTTTTTCTCTCTCTATATATTTTTAAAAATTTTTATTTATTTAAGTTTTGGCTGCATTGGGTCTTCATTGCGGCGCGCGGGCTTCTCATTGCGGTGGCTTCTCTTGTTGCAGAGCATGGGCTCTAGGCACACAGGCTTCAGTAGTTGTGGCATGCGGGCTCAGTAGTTGTGGCTCATGGGCTCTAGAGCGCAGGCTCAGTAGTTGTGGCACACGGGCTTAGTTGCTCCATGGCATGTGGGATCTTCCTGGACCAGGGCTCGAACCCTTGTCCCCTGCACTGGCAGGCAGATTCTTAACCACTGTGCCACCAGGGAAGTCCAATGGGGTTATTTTTAAATTTCCATTTTCTGTTTGTTGCTTATATATAGCATAAACTGATTTTTGTGTCTAGATTTTTGTACCCAACGAGCTTGCTAGACTTCCCCATTCACTCTAGTGTGATTCTTCTGGATTTTCTGCATTCACCACATCATAAGCAAACAATGACACTTTTTGTTTTTCATTTCTGTGGTTGACAGCATGTAAAATGTCCCCAGTGATCCCTACCTTTTGGTGTTTATGCCCTTGTGTAATCTCCTCTCCTTGAGTGTGTGACCTTGGATCTCATGACACAGTTTTAACAAGTAGAATATGACAAAAGGGATGGGATATCACTTTTGAGATTAGATCACAAAGACTCTGGCTTCCATCTTGCTGGCCCTCTCTGTTGTTCTCTCCCGGGCTTCCTCTGAGGGAAGCCAGCTTCCCTCTTGTGAGCTGCCCTATGGAGAGGCCCCTCAGGCAAGGAACTGACATCTCTGCTGAATAGCCAGTGAGGACAGAAGGCCTGCCAACAGCGGTATGAGTGATCTTGGAAGTGGATCTACTGACGCCTGCCAACAGCCATGTGAGTGATGTTGCTTTGGTTTTGATTTTTTTGGGCTGCACCCCTGACCAGGGATCCACCCCGCGCCCCCTGGAGTGGAAGTGTGGAGTCTTGACCACTGGACTAGCAGGGAAGTCCTGATGTGAGTGATGTTGGAAGTGGATTCTCCCTTAGTTGAGCCTTGAGATAAAGGCAGCCTTAGCTGACACCTTGATTGCAGCCTGTGAGAGATTCAGCTAAACTGTTTCTGGATTCTGGACCCACAGAAAATAGGAGATAATGTTTGTTGCTTTAAGCCATTTAATCTAGGGTGATTTATTATGAAGCAATAGATACAGTACAGTTTATACTTCTTTCTTCCCTACATTCCTGCATCCTTCCCTCTTTTGCTTTTTTTTAAACCATTGTGAAAGGTCACTCCTTATCTTTAGTGATGCATTTGTTTGCAATCTTTGTGCATTCTTATATTTTAGTTTTGTACCTTATAAACAGTATACAGTTGGAATATTTTTTTTAAGAAGCCAACTTGATAATCTTTATTTTTAATTGTAACATTTAGACAAATTGTATTTAATATAATGACTTTATATTTTGGTATAAGTCTTTGTTGAATTTTCTAACACTTTGTTTCCACTTCCTTGCCTTTGTTTGGAGTTAAAAAATAATTTCATGTTTTCTTCTACTAATTTGAAACTTAGACACTCTGTTTCTAATCTTATTGGATACCTAGAAATTACATCTTGCATACTAATTTATCAAAGTTTAAAGTTAGTCATTACCTTTTAACCCTCCTCAGACTCTTCTGGGAGTTGAAAGCACTAAGAACACCCTCCCAAATTAGATATTATTGTTGTAATATATTTTAATTTTGTTGTTTTAAAGCCTCATAACGTGTTATTATGTACAGTCCTTGTTTAATAGGCTTATCTACATACTTTACCACTTTTTTTCCTTCTGAAAGTACATTCTTTAGAATTTATCTTTAGTAAGGGTTTGTTGGTTTTTGTTAGTCTGAAAACATTTTATTTTGCTATTATTCTTTTTTAAAACAGCTTTATTGTGATAGAATTCACACACCATACAATTAACCCCTTTAAAGTGTGGTTAGCACCATAATTAAATGGTTTTGGTATGTGACATTTAACGTTTTTTTAAGTTGTGGTAAAATATATATAACGTAAAACTGGCCATTTTAACCTTTTTTTTTTTTTTTTTTTTTTGCGGTACACGGGCCTCTCACTGTTGTGGTCTCTCCCGCTGCGGAGCACGGGCTCCGGACGCGCAGGCTCAGCGGCCATGGCTCACGGGCCCAGCCGCTCCACGGCATGTGGGATCTTCCTGGACAGGGGCACGAACCCGTGTCCCCTGCATTGGCAGGTGGACTCTCAACCACTGCGCCACCAGGGAAGCCCCATTTTAACCATTTTTAAGTGTACGTTCAGTATAAGGAATGCCCTCGTTCTTTAAAGCTATTTCTGCTGCATGTAGAATTCTAGGTTGATAGTTATTTTATTTCAGTACATTGTAGTTATCATTCCTTTGTTAGCTGGTTTCTGTTGTTACGTGAGAAGTCAACTGCCACTCTAATTGTCATTCCTCTGCAGATAATGTATCTTTTTTTGGCAGGCTGCTTTTTCAGATTTTCTCATTGTCTTGGGTGGTCTGCAGTTCATGATGCTGTATCTAATTTACATGATGTGCTTTTTAAACAATTATTCTACTTGGGATTTGTGGGGCCTCTTAAGAGGATTGAAGTCTTTTGTCACTTTAAATATTGCCTTTGTCACAATCTCAACTCTGCTTTTGAATCTCTAATTAAACTATTTTAGATCTTTTCCATCTTCTGTTTTAACCTCTAGCTTCCATAGTTTGTCTTTCTGTGCTGCATTATGGATAATTTCTTCAGTCTTTCTTCCTTTTCAGCACTTTTCCCTTTAGGTATGTCTAGTTTCCTATTAAATGCTTATATCCGCTATTATGGAATTTATATCCATTTACAGCTCAGGAAACAGAGAACTCAGTTAAGACTGGATAACTTCCCCAAGACTACCCATCTTGTGAGTAGTAACGTAATAGGCAGTCACAGCTGGCTCTTTCTGACTGCACAGCCCAGGCTCCTCGCTAAGATGTCTTATTGTCTCCTAATGAGCACTGTTTTATATTTTTATGTGCACTTTTTAGATCTTACTTATAAGCTCACATGTTATTTTTCAGCCTATACTTTCTAAAATTTAATATCTCAAATTTCTTTTTGATTTACAGTGTTTTTGTTGTCTTGACCTAGCATTTTGCCGAATTCACTTCCAGTTTCTTCTGGTCACTGTCTACAGATATCTGCTGAAGCTTTTTTCATTGCATTTCCGACAAATTCCCACAAAAAATTTGCAGCAGTGATGAAAACAAAGTATTTCTTTGAAGCTCTGAGGATGCAATCATGTATTTGCTTTACTTGTAGGTATGATTTTTTTTTTTTTTTTTTTTTTTTTGTTATGCGGGCCTCTCACTGCTGTGGCCTCTCCTGTTGCGGAGCACAGGCTCCGGACGCGCAGGCTCAGTGGCCATGGCTCATGGGCCCAGCCGCTCTGCAGCATGTGGGATCCTCCCGGACCGGGGCACGAACCCACGTCCCCTGCATCGGCAGGCGGACTCTCAACCACTGTGCCACCAGGGAAGCCCCTGTAGGTATGATTTTTAAGGTATTTTTAATTTTTATGTGTAATTGCTTTTATTTTTAGGTATGATGAGTAGAAAATATCCTATAGATTATCATTGCTCTGAGAGATTATGATAAGGAATTTATCAAATGAGTGTTCCGTATAGAAAATCTGAGAGCAATACAGCAATTTTTTAAGGTTGAATATACCACATGTATGAGCATGGTGATGAAATTCAGTCATTCATCACTCTGATTTCTCACACATCTTTGTGTTTCTGCATCTGCCTTTGGGGAAGTCATATCTGGGGTCTAGCAAATGTAATAGACATATGGGTCATGACTTAACATTTGTGTTGTCCATGAGCTTGATTCTGATTCCCACCTCTAGAAGAGGGTTTCTGTACCTTTTTATAGGAAATATAACTTAAAAAGAGCCAGTATTTGTGAACTGTTTATGTACAAGAAGAGGAAACTAAATATTCCCATATTTGGAATGTCACAAAAATCTTTTATCATGATTAAAAGAGGAATCAGTTAAAATGGCTCTTTACTAAATGGGCATGGCTGTATCAACTTATATGTTTATTTTTATTCTCAAGAACAAAACCCTGCAAACGTTAAAATCCTGGAGTAAAGTAAGAGTGTTATTACCTGCTAAAGTCAGTATTAAGAGGCAATTCAGCTGTGTGTCTAGCCATCATCATAGTATTTGCCTAAATTTGAAGTATTCACTTCAGAATGAGACATAGGATATTCTAATTTTACGGCATTTGGAAACATTCTTGCATTTCTTTTCTTCTTAACACTATATACCTCCAAAAAAGTATAATACCTTGACATCATTGCATATCGGGTCTTCCACACGAACAAATTACTGTAAAATATAAACTATGATTATCAAGCCTTAGAGAAATTATTTGCTCCTGGGTATTCAAGTAATTTGAAATTTGGGATCTGGTACCACATTCATAAACAGAGAATTTGCTTATTTGTACCAACTTGGGAATGCATTTATTATTGAATTTCGTAGAAAAAATACACGCCAGGAATAAGTGGAGGATATATTCACTAATTTAACGATGTAATGAGTAACTTCTGATGGACTTTTTTGTGTTTCAGTGTCTGTTTAACCTTAATGCTCAAACTTTCAATTTGAGGAAATAAAATGGGAAGAATAATGGTATAAAAGGGTACTAGCCTAATAAAATTGTCACTTTCAGTTGTTTAGTGCATGTTTCTGTTGCTACATAAGTTCCATCATTTCTAGTGAATTTAAGATTTAGTTAAAAATCTATTTACAGTTTTTATAAATTCCATCTTGGAGAACTGTTATGTGAATCGTTTGCTTCAAGGATCTAGAATATATTATATTTTCCACAAACTGTGCCTATTTCGAAATAAAAAATAATATATGTATTTGGCTAGGTCTCCTCACTTTATAATACCTCTTTTGGGGCCCCTGGCCAGAAATGAGAACGTTCATAGCATTCGGAGCCTCTTGTAGAGAATGTAACAGAAGTTATTCCTCGCTTTCCCAGCCCCCGCAAGTTTTACATATTACTGCCAGCATCTCTCTGATGGTAATAACATGGTGGTCTTCTTGAGTAGTCTAGTAAAACAAAGGCTTATTAATAAAAAAAAAAAAAAGAGGACTAAAGATTATTTTCATAAGAAATAAGTAAACTGTAATTGATTTTTTAAATTGAAGTAGTTTTATTTTGAACAGTTGTAAGGCTAATCCAACATGGGAATAAGGAGGCCTTTTGCTTAACTGTTACCACTAAGAACTTGTGACCTTTTGAAGGATCTTGGCAACGGTGATAACTTACCATGATAGCAGAGCAGTTTATTGCTAAAAATAGTTAGGCGGGGATAAAATGCAATCTCTGACTTTCTGAGAGCCCATGAGTCCAGTTTATCTCTAGTTAACTGATACCTTTATTTATAGATGTATGTTTTAGAATCAGGTGTATTTGACTCAGTTATTAAGAAAAAAAACCAACCAAGTCAAACCATGGAAAGCTGTTTTGAAGATTAGAATCACGTGACTGAAAACTATTTCACATGAGATCTGAAAACAGACCATAATATGAGGCACAGAGGAAAATATAAAATGAAATCAGCCTTCTTGCTTACTGATTCTGCATAATTTATTAAACCTGGGTTTTTGTCCATATGCAAGTTTGGCCTAAAAGACTCCAATCTTTTAAAAGCTTTTTGTTACTTAGAAAAGGTTTTTTTTTTTTTTTTCGGTACGCGGGCCTCTCATTGTTTTGGCCTCTCCCGTTGCGGAGCACAGGCTCCGGACACACAGGCTCAGCAGCCATGGCCCATGGGCCCAGCTGCTCCGCGGCATGTGGGATCTTCCCGGACCGGGGCACGAACCCATGTCCCCTGCATCGGCAGGCGGACTCTCAACCACTGCTCCACCAGGGAAGCCCACTTAGAAAAGATTTTAAGACTTTTCTAAAGAATGTACAGGGTGGTCAAGTCTGATTGGGTAATATTGCTTCAGTGTTTGAACTCTTAATAATTATCTGAAGCAGTAAGTAACATTTACTGACAAATTAACATTTAATTAACATTTACTAATAAAAAACATATATTGACATCATTTGTAAATTTCTTAAAACTTTCTACTATTAAAATACATATATGGAATTTAAGAAAAAAAAATGTCATGAAGAACCTAAGGGTAAGACAGGAATAAAGACACAGACCTACTAGAGAATGGACTTGAGGATATGGGGAGGGTGAAGGGTAAGCTGTGACAAAGTGAGAGAGAGGCATGGACATATATACACTACCAAACGTAAGGTAGATAGCTGGTGGGAAGCAGCCGCATAGCACAGGGAGATCAGCTCAGTGCTTTGTGACCGCCTGGAGGGGTGGGATAGGGAGGGTGGGAGAGAGGGAGACGCAAGAGGGAAGAGATATGGGAACATATGTATATGTATAACTGATTCACTTTGTTATAAAGCAGAAACTAACACACTATTGTAAAGCAATTATACTCCAATAAAGATGTAAAAAAAACACCAAGTATAATTAGACACAATAACTGCTTAAAGATGATTTTGATTTCAAAAAGTTTTGATTTCAAAAAGTTCTCCCTCTTACCTTTTCACAAAGAATTGAATTCAATAATCTATTAAGGCCCTAGAAGTGTCCGGTTTAGGCTGTTTCGCTTTTCCCAAGTCATGATACATGTAACAAGGACAGATATTCCCAGTAGGGGTCAGTCTTGTGTTGGTAATTATTGTACCAAAAGGAAAAACTAAGGATTTTATTTAAAAGTCAAGTATATTTTGTATAATTAGTAAGCCATTAATCATGGGAAGAAGAAACTTAAAAATCAGTCATCTCTGTTGCAACAAAAGTTTCTGTGGGTAATATTTTGGCTCCTCTATTACCATATTTACCCACAAAGCTTCAGAAGGCTTCTGTTCAGAAGGCTTGCTAAATACTCTCCAAAAGTGAGCTATAAATGGTAAATATGAGAAGTTATCTAAATACAGCAGCAGATAATTTGGGATAAATGTCAGATTATTAGACTTTAAAGTGAAAAAAGAATTGCCGGCAAAATTGAGGTTGAGAAAACCCCCAGAGGTAGGATAATTTTGTGCATGTCAGTCGCTTGCCTTAGCTGCCTTCAGTGTGGGGATAACTGTGCCTGTCCTCTTTCCTTAAAATAAATCTTGTTTTACTCTCATTACTGAGATTGAGCTAATCTTTTGATCTCTAAACCAAGCTCTTCATAATAAATTCAGAGATGGAGATCTCGGATAAAACATGTGTTTTCAATAATGCCTTTGGAGTTGTTGATGTCAACATACTATAGGCAGCCAAACAAGCATAGCCCAGAAAACATCTTAGAGGTTACTGAGCTAATCAGTATGTTGGCAACAGCAGTGATGGCACAGGATAGCTTGGGAGGCTTTCATTTCCCTCACCTGAAACAAATGTGATTAAGCAAGATGCTTAGTCCCTTCTTTCCAACTAAATTATTACCCAAGGGTCCTTCCTGCTAGAATTTGTAGCACCAGTATTGGTTAGAAATGAGAATATTTGGATTTTAAATTCTAGCACTACCAGTAAACAGTTGGGCAAGTGGCCTTGAGCAAGTCACAACCTTTCTGGGCTTGGGTTTGCTCCTCAGTGAAGGGAAGGGATTACATTTCGGATGTCACAGACTCCAGCGTCTTCCGGGAACAGGAAGATATCAGTTGCTGAGAGTGGAGGAGCCAGTGGAGTGTGCAGGTCCTACAACTAAGTATTGGATAACCAAAAAAAAAAAAAAAAAAAATGTTGAATGACCCATGTTAGTGAAACTGGTCCTATGGGTAGAGATGACGATCTTTGGATTAGGTGGTTTTGTAATAGGGAAGAAACTTTGTATTCTGTTACAAGTTAATCACTAAAGGGATGTTGCCTATAAGCTTAAACTATACATACTGGCCCATCTCTGGGAACACTGCCTCCCAGGTAATAAAGCATTAAGCTAAAATACCTTTGTTTAGCTCACAGAAAACACCAGGCCCACCTGTAAATGAATGCGGGAAGAAAGAAATTAACACATCCCCTTCAGAGGCTGACCTGAACCAGGAAATGTTTGACTTGACTCCCTCCCCTTTTAGTATGAAAGAAGCCTGAATTCTAACTCAGGCAAGATGGTTCTTTGGGACATGAGTCCACTATCTTCTCGGTTTGCTGGCTTTCCAAATAAAGTCATTATTCCTTGCCCCCAACAGCTTGTCCCTTGGTTTATTGGCCTGTAATGTGGTGAGCAGTATGAGCTTGGACTCAGTAACTATTTGTAAGGTCGCTTCCATTTCTAGTGTTCTGTAATTTTTTTTTAAACCATTTTCCACACTTGGCCCCTTATTGCATTGTGCTTACTTTCGTATCTACATCTCTTCTCTTCTTCTTCTGAGTGGAACAGCTTCTCGTATCGGCAAGCTCAGTTCTGTATCAAATAAGATAAAGCTGATCAGGGTGGATTTAAAGTCAATGCTAATGCATCATGAGATGCTTTTTTCTGAGAAATGTTGTCCTCATCCTTAGGCTTATCATAATGTGCCTAACTTAACTTGAACTGCCGTCTGCCTATGTTTATATTATTATGCCAGTTGGTTTAATCCACAATAGCTCACGAAAGTTTTCCTTCATTAGTGTCAATATTTGTGTGTTATATGTCTGTACCTGTTTCGTCAAGGTTGTTGGTAAAATACTCAAGAAATTTTGGTAGGCATTGTGCCAACTAAATTGCTGGAGCCAACCTTCAGTCTCCTTACATATGTTTATTGTCACTAGCAGGTGGCTTTTCACCTACCTTGTCTTATTGGTTAGACCAAAACAAATAATACTTTTCATTCCATGAGCACTTTGTACAGTGATTTCACTTGTATTTTCTGACTAAATCCTTTCAAATCCCAGTGAGCAGACAGATGCAGATGAGGAAACTGAGGTTCAGAGTGGTTCCCAGTTACAAATGCAAAACCTTAACTCTGGTCTTCTTTGATGATCTGGTACTTTTCCACTTTACCACACTGTCACTGTGAAATCCTATCACTGTCAGGCAAGGTATGTGGGCTGGATCCAAGCAAATCTATAAAAGAGGGGGCTTCTTTTTGGTTCCTCATATCCTCCATCTGTGCCTCTTCTTTCTTATTGGGGTCCTTTTCTTTTCATCCCCCACCTCCTCGGCTGTGCTCATATGCTTATTGAGCATCGGTTTTGTATGAAACACCTTTTAGGAGTTGGTGAAACAGCCTAGTGCCTGCATGGTACTGCCCTCTCACTTCAGGGTCACCACTATGATGCTGACCTTTGCCCTCAGCATAACTTATCCAGGCTGCACTACATTTCTTTACGAAGACTGGTTAGCTATCCAAATAGTCAGAGCTCTTTGACTTAGTCATTCTTTTTAGAGCCTTAATATGCCAGGCCTTAGGCTGGGCAACAATGGAGGAAGAAAGACGGCTCCAACTCTGAAGGGACCTTAGCCCAGTGAGGAAGATGAACTTGCCTACATGTAACTCTAGATGATGACCTCAGTGCCACAGAGCCCGGTAGAGTGCAAGGGGCACAGAGGAGAGAAAGGCAATTTTTCCAGGGCAGTTGCAGGGGTATGGAAAGTGTCACACTGCAGCTGATGTTTAAACTGAGTCCTGAAGAATGTGCCCACCAGTAAGGAAGGCAGGGCAGAAGGCATTTCCTCAGCGGGACCAGCGGGACAGAGGGCTCTAGTGGCAGCTAGAAGTAATTCCACATTGTCCAGGTAATATTAGTATTTTAACAGCGCGTCTTAAATGGCCTTATCTAAAGGCACGAGCGATAAGGAGATTTCATGAGTGTGGCAGAGTGGGCAGGGAAATTATTTTATGTGAGAAGTTTTATGGCATCTCTCAAATAATATCTCCAAGGTAGCTTCGTCTTCCTATTCCAGCCCAGTAGATGCGGAGTCCAGTGCTTTTTGGAATTAATTTTTGAATCCTTTTTAGGTTGCTGCCATGCCATGGCTTCTCTTTCTCACTTCACAGGACATGCCAGTGTTCATTTGTACAAATGCATTTCCAAAGGTTGCAAAAAACTGTTGGTGTTGATGAACCTTCCTTGTGCTTTATTTACAAGAGTTGATCCTTTTTATTTGCCCATTTCTATTTTTCCATCAACAGCCTGATATTCCATGCCTCTGGGTCTATACTGTTCCATTTCATAACATTTAATGAATGTTAGAACTGGCTCTGCAAATGCATTGCCTTAATCTTGTTGCCTGCAGTGAGATGCTTTTAATATTTTCTCCACATGTGAACTCAGTGTTTTCCTTTAGCTTTTCTTTAATTTCCATGTGGTTAATCCCCTTCTACTCCAGGGAGCCTGGATATTTATAGGTTTCTCTCTTTCACTCTATCTTCAATAATTTGCTTTTTACATTCAGTGAACGCATCCATCACAATAAATTGCCCTTTCCCTATTTGTATTGACTTGCATTTATATAAACCAGACTCCCTTTTCACATCATTATTAATGTTCATGGTAATTTTCAGTATCTTGGGAAGCTGGGTGTTAGAGCTGGCCAGAGCTTCAAGTTGTCCTATTGGATTAAATGACTCATAACATGATGCTTGTTTTCAAATTTTATCATTAAGTCAAAACCAAGTTTATGTGTTTTTTTTCTTAATTGACTCAATATAAAATGAGAGTGTTAAATAAGCATCTCTAAATTATTCCTCATTTCATTAAAATGTTCTTGACTTGATTAGCCCTGTATGAACCAAAAAATGCAGAATATACCCACTATCAATGTGGAGTATTTTCAAAATCAAAAAGCCAATTTTATAAACTTCTATAATCCCTAGTAGATTTAAATAGGGGGTGTGAGTTATAAACAGCTAACATTGGTCGTACTTAGATGCTATGGCTTTCTGATTGCTCAATTTATTTTGACAGAGTCTAGAATGATGTAGTTTTAAAATTCTCATATTCTTTTTATGCTTCATTTATATTCTTTTAATTAAAGGTAATTTTTTTCTATCATTTATGCATGTCATGGGTTTGCAGATGGTAGGAAAGGATAATTGGCAGGACTTAGATTGCTGTTCTTTAGGCAAAACCAAAGATGGTCAAACTTCCCATAGCTTGTGCACGTTTCCCAGGAAATATCTTTCAGAGTAGCTCTGTGTTTCTGAGAACCTCTCGAACCAGTCATTCTGCTGTAAGACAGTCCTATGCTTTCCTGTTAACTGAACATTTTAATTGTTCACCATCGTCTTCAGGTATCAGTAGAATTTCCATGATTCAGTTTCTCTGAAACTAGGATACATCTTTTTAAAAATAAATAAATTTATTTATTTATTTATTTATTTATGGCTGTGTTGGGTTTTTGTTGCTGCGCACAGAGTCTCTCTAGTTGCGGTGAGCGGGGATACTCTTTGCTGCAGTGTGTGGGCTTCTCATTGCGGTGGCTTCTCTTGTCACAGAGCATGGGCTCTAGATGTGCAGGCTTCAGTAGTTGTGGCACGCGGGCTCAGTAGTTGTGGTGCACGGGCCTAGTTGCTCCACAGCATGTGGGATCTTCCCAGACCAGGGCTCGAGCCCATGTTTCCTGCATTGGCAGGTGGATTCTTAACTACTGTGCCACCAGGGAAGTCCCAGGATACGTCTTTCAATTGATTGTGTCACAGTTTAATTGGTAGCATTAAAAAATAATTCTAGTGGCACAAAAATTAATGGTATTCTAGATTTTATAAAATGTGGCATTTTATTTTTTTCTCTCTCCTTTAAACCACTTTGTTGAGTTACTATGATTGACATAAAAAAAGCTGTACGATTTTAATGTATACAACTTTACGGGTTAGAAGATAAGTGTACATTCATGAAACGAGCACCACATCTATGCCATAAACATCTATCACCTCCAAAAATTTCCTCCTGCCCTCTTTATTTAATATTATTTTTGTGTGTGTGATAAGAACACTTCACATAAGATCTACACTCTTAGCAAATATTTAAGTATAGAATTAAGTTACCATTGGCACTGTGCTACACAGTAGCTCTCTAGGACTTGTCCATCTTGCATAACTGAAACTTTGTACCCTTTGACTAATATCTCTCTGTTTTCTCCTCCCCGAAGCTCCTGATAACCACCATTCTACTCCCTGCTTCTTTGAGTTTGACTATTGTAGATTTCCCATGTAAGTGGTTATCTTGTATTTGTCCTTCTGTGTCTGGCTTATTTCATATCATGTCCTGCAGGTTTATCCATGTTGTCACAAATGGCAAGATTTCCTTCTTTTCTTAAGGCTAAATACTATTCCATTGTATGTATATACCACAGTTTCTTCATCCATTTGTCCATCGATGGACACTTACATTGCTTCCATATCTTGGCTATTGTGAATAATGCTTCAGTGAACATGGGAGTGCAGATATCTCTTCAAGATCCTGATTTCAATTCCTTTGGATATATTTTTATTTTCTAAGGCTAGATATTCATGGTCTCAGTGACTTTATGTATTGAATAAGCATTTCTGAATGTTCTCTGAGCTTGCTTCTTTTCCGTTCTAATCTTTCTTCACAAGTTTATCTTCCAACTTGTTCATTTATTCATTCATTCTCTTCAGTTAATGAAGTTAAGAATTTAACAGAAGGTAAAGTTTTTTGAAATAGGCTATGTACTTTCTTCTCTTGAACTTCTATGTATATGACCTTACTCCTGGTCAGGCCAAGACACCTTTCTGTATCTGTGGGTGGGGAAATGAGAAATTCTAGAACTAAGAGTAAGACTAGGACTTTTATAATAAGAATGTAAAGAAAAAGGTCAGTGTTCAGCTTTTAATTACAATAGGATGTTTTTCAACAGTGCTGGCAGCATGAAAATCTTGATTTCGTCAAGAGAAAAAGAATTTTCTAAATTTCTTTAAAGCTCTGCAACATATTAAAAGAAAAATTTGGTAGGGCTAGATCATAGACTATCTTTCAGAGTCCAGCAGGTTTGGTTCCTCTAGGAAGACGGATTTGGATTAGAGCAAGTAGAGGCTTTACCCTTTTGGTCCCATGAGGTAATGGTTCCTGTTTTTTCCTTAAGGTCCTTAATTTGCCCCTTCTTAGGACTGTGAGTCAAATGGAGAGAGTATAGAAACGTCAGGAAAGGCATGGAGGAGTCTGAGAATGTTTGATCTAGTGCTCTGCTCCCTGTCAAAGCATGAGGGAGATCAAGGACTCTAGTTCTTGGTCAGTGTAAGCCTGTCACTCTGGGCCATGACCAATGCAGTGTGAGAGCAACATCATGGAGTTACCTTGGAGGAAGCTGGATAGGTGAGACTGAGGCTGTGCTCCTGGTTCCCCAGGGCCTGTGCTTGGTGTACAGGGGATCATGCCTAAAGTTTTCCACAGCCTCAGAGGTGCTGTAAAAGGGCCAGTGGGCCAGAATGGGCCAGCTCAGAATGAAGAGACTGTAGTGTGAGGAGCCTTTAAGAGCAGAGGCCAGGATTACACTTTCCGGCGTAGAAACTGCCTGCTTACAGGCAGAATTGAGTAGTTGCGCGGTGATGAAATGGCTCACAAAGCCTAACATACTTACAGTCTGTCCCTTCACAGAAAAATTTTGCCAATTCCTACTGTAGGAAATTCTGAATTTTAAGGCTATAATCATAAATATAGTTCAGTGATTGATCTCAGACAATCAAAGGTACTAATAACTTTATAGGAAGATATAAAAGAATGGATTATGTAATTTGATGATTTATTGGAAAATAAAATTATGAATTGTCCTGATTTGGCTGCTGTATAACAAATTACCATAGACTCAGTTGGCTTAAAGAGCATTTATTTCTCATAGTTCTGGAGGCTGGAAAGTCCAAGATCAAGGTGCTGGCAGATCTGGTGTCTGGTGAGAGCCCACTTCCAGGCTTGCAAATGGCCAGCTTCTCGTTGTGTCCTCACATGGCAAAAAGGAAGCTAGCTAGTTGCCTCTTCTTATAAGGGCACTAATGTCATTCATGAGGGTGCAGCCTTCCCAAGTTAATTACCTTCCAAAGGCCCATCTCTTAAGCTAATCAGATTGAAATTAGGGTTTCAGCATATGAGTTTTGTTGGGGGACACAAACATTCAGGCCATAACATGAATAATGAAGAAATCATATATACTGTGAATTGAACTGATTGACCTCAATTTGGAAAAGAGAAGCAAAGAGAATCAAATCCAGAGCTAACAGTGGCTAGTAAAGCCCCACATTTTACCGTTTATTAAGTTCCAGACTGAATCAATATTATTTTAATGAAAAAGTGGAAGGACTTTGTGATGAAAAAGCACATATCATCTTGACAGGTTAAAAGGACTCATTTTATTAAGTGTATATATATGTATGGTTTAAATGAAAATGACCGTGATAGGTATTTGTCATATATTTCATGACTCCTCACTTTGACTTTCAAATCAAATATTAGTCTTGATATTATCAGTTAAGAAGGCATCTGATATATTTAAATTTTGTTACTTGACAACTCCTGACTTTCTTAGTGCCCAGTAGGATAGACCCTTGTTAGGAAGATTGGACCAGCTACCTTAAATAAATCACTTTGCATTCCCTTCCCTCCCACCTCCTGCCATTTCCATGTAGGGTGGATGAATTTGCCACCCCAAAGCTGCATACAATGTATTGGGCAAAATAACCACAATATGGACTTGTATGTAACTTGAGAATGAGTTCCTCTTCTGTCCCTTCTTCCTTTGGCTAATGCCTCTTAAAACAAATCACAGGTGTGTTGGGTGAACAACTGTGAATATACTAAAAACCACTGACTTTTACCCTTCAGTGGGTGAACTGTATGGTATGTGAAACATATCTCAATAAAACCAGTACAAAAAAATCGCAGGAGAAAAAAACCTTAGCTCCCAGTTCATGGCATAGAACTAAAAAAAAAAAAAAAAAAAACTGTTCAGCATCTCCTACTATGTGCTAGAAACTCTCAGATGGATAGATAAGAGTATCAAAAGTTCACAGCAACTTAAAACAAGATAATTCAAACATTTGCTTCAGTTGAAGATCATAAAAATGCTATTCTAACTAGTGTTTTTATTTATGTAGGTACACCATCAGGACAAAGCTAATTTGTTATTATTGTAGTGTAGAGAATATAATACTAGGCAGAACAGAACAGAGTTGTATTTTCTAGGTTTAAAATAATTAAATTATGGGTCTGGAAGCCTAATGTTGTCTTATCAATTATGAAGTATTTCTAGGGTCTCCGTGAGGTCCTGTTATATCTGGGCTCCTATAAGCAACACACTACGTAGGCAGTAATGAGATTGATTTTAAATTACAATACAGGAATAAACATTCAAATTAGTTCCATCCTTTTAAAAAGTGAGATTAAGAAATGTTAAAATGCACTCATTTTAACAATGATTCCATTGTTGAAAATATTTTTGGCACAGTTTTCTTTGTCTTTTTCAGGCAGGAAATGTCAAAGCTTTATAATCAAATCTCATTTGTGTGTGTATGAGTGTGTTTGTCCATATATAGTATGAGTTAGTATCATCACTTGTTTCCAAATGCCTTTCGGTCGTTTCAAAAGTCTAATCTACCCTTAAAGGGGGGAAAAATTGCCACTATTGAGAATATTCCAAAGTATGGGCTGAATGGGGCTCACAGAACTGGTTGGAAGATTGAGACTGAAGAATTAGGCTTGGGAATTCGGCAGGTACCTTGGCAGCGAGGTCACAACAAAGGTCACACCACAAAGCAATGTGGTTTCACATCTCCCTACTAGCAAGTGCACCATTAGACTTTCACATCCACTGGTGCCAACTGGCCATGGAGCCTTGTATCACTTCCTTTAGATGTAATAGTCCCAGTAAGAGTGTTGGTGCAAGCTGAGCTTATGTGGGGGCTGGGGGGTGGCGGTGGGTGTGTGTGTGAACCCTTTGTCTTGCTCTTTGAATCTGTTGCCACCTAAACTCACACAAAGGAAGATTTCCCCACAAACGTTCATTACAAATTTGTTTACATTACTGATATAATAGATGCAACTTTGGATTCTTTTATTAGTTAAAAAGAGCATGTATTACATTCGTAATTTTAAAAGTAGAATACAAAATAATTATAAAAAAGAGTGAGATGTTTTTCAAGTCTAGGCAGAGTTAGCACCTGTGCCCTGATTTGGGGGAGACATGAGAGAGGGCTGCTACACTCCCAGCTCACTGTCTGAAGGGAGGATAGAGTCTTGACCTGTAGAAAATTCTACTTAGTGGCGCAATCACCTGTGAGAAATCAGGTAAAAAGGAGAGAGAAGTAGTGTTCCTTTATCAACCTTCCCCCTTTCAATAGTCAATGGAATTTCACTCATAACTTCAGTTCAATCTCTTGTCTGACTTGGAAGGGAGAAAGTACATTAAAAAAATAAAAATAAAACAAAACAGAACAATAAAAAGACAACATAGCTGGAAAGGCAAGGGTTCTGCTCTACTTTGTTAAGAGACTGATGTTCCTAAACTCCCGAGGAGACTCTCCTGGCTCTTGTGACCACTTTTTTAGTTGAAAAAATGTGAGCTTAGGGAAACTCAGGGGAAACATTTTTCTTCATTTTCTTCTCAAAACAGAGGCAGAAATAGGCAGGGGAAGGTATAGATGAGTAAATATAGCCATTGTCACCTTAGGATAAGGTGGCAATGGCACCTTAGGATAAGGTGACAATGGCTGGTGATAAAGTGCTGGTGCATCTTATTTTCATTCTATCGAGTCATTTTTTAATTGGCTGTCCTTGAAATAGTGGGTTCTTTTCAGCTGGCTTCTTCACTTCTGTTTTCCTGTTAATGTCCTTTTTTTAGGGGTGGGGCAGCTCTACTCTGGTGAATGATCAAATGTTCAGGCAAGTATTTCTTGGTGTTATAAGCTCATTAAATTTCTTGTCATTTCTTGCAGTATGCTGGGAAGTGCTGTTTACAGCCCCTTTTTGCAGCGTAGAACCTGTCTTCTGGTGCGAATCGCGGAAGCTCCTTCTTTGATAATTCATCTCCTGCTTTATCAGAGCCATTAAGAACGCTGCATAAACTGACAACACTTGTGGAGGTACAGAGTCCTATGAGCCTAAAGTTAGTACTGCAGGTGGCATTTTGAGATGCTTCTGGAAGCCTTTCTCAACTTAGATCAGTGGTTCTCAAATGTCAGCGTGCGTTAGGATCAGCTGGTGGGCTTGTTAAAACCAATTGCGGGTTCCGCTAGGAGAGGTGGATTCAGCAGGTCTGGGATGCAGCCTGAGAGTTTGCATATCTAACAATTTCAGGTGATGCTGCTGCTGGTCCTGAGACCACACTCCAAGATCCACGGAGATTTATGTCTCAAATGGGTATGTAAACACCCTTGGTAAAATGGAGGAACCAGTGCAGTGAATTTTTGAATTAATATTTGTGGAATATTGCAGAGTGCAGAGTATTACACGAGCAGTTTGGGGAATGTTTCAGGTAAGTGTATACAATTCCTGCGGCCTAGGATCTTAACAGTAACTCTAAGACAGTGTTTCTGTTTTCCAAGTAACTTTATTAATCTCACAGAGAATGTTATTTAACAAAATTCTTCTCCTTTCAGTATAAAATAGTAATCTAATAGTTTCTTATTCAATGTAAAATGAAATATTATTTCACATAAGCAGCAATTTACCATTTTTTTCAGGTTTTCTTCCCTAGAAAATAATAACTTGAGAGTTACTTTAACAGAAAAGATGTGGACTTCAAAAAAATTTGCAGATATGTTGCAACGACAAGAATGATTTCACGGTTGAATGCATTTGTAAAAGCTGACTTCACTTACATTTCTGGTTCCATCTTCTAGAAACAGTCAGAGTTGCCTTTATTAAGATCATGTGCTTCAAGGGACTCAGGACCAGATGGTGGTTATGGGTTGGTCTGTAGACCACAGCCTCAGAGCTTCGCTTAGGGAGCCAAAGAGCTTTGGGCTGGTATCTAGCTCTTACTTAGGCAAATTATGTATCCCCTCGTGAAGAAGCAATCCTAGGCTTTGCTGACCTCTCTACTGTGTATTTGTTTTCTATTTCTTTACCTTGTGTTCCTGTCTTTATTTCTTTCACTCTGTTTCTTTGACTTTAATTTGCTGTTCTTTCAACTTTGTGAGATTAAATGCTTAAATCATTGATTATCAGATTTTTGTCTTTTCTACTCTATGCATAAAAGGCTATAAATTTTCCTTTAAGCACAGCTTTAGTAGCTCCAATGAGCTATGCCTGTGATTTAAATAATCATGCCTATGTAATGAAGCCTCCATAGAAACCCAAAATGAGATGGTTTGGAGAACTTAATTGAACTTAATTGAACTAAAGGAGGGGGTGGTTTGAAGCTTTAGTCTGTAGTCAGAAGCACAGGTAACAACCTGGGCTTGAGATTGGTGTCTGAAGTGGTGGGGGGCAATCTTGTAGGAGCAAGCCCTTGACCTGTGGAATCTGATGGTATCTCCAGGTAGATAGTGTCATAATTGAATTGAATTATAGGATAACCAACTGGTGTAGAATCACTTGATGGTGTGGGAAAAAAAAAACAGACACATGGAATTGGGTTCAGAACCCTTACAAATGTTCATAACAGCATTATTCACAGTAGCCAAAAGGTGGAAAGAATTCAAATGTCTGATGAATGGATAAACAAATGTAGTATATCCATACAAGGGAATATTATTCAGCCATAAAAAGGAATGAAGTGGTATATGATACAACGTGGATGAAACTTGAAAACATTATGCTAAGTGAAAGAAGCCAAACACAAAAGGTCACTTAGTATATGATTCCATTTATATAAAATATCCAGAATCGGTAAATCCACAGAAGTAGAAAACAGATTAGTGGTTTCCAGGGGAGTATGGAGAATGACTATTTAACGAAGTCACTTTCTTTTAGGGTGATGAAAATGTTTTGGAGCTAGATAGAGGTGATGTTTACATAACTCTGTGACTGTACTGAAAGGGACTAAACTGTGCATGTTAAAATGGTTAATTTTAGGTTATATGAATTGTACCTTAATTTAAAAAAGCAAAGCAAACAAACCAAAATAAACAAGATGATACTGGAAAATCTGCATAGAGGTGCCTTTGACTACAAATAGAGTCTCTCTTATTTACTACCAAGAACACAGAAACAAAAACAAAACCCTGGGAGAGGTAAATAGTATGTTTGAGAAGGATTTACCTGAAACTTCTGAAGCTTTAGTCAGAGGGTCCCTCGTGTGCATGGTCCCATTTTAAGTTCCTGTTTGGGGCATTGCACTGCCTTTGGAGCTAAGGTACTTCATCTGTAAAACCTAAGAGAGTTGTGAGGATTGAGTTGATATAACAAATTGAGCTGATATAACAAAGTCCTAGATTTTGTAAAAATTACAAAAATAATATATTCTAACTTCAATTGGTTGAGACTACTCTTTCTACTCTGACTTTTAGGTCATATTTCCCTTCGAGTTATGGTGGTAAAGGGGCCACAGGCACTTTTGGAATCAAGCTGATGGGAGGTTGAATTGGACATACATTTAGTTTGGGTTATGTGTGAGACATATATGTTACATATATAAAACTTAGTGTGGTAGGCTGCATAGTGGCCCCCAGAGATATCTAGGTCCTAATCCCTGGAACTTGTGAGTGTTACCTTACATGACAAAGGAGACTGCAGAGATGATTAAGTTAAGAGTCTTGAGATGGGGAAATTATCTGGGGAGGCCCTAAAAGCAATCAAAAGTGTTCCTATGAGTAGGGGGCAGAGGAAGATTTGACGCAAAAAGAAGGCAAAGTGACCACTGAAGCAAGATGCTACACTGCTGGCTTTGAAGATGGAGGAAAGGTCCCCCAAGCCAAGGAATGCTGGAAAAGGCAAGGGAACAGATTCTCCCCTATAGCCTCTGGAGGGAGTACGGCCTGGTGACACCTTGATCTTGGCCCAGTGAAATTGATTTCACATTTCTCACCTCTGGAACCATAAGAGAATATATATATATGTTGTTTTAAGCCACCATGTGTGTAGCACACACACACAGTTTGTTACAGCAGCCATAGGAAACTAATACAGAGAGAGAGCTACGTTACTGCTAGCTACACGGGTGTTGGAATGGCTTCCAATAGTGTTCCTGCTGCCCACTGTGTCAATCCACTCAGCACAGTAACAGGAAATGACAGAGCCAGAGTTTTATCATGATACGATTGTGTCACGTGGAGTCTAACATGAGAAGCATGCATGCCCAGTAGCAAGGTTTGAAGTGTAGAGATCCAAAAGTGTAGAGCTCTGAAAGTTATCCTGGGAAAACTCTTCCAATTACCAGGTTTGTAAAATTGTTTTCATTGATTTTTAGTCAAAGAGGAAATTCTCTCCTGTCAGTAGTATATTCAGTAATGCCTCATGTCAATCACAAATGCACCATGCATTTTTTTTCTTTTTTGATGGGAAATGTGCAAAATAGAATTTATCAGAATTTCCACCTAAGACCCAAACCTGCTGCCATACTACAAACTGTATGTGTGTGAAGTGACATGTTTTTTGCTTCCCAAGGTATTGGATTATTTTAGCATTTCAGATGCACCTTGTCCTGCTAAAATCCCATGGTTCCAGATGAAATGGCACACCCCAAATGGCAGCTACATTAAAACAACCAGAAGAGGGAAGTATTCAAGTGACCAAACTCCTAGCATTCACTAATAAGTCAATGTGTACAGTATAAATTATGAGTAAGCAGTATGAGTAAATGTGGAGCTCAGTACAAGGTAGCAGCACTTTAAAAAAGCATTTGAATTGCTCTTGGGGAGGGGTTGGCTAACTATGACCTGGGGACCAAATCCAGCTCGCTGCCTTATTTATCAATAAGTTTTACCTGGAACACATTCATACCCATTTATTGACATACTCTCCATGGCTATTTTAGTGCTATAAAAGCAGAGTTGGGTAGTTGAGACAGACTGTAAGGCCCCCAATGCCAAAAGTTTGCTATCTGACCCTTTACTAAAGAGTTTCCCAAGTCTTGCTCTCATGTATGACTTGATTTCAGATGAATCATATTGTATGTTACATGATGTATTACATATTTAATTATATGTTATTAAAGAATTACTATACCAAAATATAGATATGAAAGACATATACTTAGGGAAACCAAAAACAAAAATTGAAAAAAAGAAGGCTGGCAGAAGCTTCTTTTATTTGTGTCACAAAATATCAAAAACTCTTTTATTTGTGTTGCAATATAAATGAAAATCTCTAATGCCCAAAATCATGAAGATAAGGAAAAGGGTCAAGATAAACAAGAATTATAGTTAATAAAAATGGAGACAGAAGACGTAAAGATGTTTATGAGGACCAGGACCTTCTCAAGCAGGAAGTGAAAAAGCAGCAGGAAGATGAAAATGACAGTAAAGAAAAACTCTGTTTGTTCAATCAGCAGAAGGCGTGAAGATCAGCCATTGGCTGCACTATAACCAGGTCATTGATTTTGATATATACTCTCATCATTCATTATGACTTGTTATGGTGAGCACTGCTTCATTCAACAATGTTTAATGACTTTTTTCAGAATCACAATCCCACAATATTTATGAAACACCAAACAGAACATAAATGGACAAAAGACATGATGCTTCTTAATTAGATATTTTGGAAAAAAAAATCATTGGCATAAGACAGGGCAACCAAAGAATATTCAGCTAAAACTATAGGAGTACAAGTATTCTAGAAATGTGTCAGGCAGCTAATTAATAAAAATATCATATATTTTTTTCTGGATTTTGTAACACGTGATCTTTATCACTTTAAAAGTTTGTTGTAATTTCTTTTTTCATTTTAAATATTTACTTTGTATTTAATATTTTATTTTTATTTTTTAAAATAAATTTATTTATTTTTGGCTGCGTTGGGTCTTCGTTGCTGCGTGCGGGCTTTCTCTAGTTGCAGAAAGCCCTCACGCAGCAATGTGCGCGGGCTTTCGTTGCGGGTGCAGGCTTCTCATTGCGGTGGCTTGTCTTTGTTGAGGAGCACGGGTGCTAGGCGTGCGGGCTTCAGTAGTTGTGGCACGTGGGCTCAGTAGTTGTGGCACGTGGGCTCCGCAGTTGTGGCTCACGGGCTCTAGAGTGCAGGCTCAGTAGTTGTGACACACAGGCTTAGTTGCTCCACAGCATGTGGGATCTTCCCAGACCAGGGCTCGAACCCATGTCCCGTGCATTGGCAGGTGGATTCTTAACCACTGTGCCACCAGGGAAGTCCCATATTTAATATTTTATATCTGTACCTAATAGCATCTAATACTCTGTCCCTGTATCAAATATTCTATATATACTTTATGTTCACTTTATATTTATAAAAATACATATTTATATTTTATAACTTTATTCATTTATATTTTTTGTTACTCAGATAAAGGCTAAGTGTCTAGTTTTGCTTTTATTTTGTGGCTAGATTTTCATTCACTGAACATCTGACCAATGTACATACCTAGTAAAATAAATGAGGTGAAATCTGAAGGAGTAAACTTGAATTTTAAAAATCCTTGAGCAACATCTAGCTTACAATTCAGTCAAGTAAACAAATATTTCTTAAGCAATTCTCAAAGCCTTGATAAGATATCATCAACATGATTTAAAAGTGAGATTAGCTAATGTAGGGAGCAATTAGATTTAGCTCATACATTTGGAGTTATGATGGAAAGCTCCTATGGGTACTCTTTTATTGCACACAAAAAGAAACATGAGAAAGAAAAAGGAATTATGTTCTGTATTTTTCCTGAGGTGCATTGCTTTGCAAGATCCTCAGGTAGCAAAAGGAGAGATGAGTTACATGAAAAAAAATTTTTTTATAGAGGATTTAATTATTTCAAAATTACCCATTCTTTTCAACCAAGAATAACTACAGAAGCCTTTATTAAAAAAAAGGAATAGCTACTTTTCCCAGGGAAAATGGCAATAAATATAGCACATAACTATAATAAATAATTTTGTAACCTCCTTCAAAGGTTTTCATTCTGAAGAGTCAGGTTATTTTTTAATTCCCATCTAGCCTCTAATTTGCTGTTTGACTGATTCCCTAAAGTGTAGTAACATTGGTGACCTCGAGGAGCTGTGCTCCCAGGTATATTTGATGGTCTTTTAGGCCATTACATTTCAGCGTTCAACATCAAAAATTTACCTCCACTTGCCAAATTTGCTTAGATTTCACCCACATTTGCCTTTGCCTCCTATCCTTGATATAAGAATATTTACAACTACCTAGCAATCTCAGACACCCAGAATGTCAGAGACGCAAAGACCCTCACAGACCATCTCTTTCAGCACCCTCATTTTACAGATGAGAAGGGAGGCCCAGGGTGGTGGAGGTGCCTTCTGATACCCTGGCCTCTATTTGTAGAGGTGGAACCAGAAGGATACCCTGTGGCATTTCCCATCACACTTTCCTGTTTATTACCTTTTATGAGCTGGGCTGTAACATGGATTTAGAATCATTACACATGAAATCACACTCAAAAAACATACCCTTCAGACCCTGTGATGAAACAGTTAGCCTAGGGGGGTGGTGGTGGTGGTGGTGGGATGAATTGGGAGATTGGGACTGACATATATACACTAATATGTATAAAATAGATAACTAATAAGAACTGTCCTATTAAAAAAAATTCAAAAAAAAGGAAAGCCTATTATAAAACAGCCGAGAAAATGTCATCCACTATTCTCTCAAATGTTTCTCAAAATAATTTTTATTAAAAGCAAATAAAATGAAACAAATATCAAGATATACCTTTTATTTTCCTTGCTCAAAGGAGTTAATTTTTTTATAACATCTTTATTGGAGTATAATTGCTTTACAATGGTGTGTTAGTTTCTGCTTTATAGCAAAGTGAATCAGCTATACATATACATATATCCCCATATCTCCTCACTCTTGCGTCTCCGTCCCTCCCACCGTCCCTATTCCACCCCTCTCGGTGGTCAAAAAGCACTTAGCTGACTTCCTTGGGCTATGTGGCTTTTCCCACTAGCTATCTATTTTACATTTGGTAGTATATATAAGTCCATGCCACTCTCTCACTTCATCCCAGCTTACCCTTCCCCCTCCCGGTGTTCTCAAGTTCATTCAATACATCTGTGTCTTTATTCCTGTCCTGCCTCTAGGTTCTTCAGAACCATTTGGTTTTTTCCTTAGATTCCATATACATGTGTTAGTATATGATATTTGTTTTTCTCTTTCTGACTTACTTCACTCTGTATGACAGACTCTAGGTCCATCCACCTCACTACAAATAACTCAATTTCGTTTCTTTTTATGGCTGAGTAATATTTCATTGTATATATATGTCACATCTTCTTTATCCATTCATCTGTCGATGGACACTTAGGTTGCTTCCATGTCCTGGCTATTGTATATAGTGCTGCAATGAACATTGGGGTGCATGTGTCTTTTTGAATTATGGTTTTCTCTGGGTATATGCTCAGTAGTGGGATTGCTGGGTTGTATGGTAGTTCTATTTTCAGTTTTTTAAGGAACCTCCATACAGTTCACCATAGTGGCTGTATCAATTTACATTCCCACCAACAGTGCAAGAGGGTTCCCTTTTCTCCACACCTCCTCCAGCATTTATTGTTTGTAGATTTTTTGATCATGGCCATTCTGACTGGTGTGAGGTGATACCTCATTGTACTTTTGATTTGCATTTCTCTAATGATTAATGATGTTGAGCATTCTTTCATGTGTTTGTTGGCAATCTGTATATCTTCTTTGTAGAAATGTCTATTTAGGTCTTCTGCCCATTTTTGGATTGGGTTGTTTGTTTTTTTGATATTGAGCTGCATGAGCTGCTTGTAAATTTTGGAGATTAATCCTTTGTCAGTTGCTTCATTTGCAAATAGTTTCTCCCATTCTGAGGGTTATCTTTTCATCTTGTTTATGGTTTTCTTTGCTGTGCAAAAGCTTTTAAGTTTCATTAGGTCCCATTTGTTTATTTTTGTTTTTATTTCCATTTCTCTAGGAGGTGGGTCAAAAAGGATCTTGCTGTGATTTATGTCATAGAGTGTTCTGCCTATGTTTTCCTCTAAGAGTTTTATAGTGACATTTAGGTCTTTAATCCATTTTGAGTTTATTTTTCTGTATGGTGTTAGGGACTGTTCTAATTTCATTCTTTTACATGTAGCTGTCCAGTTTTCCCAGCATCACTTATTGAAGAGGCTGTCTTTTCTCCATTGTATATTGTTGCCTCCTTCATCAAAAATAAGGTGACCATATGTGCATGGGTTTATCTCTGGGCTTTCTATCCTGTTCCATTGATCTATATTTCTGTTTTTGTGCCAGTACCATACTGTCTTGATTACTGTAGCTTTGTAGTATAGTCTGAATTCAGGGAGCCTGATTCCTCCAGCTCTGGTTTTCTTTCTCAAGATTGCTTTGGCTATTCAGGGTTTTTTTGTGTTTCCGTACAAAATGTGAGATTTTTTGTTCTAGTTCTGTGAAAAATGCCATTGGTAGTTTGAAAGGGATTGCATTGAACCTGTACATTGCTTTCGGTAGTATAGTCATTTTCATAATGTTGTTTCTTCCAATCCAAGAACATGGTATATCTCTCCATCTGTTTGTATCATCTTTAATTTCTTTCATCAGTGTCTTATACTTTTCTGCATACAGGTCCTTTGTCTCCTTAGGTAGGTGTTTATTCCTAGGTATTTTATAGGTAGGTTTATTCCTAGGTATTTTATTCTTTTTGTTGTAATGGTAAATGGGACTCTTTCCTTAATTTCTCTTTCAGATTTTTCATCATTAGTATATAGGAATGCAAGAGATTTCTGTGCATTAATTTTGTATCCTGCTACTTTACCAAATTCATTGATTACATCTAGCAGTTTTCTGGTAGCGTCTTTAGGATTCTTTCTGTATAGTGTCATGTCATCAGCAGACAGTGACTGCTTTACTTCTTCTTTTCCGATTTGGATTCCTTTTATTTCTTTTTCTTCTCTGATTGCTGTGGCTAAAACTTCCAAAACTATGTTGAATAATAGTGGTGAGAGTGGGCAACCTTGTCTTGTTCATGATCTTAGTGGAAATGGTTTCAGTTTTTCACCATTGAGAATGATGTTGGCTGTGGGTTTGTCATATATAGCCTTTATTATGTTGAGGTAAGTTCCTTCTATGCCTACTTTCTGGAGGGTTTTTATCATAAATGGGTGTTGAATTTTGTCGAAAGCTTTTTATTTTATTTTATTTTTTATTTTTTTGCGGTACGCGGGCCTCTCACTGTTGTGGCCTCTTCTGTTGCGGAGCACAGGCTCCGGACGCGCAGGCTTAGCGGCCATGGCTCACGAGCCCAGCTGCTCCGCGGCATGTGGGATCTTCCCAGACCGGGGCATGAACCCGTGTCCCCTGCATTGGCAGGCGGACTCTTAACCACTGTGCCAGCAGGGAAGCCCTGTTGAAAGCTTTTTCTGCATCTATTGAGATGATCATATGGTTTTTATTCTTCAGTTTTTTAATATGGTGTATCACATTAATTGCTTTGCGTATATTGAAGAATCCTTGCATACCTGGGATAAATCCCACTTGATCATGGTGTATGATCCTTTTAATGTGCTGTTGAATTCTGTTTGCTAGTATTTTGTTGAGGTTTTTTGCATCTATGTTCATCAGTGATATTGGCCTATAATTTTCTTTCTTTGTGACGTCTTTGTCTGGTTTTGGTATCAGGGTGATGATGGCCTCATAGAGTGAGTTTGGGAGTGTTCCTTCCTCTGCAAATTTTTGGAAGAGTTTGAGAAGCATAGGTGTTAGCTCTTCTCTAAATGTTTGGTAGAATTTGCCTGTGAAGCCATCTGGTCCTGGGCTTCTGTTTGTTGGAAGAATTTTAAACACAGTCTCAATTTTAGTGCTTGTGATTGGTAGTTTATATTTTCTGTTTCTTCCTGGTTCAGTCTCAGAAGGTTATGCTTTTCTAAGAATTTGTCCATTTCTTCCAGGTTGTCCATTTTATTGGCATATAGTTGCTTGTAGTAATCTCTCATGATCCTTTGTATTTCTGCAGTGTCAGTTGTTACTTCTCCTTTTTCATTTGTTATTCCATTGATTTGAGTCTTCTCCCTTTTTTCTTGATGAGTCTGGCTAATGGTTTATCAATTTTGTTTATCTTCTCAAAGAACCAGCTTTTAGTTTTATTGATCTTTGCTATCGTTTCCTTCATTTCTTTTTCATGTATTTCTGATCTCATCTTTATGACTTCTTTTGTTCTACTAACTTTGGGGGTTTTTTTTGTTCTTATGTCTCTAATTGCTTTAGGTGTCCAGTTACGTTGTTTATTTGAGATTTTTCTTGTTTCTTGAGGTAGGCTTGTATTGCTATAAACTTCCCTCTTAGAACTGCTTTTGCTGCATCCCATAGGTTGTGGGTCATCGTGTTTTTATTGTCATTTGTTTCTAGGTATTTTTTGATTGCCTCTTTGATTTCTTCAGTGATCTCTTGGTTATTAAGTAGTGTATTGTTTAGCCTCCATGTGTTTGTACTTTTTACAGAATTTTTCCTGTAATTGATATCTAGTCTCATAGCGTTGTGGTTGGAAAAGATACCTGATACGGTTTCAATTTTCTTAAATTTACCAAAGCTTGATTTGTGACCCAAGACATGATCTGTCCTGGAGAAAGTTCCATGAGCACTTGAGAAGAAAGTGTGTTCTGTTGTTTTTGGATGGAATGTCCTATAAATATCAATTAAGGTCTCTGAGATTGTCCTTAGTTCTTTTCATTCTTTTTTCCTTATTCTCTGTGGCAGTTATTTCCACTATTTTATCCTCCAGCCCACTTATCCATTCTGTCTGCTTCAGTATTCTGCTATTGATTCCTTCTAGAGAATTTTTAATTTCATTATTGTGTTGTTCATCATTGTTTGTTTGCTCTTTAGTTCTTCTAGGTCCTTGTTAAACGTTTCTTGTATTTTTTTCCATTCTATTTCCAGGATTTTGGATCATCTTTACGATCATTAGTCTGAATTCTTTTTCAGGTAGACTGCCTATTTCCTCTTCATTTGTTTGGTCTGATGGGTTTTTACCTTGCTCCTTCATCTGCTGTGTGTTTCTCTGTCTTCTCATTTTGCTTAACTTACTGTGTTTGGGGCCTCCTTTTTGCAGGCTGCAGGTTTGTAGTTTCCGTTGTTTTTGGTGTCTGCCCCCAGTGGCTAAGGTTGGTTCCGTGGGTTGTGTAGGCTTCCTGGTGGAGGGGACTGGTGCCTGTGTTCTGGTGGATGAGGCTGGATCTTGTCTTCTGGTGGGCAGGTCCACATCTGGTGGTGTGTTTTGGGGTGTCTGTGACCTTGTTATGATTTTAGGCAGCCTCTCTGCTAATGGGTAGGTTTGTGTTCCTTTCTTGCTAGTTGTTTGGCATAGGGTGTCCAGCACTGTAGCTTGCTGGTTGTTGAGTGGAGCTGGGTCTTAGTGTTGAGATGGAGATCTCTGGGAGAGCTTTTGTCGTTTGATATTACGTGGAGCTGGGAGGTCTCTGGTGGACCAATATTCTGAACTTGGCTCTCTCACCTCAGAGGCACAGGCCTGACACCTGGCCAGAGCACCAAGACCCTGTCAGCCACATGGCTCAGAAGAAAAGGGAGAAAAAAAGAAAGAAAGAAAGAAAAAAATAAAGTCATTAAAATAAAAAATAGTTATTAAAAATAAACAAATTAAAAAGTAATAAAATAAAGAAAAAAAAAAGAAGAGAGCAACCAAACCAGGAAACAAATCCACCAATGATAACAAGCACTAAAAACTATATTAAAACAAAAAAAACAAGAAACAAAAAAAACGGTCAGACAGAACCCTAGGAGAAATGGTAAAAGCAAAGCTATACAGACAAAATCACACACAGATGCATATACATACACACTCACAAAAAGAGAAAAAGGGAAAAATATATATATATCATTGCTCTCAAAGTCCACCTCCTCAATTTGGGATGATTCATTGTCTATTCATGTATTCCACAGATGCAGGGTGCATCAAGTTGATTGTGGAGATTTAATCCGCTGCTCCTGAGGCTGCTGGGAGAGATTTCCCTTTCTCTTCTTTGTTCTCACAGCTCCCGGGGTTCAGCTTGGATTTGGCCCCGCCTTTGCTTGTAGGTCACCTGAGGGCGTCTGTTCCCACTCAGACAGGACGGGGTTAAAGGAGCAGCTGATTTGGGGACTCTGGCTCACTCAGGCCGGGGGGAGGGAGGGGCACGGATGCGGGGTGAGCCTGCAGCGGCAGAAGTCAGCGTGACGTTGCATCAGCCTGAGGCATGCCGTGCGTTCTCCTGGGGGAAGTTGTCCCTGGATCATGGGACACGGACAGTGGCGGTCTGCACAGGCTCCCCGGAAGGGGGGTGTGGAGAGTGACCTGTGCTCGCACACAGGGTTCTTGGTGGTGGCAGCAGCAGCCTTAGCATCTCATGCCCGTCTCTGGCGTCCGCGCTGATAGCTGCGGCTCACGCCCATCTCTGGAGCTCCTTTAAGCGGTGCTCTGAATCCCCTCTCCTCGCGCACCAGGAAACAAAGAGGGACGAAAAAGTCTCTTGTCTCTTCGGCAGCTCCAGACCTTTTCCCGGACTCCCTCCCGGCTAGCTGTGGTGCACTAACCCCTTCAGGCTGTGTTCACGCCGCCAGCCCCAGTCCTCTCCTTGGGATCGGACCTCCGAAGCCAGAACCTCAGCTCCCAGCCTCCGCCCGTCGCAGCGGGTGAGCAGACAAACCTCTCGGGCTGGTGAATGCTGGTCGGCACCGATCCTCTGTGCGGGAATCTCTCCACTTTGCCCTCCGCACCCCTGTTGCTGCGCTCTCCTCCGTGGCTCCGAAGTTTCCCCCCCACCTCCCGTCTCTGCCCGTGAAGGGGCTTCCTAGTGTGTGGAAACCTTTCCTCCTTCACAGCTCCCTCCCACTGGTGCAGGTCCCGTCCCTATTCTTTTGTCTCTGTTTATTCTTTTTTCTTTTGCCCTACCCAGGTACGTGGGGAGTTTGCCTTTTGGGAGGTCTGAGGTCTTCTGCCAGTGTTCAGTAGGTGTTCTGTAGAAGTTGTTCCACATGTAGTTGTATTTCTGATGTATTTGTGGGGAGGAAAGTGATCTCCACATCTTACTCCTCCGCCATCTTGAAGGTCTCCCCAGATTTTAAAATCCCCTTTTAAAATAAGGATTTTGTGATTTATTTGGTTTAATTCTTGGTTTTATTTTAGCCACACTTTGATACATTTCATGAAGTATAGCGGCAGAATGAAAGCCAGTTTTAAAAGGCAAATTTTCAAAACAGCTTCCTTAAATAATTCACATACATTTAAATTTAAAGTGTACAGTTCACCTTTTTGAAAACATATTCACAGAATTGAACAAACAGCACCACAATCTAATTTTAGAAATTTTTCATCACCCCAAAAGAAATCCCATATCCATTAGCAATCCTCCCCATTCCTGCCCATCCCCTCCCCACAACCTGAGACAACTGCTAATGAACTTTCTCTCTGTATAGATTTGTTTGTTCTAGACATTTCACACAAATGGAATCATACAATATGTGGTATTTTATGACTGGCTCTGGTTTCTTTCACTTAGCATAACACTTGCAAGTTTCATTCATGTTATGACATGTAAATACGTCATTCCCTTCTATGGCTAAATAATATTCTATTGTGTTCATATACCACTTTTTATTTATACATTCGTCAGTTGATGAATATCTGGACAGTTTCCACTCTTTGGCTATTATGAATAATGCTGCTATGAACATTTGTGAACGAGTTTTTGGGTGGCATATGTTTTCATTTGCTGGATCACGTGGAATTGCTGGATCACGTGGTAACTGTATGTTTAATATTTTGAGAAACTGCCAGACTGTTTTCCAAAGTGACTGTGCTATTTTACAATCTCACCAGCAGTGTATGGAGGTTCCAATTTTTCCCCATCTTGTAAAAGGCAAATTTTACAATTTTAACTGGTAAACATTCAATTATTTATTGAGCATCTCCTAGGTGAAAGGTCCTGTTTGAGGTGCTGTAATTTTAAAAATTCTATCAATTCATTTGTGGAAAAACTTAGAACTTTTCTTAAGGGGATTCCTTCCTGAAGGGGACTATATCAGTCAGTGACCAGTGAGGAGACAGAAATTACACCAGTAATTTGAACAGGGAAAATTTCATATAAATCATTATTAACTAGTAAAATATAATTAACTGCAAAAGGGGTAAATTAAATGCTAAAGAACACAGGAACAGCAAATGTAGGAAGCAGCTCTGACATCTAGGGCTGAGAAAGAGTACTACTCGAGGAAGGAATAAACTTGGGAGAGCATCACCTTCCACTCGAGGCTGAGATCCAGACCTTGTTGGAGGAAGAGGCTGTGGTCCACTGGATGGCGAAGTTTCTTGAGGTACCATGAGCCAGGGCTGGCAAGCAGTGAGCTGGGAAAGTGTCTACTAGGACCTGGCAAAACCTGCAGGAAGCTGGGTACCTCTGGACCTTCCACATACTGCTGGCAAGCAAGCTACCTACTGGGCTGATAGGGAAACTCAATAGAAAGCCCTCACTCGAGGGTGATGCCACTGGGTCTCCCACATACCACTGATGGCGTGCCACAGGAACAAGAAGGGCCAGGAAGAATGAAGAGGGACCATGCCTTCCTCTGCTATACCTTGCAGTATCCCTCCTGCACTCTACCAGCAAAACATAACATGGCACCAGCTGGCAAAGGAGAAGTGTTTACAAAGTCCAGATTAGGGCAAAGCAGGGTGGATTTGGAGTTGAGAGGCAATAAACCAGTAACTGGCAGTTACCTCCTTTGACTACTTACTTCCGCATGCACCCTTTTAAACATATTTGAACTTTTGTACAACACAAAGCCAACTCTTTTCTTCATAGAAGTGCAGAGGTTCTCACCCTTTCCCCCAATGAGGAGACACAGTTTCAGCAGTCATTTATATAGCCCACTGGCGATGTTACTTACTCTCCAAATTTAGTCCCAGTCCCACTGAGTATTCTCTTATCTAAAGGCTAAGTTGCAGAATTTACATTCAACGACTTCTATGTAAAATAAGGGAAGAAAGAGAGAAAAAGAAAATGGTTAATATATACAAATGTACTCATACATGTAACATACAAAGAGAAAACATGTAAAACTACTGCAGTTCTCATTTCTGTAATGGATAAAGAGGCCGTAGTTGATAGCTATGACTTTCTCCTTCTTCTCCTGTCTATTCTATGTACGATTGCCCTTAGATGGTCAGGGCTCTCTGCCTGATGGCATGACCCAAAGCTTCATTTCCCAGGGTCTGAGTTCTCAATAATCCTGCCTTTTAAAAGTTTTGAGTCCTATGGTTTGTTATTAAGCGCTACTGTTGGTGCCCCCGGAAGATCCCCTGCCTTCCACAGTCCTCCTTGACCCCCTTGTGGAGAAGCACCCCCAAATTCGCCTCGGTAACCAGGATCAACCACTCCAGCCAATAGAGTTGCCCCTTCCTCTGTCTGTTGGTTCGGTAGCATAAAGAGCGCAAAATGGCTTGGTGGCATTCTCATCCTATGACTTGCTGGAACCATTTTACATCCCTTGGTGGAAGTCTTGCCTCCTGAGAACTTAGAACCCCAAGTCAGCCAGCAGTGGTCAGAGTTGCTGGGAAGGGAGGCAACATTTTTGCAAATAGCTTGTTATTTACATAGTGAGAATAGCCACTTTTATTTCCGCACTTGTAGTTATGTGTATTCTGGTTATGAGGGAGACAGCAACGTATAAAATCTCTGATTCAAGGCATACACTTTATTCTATAAAAGAGAACCCCATCCTCTCAGTGTCTTGTCTCTCGATTGGTGGTATAACTGAGTCTTCAGTAAGCCATTCAACGTTTCAGTCAGCCCAATTGCTTCTGAGGTATGGGATATGTAATAAAATCTGTTAATTAGTTGGGCGTAAGTGCATTTGCTGTGAATCAGTCCCTTGATCAGAAACACTGCTGTGTGGAATATCATACACAGCAAATGCTTTTCTCTGGGCTTCAAGGAGAATTTGAAGTACATGGGTCAGATTTATGCAGCTCAGTACCTAGGTGGTTCTGACAGAAGCATTATGACAGAAAGACTAGTCCATATCCAGAGTATATGTCTAGTATGGTGGAGACAAACCTCCATCCCCTCCACAAGGCAAGAGGCCCGACATAATCAAACTGCTACTGGGTGGCTGTCTGGGTCCCCCTGGCGAAGGGCGCCATGTTAGGGGCTCAGTGTTGGTCTCTGCTGTTGGCTCATTAGAAAATCGGCAGCAGTAGTAGCCAGGTCAGCCTTAGTAAGGAGAAAGTGATGTTGTTGAGCCTATGCAGAGTCTCCATCCCTGACACTGTGATCGTTTTGAGTAGCACTGGGGAAGCTGGGGAGAGGGTCTGACTGACATCAGAGAGCATGATTTTAAAGAGCCTCTTCTGTAGTGGATGCCTTTTGACGGTAAGATTCACACGCAACACAAATATCTTCACACTGTGCTCATTCTGAGAAGTCTATTCACATACCTTTTCTCGTTCTTTGTTGAAACTTAAGAGAGGTATTTGGTCACCCGACCTAGAGTTTTTTTCCTATTACTGTTTTCAGATCAACATTAGATCCCTGGCACCTTTTATGGTAAATGGTCCATCTGGTCTTTGGTGGTAAGTTGCTGCCTCATGGCTTCTGTTCCTCTGGAATCCCATCGTCACATGAAATCAGGGGTCCTCATTTCAACGGAAGCTTCCTTCATTGTCATGCTTGGCCAACAAAGTGAGCAACTACAGAGCTTTTTTATTTCCCTTTATTTTATTTTTTAATTTAATTAATTTTAAGTGTCTCAAAAATTGAAGTATGGTTGATTTACCATGTTGTGTTAATTTCAGGTGTACAGCAAAGTGATTCAGTTATACATATAAATATCTATTCTTCTTCAGATTCATTTTCATTATAGGTTATTACAAGATATTGAATATAGTTCCCTGTGCTACACAGTAGGACCTTGTTTTTTATCTATTTTATAGATAGTAGTGTATATCTGTTAATCCCAAACTCCTAATTTATCCCTCCCCCACCTTTCCCTTCTGGTAACTATAAGTTT
Organism: Globicephala melas; assembly: GCF_963455315.2. Taxonomy (NCBI): domain Eukaryota; kingdom Metazoa; phylum Chordata; class Mammalia; order Artiodactyla; family Delphinidae; genus Globicephala; species Globicephala melas. The sequence goes on along the minus strand of NC_083316.1, from coordinate 47,225,411 downwards.
GTTTTCTATGTCTGTGAGTCTCTTTCTGTATTGTAAATAAGTTCATTTGTATCATTTTTTAAGATTCCACATATAAGTGATATCATATGATATGTCTTTGTTTGACTTACTTCACTTTGTATGATAATCTCTAGGTCCATCCATGTTGCCGCAAATGGCATGATTTCATTCTTTTTTTATGGCTGAGTAATATTCCATTGTATATATGTACCACATCTTCTTTATCCATTCCTCTGTAGATGAACATTTTTTAGGTTGCTTCCATGTCTTGGCTATTGTAAAATAGTGCTGCTGCGAACACTGGGGTACATCTATCTTTTCAAATTAGAGTTTTTATCTTTTCCAGTTATACCCAGGAGTGGTATTGCTGGATGATATGGTAACTCTAAAAATAGAGTTACCAACATTCCTACCTCCCTGAGCTTTTGTATTCCCCTGTATCTCAACCTCACTGAATGTAGACCACTCTTGAGACCACATTTCGGGCAACCAGCCACATAAATTGTTAGAGCCACTTCTGGCTGCACGAGCTAACATGTTAAATCCAGAAACACTAGTAAATATATCCATATCAATGAATGGGATAGAGCCAGATTAATTATCTTCCTTGTTCTCACACCCTTAGAATCTATTTCCACATGTATTCGCCAGGTTTATGCCAATATATTTAGCAAAATCTTGCAAGTCTTTTGGAGCGTGAGCCATTTCCTTCTGTGTTATAGCGTGTGCCCGACTCCCGGGGGCGTGCTGAGAATCAACCCTAGTTATGGGTCGAGTGACTACAAGAGGTAGTTGTAAGTGTGGTGGGTCTTGAAGAGAATGATCATCTCTTTTCAAGTCATCTTCTCCAGGTGATGTTATAATAGGCTTTTCAATCAAAGAAAGACTAGTGTCCTCAAACAAAAGAGGGCAAGCTTCTTCCACTGGTAAGGAAGACTCAGGGCGACTTGGGGTTTCAGGATTGTCAGTTTCATTTCAATACAACCAGATGTCCTTATCCCACATTTTAGGGTTCCCTTTTTCCAAATGAGTGCCCTCACTCTTACATGAGAAACTTAGTGAGACGGTAAATTCAAATGATGTCAAAAAGTCAACAACCCACACGACTAAATGTTTTGTTTGATTTTTAACAATATCAGCCCATTGCCTACAATAAATAAGAGACAGCAAATGTCTCCAGGTTTTATGATGCTGTATAGTGCAATAATACTTATTTTGGCCATTTTGATGTCTTATGGTATCGTGGTTAGATTGCTTTCTGAGGGCCACAGGATTCATTAAAAAATAAAACTACATTCAGTTCTGTCATCAGTAACCTGCTCTATTTTGATTTTTATGACTTCGTGTTATTAAATGCACTTTGCAGATAGACTTTTCCTCCTGACTTCCAAGTAGGGACACTGTGAATGTGTAAACATTTGTAGATTTTAAGCATCGTCGCAATGCACTGGTTTCATAATGCAATAAAAATAGCTAAGCTCAATGAAATAAAGACCACAAATATCTGTCTGCCTAGTTGAAAAGCATACTATGAAGATTAAACATTTCCCTCATAGTGGGTATAAATCTCAGTCCACAGATATTGGTGTTTTCCCTCTACTCCATCACAGTATTTTTAAGCAACCCCTATTCTGCTAGCATAGAGGGAACAATCTCAGCAAGGCCTGGGTCTGCCTTTTCTCTCATTTTGCACTTTGAGTCCAGGCTCTAGGGAACGTTGCTCGCGTTGAAGATGCCTCTTCTGCTCCTGTGCAGCTGTTTGAGAGTGACTGTTCTCCCAGGTGGTCCTAGGTCCTTGGGCCTCCTAGGTTGCTGCCGCCTCATTCCTGGTACCTGTCTGCGGGGCAGGTTTACTTCAGCTGGTTCGTCCCACTGTGTTCATGTCGTACATTGGGGGATTGTGTCATTACAGTTTGCTGCTTCTCTGAAGTGCCGGGGGATCCAGAATCCTGCATGATGCTGGATGCAGCCACTCTTTTAATGGAGACTTACCACCCAGGGCCCTTCTTTTTTAGGATCGCCCCCCTCCAATCTCTGTTCACCTCTGATCTGGGGAAACCTCTTTTTCTTCTGGGGTGGTGAAGGCTAAGGAAAGAAATTATTTTCCTTTTTTGTTTATCTCAGACACTTGGATGGCCTTGGCTCTCATTTTCTTAGCTTTAAGGGCTTAGTTCTTACACTCCCCCCTGCCCCCTCCCAGAAATCACTTCCAGGAAATCTCATAGGCCTTGTCTGCTTTCTGCCTCAATTTACCCCTAATGAACAAAGAGCTAACATTCTGCTTGTAAGGGGGGAATATAGTAAAAAATGAACAAAATGTAATGTCTCACAATTCTTTTCTCACCTTTTAATAACTATTGATAAATTCTAAAAATACCTGCCTAGTTGAAAGTTCAGTAATTATAGCAATTATAAATTTTTATCTATTATGTAAGGTAATGCATATATTATAAATGTCATTATCTGTGGTGTAAATATACATTGTAACCACCTCCTTTTTAAGCATTTTCTCTCGAACTTTCAACATTTGAATTGGATTCAGAATACAGAACAAACACATCTCTTAAAAGTGTCAGACATGCTAGATTTCTTTCTTGGCTCCACGGAAAAAGTAAACACAACATAAAACACCAACTAAATTTTAGAGATTAAGAATGTGCTTTATGTAATTTATCCTAAAAAAATTCCTGAGTTATATAAACTTGTAGATTAAAAACTTGTAGATTATAGTCATTTGGAGATTGCAGCAGAACAGTTGGCAGATTAAAGGATTTATATGCAAAGGTGAAGTCTTATTGAAACAACCGGAGTCTTCTTGCAAGTCGAACTCCCAGAGCAATTTATTTCAAAAATCTTGAAATGTCATGCAGGAAGATGTTCAGGATATGCAAAATTATTCAATCTACTTTGATTATGTTGAATCGGAGGACAGGTCAAGAGTGCAACAAAAGCTAAAACAGGAGGAAATGAAGTGAGCTTATTGTGAACATGGCCTTTTCCCGTTTACAAAAAAGAGGATACTTTATGTTATTTTGAGGATTGTGAAGTGGGAGAAGCAGATCAGCCTTTCATGTTTCCGAAATAGAATTTTCCTGGCCGGCCCCACATATCCCTCATTACTTGCCCCCAGTTCTTTAAAAATAAAAGAAATACCCTTCCTACATTTCTTCTGGAATAATTTCATAGTTGTATTTGCCTAATATTTAAACACAATTGTGATAAGCAGTGCAAATACCTTGCTCTGTGGTGGCATGAAATGATTGAGAAAATAATTGTTTTTTTCCTAATGTTGGTTTGTTCTCCATCCTTATTCTCCATCCCTACTAGTTGAGGGTAGCTGGAGGGAGGGCTCTGTGTGGACGTCTGAGTTCCCCTTTCTCCAGGGGAGAGTTAAGAGGCTTTTGCTGTATTGACTTGTGCTGAGAATGCTGAGACCCCTGGTGGTCATGAGAGACACTGGCTTTCAGAGTCAGGACAAAGACTTCAGTGGTGGGGTGGATCCTGCGAATAACAGAGTCGTCTATCATGAAATGAGCCAGTTGGGTGGGACAATATACTTCAAGATTCTGCAACCAAGACAGACAGAGGACCAAACCAGAGACTCTTCCCTAAGTGGATTACAAAAGCCCCAGTGCTCTTATGTTTGTGGGTGGGGTATATGGTGGTCTAAAAATGACTGAGATTGGATTTCCTGTCAATCCTAGTGTGAGAAGGCTCATCTAGTTAGAATTAGATTTGGAAAAGTAAAGAAGCATGACATTTCATGGACCTGGGGGTTGTGGAACAAACCTATACCCATTACATTTGTTTCAAAAGCATAAGCAGTAGATCCTGCCTTCTCGCTTTATCTACTCTCCACATATAGCCAAGGTAAGACCATTTCACATTTCCTCTTGGGCCAGAAGATTAATTCTATAAAGAGCAGAGGCATGTCAATGACTTAAAACAAGAAACGTTTACTAACTAACTATTTTGTTAGCCTGGTAGGTGCTACCTACTAGGTACTATGAATATGAGGAAAAATATGTGATATCTGCCCTTGAGGAAGCAGACTTAAACATTAAATCTATAAAATGTTAATGACATCAATAAAAGGTCTGTATAATGGATGTGGCCAGGGCTGGGGCCGGGAGGTCCATCTCAGAAAGCAGTGCAAAATAATGAGTCTTCAGTCATGTTTCATGGAGAGGAAGGGACATATTTAGGCCCAAGGAATTGGAAGGGAATGGATAGAAATCTTATTTCTGCTCATCTGCAATGTCAGTTTCCCCATTATAAATCCTGTTCATATAAAATGCAGTTTACCACCTAGAGGGGTGGGATAGGGAGGGTGGGAGGGAGGAGATATGAGAACATATGTATATGTATAGCTGATTCACTTTGTTATAAAGCAGAAACTAACACACCATTGTAAAGCAATTATACTTTAATCAAGATGTTAAAATATATATATAAAATGCAGTTTAGTACACGAGGAATCAGCAAGATTGTTTATTATGAAGATCTGGAGACTTAGATACAGATGGGGTTGATATTCTGAAGCTCACAGAATTTGCTAACATAGTACTTAGGAAAAAATAGAAGATCATAACTTGAAGAAAAAGTATAAATTATCCTAGGAAGAAAGGGAAGTCAGAAATCTTGAGGGCTCCCTTGGAGAAAATCAGGTCTGTAGTTCTAACCCAGAATCAAATGATATTGGTTGAGAGTGTTAATGTGCTCTGCGCTAGAGAAATAAATGAATGTCAGTCTTTCCAAGGAAGATGGTAGGCAATAATCCTCTAATTATCTTCAACTAGAAAAAAATAAATTCAACAATCCACACTATTCAGCAACCCACACTCTTCTTCAAGCCACTATCTCAGACCTTTTCCTCCCTCCTTTAGGTTTAAATGATAAACTTCTAAAAATGGCAAAGAGATATTTCTCTGAAAGTTTTGTTAATGAATGGATTCCTTCTGATAGAAGCCCAGGCAGGAGCACAGATAATGAGAGAAACTTAATGGACCAGATGTAAAAAAGAGACTACAGTGTTTAAGAATTATGTAGAAATAGCATCTTGGTGTCATTCTAACAGCAAGAGACCAAGAGCAGTACAGCAGGGGGCTCCGTGCGATGCATTCCTCAGCAGAACATAGAACCCTGTAAAGCCTAGGTATGAACGCAGAGAAGAACCCTGCCCACTGTTGGGAGAGCCTGGTCTGGTCCTCGGGCTGCACTCACCACTGTGAGTCCTTGGGCAAATCATTTACCTTTCTGGGCCTTCAATCCCTCATCTAGAACTGAGGACAGTGGATTAGGCCCTTCTTCAGGTCCTAAGATTTTTAAGGCTCAAGAGCAGTCATATATATTAATATGGTACCAGGTAGCCTTTGTCCGACATGGAGTTGCAGGTATGATTTACCTGCATTTTTGTCTCCAGTCCAGAGGTTTGCATATTCACTAAGGAAGAATCAGTTAATGGCCACACAGGGGAATTGGAAGGATTCAGAGTTATAGGATCTATTCTTCGTTACAAGGCAACTCTTCACCAGAAGATAGAGAAGCTTATCTAAAAACTGCCATCTGGTGTTTGCGTGGGTGTAGGGTGCTGGAGAGAGGAGGATGGCCCAGGAGATCAGGTGAGGGGGTTGCTATGATACCTGAACCAATCAAAGAGCCTAGAGGCATGAGTGATGACTCCTTCTTTCATGTGGCCATGATTTTCTCTAGTTCTTCAAAAGCCATGAGTTGGATCATTTTTTTTCCTGTGAAAAAAAAGAAAATTAAGTGAAAATGCTTCACAGAATATAACGGCAACACACATCTCATGATTAATTACTATTTTTAGAAAACAGATGGAAAGAGACCTTGCCCGTATGAAGGACTGAAGATCCACATATTCTGGGAGAAAAGAGGCTGTTATTCTGTCATAGCTGCATACACAGTTTTGCTATAAAGTTAACAGAAGATTCAAGCCTTTCAAAAATAGAACACATGGGCATGGCTGTGAGGTCACACATGAGGAAACTCTGAGTTTCTGTTCCAGCTAAGTTGCCCCTATTGAGGTCAGAGGAGAACCAAGAGGGAATGGTAGGCTGAAAGCCAAATGATTAAAAGGTGAAGATTTTCAAGAAGGGAGTGATCAGCCGTGTCACCTGCTGCTGACACGACTAGGGAGTGACCACTGGATTGAGCAAGATGGAGGACATTGTGACCTTGATGCAAACTTTTTCTCTGGTTACAGTGGATTCTAAAGAGAACAGGCTGAGGAGTAGAAACACCGAGTGAAGACAACTCTGAAGATTTGTTGACCATTTGTTATTGTACCAAGTGCGGTGTGAAGGAGAGTTTTGTAACCAGAGAAAAGCCTTCTTTTGAGCTCAGGATTTAATTGCTTTTGAAACCCTGGAGGGTCAAGGTCACTTGTGATATAATCATTCAGGAAAGTGGTTTCTTAGAAAATTTATACTTTCTTCAAAGGCAGTCAGTTTCTCTCATTTGAGTGTCTCTCCTTTTTAACAGAATGCATTCTGGACTACAACGCAAAGCACCCTAGTGAAAATTCCTTCCCCTATGAACCTGAGCTTTGCACATATCGAGTATACTCACAAGTGCTGGTTGGCTTGATTTGGTGCTGAGCAGGATCCCACAAAGAGAGCAATGCAGACTTATTACCTCTCCTCCCTTGACTTTCTACCATTAATTTTTTGAGAGTTTCATGGAGTGTCTGGTAACAGCTCTGGCCCCCCCTTGCCACGTGGTGACCCTCGTCTTGGAACGAATTGTCTCACCCGGTAGGGGTGGTGGGCAGGAGGGATGAAATCATTGTTTTGCTCCGGTGTCCGTTTTTTTCAAGAGAACTTTCACCGCCAGGGAGTCTATATTTTTAGAATTAGCACGTTCTGTTTCAGTGTTGTGAACATTTATTTTAAACCTACTATATTTAGTGAAGGTTTAATTATCCAAGTAGGCAAGCTAATTGCAAGCTGTCACCTTTCATTCCTTGCTCATCAAAACAGCCCCCTGAGAATGGCAATTTCAGCTACACCTGTTGAGGGCAGCAGACAAGAAAAATTCCATTGCTGGAGTTCATTGTGAGCAGCAGGGAAAGCCACTCTGGTTCCTCCCACTCCTGTTGTAGCCCCTCCACTCTCACTGGGACCCACTTTCTGCAACACCCCCTCTGTGGGCAGGGGCTGGTGGTACTGGGTGTCAGCTCCAGCGCGTGGGAAGTATATTCCCTTCCTACACAGAGACAGTGATTGGACTATCCAAAGTACCACTCAGGTAACAGGATCTGTTTGTGCCATTTACAAGTATGTGAGATGTTAGGGAACTGTGCTCTGAATGATGAGATTCTTGGATTTTTCAGGGATGCCATTTATTCCTTGGTTTGACTCGTACTCGCTTTTTCCGGCAGGGTCTGCTCCAAAGCTATGCCTGGGATTGAAATTGGGCCAGTCAGAGGGCTGGATTGAGGAGTTCCAGGCTGAGGCAGGCATGGATGAGTTAGATTCAGGGAGGATGCTGGTGGGAGAATGGGAAGGTACCAACTGGCACGAAAAATGCTCTGAGACACAAATATCATATTTTGCACATTCATTTACTCATTCAGCAAATATTTATTGACTGATTGGTGGAGAGCCATGGAGCCTGGCACTACTGGGGGAGGGTAGAGATGAATAGAAAAAATTATGCAAACAAATGTATAATTACAGAGTGAGAGCTCAGAAGAAAAGGAACATTTTATGAGTGTGTAACAAAGGAAACTGGTGATTGGGTCAGTGGAGGGAAGTGTTGCTTGAGCTGAGAGCTACAGTAGTGTTTCCCAAGTTTCTGTGCATATGAATCTCCTGGGGATCTTTTTAAAGCGCAGGGTCCTGTTTTAGGTGTGGGGTCTGAGGTAGGGCCTGAGTTGCTGCATCTCTAACGAGCTCCCACGTGATGCTGATGCTGCTGGTCCATGGACCACATTTTGCGTACCAAGGATTCTAAAGGGTGAGGATAAGGCAAAGCAGTGGGGTCTGGGGAGAAATAAGTTTCACAGGGAGGGCCCAGCATATACACAGTCTGCACATTGGTCTTCTAATCCCCTTCGGAGGCACTGAGGCACTGGTAAAGAAGCTGTTCCACTCGCTTCCATGACCAGTTCTCAGGATGTGTGTTCACCTGCCAGGACATTTTTCCCCTTAAAGGCTGCTCTTTATGTTTACTTTAAACTTCATTTTATCTTTTGTAAATAGTGGGGCTTCTATTTAAAAGAGCAGGCTATCTTCAATAAGTGGTGCTGGGAAAACTGGACAGCTACATGTAAAAGAATGAAATTAGAACACTCCCTAACACCATACACAAAAATAAACTCAAAATGGATTAGAGACCTAAATGTAAGACCGGACACTACAAAACTATTAGAGGAAAATGTAGGCAGAACACTGTATGACATAAATCACAGCAAGATCCTTTTTGACCCACCTCCTAGAGAAATGGAAATAAAAACAAAAATAAACAAATGGGACCTAATGAAACTTAAAAGCTTTTGCACAGCAAAGGAAACCATAAACAAGACCAAAAGACAACCCTCAGAATGGGAGAAAATATTTGCAAATGAAGCAACTGACAAAGGATTAATCTCCAAAATTTACAAGCAGCTCATGCAGCTCAATATAAAAAAAAACAACCCAATCCAATAATGGGCAGAAGACCTAAATAGACATTTCTCCAAAGAAGATATACAGACTGCCAGCAAACACATGAAAGAATGCTCAACATCATTAATCATTAAAGAAATGCAAATCAAAACTACAATGAAGTATCACCTCACACCAGTCAGAATGGCCATCATGAAAATACCTACTAACAATGAATGCTGGAGAGGGTGTGGAGAAAAGGGAACCCTCTTGCACTGTTGGTAGAAATGTAAATTGATACAGCCACTATGGAGAACAATATGGAGGTTCCTTAAAAAACTAAAAATAGAACGACCATATGACCCAGCAATCCCACTACTGGGCATATATCCTGAGAAAACCATAAATCCCAAGGAATCATGTATCACAATGTTCATTGCAGCACTATTTACAATAGCCATGACATGGAAGCAACCTAAGTGTCCATCAGCAGATGAATGTATAAAAATGTGGCACATATACATAATGGAATATTACTCAACCATAAAAAGAAACAAAATTGAGTTATTTGTAGTGAGGTAGATGGACCTAGAGTCTGTCATACAGAGTGAAGTAAGTCATAAAGAGAAAAACAAATACCATATGCTAACACATATATATGGAATCTAAAAAAAAAAAAGTTTCTGAAGAACCTAGGGGCAGGACAGGACACAGACGTAGAGAATGGACTTGAGGACACAGGGAGGGGGAAGGGTAAGCTGGGACGAAGTGAGAGAGTGGCATGGACTTATATATACTACCAAATGTAAACTAAATAGCTATTGGGAAGAAGCTGCATAGCACACAGAGATCAGCTAAGTGCTTTGTGACCACCTAGAGGGGTGGGATAGAGAGGGTGGAAGGAGACACAAGAGGGAGGAGATATGGGGATATATGTATATGTATAGCTGATTCACTTTGTCATAGAGCAGAAATTAACACACCATTGTAAAGCAATTATACTCCAATAAAGATGTTTAAAAAAAGGCATTTTCCAAGTGAGCTGAAACTCATACTGTTATTCAAATATTCAATAAATATGTATTGAGTTCATACTAAAAAAAATAAAATAAAAAATAAAAGCACAGGCTAAAGATATTTCTTCCATCCTTCTCCTCAGAATTTTCCAGAAAAAAAAAGGAGGATAGAAATATGAATTTACCTTTGATAAAACTTGAAGACTAACCCCCCCCAAAATAATATATGGGGAGTGCTGCCAATGCAGTAAAGGTCAAACGTGGACACAGAAAGACTCCCAGAGCAGGTGTTTGAGGATATAGATCTTAGACAAAGCAGGCAGGAAATTATTTTCTTAAGTAGATGGCACTCTGAGGGCAAAACCAATTATCCCTTCTTTGAAATCACAGGAATAGCTTCTACATATGAGGTGGGTAGGTGGCTGGATCCCTAGACCCTATTTCATCCCATAGAGAAATGAAGAAAGCAGAGCTAGATTAAAAAAAAAAAAAAACATGTAGAAATGCCACCTTTGGTCTGTCTCCTGATGAGGCAGGGTAGAGGAGAGGTTGAATTGTGTTCTTCTCTGAAGCTGCCAGTATCTGTTGGCTGGAGAGAGGTAAAAGCTAAAAGAAGTCACATATACAGCTTTGTCATAATGAGTTTCTTCCTGAACCATTGAGAATTCTTGCTAGCCTGGAACTGCTCATCCTTTCCCCAGAAGGTACCACCTTTAAAGTCCAGGAAGGATGCACTTAATAAAAAGATGAGCAATAAAAAGGCAACCAGCACAGTCTCCATACAAGATAGTATAAGACAAAAGGAGGGAGGGGACAGGGGATCTATATGGCAGAAAAAAAATCCTCACAATAACAAGTGACCACCAAGATGTTGGAAATTATGACTAAATAAATGGCTAATAGAACTTAATGAAACAATGAACAGGCTCAAAGCAGAGCAATTGATAGCTCAGGGAAAATCATAGGGGCACCACAGAAGGAGATAAAACAAGAACTTCTAGAGCTCAGGAGGGAAGCAGAAGAGAAAAATAAAGCCATCATGGAAATTCAGACATGTTGGAATAAACACAGGAGAATAAACACTGCTGACACCAGTGAAGATGAGGTGGACAGGATTAAGAAAAGCAAGAAAAATAAATAAGAAACGAAGAAAGTTAGAATGGATTAGAGAGAATATGGAAGACAAAAGAATCGCAATATATGCCTTATTTGTATCCTCTAAGAATTAGCCTGGAGATATTATTCAGTACAATGCTTTGGAAAATAAAATAAGATTTAAATCTACAAATGGAAAGGGCACAGTGTGGCCCAGGAAAAACTAATACAGAATGATCAACATTGGCACATATCCAGGTAAATTTACGAGCCCTCAAAGACAAAGAAAAATTCTTCTATCATCCAGGTAAAAATCAAACTATTACAAGGGGGGAAAATCAAGCTGGTGTTATAGCAAAACAGACTACAATAGGGATATCAAAAGCCAGAGAAGGGAATCATAACCTAAAATGTGAGTAGCAAGTTTTGACCAAACATATGACCATAACCATAAATTGTCTAACTCAGCTATTAAAAGAGACTCTCAAATTGATAAAGAGTGAAATCCAATTATGTGTAATAATAAAATAATAATGATAAGATATAATAATAAGATGTACCTAAAACAGTGAAGTGCAGAAAGGCTGAAGATAAAGAGTTGGGCAAAGACATTGCTATAGGCTGAATTGTGTGCCACCCAAATTCATATGTTGAATCCCTAACCCCCGCCATGTGATTGTATACTGGAGACCATTAGGAGGTGATTAAGATTAAATAAGGTCATAAGGGTGGGGCCCTGATCTGATAGAACTGGTGTGCTTATTTATAAGAAGAAGAAGAGACACCAGAGCTTTCTCTTTGCCATATGAAGACACAGCGAGAAGGCAGCAGTGTGCAGGCAAGGAAGCGAACTCTCACCAGATCCTGACCATGCTGGCACCTTGATCTTGGAATTTCCAGATTCCAGAACTGTGAGCCACCCAGTTATGGTATTTTGTTAGAGAAGCCCAAGCTAACAAAAAGGGAGAGGGAGAGGGAGAAGGAATAGGAGAGGGCACAAGCAGCAATCATAACTGTATGGTTGTATTCAAAACAAAGAGCATTGCATGAGATGAAAATGGCTCTTGATGATAATAAAGGATGTAACTCATGATGTAATTTAATGTGATGAATAAATTGTCATGGAGAATATAGTGCCAAAGTTACAGGAAACAGGAATAGACAGAAATGCTTTAATAATAGGAAACTTTAATTCTTATCTCTTAACTACTGACAATAAAATAGAAAAAACAAGTAAGGATATGGACTGCCTAACTGACAATCATTATGATAGCTCTTAGATATACATCAAGCAGTATACTCTGAAAATATATACTTTCAAGTATGAGTGGAGCTGTCACAAAACTTAACTGTGTAATATAAGAAAATGACAATAAGTTTTCCCAAATAGAAATAGACAATATTCTCTGATGACAAAATTGTGAAAATTGTCATCAGATATTACTAATAAAAGTAGAAAGCTTCCTTACCTCCCAGAAATTAAAGAACAGAAATGTTTCTTGAAACTGAAATTGCAGAATATTTAGAAAACAACAAAAATTAAAATGACATATTGGAGGCTATGAGATCTTGCTGAAGCAGTGCTTAGAGGATAATTTGTAGCATTAAATACTTATAACTAAGAATTAAATTAAGTGACAAGCATACAATACAGAATTTATAAAATAAAATAAGTTAAAGAAAAAAGCTATAGAGTAAAACATTAACAAAGATTAAAGCAGAAATTAATGAATTTGAAGAATTTTTAAAATGGCAAAACTAAGTCTATGAATTGTGTTTGCTATACTCATTTTTTTGAAATGATCTTTTCATTGTGGTAAAGTATATATAACACAAATTTGCCATTTTAAAATGTACAATTCAGTGACATTAATTATATTTACCATGTTATATAATCATCATCACTATTTCAAAACTTTTTCATCACCCTAAACAAAATCTCTGTGCCCATTAGGCAATAACTCCCCATTCTCCCCTCTCTCCAGCCCCTGGTAACCTCAAATTTACTTTTTGTTTGTATCAATTTGCAGATTCTAGATATTTCATGTAAGTGGAATCATACAATATTTTTCCCTTTTTGTCTGGCTTATTTCACTGAATGTAATGTTTTCAAATTTCAGCCATATTGTAACATGTGTCTGACCTTTCCTTTTTGTGTCTGAATAATACTCCTTGTATTGCATATATCACCTTTTGTTTATTTATTCATCTGTTGGTGGGTACTGGATTGCTTCCACCTTCTGGCTATTGTGAAAAATGGTGCAATATTTGTTTTTGAAAGGGAGAAAGCAGAAATAGATTAAAAAAAAAAAGAGTAGAGAAATGATCACAGATAAATTAACAGAGATTATAGGAGACTTATTTGTTCAACCATATACAAATAAATTTAAAAACCTGGACAAAATATGTGATTTCTAGAAACCTGTATAAAATATAGAAATTTCTAGAAAATGCAGTTCTAAGACTGGCCCCAGAAGAGTCTGAATATCTAAAGAGATCAATTATACTTTGAAACGTAGGAAGGTTTTCAAAAGGCTGCCCCTCTCCCCAGCTACCAGCTGTCTATGTTTTCACAGGTGAACTCTTTTTAACCTTAATCAATCACCCCATTGCTTTTTAAAACTCTTCTAGAAAAAGAAGAGAAGCCTCTGGTTTCTTTCATGAAGTAAAGATTCTGTTGGTGCCAAAGTCCGCCGTGGAACATCAACAATAAAACGAAAGAAAACCACAGACCAGTGCCTCTTGTGACTATCAATGCAAAAGTCTTCAACAGAATATTAGCAAACAGAATCCAGGGTGTCAGTAAAAGAAAACATGACCCAGTGAGGTTCATTTTAGCAAGGAAGGGATAGTTTAGTATTAGGAAACCCATTAACACAATTCACCATATTAATATATTAAAACATGGGTGCTCACACCCTTGGTTGCTGAAAATGTTTGTTGTAATAGTAAAACTCATGATTGATTATGGAAAAACACCTCATGAAACAGAACTAAATTCCTATTGCCTTAATATAACAGATTTATCTTACCTCAAAAGTCAGCTCATGCCTAATGGGTAAACAGTGGAAGCACAATGTTCATCACATTAGTGAACATTAATCTTGAGGGACTAGCCAACTTCACTTAGATAAGAGAAAGAAATATGAGATGTATAAATGGGGAAAGAGGAGGTAAAATAATCATATTTGCAAATAATATAACTCTGTGGCGAGAAAACAAGGAACTTAACCGAAAGATCATAGTCACCAATGATCAACAATAAGAGAAGTGAGTAGTGTGGCTTGATACAAAAATCAATGGTCTTTATATATATAAACAACAATTGGCACCAAGATACATGGAAGAAAGGACCACATGTCCAGAGAAGCTGATTCTAAAGTTTACACGGAAAATAAACAGCAAGGATAGCCAGGAAAAATCCTGAATCAGAAAAGTAAGGAGAAGCATGAATGCTCTGATGAGCACACAATATAAGGCTAAAATGATTAAAGCACTCTGGTACTGGGTCACGGATAACCACATCCATGGAACACAAGAGAAAGTTCATTTCTTTCTGTAGATCACAATACATATGTGATATATACATTTCTACATATGTGATATATACATTTTCCATAAAAATGCATGTACGTCTGTACTTGTATACACACAGAACAGCTTTGGACGTATATTTAAGAAACTGCAATGGTAGTTAAATGGCTGGGAGATAGAGTTGGGGAGGATATTTCACCCTTTTCTTTTATAACTTTTGAATTTTGTAACATCTATGCTATTATCTCTTCACAAAATAGCTCATCTTTTCCCCAAGTCCAACATAGGATACGAAGAAGGTAAAAAAATACTATGGATGAGTATGGAATGATTTGCTCAGATCACTCCCATAAGGGTTTTTAAGTTTATTTTATTTATTTATTTTTGGCTGCATGGGGTCTTTGCTGTGCGCAGGCTTTCTCTAGTCATGGCGAGCGGGGGCTACTCTTTGTTGCAGCTGTGCGGGCTTCTCATTGCAGTGGCTTTGCTTGTTGTGGAGCACGGGGTCTAGGCATTTGGGCTTCAGTAGTTGTGACTCGTGGGCTCTAGAGCACAGGCTCAGTAGTTGAGGCGCATGGGCTTAGTTGTCCCGTGGCATGTGGGATCTTCCAGGACCAGGGCTCGAACCCATGTCCCCTACATTGGCAGGCAGATTCTTAACCACAGAGCCACCAGGGAAGCCCCCCATAAGGGCTTTGAATACTTACTTGCCTGTGTCTGAAAGCTTCCCAGACCTGAATTCCCCAAGAGAGACTTCAGAGAGTCATACCAGAGTGAACACAATGACATAAGATTTTCATCATTTTCCAAGTTTTTCCCGCTCTGGGCTTTCCTCCCTTCAGCCTCCAGTGGGAGGCCAGGAGGTGGCTTGGATGTAGGGGCTTAATGATTAGCCCATCAGCTCCGCTCAGCTGATGCTGATAAACGTAAACAGCTGCCAGATAACACGCAATGCACGTGATAGCCGTGTGCTCGCAAAGCAGGTTTCAGCAAAGCCCCCCAGGTTCCTCTTTGTGGTAGAGTCCTGCCCCACTCCCTTCCTATACAAGAAACTCTGGAGCGTGCCACATGCCTGCCTGTTTCCCACATCTTCAAGAGAAAAGGGCCGTCCTCTTTTCTTCTGAGAAAACACCAAAATTTACTGGTCAGCACGAAGAATGCGCCAAGTGTACTTAACTTTGGTTTCAGATGGCAACTCAAACATGGGTGTGTTTGTGTTGCCCTTTACGAGTATTCCCATCAGCAAAGCCTTCGGTAAGTAGCACGGGAAGTGGCTAAGCAGAAAAAATTCCAGTCTGGAAGCTCCTTTTTCATCCTGTCCCTTTTGGGAAAAGGCTCTGAAAACTCAGGGTGGTGGCCAACTCTTGAAGGCCAGGGTCATCATCAAACATTTGCTGAGGCTCTAACAAGAACACAGGTCTGTACTAGGTCAATATGCACAGTTGTACTGGGACGGGAAGAAGGGTTCTGATAAGGAAGGCTGTTTCTGGAAAATGCCCGGCCACCAGTTACTTGAGTTGAAAATCTAGGCTGAGGAAAACTCAGAATGTCTTCAAGTTGTCTGAGCGAGAGGACATCTCTAAGAAATGAGGACTAAAACTTGGCTTTTGACTTGGGGAGCACTCAAGAGTCCAAGCTCCTGTGTGCTCAGTGTGTAACTCTCTGTCTTAAGGAAAAAAAGAAAAGAAAACAGAATTTGTTTTTCTAGCTACCGAGCCTTTAAGTTTGTTATAACCAACTGAGAAAAAAATCTTATTTCAACCTCATTCCTAAAATGGGTTAAGCACTGATTATAAATTTAAAAACTTCCTCAAAGGAAAAGCATTACAACTGTATTTTACCTTTAAATATATTTTGTTGATATTTCATTAGCATTACATTATTGGTAACAAAAGGTGCTGAGATAAGGATCTGACATGGTTAATTTATTGTGCGCTGTATACAGCAGAAAGGATGTTTTCCCTAAAAAATCATTTTGCTGAAGTCTCTTGCTCAGATCTAACTAGCTGCCCACATCATTTGATTTCCCACCGCAAGTTATTCTAAGCCCTCACTGTAATCTGTTTCCTCCCGTGAATCTTCCTCTCCATCAGCAGGATTCTCATGTCTTTCCTTCGCCAATTAACTGTGTGGCTAAGAGCCAGTCGCTAGAGTCTTAATGGTCCTTTGTCCTGGCCCTATATGGGGTGTATCAGAGTCAGGGTGAAGGTGTCCTATGACATTTGAAAATAAAGCAGCAAAGAAGCTTGACATTGAGAGTAACCTGCATTGGGCTCTGGTTTTCCCATTACTTAGGAAGGAAAACTCCTGGTGAGCAAGCAGATTCAGAGCTCACGTTGTTGCCACACGATCCAAGGAAGAAATGTGTATCTTTCAAGATCAAAATAAATTGTTTTTCAAGGTTACCATTGCAACCATCTTTTTTCCCTCACGATACTGCATTTATTTCAAATTTTCAAATAACACTAGAGGAAGGCATACAGTTTTTGTGGTTATTCAAAAGCTAGTTTGTTTGTTTGGTTTTTTTTTTTTTTTTTTTTGAGTGACTTAAGGATTTTTAAGTCACATTCGGCTCTGAAAATCATATGACTGTGACCATGTGCCCTT
This sequence comes from Globicephala melas, assembly GCF_963455315.2. Lineage (NCBI taxonomy): Eukaryota > Metazoa > Chordata > Mammalia > Artiodactyla > Delphinidae > Globicephala > Globicephala melas. Next base: position 47,208,550 of record NC_083316.1, on the reverse strand, counting down.
CCTCAGCTCAAGAAGACATTTAGAGCAAACTTGCTTATCTGCTTTATCCAGGCCGTGCTTCCTTCCCTCTACAGCCATCTGAAATATTCTCCTCTGACATTCTGACAAACCCTGAACCTCCTAGCTTCCCTGCCTGAGGCGAATAATTCCATCTGGACTGAACCACTGCATGCAGCTTGGGAGCCTCCTTATCTTTAAGGTATGGGGCAAAATATAGATGAGAGAACCTACTGTGGAAGAAGTAGTAATAATAGTGGTAAGAACAAAACTAATCATTTCTTTTTTTTGCGGTACGCGGGCCTCTCACTGTCGTGGCCTCTCCCGTTGCGGAGCACAGGCTGCGGACGCACAGGCTCAGTGGCCATGGCTCACGGGCCCAGCCGCTCCGCGGCATGTGGGATCTTCCTGGACTGGGGCACGAACCTGTGTCCCCTGCATCGGCAGGCGGACTCTCAACCACTGCGCCACCAGGGAAGTCCAAAACGAATCATTTTATGACAACACTAGCAGCTAGCATTTGTTGGACTACTTTCATGGGCTAAGCATTCTATGCTCATTATCTTACTAACGCTTCACAACAACCTACAAGGTGGGTGTTATTATTAACCCAGTTTTCAGAAGGAGAAACTGAAGCTTTGAGGAGGCTGTAAAACTTGCTTAAGATGGTGGCTGGTAGAGCCAGGCTGCAAACCGAGGTTGTTTGACCTCCATGACCCATGCTTTTACACCGTTCATAAATATTTACCGGTGTGTATTCATATTGTTTCCATCTGTGTCTGTGCCATTTTTCTCATGAGACTCCTGGAAGGCAGGTTGTGTATCCCTTCATTCTTTTAAACCTCGTCAGAATGCTGTAACAATAAGGGAGCAAATAACTTCTCACTGGCATTACTTCTTAGGGGAAGAGAATTCTCAAGCAAGCTATTGCTGAGTTGGTTACCTGAATCAGAATGAATTTTCTCCAATAGCATGGTACATTCCACAGACCTGCAGGTAGCATTGAAGGATTTGAAGGTTTTGTTTAAGTTGTTTCTCGTTGCCATTTCTTGACCCTACTTCTGAGTGCTTGAGTTGTCTAGCAGGGCTTCTGAATATGAAAGGTACAGGCTGCTCACTTAGAAGTAAGGTTAATGGCTACTAAAGCTTTTAGAATCACATCCAACATGATAAGATCAGTATTCTAGAACTGAGTTATTTTGGTACATTAATTTAAGCTTGTTTTACTGGCCTTTGGCCTGCTGCCTAATGCCAATTGAGGCAGCAAATTAATTCCTCATAAATAGTGGCTTGTCTTGTTGCCTAATTCTGGGTTTTATGAAGAACCAAGAATTTATTGATTAAGCAAATTACTGTGCTGCGTCCCCTAAAGCTGCTGGGACAGTGTTTTCCTCTAGCATCTCTAAAACTTTTCATGCAACTAAGTGATCAACAAATGTGTCTTTTTAAAATTTTATTTCTTTTTACTGGGGTATAGTTGTTTTACAATGTTGTGTTAGTTTCTACTCTACAGTGGAGTTCCCTGTGCTATACAGCAGGTTCTCATTAGTTATCTATTTTATACATATTAGTGTATATATGTCAATCCCAATCTCCCAATTCATCCCACCGCTCCCCCCCGCTGTCCCCCCTTGGTGTCCATACGTTTGTTCTCTATGTCGACTTTAAAAAAATGCACAATGTGAGAGTTAAGTGTTTTCTTTTTTTTTTTTTTTTGAGCTAAGTTTTATTTGGGGCAAAATGAGGACTGCAGCCCGGAAGACAGCGTCCCGATAGCTCTGAGAAACTGCTCCAAAGAGGCAGGGGGGAAGGTCAGTGTATATGTGATTCTGGTGAAGGGGAATACATGCAAGCAAGCACGTATTTTTTATAGAAGGTTTCTGCTAGTCTTGCGCAGGTTACTCCTAGTCACGGGGAGCAGACGTCACCATGAAGGATTTTAGTGCTTTTCTAGATATGAGGAGATACAAGAATTGGGCTCATAAAATTGGCTCCTGAAAATATCTAACTATCTGAAGACCTGTTCTGCCAGTTTTTCCCAGAGCACAGAGTGCCTTATTTCTGCTTTCCACCCTGAACTCCTTTCAGGGGTGTTGAAAGTCAGCAGCTGTACCTGCACATGATTTAATCCTTGTAGAGGTAGACGGCAAGTGCCAATGGAGAATGCCAATTTGTAGTTGACATCTACATCTTCAACAAATGTATCTTGATGATGAGACAAATGATGATTCTGTAGTGTTCATTTTGGATGTCTTAAAAATTACACTCTTCAGAGTAGCTCAGTTATTAAGTAATTTTCGGTTGTGTTATGTCAGAGGGAAATAAACAAGAAGATTTTAACAGTGTAAATTTCTCTGAGATATTAAAATTAAAGAATGCCACCGGCTGCCCGCTCCTTTCTTTAAATCGATGTGCAACAGGGCACTTTGTTTCTTACTAGCTATTGGGGTCAAGAAGAAGCTCTGACTCCTATTAATTCTTCACCTCTCATCTTATTCAGAAAAATTTTGACAATTTCTTGTTTTAGTTCTCTCTTTCAGTCATCTACCATTTTTAAAAGATGGCTTTCTGCGTGTCATCTTAGAAGAAAGTGCCCAAAGGGAGGAAAGGATACGATAAATGTAGGAGTTACCTGAGATTATTTCCTTTCCCTTGCCCCGTGTACTGCTTCACCACTTGTTCCTTTTCTACTGTCCTGACTTTCTATTACGGGTCTGTTGGATGGCAAGTAAATATACAAGCTCTGGGATCACACCTTCTAGGTTTGAATTCATTGTGTGACATTGTAGCACCTACTTTATTTATTTATTTATTTAGTTTTGCGGTACGCGGGCCTCTCACTGTTGTGGCCTCTCCCATTGCAGAGCACAGGCTCTGGACGCGCAGGCTCAGCGGCCATGGCTCACGGGCCCAGCCACTCTGCGGCATGTGGGATCTTCCCGCACCGGGGCATGAACCCGCGTCCCCTGCATCGGCAGGCGGGCTCCCAACCACTGCGCCACCAGGGAAGCCCTGTAGAAGGTTGACGTGAGAATTCATGTAAAGCATCTTGGACAGTGTAAACTCCTAGTGAGTGGTCCCTAAATATTAGTTATGATCATTCTTTCCCTTTGAGGTTCTGGTTTCTTGGCCTACTATCTCTGCCCCTTCCACTCTATTCTACATAAGGTAGTCAGATTCATCTTCAAGCAGTGCTGTTTTGATCTTATTATTAGCTGGTGGAGAAAAAAGAAAACTTTCAGTGGTTTCTGATGGCTATGAAATAAAATTCAGATTTCTCATTATGGTATTCAAGGTCTTCTATAATCTCACCTCAATCTGTGGCTTTCACTGACACTCCATTCTTCTATTGCTTAGGATGCTTCAAGGTATAGTCATTGACAAGGACTCTGGTGATTCTGATAAAGGTAGTCTAGAGCAGTGGTCCCCAACCTTTTTGGTACCAGGGGCCAGTTTCATGGAAGACAAGTTCTCTATGGACTGGTGGCGGCGGGGGCGGGGGCGGGTCGTTCAGGTGGTAATGCGAGCGATGGGGAGCGGCAGATGAAGCTTTGCTCACTCGCTGCTCATCTCCTGCTGTGTGGCTCGGTTCCTAACAGGCTGTGGACTGGTACCGGTCCGCGGACCGGGAGTTGGGTCCCCCTGGTCTAGGGGACATTTTGAAAAATATTACTTTAGTGTTTCTAGCAAGCTATGTCTACTGTATGCAATGCATGTTTTTATGTGTAAGTCTTGTTTCTCTAGATTTCAATTGCCTCAAGGGCATGGACTTAGTCATTGTGCAGAAAAGAGTTAACATAGCAGACCTGAGACTGCTGCTCTTAGAAAGGCCTGTTCGCAAGGTTGGCTGTTTGTTGGCATCTAGGAATTTTGTTCTCGAAGTGCTCAGTCAATTAACTGATCAGTGTGGTTCATTGTGCCTAGAGTTTTGTGCAAAAAATACAGTTTAAGTTTGAACACCTGCTTCCCTTCTGGGAGCTCTGGAAGTTTTTATGTGCTAGGCAAAGAGTGCCTACATAACCAGGCCCCTGTAGTAACCTCGGGCACCTAGCCTCTAAGGAGTTTCCCTAGGCTGAATCATTGCATCGTGTTGCAACTTTTTCATTGCTGTGGTATGTGTTCTCTGTGTGACCTCTCATGGGAGGGAGAGAGCATAAGGAAGTCCACACCTGGAATCCTTCAGATTCTCCACATATTTTTTCCCCTTATCCTCTGGCAATGTGTCCTTACTATACTGTAAGAAATCTTATTGTAAGTACAACTATAGGCTGAATTCTGTGAGTTCTTCTAGTGAATGTTCAAATATAGAGGTGGTCTTGGGTATCCCTGACACAGTATCCCTTTCAAAACAATTTTTATAGCAAGTGGTTAATAAATCTTTTGTGATTGTTAACAAGTTTCCCAAACATTGTAGAGGCTTAAGAAATTTAAACAATTTCTTTTTTTGGTACGATTTTCTATTTATTTTGGCTTTTAAAAATTGTATCATTATATGATCAGGCCAACATTTTTAGTGTATGATAGTTACGAGGTATCCTTCTTTCACTGCTTATAAAGAATGGTTCTGGTTTTGCTTATTCGTTTTCTTTCCTTCTCTAGATTTCAAGCAAGGTTCCATATTGCCAGACCAGTTCTTTTGGGCTTTTGTGATGCAGAATCAAGGGAAAAGGTAGAGGGAGAGAAGGAGTGAGTTCTGAGGACTGGTTCTGGGAGGGCAGTTTTGGTGGGAGGATCTGCAGGAGAAAGGTAAATGAAAGAGTTTGTGTGATATGAGGCAACTATATGAAAAAAAAGGAAGTTTTATGGATTGTTGCTGAGGACTGAGTCCCTTTCCCAGTATTTGAGAAATACAAAAAGAGCATTTGTTGTTTTGAAATGACTTCTTGGTTGCTTTTTCATTGATTAATGACTCATCCTAAAACCAAATCACATTCATAGTTCCGGTCTTAAGTTTTGCATTGATTTTACTTGAGGATAGGAACCATACCGTTTGCAGTTCTAAATTTAGCATGTGTAAATCCTTAAAAAGTTTTTGATGATATTGGCTGATTGCTTCATACACAAGCATTTTTTTTTTTTTTAGGTTTTTATTTTATTTATTTATTTATTTATTTTTAACATCTTTATTGGGGTATAATTACTTTACAATGGTGTGTTAGTTTCTGCTTTATAACAAAGTGAATCAGTTATACATATACATATGTTCCCATATCTCTTCCCTCTTGCGTCTCCCTCACAAGCATTTATTGAATGCCTTTGACATGCCAAGCACCAGGTCGGGGGGATACAGAGAGGAGTGGAAAGAACACATTGCCCACATCAGAGAGGGGGGATGCAAGGCATTCCCATGTAGTAAATACTAGTGGTAGAACATGGGAGCCCGGAGGAAAGCATCTCTTATGCCCACCAGGGCATTTTTTCTGACTAGGCTACACGCTGCACAAGGAAAAGAAAACCTGGTCCTTACCTCTAAGTACCACCTAGAAGAGTTTGGAGAAAAGGTATGTGGCATGTGTGTTTGGGGATGTAAGTCTCTAAGAGAAGGGCACCCCCGGCTGTCTTTCTGAAACCTCTGCAAGGTGCCTTTGTCGTAGAATTTTCTAAGGTCTAAGGTTTATACCTGAGCCTTTCAGCCCAGAAACTTGATTTGTTGGGTTCACTGAGAGGGTATCTGCTTCTTAGGTGAGGACTCCTATTAATCAGCTAACGAGACTGATGTGTCAATGAGAATGACATACTAATTTGCAATGAAAAAGACAAGACTCCCAGAAACCAAAATACTCATCCGCTTGACCACCATATTCTATTCCAAGAGACGGACCTGATAGCAAACCAGTCAGTAACCAGGCTGCATGAGCACAGAATCAGAGCTAGAGGAGTCCATTAAATGACTTGTATATTTTGTGCTTGGGGTAAAGTGGGAATTCACCTCTATCTTAGAACAGCCTTGGCCAAGAGAGGTAAACTCAACATCTGCTGGTCAAGACTCCTTTTCACCTGAAGAGAGCTTGGGCTAGCACCATCTGCATTTGCCTCTATGGCCTCATTCTCCTACCGTTACATGAATGATAACCAGTCTTTGTGTTGAGTCACTTTTTAAAAAGTTGTGAGTTAGAATCATAAATTCGTAGGCCGCCTCTGAGTTTGCATTTTTTACTTATCAACACTTACCTCACGGAATAAGTGACTTTCCCAAGGTCACATACCTAGTTAGCGGTAGAACTGGCATAATTTTGCAATTCATATGATTTTTCATGTATCTTATTATTTTATTTGTATTATGTGTCAATCTTTCTGATAGAAAATATGTGTTTATTGGGTGCAGGCTTCTGTGTCTTTATTTTTGTACCCTGAGTGCCTAGCATATTGCCTAGGGATGAAAAAAGATTTGTTGGATAAAAGATGAGATGATAATAATAAGAGAGAAAGAACTTAGGCTTCTTCTTGGGTCCTCATGAGGTTTCTCCCACTACATCACATACAAAAAATCAAAGAGCATATTCATTATTTATTCAGCACGTGTTATGCTTGAGGCAATCTGCTAGGAGCTGTATTGAATGAAGACGACAAAGACAAATACTGTCCTAAAGACAGAGACCGTAAGATTAAAACTGCTAATGACTGGAATGCAAGATAGAATTAAAGTGCCCTAAAGGAGACACAAATGCATGACGAAAGCAAGTCAGAGAACGGAACTATATCATACATTGTGGGAGAATGAGAGGAAGCTTCATGGAGGAGGTGACTTGACCTGAATCCTGGAGGAGCATCTGAATTTCAGAAACAAAAATGAGCCGATAGATTGGGAGGGCAAAGGGAACAATGGGAAACAGGAAGGGGACTCGTTTTTGAAGACCTGTAAGAAGTGTCTCTTAGGTGTGGTGCGTGAGGTGAAGTGTTTGGATGTGGAGGGGTGTGGAGCAAATCAGGATAGGAAGTTGGCTAAGTTCCTAAGCAGCTTTGCCTGTTCAGGCTCAGGGGCCTGCACTTGCCTCATTAACCTTCATGGTTTTCAAATATGGGAGTGACAACAGAGGTTGTTTGGCAGCAGCAGGCGGGCTGCTTTTGAGGGGCAGGAGGATGAGGCAGTCAGATAAGTTGGGAGGTGACTGCAATAGCTCAGGAATCACGTAGGGAGGAAGTAAACCATGGGGTGGCTGCAGAGACGAAAAGGAAGGGGCGGTGTGTCGGCCTGCGTGAATGACACGACATGGGAAGTGCAAAAGCTGGAAGGGCCAAAGGTGGAGAGGCCATTAACAGGGTGTGTTTCATACTTGTCACAACTTATTAACATTTTCTACATAAACACTCATCTCCTCGTTAGTCTGCGAGCTCCTAGAGGACAGGGCCCATGTAATCTGCATCTACCGACATGAACACAGCAGATGCTTGGTAAATGTTTGTTGGGTAAGTGACTGGGACTTAGGAGATTTGGGTTAGTAATGACAGCTGGGGTGTTGGTGGAAATAACATTCTTTTGGGACACTCTGGAATTTGGGGATGTTTATTTTTCGGATGCACTTTCTAGAAACAGAAGGTAGAAAGAAGTGAAGAATTACAAGCCGATATATAAGCGAGGGCAAGATAAAAAAGAGTGAAGAGATGGTATACTGAGTATACAGAAAATATAGTAACTGCTTCTTTCAAGATATCAGGTGAGATTGGAGGGGAAATGCAGCACAGCATCCATCAGGGGAGACTGGACAGATGGGAAGGACTGGGGTGCACTTGTGGGTTGTGTCAGCCAGTGAAAGCTGCAGGGAAGGGGAAGTGGCCTCGAAGGGAAGTGGTAGAGCCCGGAGTTGAGTTTACAGGCTCTGGAGTCAGACTGCTTGAGTGCAAACGCTGGCTCTTCTATTGATTCATTATGTGGTTTCAGTGACTTCACTTTCTCTTGCCTCAATTTCCTCTTCTGCAAAATGAGGATAATGGTCATACCTGCACAAACACATGTGTGGCGCTCAGAACAGAGCCCGGGATGTAGAAAGCACTCCATAAGCACTAGTTACTCTTCTTATTGGAACCCACTGTGACCACTTTGTATGTAGTATCCCACTTAGTCCCTTAATAACTATGTAGGTGGGTGTAATTATCTTCATTCCACAAATGAGGAAACTGAAGGGCAGAGAGGTTTCATAATTTGCTCAGATTCACACAGCCACGTAGTGGTAAAGCTCACCTAAGAGAGATTCTTACCCAATCCATCTGGAGCCGAGGCTCAGGCACTCTCTGCTGTAACACGCTAAGCGAGATAGCTATGGTGAGACCACTTGTGAGTCATTTAGACTTGATCAGTAGGTATTAGGAAGCTGTGGCAGACCTTGGGGCCAGGGAGTAATGTGAGGGGACTGTCTGCTGGAGAGATTCTGGAAAGACTCATCTGGCAGTCTTGTGAAGGAGGGGAGGCAGAAAGGCTGGAGCGTTAAGGATTTAGACCAGAGATGGCTGAGGAAATGACCGGGTGTGGCAAACCAGAGTCGAGCTGTGATAGGAGAACTAGCTGAATTAGTGTCTGATGTAAATGAGATGGAACTGAAGGTCTGCCATGGAAACTGACTAAAGGGGCAGGTGCAGGGGTGGGGCTTGGAGTTTCAACTTGCAAGTTTCAAACACGGGCCTCTAAGAAAATACTGATACTGGTGAAACATAATGAGGAAGTTGGGAGGGGAGCCATTTTAATAACTGTCCCCTTGAGAAGTAGCTACAGAAAAGTGACTGTAGAAGCAGCAGCTAAGAGAATAGTGTCTGAGCATCAAGTGGGACACTTCATTATTTTTAGTGGCAGTTTGGTTCTGATGGCAACACCCTTGATCGTCTTTACTGTCAATCCCGCTCTGCTTCCCTCCTTCATTTAGGAAGAAAGCTGATGGAACATTCCTTTTTACCCTGGAGTAGGATATTTTCTGTACATAATTGGCATGTGACCTCCTTTTAGAAAGGAGGTTTACACCTCATGGTAGTTCTCATCCACAGCAAGTGCAGTGATTTGCATTTGAGGAATTAGGAAAATCAGTTCTGTTGACTTCCTGTTTTCTATTTCAGGCCTCTGAGCAGAACTTCCCATTTGAATGGGGCCAAGCAGAAAACACAAAGCTGGAATTTTCTCCCGAAGGCGATCTACCAAAGGGATAAAGTAAGTTCATGGCCTGAGGTGTTTGCCTCACCCCACTCTTGACATTTGTCCTTCAGCTGCTCTTGTCTTTCTACTATAGGGAATGAAATGAGGAAAGCTTCTGGTCTTTTCCTGCAGGTCAGTCCCAAAGCTTTAGTGCACTCAAGGGGTAAAAAACATGCTGCTCAGACTGCGCTCTTGACCAGATTTGGCGATTACAGTAGCTTCTCCCTTCACCAGTGCCTAAGAATATTATATTTTGGATTATCTTGTTCAGGTTTCCTGTCTGAACACTTTATTTTACCTGCTAGTGCAAAAGGGTGAGGGAAGCTGAATTTTTCAGCTTTTCCTCCCCTCCTCTCTCCTCTTTTCCTCTTTCTCTGTTTATAATTCAAAATTATGTTCACTTTTATTATCTTATTTCCTCCTTCAGAGCACTCTGTGAGGTGGCTATTATAATCCCCACTTTACAGAAGGTAAGACTGAGGTTTCAGTGAACTGTAGTGACTTGGCCAAAGTCTCTCAGTTAATAACAATTCTGGGCCTGAATCTTCAGTCTTTTGTCTTCAGGTATCTCGTGATTTCTTCTCCCCAAAACCACATTGCTTTTCTGGTGGTGGTTGTGGTCTGCAGGATGCTGACAGGAAGGAGAGGAAATGGTGGCTGGCCTGAACAGATCTCATCTACTATAAAATCATGGACCCTGATTAATAAAACAGAAAATGTTAGCTAAATATATGGCCATGCAATTCTTCAAGCGTATAGGACTTTGGGTCTCCTTCTGTGTTATAGACTTCAGGATGACATGACCAAGGGCGTCGTTCACCGCATGCAAGGAGAGTAAGTAAAAGAGTCAGGTGTGGGCCTAGTGGTGGTCCACACCTTGTACTCAGGTGATGAGGGTTTTTCTGTTGGTTGTTGGGCTGAGGGTGGTATCATAAGACACTTTGATTTTCCTTGTTCCCCAAATCTTGGCAAAGCAGATGGAGGCTGGGGGACCAGTTGTGAGTTGGGGTCGATGGTGAGTGTCTGGACTTTAACAGTGCATCAAGTCCCGGATGTAGGAAAAAGGGACAGGAAATGGTGGCTGCCTGGAAGCTGGCGAGGTTGCTGTGCTCCTTAGGAAGGGATGAGAATTAGGACAGGACAGTGAGCGAGGCCTGAGGAAGCCTTGGCCACCTGCTCTGCCAGGGCTCCAGAAAGAGCCTCCTTTGATTTCGGAGGAGTCCTCAGGGCTATTCAGACCAGGTGATCGGGTCGTCCTGATAGATGGTAAACTGCAAGGGACCTTCTGCACCAGAGCTGGCAGATGCCTTCCTGACCCCAGCTGTGAGCAGCAGGCAAGCCAGGCAGTGCCTCCTCTTCCTGAATCCAGCCCCTCCCTGCCCTGCCCCAAAGTAGAAGCGGCCGGGAGGGCTGTGGTCTGGGCCCTGGCCAGGGCCCACGGCCCACATTGCTGTGAGAGCCTGACCGTTGTCTTTCTGGACTGACAGATGACAGGAAGGAAGTCACATGTTGTGGCAAGGAGGGACTGGCAAACGTGGGCCCATGAGAGAGGAGGATTTTGAGATTTGGGAAGGAATCTCAGAAGTCTCAGTCCTTAAAAACACACTCGGGCTGGAATATGGTCCAGGTGTGGGGTTAATATTCCGTGTAACTGGCTGATGGAAATGGGATGGGATGAAGGGACCTGGGAGCAGAGGATAAAGGAGGTGATAAAGAACCCAGTTTTGCAATTGACCAGAGGCTGTCTGGTTGCAGGCCACAGGCCTCCAGAGAGGGCTCCTTTCTCTGCGCATTGTATGAAAACAGCCATGCCATCTGCTCTTAAAAAGCCTGTGACGGGGGCTTCCCTGGTGGCGCAGTGGTTGAGAGTCCGCCTGCCGATGCAGGGCACACGGGTTCGTGCCCCAGTCTGGGAAGATCCCGCATGCCGCGGAGCGGCTGGGCCCGTGAGCCATGGCCGCTGAGCCTGCGCGTCTGGAGCCTGTGCTCCGGCAACAGGAGAGGCCACAACAGTGAGAGGCCAGCGTACCGCGAAAAAAAAAAAAAAAAAGCCTGTGATGGAATTTCTGTAAGCTGAATTATATTTTGAAGGCATGAGGGACTATCTTCACTTACAAGAACCTCATGAGAATTACTTTCAAAAAGCAAAGAATCGTTTTAAGGAGTAGACACTCAACACTTGGTTTGAGCCCCTGGATTTTTATGCCGTTGCTCAAAGTAGGAGTCAGCGTTTTGCCCTTTCACGGGGAGGGGAAAATTGTTCTCTTACATCCATGGAATGCAAAGTTCTTAACAGAGTATAGTAATTAATTATTTCCCAGCTACTTTTACTTCTGCTATACTGAAGGTTGGGGGAAACCATTTCATTAAACAGAATTTAAACAACATGAAAAAGTTACTCTCTTTGTGCTTTTCCCAGGAAAGGCCTTCTCCAACAGCACTTTTCCAGACAGTTACCAAAGGACAATCCTTGCCAACAGAGACACTCGGTCTCTAAGTCTGGCTTTTGGAAAATGAGTGTGTATTTTTATTTATTTATTTTTCCTAAACAGGACACTGTGAGTTCAGTCATGTACACTATGAAAATAATTGGTGTGTGTTAGTACGCCTTGTTCCAGATTTCATGCTTGTTGAAAGGTGACTGGATTCAAACCAGCAGATTTAAAGGTCAGCTGGTTGTTCTTAAACAGTGCAGAACTTTAACTCTTTTGTTGTCATGGATTTTAACCAAATGGCCATTTTAGGAAGGAGGAGAGACTGCATACTGTGTTCTGACATTTTGTCCTTAATTTTTTTAAAGTTCTCAGGGCTTTCTTGAGGATGAAAAGGGTCTGAGAAAGGACTTCTCAACTGGCATTTGGAAATGGGTGGGAGGAGAGACTTAGTTCTTTTTAAACTACTAAATTTAGATCAGGGCTGTACCAGGAGAGTGGACATCACATAAGCAATATCTAAATGTCAGGCTGAAAGGTCTCTCTCTCTCTTTTTCAATAAGTACTTCAAATTTGCTGGTAAGAGCCAGTGATAGACTCTGTCTCTTATCTTCCCACCTTTTGAGTGATTTCTTTCTTTTTTTTTTTTTTAAGTTCCTTGAAAAGTTTGGTGGCGAAACCACAATCTAATCATCAATATTTAACCCAGCTGTTTGACGATGTTAGCTCCATTTCTGAAGCAGGTATTTCACTGGGCTTTGGGATTTTGATGACCTTTTTCCTCAGTGATTTTGGTTGCGTGGGTTAAATGGTTTATTTTGTTGATCTTCAAAATACCTTCTGCCTACCAGTCTTTTTTCTGGGTTTCCCAAAATTAGGTAGGGGACTGACCTGTCTCTAATCAGTAGGGTGAATTGTAGTCAGCTGATGCTAAGGCTTCTTGTTTTTGTTTTTTTGGAATAGTGTCCTGGTGAATCCCTGGAAACTGTTCAACATTTCATTATGAGGACCCCAGTTTGGAAGCTATAAAAGCAGTATCTTTCTTAAAGGAAAAAAAACCCCACCTCTCTGAGATTGACATTGGACACTTCCACATATGCCGCACAAAAGTCGACAGGTAAAGGCAGCTGGAGTCCAAGCGTCTATCTACCTAGACTGCGTATGAACTCGTATAACTAACAAAAGGCAAACTAAAGTTACCCTGAAAAATCAGAGTCCCACTTTGTCAAGCAGATACTCAATATTCTCTTTTTTCTTGGTTACTTCAAAGTTCACTCTTAGTTCTTTTCTTTCTATGTTCTCCACAACTTTATAGCTGTGAGACCATGTGCTAGTTGCTTAAAAACTCTGTGCCCCATTTACCTCACCTGCAAAATGGGGAAAACATTACCTACCTCAGTGTTACTGTGAAAATTTAATGAGTTAATTCATGTAAGATGCTTGGAACAATGCCTGGCATAAAACAAGGCTCAACAAATACTCTCATTATCATCATCATTTTTTGCTGTAATTCTTATCTCTTTCACCAATAGCTGTGCCATGTGGAGATGTTTCCTCTGGTTGACGATTCTTCTGCTTGAGGTAGTACAAGCCTAGGAGTTCAGGTTAAAGCTGCTCTCCGTTTCATGTCTTAACACCCCAATCTCTTTTGCTTAAACCCCAGCTGAGGTTGGCTTGGAGACATCCTATGGGAGACGATGGTCCTAAACCAGAGAGCTGGGGGAACAAATTGGTAGGGTGGATCTTGAGGGAAAAGATGGAGAGCCAGACATGGTGACAGTTCAGCCACTGAGGGAGAGTCTGGGAGACCAAAGCAGGTAAAAAGCAAAAGTACAGCTTGGGGATGCTTTCAGAAAGGGACCAGGATATTGTAGAGCAGCTATACCCCAATAAAAAAATAAATAAAAATTAAATTAAATTAAATGGTTAATTCTAGGAAAGAACAATGGAATAGGGAAGAAGGAGATAATGTTTGCTTTTTTAGTTTGTACATGTTTGTAATATCGGAATTCATTAAAAGAGAACATGTATTTGTTGTATAATTAAAACACTAATCACTAAGAAAAGTGTAAAAAAAAGAAAAGAAAAGAAAGGGACCAGGAGATGGGAGCCAGGAGGAGGCCCAGAGAAATGCCTTCTCAGACAGCTGTCCTTTATCTTTAGTCACTGCCTCTGCAGCACCTTGTGCCCCTTCCAATAAGTTCCCTGAGCCACTGATATCCTCCAGGGGTTAATGCTCAGTGTTCTTGAACATCCTCTTTCAAAGGCTCCGGCTGGGCTCCGGCTGGGCTCTGGCTACCTGCATTTCACTGTTGTTCTCATATTCTTCCCTAATTAACTCATGCATAACCTCCAGTTTTCACCGTTAACTCTCATTCAATTCTATCACATAGGTAGCAATCCCAAAGCTAAGGTTTACATCTGAGCTAAAGTGAAAATGACACAGCTGCAAAATACCTGGCACAGTAAGTACCAGGTGTCATAACATGTAATGACACTTTGAATTCTGGTGGAAAGTAGTTCCCAGAGCACAGTTTTTCAAATATTTTTGACTGCAATCAACAAGAATAAGCGGATTTTACATCACAGGCTCTATATACACATACATATATTTGTGTGTGTGTGTGTATAACTTAAGCAAAAGTAAAAATCGTGAAATGATGCTTAATCTTACCGTGCAAGATCCACTTTGATGATTTCTATCTGATTGAAAGTCAGGCTGTTTGTAACCCACTAAACACATAGCCTGCAATTTGGGAAAACTTGATCTGCAGTACCGTCCAGCAATTGCCTTTTGAGCGCTTATATGTTATCCACATATCATACATGAAGGAGGATTGTGGCCATCTGTTACATTTTCAGGGATTTTCTTCTTATCTTAAACAAACAAAAAGGGAAATGTGGGTCAAGAACTGGCATGTTATCTGCAAAACATAATTTCTCCTTTCCCTCATACTCTTTCCTAATAACCATTCTCCCTTAATTCCCCCGAAATTTAGGAAACATTTATGAGAGAAATTAAAGAAGATCTAAATAAATGGAGGACTATACTGTGCTCATGGATGGAAAGATTTTATATAGATATCTGTATGTCATAATGATGTCAGTTCTTCCATAAAGAGGTCAATAATATCACAATCAAAATGCCAGCAGTCTTTATTTTCTTAATGGAGGTTCACATTCTTATTTAAAATTTTATATGGAAATAAAGTTAGCTAAGTTAGCTAAGAATAGTCAATAGAGCTCTAAAGAAAAAGAACAAAGAGTAAGACTTAACTCTCAGATATTAATACTTGTAAAGCACAGTAATTAAGACAGTGCAGTATTGATACAAAGATAGAAAAATTACCCTGAATAGCAGTTTTATATATCTTTTGTTAGATGTATTTGTTTTCTTTTTTTAATGTGGTTGTTATATTTTATTTTCCAAGTAATACTGATTAAAAATATTTACACACCTACTTTTAAGTCCACAGTTTAGCACTCTTATTTGTATGGCTTTAAAAGTTATAGCACAAGATCTTTACATTAAGGATTGGGGAAAAAGATTCGTTCAAAACAAAGCCTGATATATTATATACATGTTTTTTCTCTGTACTTTATTTTAAATACATTAATTTTTAAGTGATGCTCATCTTTTTTTTCATCTGGTGGTAAAATACTAGTGCAACTTTTCATCAAAATAAAGTTTACCACAGATATAAGTGAATTTTCCCAATTGAAAATGGCCCTTCAGCAGCCACTGAATGAAATTTCTCAATCTAACTGAAGTGAAAAAGAACCGGTAGCTGTCACTGTAAGGAAAATACCGAGTGCTATAGCATGACCTACATTGCTCCTTGCAACACAAACTCTGAAAGACCCAGAGGCTCTTTACAGAAGTTTAGTTGAATTTGAAAAGGCACATAGGTGTGGTTGGTTTTTAAACATTCTAGAAATTTGCCGCCACCACCACCACCACCGTTTCTGTTGCAGAGATGACATCTGTGACTGTCAGGGTAGACAAGAGTGTTGTTCAAGCTAAAGAAAGCCAGAAGCCAAAATTTAACTGCACAGTAACAATGCACTTTTCTTCAAGCAGCCTTGTGTTTCCTATATATTCAAATATTCTAACATGCATTAGAATACATAAACTTGTATTCTAATGATTTTACGTTTGATTTTACAATATGGGGGAAAAAAACTTGAGGAAGGACATGACTGGACAAAGAGAGAAGGGAGAACCCTTACCACATGAAAATAGATACATTCGTACCCAACTATATAATAAGAATATAATCCATTTCAGTTTTCCAGAAATATACTTCTCAAAGCTTCCCATTCACTTATGGGAAAGATCCCTCCTCTGTGGCATCAAGTGGGGGAAAATCAGTTTGTTTCAATAGAAACAGTTCAACACAACAGGAAAGAGCTTAACTTTGGTCCACATTTCTGTTAGCTTAAGGACAGTCACACTGCCCATCATCAGTTCAAAAACTCAACACATAAACTTAAAAGTATATTCATTTGTTATTTCATTCTAAAACTGGCATAGGTGTTCTGTTCTCATTTTCTGACTTTTCAGCTTGGGAACCCACTGTTGATTTGGTCTCTAAACCCTCAGCATCTTCGTGATCTTCTCTGGCCGCCGCCGCAGCATCTGCTTGGGTAGGCTCTCTCCTCTTGGTTCATGATTTCAGGGGTCCCTTGATCCAAGTCTGCTTCTAGAAGCTCAGTGTGTACTTCCATTGGCATCTGATTTACCCATTCAACATGCAGCTCCTCTACATGTACTTCGGTACCTTCTTCAGTCTGAATTCGGCCCACTTCTAGATAACTTACCTGGACCTGTTCTGGAAGCTCGTTCATATGTGAATCGTGCACTTGGCTGTCCTGGAGCAGATCTGGGTGGACCTGTTCCACAGTCACTTGTGCCGAATCCACTTGAACCTGAAGCAATGGTAACACGTGCACCTTCCCAACTTGTTCTGTAATAGTCATTGATGTCACAGGTTCAGTTTGCACACGTGTTTCTACTGAAAGAACTTCTTCAGTTACTAGACGCTCTGAAATATTATGAGCATCACTGAGATGCCTCCTTAATTCATTTCCTTGCATAAACCACAAGTCACACAAAGTACAATGGTTGGGTTTATCTCCAGTGTGTATTACCAAGTGATCTTTGAACTGGTCCCAGCTGTTAAACACACTATTACAGACCTGACATTCATAAAGCTGCTTTCTTCCCTTTTTTGCCCCCACTCCAGTTTGGCATGCAGTCAGGTGACGTTTGAGGGTGCTATTTCTAGCAAATCGTTCATGACAATTTGGACATTCAAAAGGTTTTTCACCTGTATGCTTTCGAAGATGCTCTTTAAAATGTCTAAAGTGGTCAAACTGTTTCTCATAGTACTGACATATGTGAATGTTTTTCCCAGTTCTTTGCTTCTTACTGACTCCACCTTCTTCAAGGTGGTAACAATTGAGGTGCTGTTTCCATGCGCTCTCCCGAAGATACCTTTTATTGAATATTTCACACTTGAAACTCTGAGTGGAGTGTGATTTCATGTGTTCCTTAAAATGGTAAAACAATTTAAATGAACGGTTACATTTCTCACAATGGAACAAATCCTTCACATGTGACAGCTGAAGTTCCACAATTTCAATACCTTCTACCTGTTTGCTTGTGGGGTCAGAGGCACAGCCATCTTCATCTTTAATCTGCCCTTTTCTATCACCTTGACGGTACTTGCTGGTGATATCTGCCAATAATGCCAGAGCGGAATCATCAGAGAAACCTGTGCTCTGAATATACTTTACGGACTGCCTGGCAGTAGCCACATCCTCTAACGTTTCAATGCCTTCATCTTCCACTTCGATTGTGCCTTTAGCAATCTCCACCTCGATTTCAACAGGTTCAGATTCTGCAGACGGCAATGACTCAGTGATACCATTTGAAGTTTCTGCAATCTTTCTTTTTTTTGCTTCACTTTTTCCTGTGATAGTTTCCTCTAGTGGAGCTGAGTTTTCTTTGTTCCTGACTTCAAGGGCTTTGATAGCTTCTAGCATTTGTAGAAACTCTGCTGCTTTCCATACATCGTTGCCTTCTTCTTCTCCTTGTATCATTAATTTTGCTGGATATGTGAACTCAATCAAATGACGAAAGGCCATTTTACTAACACCTTCTATCTCCACCAAAGGTTCCTGAGTAAACTCCTGAAAGAATTTGTAAAACAACTTGCTGCAAGCAGCCAAAACAGCCTTGTGGGCCTTAAAATGGTGTCCGTCGACAATCAGGGTGATGTCAGTAAACCGGTCCTGCTCTCGCTGTTCATTCAATCGGTCCAGGATCATTTTCTGATGTTCAGGGAACTCCTGAAGGCATTCCATCGTCTCTTCGGCCTCCGTGGCCATCGGGTTGTTCTAGCTCACGATCCTCCCTCTCTCCTTTCTGTGCCGAAAGCCTTACCTTCTCTACTCTCCCCTCTCGGGGCGTAACTCGCCCCACACTTTTCCCGAACCCTGAACAGCGCCTCACCCGCCATTTCCTCGCGAGTCCCCGGGCGCTCCCTCTGCTTGGGTCCGGCTGGCGCACGTGGGCTCGCTCCGAGACCCGCACGGCTGCGGCGCGGGTGGCGGCGGCGGCCACCTGTTAGATGTATTTCTATGTATTTGGTATTTTTGATGCTGTTGCAAGTTATATTATTTTGTAAATTTCAATCTCTGTTGCTCATATCAGAAAAACAATTGATTTTTCTATCCAGAACTTGTTAACCTTCCTGATTAATTCAAATACTTTATAGATTCTTTTGAATAACACAATCATGTGGTCTAAAAGTATTGATAATTTTATTTACTCTTTTCTAATTCTTTGCCTTCTTTTGATCTTATTACCCTGGCTAGGCTTTCCAGTACAGTGTCAAATAGAAGTGGGGATAGCAAATATCTTTTTCTTTTTCCTGATCTCAGAGGAAAAGTTTTCAACATTTCAGTGTTAAAAGTGTTGTTTGGTGTGGTGTTTTAAAATTTGTTTTTGTAAATATTCTTTATTAGATTAATAGATGTTAAATTTTATCAAATGGTTTCTCTCAATCTATTAAAATGATAGAGATTTCTTTTTCATTCTGTTAGTCTGGTTAACTACACTGAATTGATATTTTAAAATGTTAAACCAACCTTGTGTTCTGGGAATAAGCTGAAGTCAGCTACGGTGTGCCACATTATTACTGGATTCAGTTTATTAATATTTTATTTAAGATTTTTACATTTATTATATGAGAGACTCTGACCTGAACTTTCTTTTCTTTTAATAACTTTGTCAGGTTTTGGTATTAAGGTTATGCTGGCCTCATAATATGAGTTGAGGAGTAGATGTTGGTTATTTGTCTCTTTTCTTGTCTTATTTCCTTTTTAATCCATCTTACCAGGCGGTTATCAAATTTCTTTTTACCATCTTACCAGTCTTCTCAAGTAACAATCTGTTGCCTTGGTTGATATTCTCTGTTGTATTAAAATTTTTCCCATTAATTTTATTCTTTTATCATTTCCTTCCTTTTGTTTTGGTTTAATTTGCTATTCTTGTATATCTTCTTGACATAGAACCTAAGATAATCGATTTTTTTAAGCTTTTTTTTTCCCTCACCTAAAATCTACAAATAAATATTCCTCAAAGATCAAGTTTAACTATTTAATGAATTTTCCTTTGTAGGATTTTCATTTTTATTTAGTTCAAAATATTTTTTAATTTCCACTGAAGTTTTCTTTGACCTATGTGTTCTTTATAAATATATTACTTAATTTCCAAATATATGGGGATTTTCTAGTTATCTTTTTGTTATTGGCTTCTGCTTTAGTCACTTAAAAAAGAATACAGCAGTTTCTTGGTATCCGTGGGGAGATTGGTTCCAGGACCCCCAGCAGATAACAAAATCCGCGGATGCTCAAGTCCCTTAGGTAAAGTGGCATAGTACACAGTAGGCCCTCCGTACCTGCCATTTGCGGAGCCAGCTGTGTATATTCTGCTGTTATAAGGGTTGTGTTCTATATAAGTTAATTAAATAAAGTTTTTGAATCATGCTTTTCATATTTTCTCTGTAATTGCTAATTATTTTTCTGTTTATTACATCTGTTACAAGAAGGGTATGTGAAAATGTCTCATCATGATTTGTGGATTTACCATTTTTTCTTTTAATTCTGCCAACTTTTACGTTAAAAATCTTGAGGCTATTAATGACATATAGAACTGTTACATCTTCTTTGCAGATTGAACTCTATCATTATGAAAAATTCCTTTCTCTCAGCTACGTCTTATTGTCTTAAAACCTATCTTGTCTGATATGAATATGGCTACCTCAGCTGTGTTTTGGGATAGTTTTTGCATAGTGACTTTTCCTCATTTTTCCACCTTCAGTCTTTCCAGTATTCTTAAATTTAAGGAATCTCTTATAAGCACATACAGTTTTTGTTTAATCCAGTCTAGCAATTTTGTCTTTTAATTGAAATATTTAATCTGTTTATGTTTCATGTAATTATTGATACATTTGGGTTTAAATCTGTCATCTTAATACTTGCCACCCATTTGTGCCATCTTTCTGTCCCCCTTTTACTTTCTTTTTGTTTGAAGTTTTAAAAACTTAGTATTTTTATCCACCTTTCCTCATCTGTTGGCTTGATAGTTATACATTCCTTTCTATACTTTTGGCAGTTAACAAAAATTATCACGTGCATCACTTACTTATTAAAGCCTAAGATGAATGAATACTTTTGCCATTTCCTGGACAATTCACAGAAATTAAGATACTGTAATTTCAGTCCCCTGCTCCTAACTTATAGTGTGCTCTTGTTTAAGTGTTCTAATTTCATATCTATATTTAAACTTCTCAGGATATTATTATGGAATAAATTATTATTGAATACATTAGGTATGCATTTAGATTTATCCACATATAACCCCTTTTTTGGGCTCTTCATTTTTTTTCTCTCAATCCTTCATTTATGAACACTTCCTTTCTCCCTGAAGAGTACATGTAATGTTTCACTGAGGACATGCCTGCTGCTGAGGAATCTGTTGGTTTTTGTTTTTCAGAGCGTGTCTTTACTTAGCCTTTGTTTCTGAAAGATATTTTTACTGGGTATAGAATTTTAGGCCGACAGTTATTTTTTTTCCAGCATTTTGAAGATATCCCATTGTTTTCTGCTTTCACTGTCATCCAGTGTCTTCCAGATCTTATCTGGATAGGTAGAAATAACACTAGGCATGCAAACTTTTAACCCAAAGGCTAAATAAAAATGCATCTATGAATTCGTAGCTCTATTTTTTATGGAATTTTGCAAAAGTGCATATGCATATGTCTTGCTCAAATCACTTTCACAGTCTCAGAGCAGCTCATTTTGTAAGAAACACCCATAATACTATTCCATATCCTTTTCTTTTTAAAAATTTTTAATTAATTAATTTATTTATAACATCTTTATTGGAGTATAATTGCTTTACAATGTTTTGTTAGTTTCTGCTATATAAAAAGTGAATCAGCTCTACATATACATATATCCCCATATCCCCTCCCTCTTGCATCTCCCTCCCACCCTCCCTATCCCACCCCTCTAGGTGGCCACAAAGCATGGAGCTGATCCCCGTGTGCTATGCGGCTGCTTCCCACTAGCTATCAGTTTTACATGTGGTAGTGTATATATGTCCATGCCACTCTCTCACTTCGTCCCAGCTTACCCTTCCCCTCCCTGTCATATCCTTTTCATTTATGATGTCAGTCCACATGGGTCTGCCTTGAATTAGCATTCCTGATCATTTACAATTAATTTTACATGGCTGTTTGTTAGCTGTGTCTAACTGAATATTTTCATTTTTGGATATCTCTTGTTGGAAAAATAGCTAAATATGATGCCTCCTTACTGAGAATATTGTGTCTATAATTGTATATTTACTTATGACTTATTTCTTCACCTAGAAAAGTATTTTGGCTACAATATTAAATTCTTTTGGCATTAATATTGTGCTTGAACTATGAACTAAACCCTTACTTTCAAAATATTTTTTCCTATACTAAAATCCACTACAATATAATGTAGCACTTAAGAATATGAGTTTTACAGTAGCAAAGATCAATAAAACTAAAAGCTGGTTCTTTGAGAAGATAAACAAAATTGATAAACCATTGGCCAGACTCATCAAGAAAAAGAGGGAGAGCACTCAATCAATAAAATTAGAAATGAAAAAGGAGAAGTTACAATAGACACCGCAGAAATACAAAGCATCCTAAGAGACTACGACAAGCAACTCTATGCCAATAAAATGGACAACCTGGAAGAAATGGACAAATTCTTAGAAAGGTATAACCTTCCAAGACTGAACCAGGAAGAAAGAGAAAATATGAACAGACCAATCATAAGTAATGAAATTGAAACTGTGATTAAAAATCTTCCAACAAACAAAAGTCCAGGCCAGATGGCTTCACAGGTGAATTCTATCAAACATTTAGAGAAGAGACAACACCCATCCTTCTCAAACTCTTCCAAAAAATTGCAGAGGAAGGAACACTCCCAAACTCATTCTGTGAGGCCACCATCGCCCTGATGCCAAAACCAGACAAAGATACTACAAAAAAAGAAAATTACAGACCAATATCACTGATGAATATAGATGCAAAAATCCTCAACAAAATACTAGCAAACAGAATCCAACAACACATTAAAAGGACCATACACCATGATCAAGTGGGATTTATCCCAGGGATGCAAGGATTCTTCAATATACGCAAATCAAATCAGTGTGATACAGCATATTAACAAATTGAAGAATAAAAACCATATGATCATTTCAATAGATGCAGAAAAAGCTTTTGACAAAACTCAACACCGATTGATGATCAAAACTTTCCAGAAATTGGGCATATAGGGAACCTATCTCAACATAATAAAGGCCATATATGACAAACCCACAGCAAACATCAGTCTCAATGGTGAAAAACTGAAAGCATTTCCTCTAAGATCAGGAAAAAGACAAGGATGTCCACTCTCACCGCTGTTATTCAACACAGTTATGGAAGTCCTAGTCATGGCAATCAGAGACGAAAAAGAAATAAAAGGAATCCAAATTGGAAAAGAAGAAGTAAAACTCTCACTATTTGCAGATGACATGATACTATACATAGAGAATCCTAAAGATGCCACCAGAAAACTACTAGAGCTAATCAATGAATTTGGTAAAGTTGCAGGATACAACATTAATGCACAGAAATCTCTTGCATTCCTATACACTAATGATGAAAAATCTGAAAGAGAAATTAAGGAAACACTCCCATTTACCACTGCAACAAAAAGAATAAAATACCTAGGAATAAAGCTACCTAGGGAGACAAAAGACCTGTATGCAGAAAACTGTAAGACACTGATGAAAGAAATTAAAGATGATACAAACAGATGGAGAGATATACCATGTTCTTGGATTGGAAGAATCAATATTGTCAAAATGACTATATTACCCAAAGCAATCTACAGATACAGTGCAATGCCTATAAAATTACCAATGGCATTTTTTACAGAACTAGAACGAAAAAATCTTAAAATTTGTATGGAGACACAACAGACCCCAAATAGCCAAAGCAGTCATGAGCAAAAAAAACGGAGTGGGAGGAATCAGACTCCTTGACTTCGGACTATACTACAAAGCTACAGTAATCAAGACAATATGGTACTGGCACCTATGGTCAACTAATCTATGACAAATGAGGCAAGGATATACAATGGAGAAAATACAGTCTCTTCAATAAGTGGTGCTGGGAAAACTGGACAGCTACATGTAAAAGAATGAAATTAGAACACTCCCTAACACCATACACAAAAATAAACTCCAAATGGATTAGAGACCTAAATGTAAGACCAGACACTATAAAACTCTTAGAGGAAAACATAGGAAGAACACTCTGACATAAATCACAGCAAGATCTTTTTTGATCCACCTCCTAGAGTAATGGAAATAAAAACAAAAATAAACAAGTGGGACCTAATGAAACTTAAAAGCTTTTGCACTGCAAAGGAAACCATAAACAAGACAAAAAGACAACCCTCAGAATGGGAGAAAATATTTGCAAACAAATCACTGGACAAAGGAATATTCTCCAAAATATATAAACAGCTCCTGCAGCTCAATATTAAAAAAACAACCCAATCCAAAACTGGGCAGAAGACCTAAATAGACATTTCTCCAAAGAAGATATACAGATTGCCAACAAACACATGAAAGGATGCTCAACATCACTAATTATTAGAGAAATGGAAATCAAAACTACAGTGAGGTATCACCTCACACCAGTTAGAATGGGCATCATCATAAAATCTACAAACAACAAATGCTTGAGAGGGTGTGGAGAAGAGAGAACCCTCTTGCACTGTTGGTGGGAATGTAAATTGATACAGCCACTGTGGGGAACAGTATGGAGGTTCCTTAGAAAACTAAAAATAGAATTACCATATGACCCAGCAGTCCCACTACTGGGCATTTACCCAGAGAAAACCATAATTCAAAAAGACACATGCACCCCAATGTTCACTGCAGCATTGTTTACAATAGCCACGTCCTGGAAGCAACCTAAATGCCCATCGACAGATGGATGGATAAAGAAGTTGTGGTACATATATACAATGGAATATTACTCAGCCATAAAAAGGAACGAAATTGTGTCATTTGTTGAGACGTGGATGGATCTAGAGACTGTCATACAGAGTGAAGTAAGTCAGAAAGAGAAAAACAAATATCGTATATTAACGCATATATGTGGAACCTAGAAAAATGGTACAGATGAACCGGTTTGCAGGGCAGAAATTGAGGCGCAGATGTAGAGAACAAACGTATGGACACCAAGGGGGGAAATCGGTGGGGGTGGTGTTGGTGGTGTGCTCAACTGGGAGATTGGGATTGACATGTATACACTAATATGTCTAAAATTGATGACTAATAAGAACATGCTGTATAAAAAAATAAATTAAATTAAATTAAATAAAAAACATGAGTTTTAGAGTAAGAAAAACTTGGGGTCAAATAGTAGCTCTGTTACTTACTAGTTGTGCATCCTTGGAAAAATAACTCCAACTCTTTAAACCTTATTTTTATCTTCTGTGTAATGGGGTCAATAATTTCTACCTAACAATGCTGTTTTTAGAATAACTGAGGTGGGCCTCTCTGGTGGCGCAGTGGTTCAGAGTCTGCCTGCCGATGCAGGGGACACGGGTTTGTGCCCTGGTCCGGGAAGATCCCACATGCCGCGGAGCGCCTGGGCCCGTGAGCCATGGCCGCTGGGCCTGCTCGTGCCGAGCCTGTGCTTCGCAACGGGAGAGGCCACAACAGTGAGAGGCCCGCGTACTGCAAAGAAACAAAACAAAACTAAACAAGAATAATTGAGGTGATCACACCGGTTAGAATGGGCATCATCAGAAAATCTACAAACAACAAATGCTTGAGAGGGTGTGGAGAAAAGGGAACCCTCTTGCACTGTTGGTGGGAATGTAAATTGATACAGCCACTGTGGGGAACAGTATGGAGGTTCCTTAGAAAACTAAAAATAGAATTACCATATGACCCAGCAATCCCACTACTGGGCATTTACCCAGAGAAAACCATAATTCAAAAAGGCACATGCACCCTAATGTTCATTGCAGCACTATTTACAATAGCCAGGTTATGGAAGCAACCTAAATACCCATCAAGAGATGAACGGATAAAGAAGATGTGGTACATATGTACAATGGAATATTATCCATAAAAAGGAACGAAATTGAGTCATTTGTAGAGACATAGATGGATCTAGAGATTGTCATACAGAGTGAAGTAAGTCTGGAAGAGAAAAGCAAATATCATATGCTAACACATATATGTGGAGTCTAGAAAAATGGTACAGATGAACCAGTTTGCAAGGCAGAAATAGAGACACAGATGTAGAGAACAAATGTATGGATACCAAGGGGGGAAAGCGGAGGGTGGGGTGGTGGTGTGGTGAATTGGGCAATTGGGATTGACATGTATACACTGACGTGTATAAAATGGGTGACTAATAAGAACCTGCTGTATAAAAAATAAATTAAAATTCAAAAAAAAGTGAAGTGAGAAATTAGTATCATGATTTATGTGGCGTTCATTATTGTTATTATTATTAATTCTTTACCTTATATAGTATAATATTGCTGCTGTCTCTGTTCACAGAACAGTATATGGTATTGGCAGATGATATCTGGTAGGAGCATGGTGCCTTATGAAATAAATAACTTAAAATAACTTACCACTTTTTTTTTTGGAGCTTATGAAGATATATACTTGGTGAACATGTAAGTCAATGGCATTTCATAAATTCTGTATTCTTATAACACATGTGATGGTTAATTTTGTGCGTCAACTTTACTGGACTGCAGGGTGCCCAGATATTTGGCTAAACATTATTTCTGGGGTGTTTCTGAGGGTGTTTCCAGATAAGATGAGCATTGGAATAGGTAGACTGAGTAAAGCAGACGGCTTTCCACAGTGAGGGTGGCCACTACCCAATCTGTTGAGGTCTGAGTAGAACAAAAAGGTGGAGGAAGAGAGAACTGACTCTGCTTGACTGCTTGAGCTGAAACATCAGTCTTCTGTCCTTTGTTGGGACTTACACCATTGGCCCTCCTGTTCTCAGAACTATACCACTGGCTTCCTGGGCCTCTGACTTACAGATAGTAGATTGTGGGACTTTTCAGCCTTCATAATTGCATGAACCAATTCCTTATCCTATCTCCTATTATAACCAGGATCTGCTGTTGATCCTGTTTCTGTGGAGAACCTTGACTAATACCGTAAGCATTTATTGAGTCTCCAACAAGGTGAGGCTCTGCCTTCTTGTTTCAGCTCTCATACTGTAAACAAGTATCCTTTTCTTGATATATTTAATGCTGCATTTATTTTGCATTTTTCTGCTTTTTGATGATGATTTTACTGTGTAAGATGACCCCCAAATATAGTGCGGAATTGCTGTCTAGTGTTCTTAAGCGCAAGGAGGCTGTAATATGCCTTGCAGAAGAAATATGTGTGTTAGATGAGCTTTATTCAGGCCTGAGTTACAGTGCTATTAGCTGTGTTTTCAGTGCTAATGAATCAATAATATATATATTAAATAAGGTGTCTTTAAAGAGAAACACATAAAATAAGATCATGTATTGATTGGTTGATGAAAATGTTATGACCAGAGGCTCACAAGAACCTAACCTATTTTCCCCCTAGGAATAATTGTTCAGTATTCATGAATTCAGGGTTTCCAGTGACTTTATAGAACATAACTACTATGAATAACAAGAATCAACTGTATAAAACATTTGTTTAAGCTGAAAAGATGGCCAGTGAATATGCATGTTTAAACATTTTGTAGAATTATAGTCAACCCCCCAAAATGGAACTAACTCATTTAATTTTGGAAGACACTATTTTCTCTTTTGTTTAGATTGGTTTATTTTCTCAGACATTTACTGGGGAATGTATTAAATAAGTCAGGCACAGTTGAGTTAGACCCAGTTTGTGCTGCAAGGGAACTCCCAACCTGCCATGGAAGGCAATGAGAATTGTACAATCAACAGTATTGACATTTATTTGTATTCATGGAGCAGACGTCACATAGAGTCAGATGTTGGATTTCTTGATGTTCTGAACATGCCTAGATACAGAAAATAACCATGGACTGTCCACAGAGCAGATATCTCTGCAACATGCCAGTGAAGGGCGACCTTATCTTAGAGCTCCATGGATTTACAGAGGCTTGGTATGTGATAAGACCCTAAGCATGTTTAGATGAAGAGCTAGAGCCAGAAACCAAGTCCCACAGCTCAAGTTGAGTCCTTTCCCACTAAACCATGTTTGTTCTATGTGCTTAAGTGAATTATTGGGTTTAGGCTTACAAGTGAACTCATGTTCCGGAAATTCCACTTAGGTCTGATGTTTAGAAGTGAGTCTGAGGCTGTTCACCGATGAGCTCCTAGAGGCCTATTTTACTGGATTTGAGCATTAAAAAAAATTTTATTTATTTTTGGCTGAGTCGGGTCTTAGTTGTGGCATGTGGGATCTTTTGTTGCAGCGTGCAGGCTCTCTAGTTGCGATGCACAGGCTTAGTTGCCCCGCGGCATGTGGGATCTTAGTTCCCCCGTGGCATGAGGGATCATAGTTCCCCGACCAGGGATCGAACCCACTTCCCCTGCACTGGAAGGCAGATTCTTAACCACTGGACCACCAGGGAAGTCCCTGCTATGTTTGAGCATTTTTATAGAAAGAGTTTCATAGATTTCAGCTGATTCTCAAAGGAATTCATGATACTGAAAAAGTATATGAACTTCGCATCTTCAGAAGTTTACTTTGTACCATAAATGGTAAACTGAGTAAGGATTAATAGTGCCTTTGGCATTGTATTTTGCACTCCTATCAATTTAGTGGAGGATTTTTATGTTAAGAAGATGCTAATTGTTGACTAGGGTGTGGCAAAATAAACCTACCTGTGGCAGTGTAAATTAGTACAAAATTTCTAAAACGACATATGGTACCTTTTGAACCAGGTACCAAATTTAACCTTCTATTTAACAATTCTATTCTAAGGAAGTAATTAGAAACTCAGGAAAAAATACTATCTATGACACATAATTCTTCAGAACATACGAAGTAAGAATCAAAGTAAATGTTTAAAAGTTGTTGATTATATTATGATGACTTAATATAATGAAAAGTGTCTATGGCAAGATACTATGTGAAAAAAAATCACAGCATTTATGGTGTGATCATGATTTGTATATACATGACCAGAAGAACATATATTAACAGAGGTTATCTCTTGGTAATAGGTGTTTCTTTTCCTTTTTTTTGTATTTTTCAAGTTCTCTAAATGACTATATATTTTTATAATCAGAAAAAATGTTAATGTTTTGTCACACTTAAACTTTGATTTACCTAAGGGAAATCCTGTCTGTTTCTCTTAGTGTCTACATTTCAAAATGTCTCATCACCGGTTTTGGCTGAAAGTTCAAATGGAAACTCAGTTATTTCACGTTTGTTCAATTTACAGGCCCCTTTTCTTCCCATGGTGACATTTCAGCTTAAACCTTTGTACTCAGCCCCCTTTCCAATTCTCGCCTCTCTCCTTTCTTCTGTTTTTTGTTCTTTCACTGATCTTTAAAATAAAATTTAAATTCTGGCTGCTTTTCTTTGGCAGCCTTAGCCTTTTTCTCCTCTTCTCTATTTGTACTATTTGTACTATTCAGTTTCAGATATGCACCTGACCCTTGTTTCTTTACCCCATTTTTTTCCTTTTGGAAGTTAGAAGCGTTCATGGAATAGTCTCTTCTAAACCTGAGAACCTTGGTAGTAGTTTTGTGTTAATTTTTGTACTTTTATTACTTTTGGGGTTTCACAAGTATTTTCCCACTATATATCAGAAGCAGGTGTCCACAGGTGTGCATGTGTTCTCACATGTGTGCATGTGTGTGTGTGTACATATGTACGAGAACATGTGCATGTATGTGAAGTTCAGGTCAGACCTGTGTCCAGACTGTATGCACAGGATGGGAATTTCCTAATCCACTCTGATACCAGCAGGCTCACGTCCATACTTGGAAAGATTTGGTGAAGGTGATGCAAACTGGGTTGGCTCTGTGGGTTGAGCTGCTGTCAGGCTGATTTGGAGCCAGGCAGGGTGACTTTCAACCTCTCCAAAAGCCTTTCAACTAGCAAAGAGATACATTTATTAGAAAAGATGATAGAACTCGATTTAGAAAAGTGTGAATACAGGGTTGAATTAAAATGACACCTCAAGGAAGGAGCCCAGGACCAAACCAGGAGACTCTGAGTCAAAAATCAAGGCTAGGATTTTTAGGATGAACATTTTTATGTTTAAATTGGAATTCAAAGTAGATATTTGTAATTGAAGTCCCGTGCTTATTTTATTTCCGTAAATCTAATGTCTGGCTTTGAAGTTGGCTCCATTGTAGGTCCAACAGCAGTGGGCCTTGGAAATTTGCCTGATAAATCAAACCTATGATGAAAAGAATCAGGAAAATGCGACACTGGCTGGCAGTGTGCAAACCCCATGGTGGTATTATAGAGCACTCGGTGTCCCCTAGCAGAGAAAAATGTACCTTAACATGCTTCCTGGGATTGACAGCTCTTCATCCTTCAATCTAAAGACAGAGTTGGGTAGACAAAGGATAGGGAGACAAATCCTTTACTTTAATGTTATTTTCTTAAAACCTAAAGTCAGCTGGGTGAAAATTGGACTGTATGAAATTTACTTGGTTGGAAACAAGCATGCAAATTACACGAGATTCCTAAATGTGCCAAAGCATCAGGGAGAGAGCCCGGTTACGCATGGAGGGTGAGGAACAATGCTAATGCCATAGGTGGCCCTTGCCACTACTGGCCTTTGGCAATCATGTGAAAAAGTTGATCTTTATTCCTGCTACCTCGGCCTCACCTTTCTATGCCATCTTACTGTACTTCCTTCCTCTTTCTCCTTCTAGTTATAAACACCCCCTTCACAAGAAATGTTAGCTTTCAGGAATGACCAGTCAAGCACATCTTTGTGCACATGCATGATTTATATTAATTCCATGTAGACATTTGAATTTGACATTGCAAATGTTGTGGAACAAAATGTATGTTTCTTACGAGCAGACAGATGAGCATTTTATGCTGTTGTTTGGGGAGGGCAGGTTTAGGCGACCTCTCCTGTTGGCAGTCTGTGTTTCATATCCTGTCTGGTAGTAAGAAAACAGTTAAATAGGAACTCTTGTGGTACTGTGAGTCTGGCTTCTCGTTTAAAAGTGCTCCCCCTTTTTTGCTTACCATGATGAATATTAATTTTAAGTAAAAGACACTACATCGACTATAATGTCAAATAAATTTGAAAAAGAAGATGCAGCCCTTTGGAAAATACGGTGGAAACAATTTCGTTCCAGGTTTGGAGCTTATTGAAGCCCATCAACCGTCTAACAGATTCAGACAGTATTTAGAACATTTTGCTTTGGCATCCCCTTTTAAGTGTGGAAGAGGCTGTTTTGTAACCTCATCTTTTTTTTGCAGAGAGAATGAAACTGCCTGAGGGACAATACAGAGGCTTGGTGAGGGCTGGGATAAAGTCTCAAGGCTGCTGGGCTGTGCCACGTACCATAAACAGCAGATACCACAGAACTGCTTTTAAAAAAAATCCTGCCCTTCATATGTCATGCTAAAAATACAGACTAAAAAGACCTGAAAAACTTGAAAGAACTAGAGAAGCAGGCTGTAGTTATATCAAAGCAACATGCAAGGTCATGGAAGTAAAACAACAAACAAACAAGAGTGCACTGTATAAAGTAAGACATATTAGAGCTTTCTAAAGTTCCAAAGTAGCTTTTGTAATGTATTCAGAACAGAAATATGAAAGGAATCATAAAACTGGATAGTCCCTAGGAGACTGAAAAAGGCTGTAGAAAATGATTCAATAACATTGGTGGTGGGTCAGATAGAATGCCCTTATTCCCCTAGACTTCTCATTTCTTTCTTCTCCCTCTTGAAATTCACCTTGGGAAAACCTTACGTGGGTTTCTACCTGGTCAACTCAAACTTGGTCCTCTGCTTTAACTCTAGTTATCTGCACATGTTATAGATGTCCCCTTAAGTTGTTCATTGTGTGGCTTGTCACTTTGACTAGGCTCAAAGCTCTAAGGTCAAGAAACATGTCTTTTGTATCTTTGGAATTTCCTCTATAGCTTGGGTACAGCTTGGATACAATAATTGTGTCTGCAGATGGTGTACAACAAATGTCCCCTAATTCACTGGGTACTTCCAGATTAAAAAAAGGTAACATAAAGCTATTCAACTTTGCTTCTATTATTAGTATTTATGTGCCATATTCTGAAATATATGTGGAAGACCAGATAAGAAAAAGGCTAGAGGAACAAGTTGTTGATACAATAGTGAGAATGCAAAAGACCTTTAAAAATGTCTTGACATAAATAATAAAGATGGTAAGAGTAATAATGATATAACAACTATAACAAATAATGATATATAATAATTTGATATATAATAATTTAAAATATAAATATTTTAAAATAAATATTTAAAAATTATTTAAAATAAATATTTAATTTAATATTTAAATATTATTTATTATTTTATTTAAATATTATTTAAAATAAATATTTTAAAAATAAAATAAAATATTTAAAATATTATTATATATAATAATAACAAATAATAATGATATAACAACTTTACATTTCTTTACATAGCACTTGATTCTTCTGAAAGCACTTTCGGGTAATAAAGAAGAGTGGGATAAATGTGAGAATAGAAATACATGTGAGGGATAACAGAAATGCGGAGATAAAAAAGCAAAAGAACAAAAGAAAGGCAAAGAAAATATAGGCAAGAATAAAATGGAAGGAGAATTTACTAACAAACTGGAACAGTTGTTGGCTAAGTTACACACTGGACAGAGTGTCAAATATTTACAACGTTGGTGTTCTTTGAGCAGGTAGAATATGCTGTCTATAGATCACGCCATGTTTTCACTTGTTTTCTACCAGGTAGTGGGGGAGGGAGTGTCCTGGATTCTCTAACTCTCTTCATTCTTGTTCACTAGGGTTTATATTGATAATAGTCTGGCCATCTGTACTCAACATTCTAGCTACATCATTAAAAAGACATGGACGTGTGAGTGATACTCAACTTTAGTAGCCTATTTCAGCGATTTCACAGAAGGTTAGGTAGGCTTGCTGTGGAGGGCACCATCGATTTTGGATCCTGTTGTAAGGTTCTGAAAACTTCCCAAACTTAGGAGGCAGGTCTCACATTACTGTCAATAATGCTGAATGTAGTAACTTATTATAAAGAAGTTCTAAGAAGAAGAAGACATCCCAACCATATTCTAGAACTGACCAGTTCTAGAACTGAAAAAGTGCAGACCAAAAAGTTCTGCCTGTCACATGTGTCAGAGGCCACAAAGGTTCTAAAATTACCTTTATTACTGCTTTGGAGCGATGAGCTACATATTTGAAAAGATAATTCAATAAGGTGAACTCCTTGCACCTCCTTGCATTCTGAAGTTGGCAAGCTTCTCTACTTTGGGGTCTGTTTTGTTCACAAATTATATTAACTTTAGTTGAAGGGCAGGTGACCCAAACCAAAGTGTCAAGATTAGTAAATTTGTGAAGGAAAGTTAGAAAAAGATATGAGAGATTATCAAAGATAAAACTCATCAAATCCATAGAAAATTTTCTCATATCCAAATGAGAAAAGAGATTAAATCTTTCTTCCTTTGAGAACGTTGACATGGAGACAGACTTTTAATTTAATTGCCTTCTATGCTGCTGAAAGCACGGATCAACTATTTTCAAGATTTAGAGATCAACACCCATGTTTTGGCAATAATTCTACTTTTCACACTTCAGGTTTTGAAGCAGAGTAGAGAACTCTTTCCTTTGGTGAGTGGAAGACCTGCTAGGGTTCTGATCCTCGCTCTGGCCTAACTTAATCTCTTTTGGTCTCAATTCCCTCAACTGTAAGAGGGAATAATTATATCAGTCCTGCTTTATAATAATAATAATTTCCATTTCTAAATGCCTGCCATGTGTCAGGTACTCTTCTGTGCCTTTGCCATATGTTATCTTTAAATCTCTCATCAACTCTGCAAGGAAGGAATAATTATCACTCATGTTTTACAGTTGAGAAAGATGAGGCTCAGATCCCTTCAGGAACCTGCCTAAGGTCACACAGCTAAGTGGCAAAGCCAGGATAGAAACCTTCATATGTATGAACAAAAGCCCCTTCTCAGTCCTCCATGAGATTTTGAAGTTCATTTATAATGACATTTGTGGACGTGATTTGAGAATAGAAAAGTTCTTTGTAGATGCATATTCTTACTACCATTATTATCCTGGTGAATATAAATTAATGTGTATTTATGGAGTTCCTTGCAGGAGCTTAGTACTGAATCAGATACCATTTTGGATACTCTGTGGAATTAGGTATATTCCCCAGTGTCGTATTATGTAAGGTGTATTATAACTAAATGTTAAATAGTTCCAAGTGATATCGCTTCCACCCTTGGAATCAGGTATTAGTTTCTTTTGGATCTTTTTTGGAGAAAAAAGAAAAGAAGCAAATATGCTAATCTAAATTGAATGAATGTTTCAGGAAACAAAAACCAGCTGCATTAGTCCAGCCTTCAGAGTCAGCAAATTAAGCCCCCAGGAACCCTGAGAGTTGATAGGAAAACTCCAAAGGAGATGAGAGAAATATACCACAGGGATTAGCAAATTTCTGCTGAAAAATTCATGTGTTCACAAATGTTCTGAACCAACATAGCTTCCCCTGTTTCTTTGTTTATTTTTTGTCTTTAATGACCAGTAGGGCTGTTGAAACTTACTTGAAGAGTGTATCCTTGATTTGGGGATATCAGACTTCCTGTGTGAAAGATGGCTGGGAATCCACTCAACTCTCCTAAAATAAGCACTAAGTTTTGGAAAGAATTTTCTCTTGTGGGAAACATCCTATTCCCAAAGAAGGCCATCAGCGTGAGATAGCTTTTTTTCCAGGGAGGAAACTGAGGGGAGCCCGTTGGTCCAGCAGCCAGGAGTCAACCTTCAGGACAGGTTAACATTCAGGACAGACTCCTCTGTCCTTTTCTCTCGACCTTTTGGAAGAACTGCTGAAAGTCAAAATCAAAGTTCAAAAAATTCTGCAGAAGAATCACCTGAGTCCAGAAATGAGCTGTTTCTTATTGTTTCCTCTGTTTCTTTGTTTCAAGAACAGATAAAAAGACCCACCTTGGGAAGTCGTTGTGAGGAGTAAATAACATAACTCAGGTGCATCTCCTGGAGCAAAACAATCATCGCTATTGAATCCTAGGCCATTTGTCCAAATATGCTCATCCAGTTGTTCTTTACGGCCCAAGGGGAACTATTGATTCTGTTAGGTCACAGAATGTCTAAAGAGTTAAGAAAAATGCTTTCAAACTGAGAAAAGATGGAGGAGGCTGTCTTTCTAGGCGTCACCAAGGATATGTGTTGGGTGGAATACAGGCCATCATTTGGGTTTGGTAAGAGCTTCATGATGGGACCATATAGAGAAGGAGCTATGCCACTGGACAGCTGGCTGAGTGCTTGCCTTTGATCACCTTGGAGGAATGAATGCGGGGCCACTGACTGACCCTTGCATTTTTCTGCATGTGAGATGGGAGAGGGTAGTCCTTGTGCAGTTCTCCTGTCAGAAATTTTGATCACATTTGGGTCTCTGCTGGGCTAAGGCAGAAGCCCATCTGGGAGGATAGGACCACTCTATGGCCAGGCTTGATTCTGTCTGACACAGAGTCTGGACTTGGCTGCACAGCCAGTCCGAACTGTGCCCAGACCTAGCATCTATGAGGCCGTCCAGGCATCTGGTCCAGGCCCTCTGGGAATAAGTTCCTGGGCCTGGGGTGAGAGTGCGTTTGTCACATATGCCTTTCGGCATGATCCTGGCACTTTGGGAGGCAGAACCAGTTTTTCAGCTCTGGGGACTCAACTGTGCTTTACTTGTGGCCAGTGTCCCCTAGTAGGATGAGCTCTGCTCAGGGGGGCAAGGGACTGCCATTTGCCAGTTGACTGCAGCAAGTCACTTTATGTCTGGGGGCCTCGGTTTCCTTGGAGTGAGGCCATCTCTAAGCTGGATCTCAGCACAATCTGTGAATCTGTGGTCTGCCTCTGCCTGGGGCACAGAAGTGTGTGTGTATTTTTCTTCCCTCCCTCCCAGCCCCTGGTCCTGGGGATGTTCCTTTCAACTGTTCTTGACCCCTCTTCCATTATCCAAATTTCTCTGTGCAAAAGAACATTAAGTTTGAATGGATCATTGTTTCTTATAAGATAAACAGCTGCTGATAAAGTCAGGGGTTGACCTATTTCTGAAGCAGACAACCGAGGAGAAGTTTATGGCTTTCTCTTCTTCAGAATTAACCAGTTTTTCTTCTTGGAACATGTTTTATGGGACTTGACTAATCACCCTGGCAATATGTGGCTGAAGTTTTCTTGGCTATAGATCAAAGTCTCCAATACACCAGCACAGACAATGAGAAAGCAACGAGAGGCAGGAGAAAGCCTTTGCAATGAATTTTGGAGTCAGACTCTAATAGAATGAATGTTTGGAGTCAGACTCTAGTAAAGCAGAAATAGGATAGGGATAATTAATTCCTGGAAGAATTGCAAATGACCAAGTACATAGGAACAAATGTCTAACTTTCTCTAATAATGAAAGACACGCAAATAAAAATAAAAATGCTATCGTTTCCCTTTGTCATTTTGGCAGAAATGTAAATGGTTGGTTAAACCTGGTGCGCCCGTGATGTGAGGAGATGTACACA
Organism: Globicephala melas; assembly: GCF_963455315.2. Classification (NCBI taxonomy): domain Eukaryota; kingdom Metazoa; phylum Chordata; class Mammalia; order Artiodactyla; family Delphinidae; genus Globicephala; species Globicephala melas. Next base: position 47,172,638 of record NC_083316.1, on the reverse strand, counting down.
TTCATGCAACTACCTGATGCAACCTTTTGGAGGGTAGTTGGGTGATATGCACTGAAATGGAAAATGTATCATCTCTTTGCCCAACAATTCTCAGTTTGGGACCTACCCTAAGGGGATAACTACTTGAATGTAAAAATAAGTTTGCAAAAGCATATTCATAGGGAAAACTAGAAATAATTTTGATGTTCATCAGTTGGGATCAATTATGGTAAACACCTTCCAGGAAGTTCTGTGCAGTCAATAAAAATGACGATAAAGAGCTTTACATACGGTGTAGACAATTATTTAATGACACAAAGCAAGATTCTAAAACAAAATGATCACATTTGTATACAATTATATGAATAGAAATGTGGGAGGTTTTTCACTTAAATCTTAACTGGTAGGATTTGAGGCTACTTTTACTTTCTTTCTTGTTTAACTTCCATTTCTGCCACTTACCATCTTCATGTCCTTAGGCAAGCTTTTTTTTTTTTTTACACCTTTATTAGAGTATAATTGCTTTACAATGGTGTGTTAGTTTCTGCTTTATAACAAAGTGAATCAGTTATACATATACATATGTTCCCATATCTCTTCCCTCTTGCATCTCCCTCCCTCCCACCCTCTAGGTGGTCACAAAGCACTGAGCTGATCTCCCTGTGCTATGCAGCTGCTTCCCACTAGCTATCTACCTTATGTTTGGTAGTGTATATATGTCCATGCCTCTCTCTCGCTTTGTCACAGCTTACCCTTCCCCCTCCCCATATCCTCAAGTCCATTCTCTAGTAGGTCTGTGTCTTTATTCCCATCTTACCCCTAGGTTCTTCATGACATTTTTTTTTCTTAGATTCCATATATATGTATTACCATATGGTTTTTGTTTTTCTCTTTCTGACTTACTTCACTCTGTATGACAGACTCTAGGTCTATCCACCTCATTACAAATAGCTCAATTTCATCTCTTTTTAGGGAAGCTTATTTAACCTCTCTTGGTAAAAAATGGGAATAATAATACGTATCAACCTTTTAGAGGTTACTGAGGAAAAGCAGGCAGTGAAACACATGTCAAGAACCTGGGATGGTATATGAAAATTCTTTGATTTTTTTTTTCACATGGTTTCTATTTTACTTTAATTGTATGAGTACAAACAGCTGTGTTCCTATGCCCATGATTCAGAGAGAAAGCTAAGAGGGCTTTGAATAGCTTCCATTGATTTAAAGGCAGGAAGAGCCCTACTTCCAAATATGTGGAACATTTTTTCCTAAGGCTGTCAGAAAAAGGCCATATTGAGTCATTGTTTTCTGAAGGCAGAAGAGGAGAGTGAGTGACTGATCCTGTTGGGTAACCTAAAATTATATTTCATTCTTGTTATCCTGATGCAGTTTAAGACCAAGGATTTTGGATGGTTCTACAATTTCCCTCTTGGTTTGGAAGAACAAAACTTTTGTTATTTATGTTCTTAAACAACAGAGCTTTGTCCTATACTCAGGAGCATGCAAACTAAATAGAAGATTTCCTGAAGGGCCATCCTATTTACTGTGAGGAGTGATTCCAAGTCGTGAGTAGACACAGTTAGCTCCAGCCATCCGTGGAAGACCCACATCATTGCAGAGGAAATTAGCCAAGACTCACAGAAGCACAGCAGCCCGTCAGGTTGGGGATTTACTTCTCCTATATTGTGCTAAAGTTGGTGGACTCAGCCACTTAAAAATGCCCTATTTACTTGGGCCCTGCTTTGTCTTACAAAACAAATAACCTTGTATTGCTTTCTTTGGGGCAGAAAAATGAAAGTGTCAATATTTTGAGTGTTTTTACTTTGGGAACTTCTGGTTCGTAGACGATTGTTTCAAACATTGCTGTGTTGTCTTTTCAGAGCTGTTGATACTGTGGAATGGTGAGGGCGGGTCATTGAGGCTCAAGAGTTTTTGTCAAAGGCTAATAGATCGCTAGAAGAACACAAATTAGGCGCTCTCTGTCCCGTATCCCTCATTTCTCTTTCCTTGCACTAAACTAGCTCCTGGCTTGCTATCACGCTGCCACGCCCATGTGCAATTTTCACTTAACCAAGTTTAGGTCTGAGTAGAGTATATGAAGTTGGGATCAATTCCAACTCTTAATAATTACAGCTAGTAAGTATTGAGCACTTTGTAACATGCCAGGTTTTATGTTAAGTGGTTTGCATGCACTATCTCAATGCTTCTCAAGGGTAATCTGTGATGACTGGTTTAACAAGCCTAGGGGCGGGGTGTGTGTACCAATAAAAAATGCAGATTTCTTGGCTCCATTCTAGACCTGTGAGATGAGCATCCTGTGGTGGGATCAAAGATCTACCATGTTAACAAGCACCTTCACCAATCCCAACGCGCAAGAAGTTCAAGTGCCTCTGCGTTATTTTTCAAAGCACGTGGGACACAAGTGCCGTCTGCTCTCCTTCCACTGCTCTGATGTCTGTGCTTAAATTCTCATGGCAAAAAAAAAAGTAAAAAAAAAATCCTGAGGATTGGGAGACATTGTGAGACTTATGCCTCTTAGTAACTGGTGATCACGAATGTGTCCCCATAGCCAAAGTGCTTTTGAGACGCCAAGTATTTATCTCTATTGTGGGAGGACTAAAAATTGAGAAATCTTGACTGATGGTAGCCTGTGCTCTGTAAATAGAGAGGGAAGCCTCAGGGACCACAGAGACATGACTGTATGAGTGGTTATACGGGTTGTGTAATGCCCAACTGGCCTTGCCCGAAGGAGTGAAAACCCAGCGTTCTCCTTGGCTCCGGGCTGTGTGTCGCGGTGGCCCACTCCTGAGAGGAGAAGGTAACTGATATGCTGGTGTGGGTCTCAGGGCCCAGAAAGCCCCGCCTGCCTTCTGCATGCCTTTGTTGTCATGCTCCAAGGGGCCTGAAGTGTTCAGTGTCGTAAATTCCTTGGTTCTCGAGTTTATTTCTAGAAAGCCTCTATTAAAATGCAGTGCCGCGTGCAAGATGACAGGGACATTTAACCATAGTGGCACAGACGGGTTTAATCTGATCGCTCTGGGGATGGCACCCAAGAGGATTCATTTGGTGGGAGGGGAGGACAGGCTCCTTTGTGGACCGCTTTGGTGGAGGAAGCTGGGGAGATTAGGAAAAAATATATAAGGCAAAATATATATATATTTTTTGAGGTGCAAGGCAGAGGTGAAGTGGGAGAGGGCCTAAAGACACATTGGACCTGTGTCACAATTCTGTTGGTTACCTTCCAACACACTGTTTTCTTAATTCTTCAGCCCTTCCCATCGTCCTTGTCTTTGGTGAATGTCCAGTGCCCAGTGACTGTCCCCTCAGTAACAGGCCTGGACTGCAGCAATACTGCAGGTGGCAAGGACTCAGTGGCATAAGTGGGCCCCGGAGAGAAACTTCATGTCCAACTCTGGAGCTGATGCAGCCTAGGGGAGTGGGGGAGATAATCACCCACCCCTGAATCTGAGACCTCCCCCTTCCTGTTGCATTCCTCTGCCAGGAGCAGGATAATTAGAATAAAGAGACTTAGTTTAGCTCATTCAACTCCCTGCTGGACTCCATACAAACCTTTCACATATGCAGTCATTTCTAGCAACCTGGGTAGGCTTCCTTGCGTTTCTTTATCAACTTGTTGAGAAAGACCGGAGATGATTCTCTAACTCTAGTGAAGGGTCTGTCTACGGGACTATTAAGACTTAACATTTGATTTCATTTTGGATCTTGTTGAAAGTACCCTAGATTTCATTTTGAAATCTTTTTTTTGTTTGTTTTTGCTAAATTGAAAATGTTCCCCAATTTTCCCACTGATTATTTGTCCTGCTAATTCATGAGGTAAATGGTGCTGATTCATTAATTTATCCCGCAGGGAATAAGCACCTTCCATGCAGAGGAGGTGGGTAGGAAGGGGTTTGCTGGGAAGGAGGGGCTTTTCCTTGGTCTTAGTTGTAGGTGCTGGGGAGCGGCATGCAGATGGAGAGGGACATCCTCAGAAGCATAGGGTCAGAGAGCGTGGGCTCCCTGAGGCCCTGTGAGTGATGAGATGTGACTGGTGGGTGTTTGTGTGGGCGTGGAAGGAGATAAGGGGCAAGACCCCTCGTGAGTGAATGAATGAATGCAGGAATGACTGAGTGTAGAAGTCTATTGTCCTTCCCTAGGGTGGCTGCTCCCTCACCAAGCAGACTGTTTTTTCTCTGCACCTTCTCGGTGAGTAAGTAGAAGTTTCAGTTAATAATCTCCTAAACTGAGAAATCCCCTATCACAAGAGGAAAGGAGATAATTAGCTTCAGTGTTCTCTCATCTCTAAGCTGAGAAGTCAGCATGAATTCTAGACATGGTTCATGTCTTTGGATAATCAGCCCTGCTGTTCATGATAGGTAACTCTCTCTCTCTCTCTCTCTCTCTTTTTTTTTTCCTCCCTTCAAATCTTTTTTTGGTTAGGGTACCATGACTGAAATGAATGGCTTCCATTATTTTTTTTGCCTTCACGCAGGAATCTTTAAACTAGCCTGAACTTCGTACCAACTATCATATGAATCATGTCTACTACAATAACTCCTTTCTGTGTCATTTCCTAGGTTAGTGTCCTTGTGTGACACAGTAAATGCGGGGTAGGGTTGAAAATGTCAAGTGATAACCAGGCAGAAAACTGACAGTTAACAGACCCACCTCCTTGAGCTTTTATCTCAGATGCCTTAAGACAAAAATTTTACTTGTATAAATATTACCTGAAATGAAATATGTAATGTTAATAGCTATATTTCACCATATCTGGCTGTTTACTAATTCACCTCCATTTTGGATATTGTGTACCTTTATTGCAATGAGCTTAATAATCATCATAAAACAAATGATCGTTTTCTTTTAATGAATGTTCACCATGTAAGAGGCTCAGTTCTAAGCAGGTGTTGCCCATTTAATCTTCACACCAGCCCCAGGAGGTAGTACTGTGGGTGGCACTATTTTTCATATGGGGAAACTGAGGCATAGAGTTCTTAAGTAACTTGCCCCAAGTCCACAGTTAAGCGTCAGCTGGGATTTGAACCCAGGCAGTCTGGCTCAGAATTTATGCTCTCAACCTCCATGCTATAATGCTTACACATTGCTTGAAACAAGAGGCGGTTTTAGCATCAAATATGAAGAATGCAACCCTTCAAAGTTTTCTCTTCCAAATGCAAGTCATTGCCTATTTTGTATCCGTATTGTTGTATGGCTTTTGACAAACACTGACAAACAGCAAGGCCAAAGAAATATCCTTTCGCTCACGTCTCGTTACCTAGAAGAAGAGTTTTGACTATATATGAGTGCAAAAGGTTGTTGATTTAGGTTAATTTTATGTATAATATGGTTTAGAATCTTGTCACATGCATTTTTAGTACATTTCCAAACATTCATGTTCTTGGGGAGGCAGCTGAAAAACAGCCACAAAAATTCCCCCCATGGGCCAAGAACAAGTTTGATTGTGAGGTCTATGTGCCCAGATGATGTGTTTTGTTATCTGAACCAAGAACATAAGCTTACTCCCGGCAATGACCACCATATATAAATGCCTTTTTATATAAGTGAAAAAAAAATTTTTTTTTTTACTTTGTTAAAGTGAGCAGGCCTTCTTGCTGACGTTTTTCTCAGTAACTGCTTCTCTTTCAGTTTACACTATAGACAGTGGCTCCAAGAGCTGGCGTTTGAACTGTCAGCAGTCCTCCCCCACACTACCCAGCAACCTGGTCCAAGGTCTAGGGTTTCTTTAGGCGGAGTCCAGTGCTGTGAAAACAATGGGGCTATTTATCCACGTCACCTGGAGTGCAGTTACCATCCCGCCAATCTCAGCTGGTCTGACACACTGACATGGTGGGTCTGGATGTTTCTTATGAGTTTTCTTATGAGCAGCTCCTTTGGCCACATAAACTGCAGGGCCAGACAGATTAGCTTATGAGCCTAGAAATCCTTCCTGGCCCAGATATAGGGACACTTTTCAGTCAACCAGAGTTGCTCTGATATTTGAGATTTGCTGACAGTTCTTGGTTCAGAAAGAGGTTTGCATTCCTGAGCTACTTTTATTGGGATCATCTTAATTCTTATCTGTGAGGTGGAGATCCAGGAAATGAGTAAGAATGGAATTCAGCTGTTTGGGTGACCCTTGTATACCACGAGCCTCTCAGTGCTGGATGCAACAGCCAACAGATATTAATTGATGGTGATGATGGAGGTAGTCTTTCTGCCCAGAACCTGCTAGCACAAGCCCTGACTGATGGGCAGTGATACCTAGCTGACTTTTTTTTTTTTTTTTTTCGGTACGCGGGCCTCTCTCACTGTTGTGGCCTCTCCCGTTGCGGAGCACAGGCTCCGGACACACAGGCTCAGCGGCCATGGCTCACGGGCCCAGTCGCTCCGCGGCACGTGGGATCTTCCCGGACCGGGGCACGAACCCATGTCCCCTGCATCGGCAGGCAGGCAGGAAGACTCTCAACCACTGCGCCACCAGGGAAGCCCCCTAGCTGACTTTACACTGCACTAACAACTTTAGGCAAAAGACGATTAGAGTATCTGTGTGTATTTTTAAATTTCCTCCTTCATTGCACTGTTTTTTAATAAGGTATTGAACTCAAATGTAAACGGTATAATCCCCTTAAGTTGGATTGTACTGAGACATCACTTCTCTCATCCCAATGTGGGGTTTTCCCTGCTATGTGACAGCTCCAGGCACTAAATATCTACCCCTCCCCCCCAAATTGCCAAGTAGCAGTAACATGTCTCAGGCTATCACGACTGTTACGATTATAGGAAGGGAAGCCCGTTCTGGTCTTTTAGAAAGCTCTCATCATGAATGTGTTTTCGGGCATGCATTACTTACTAACAGATGAACAGCTTGCAGTTGAGTCAAACAAAACCTTTAGTGTTTGTAAGGGTCAGGGCACCAGGGGTCAGTAGGAAACTGAGTGTTATATTGACACAGACAATCTCCAGAAGCTGAGAAAGCTTCTAACTCAAGGACTTGCTGGATGGTTGTTGGCCGTTGTCTTGAGTGGTGAGATGGTTATCTTCAAAGTTGTCAAAGATGAAGTTTTCCTGTAGGAAACTTCTGGACATTATCATGTGAAGTGACTTAAATGCCTTAGTTTAGAGTATCCTTGGACTTGTCTGTTGACAAATGAAGATTTGAACATGGGCGTTTGAAGGGATTTTAATGTAATATTTTTCAGGGAATGAGAAACAGGGAGTGTTGTGTGTTGAGGTTTCAGTGACAACATTACCTTAAGAGCTTGCTTTCCCTTTCAGGCTAGATCATCCGTGTTACCGTTGAGTAAAGGGAATCACAGTTTTAACAACCTGGCTTCCCTCAGAAGTTTCAATTCTCACATAGTTACCATAGGCAGCAGTACTGTCAAATAAACAATTAATTTTATATTAATTGTCAAGTAAACAATTTAATTAAATAAAAAATATTTAAACAGTGAAATATTCCTCCCTGGCTAGTCACAAGTTGGACAATTCAAAGAACAAATCTTGGGGGAATTGAGAATGGATTACTTTTTCTGTTCCGTGTGTACTGCTCTGTTTTTCTTCTTGGGATCAAATCTCAAGTTGAATTCAGTCAACTATCTACAGCAAACAAAAAGGGCATAAATGTCTTTTCTGTTACTGTTCCTTATATTTCATCACTAAACGAAGCAAGTTTCCCTTCCTGGCTTCTTCCTTTGGGAGCATATAAAACTGACATGAGTTTAATCCTGTGGAGGTTCTATTGTCACTTGAAAGTATAATGATTGATTTCATTATTTAAAAGTTTATTACAGTGAATTTTTGGTGCTAATGTCACACTTGCTACAAAATTTGTTGAAGAAACACACCATTTGCTGAGGATATGGAAGGATTTGTCATTAGGTAAAGTGTGCTGAGTATCTGAGGGTGTGGTGTTGGGCTACCTGTATGTCAGTTCCATTACTTTCTTTTTTGAGTTTCTCTTTCCGTCATCTCTTTTGACTTAAAATGTTTCCCACAGATCCAGTAATAACTACACATTTGGCAGTATGGTATAACAAGCTGTTGGCATAACTAACACTTCAAAATGTAATGGGAAATAAGGAAACTAGTGCCAAGAAAACAGAACCCTGGGCCACGGGGGCTCTGCCAACTTGCGCTGATGTTATTCTCTGCCCCAACGACCCCACCAAGGTGCATCCTAGTACCTTCTCATATGGCCTAAGTGCCAAGGGTCAGAACAATACCGCGTCTTCCTGAGCACCGTTATTCCTTTTAAGACACTAAAAGCACTTAATTGTACCCATGAAACCCCTTTCCTCTCCCTGCCTGAGCTGCCTTTATTCTTGTTTCTGTGGGTGGGTGAAAAGGCTGCCCGTCTGAAAAGGCAGCTCAAAAACAGTTCTGGCAAAGGATCTCTCTTCCTCCGCAAATGGTCATTTTGGTTTTAAGTTTATTTCAGGTACATTAAGCCACCCTCTACTCATACTTAATAGCAAATGATCCTACAATAGATGAGAGTACAAAAAGGTAACATAAAATCAAAGCATACCTAGTTGCCCAAGTGACTTAATGTATATCATTTTGACTCAGCATTACTCCTACTAAAAATAAAAAGAAAGATGAAAATTACCTTCGGGTTTCTGCTGCTATAGTTGCCCTCCGGGTTCCAGCGGTAGGTGGGATCTTTAAGGCCAGCACTGTTGGGATTGCCAAACCATAAAAGATCTTGCTCCAGGGTGAGGTTGCATTTCCCAGGTCCTCTGTCCTGCTTCCCTCAGACAGTGAAGTGGTGATTTTTCTCTGGCCCTGCAAAGAAAGTGATTCCAGATCAGCTGAGTGTTATGTGGAATATCTCATCTTTGTTGTTCTAGTGCAGCCCTTTCAGCCTTCCAGAGCCAGTTAGACTTGTTATGAGGAGCTAAATGATTGGCTGGATCTGGGGCTCAGTTTCATAAATTATAGCCCAGCGTACGAGAAGCCCGAGTCCTATAGTTGCTGTGGTCCAGAGGCCTGCCAGTTCCTGCTTTAACGCATATGTAGTCGTAATTGAGTTCTAACACGGCCTTGGATGTTTCTGTCCTAAATAGCTGACATTGCATCTTCAAGACTGTGTGAGTAATCCTGACTTCTTTTTTTTAAACTCCGTAAATTAATTACATGCCCCGAGAGGGAGTGATTGCAATTAGAAAATACTGAAGTAGCAGATGATTCATTTTCAAGGTGCTGTTTTCTATGTATCAAGTTCAATGCAGTTAATCTTACAGCTTCTAAGACCTGGCAGGGTCATTCCAGCTTTTTGCCACGACTCACAGGCAAGCTGCCTTTTGAAGGAGGCTCTTCAGTGCCTTTGCTAGCCCTGTTTGTTTTATGGGGTCAGGAAAAGTGATAAAGGTCCAACAGGTTAAACAGATTGCTGGTGTCAAAGCAACGGCTGAGAGCCCTCGAGTCGGGCAAGTTTCAGGGTTTCCCACCCCTGCCATCCATAGCTGGGAAGGAGCAGCTCATGGCAGGCAGTCCTTTTGGGACACAGGTACACAGCAGTTAGAGCACAGAAAGAGGAGAAGTATGAAATGACAACAGAGCTTTTCTTTGCAGTCATCTGAAGCTGTACTGAGACATAGTCTATGGATAACTAGAACATTTTTACATGTATAAAAATGCTCCTCAGTGGTCCTGTTTATGTGGTAGGGAGCTGAATGAGAAATCCCTAGGTTGTTTTTTCAAAAGCCTTTTAAGAAGCACATTAAACACACACAGACAACAGTGCTAACAGAAGAAAGCATGTGGATTGGGACGTGTGGTAGGAACGGATCAAATCCCAAGGAAGCCGTTGTTAGGTTTGTGTAATTGCTGGTGGTGGCTTCTGTTGCTAACCAGGTTGAAGATAAAGCCGGAGCAGACTGAACTGAGCAACTAGAAAACATCAGTATGTTTTTACCCTCTATAGCATGCACTGCAGGATAGAATTAATACGAGTGTAGACTGGTGAGTGGAAGCAGTTCACTTTTTACTTTGAAAACATGATTGATTTTATCCTAACCTATCATAAAAAAATCGGGCTTTTGTCTATGAAGTTAATGTGTAAAAATAAATAACTTTTCTTCCTCCCAAATCATTTTTATACCTTTTCTCAATACAGCACAAAGTTAGGGAATTTCTTATAATTTGGGGTTGTTTTCCAGTTTACTTTCTGTCTAATTTTTCCTCTTTAGACTTAGAGATACAAATGTATATATTTGTGCTATGTATAAGCCTCAAGCATAAATCATTTGAACAGTTTTTAAAATCACAGGTTTCTGGGGCAAATATAAACTTCTAATAGCTAGAGTAGTTACTTGCCAATTCCTATAAAAATATTATTTTTATACCCAAGAGTGGTTTATTTTTGGTTGCACCTATTTAAATGACATGATTTAGTCAGTAGGAAAGAAATAGTAGTTGTGTTTTTTGCAAAATTTTATGTTTTGGTCACACTGAAGTGCAAAGTTGTGTTGTTAAAATATTTCTGCCCTCTAAAATATGACCCCTTTTAGGTCACAGCAATGGATGAGGTTTAAAGAAGAGAAAAATAATGAACATAGAATCCTTTTCTGTATCAGCCAAGTGTATGTGAAATAGTTTTAAAAAGTATAATTCTAATACATTCTTTCAGAAATACATTTACTTTGTGAAGAAACAGTATAAGCTTCTTTATCGTGATAGTATAGTGAGATCATTTATTGGGTTTCTGTGGCCGTAGACGCTAATAGTAATAGTTGACGTTCACTCTTCTACATTCCTAACTGACTCTAACAGTGGAAGAAAGTAGTGCATCTGTTGAGGGACTATCATCTCGCCCCTCCAGGTGGTTCAGGACCCATCTACAGTGAGAAATGGGAAGGGTGGAAACTGCTTTCTCTGAACTAGTTTCTGACCTCTAAGCCGGCTCCTTTTCTTGCCATAGGGTCAGTGTAGCTTTCTCGGTATAGCAATCTCATTCCCTTCCAGCTTTTTGTGCCCTCATTCTTTATAGCATTAACTTGCTTGAGCTCTTATTGAGATGAATCAAATAAAAAGTGACTTATGCTTAATTATCAAACGTTAATCAGCTGCTCATGCAATTCAGAAGGTGTTCAGAACGTGGCTCAGGGAAATTCTGGTGGGACTATTGACACCTTGCATTGGTGCTTCCTCCAGGACCTTCATCTTTCAGTTCTCCCTGAGATGCTGGGGTTACATCTCTTTTTCATGAAAGGGCAGAATATTAAGAAAAGAAAGAGTAGAGGTGTGCCAGGTGTCCAGTGGACAGGTATCCATGAGCAAGGCGTTGTGAAAAAAGGAAACATTTTCCAAATAGCAGTAGTTGATCTGTTTTCCCTCCCCTCCTCTTTATTTTCTATAGCTGTTTTTGTCTGACAGTGGAAGTTTTTTTGCAGATAAGGTTCTGTAAAACTATGCATATCTGCCATAGACAGATGGATTTGACAAAAGATATATCCAAAAAGGAATGTATTACATCATGAACTTGCAAAGCATTCATGAATACAAATTGGCTTTTGGCAACTATTAACACTACCTACTAAAGCAATGACAACAATCCAAATGGAAAGAAAATATTATTTCTTGATTGAATTACATTTTCCAGTGTTTCATTTGGTAAATTTTGCTTTTGGAAAGACTTACTCTTCTCTAAGACATTTTTTCCACTGTTATATATAGGACTAATCTTATTGCTTACTCTTGCCAAAGAATTTAATTGTTCTTAGCTGGCATTTTCAAAAGACTCACTGTCCCACCTGGAGCATGTTTTAAAGAAGGTGGAGCAAAACAAATGAAACAATCCCCCCCCCCCCATCGCTACCACAAAGAGTTAAACACTTTAGAATTGTATGATTCCCTCTGTTTGTGGAGCTCGACACGACCCATTGGAAGAGGAGGAGCTTTCATTTAATTAAAAAAAATCATTTTTTCCACTTTAATTATATAGTGTATGCAGGTGATACAATTTTTCATTATATTAGTCACTAGCCAGAATTGTATCCTTCCAATTTCCAATTTCAAGAGGCAGAAAGACTTAGTGCATTAATCTTGGAGTCAGTGAGATCATGCTCAGGTCATCATTAAATTTTTCTAAGCCTCAGTCTCTATGTCTATAAAATGAAAATGATGATATATGTCCTGGTATTTTACTGTATTGGTGAATATCAGCAGCACGATGAGAAAGTGCTGATTAAAGAACGTTTTAATTCTTTGTGCACTGTGATCTACTTTACAAGTATACATTATTATCATTGCAGAAGATCTTAGCACTAGTTAGCTTCCTTTACTTCTAAAAGCGTGTTCCCGGTTTTGGATAAGTACTTTTTAAAGCAAAGAACGTCTTCACTGTTTGATCTTGAAAAATTACAAAGGTTTTCAGAGCCTCAGTCCTCATCTGTCTGTTGCTTGAGTATTAAAAATACCAGTATGGTTACCGTGACAATAAAAATGTGATATTGTATGTGAAAATACATTTAGTAAACTTCTAAGTGCCATGTAAATCTTACTTATGACAACTGTTATCAGAATATTAATAAAAGGTATAATTGTCAGTTTTTAAAATGGAAAATATCACACACATTTCTTTTCTAAAAAATCATATGATTCCATTTATATAAAATATACAGAATAGGCAAATTCACAGAGATAGAAAATAGATTAATTGTTGCCAGGAACTGGGGGGAGAATGCATAGGGAGTGACTGCTAATATAGACATACATTTCTTACTGATTAGTTTGATTAGCTTTCTAAGCTATGTCTGCTTCCCTCAAACAGGGTGGATTTTCTTGTTGGTTAAGCTGGTGCCATGACTTTCCTTCCACTTAGATATAGCACAAAGCCAATAGTCAGATAAGCATTCCCTCACAGTCTATATTTAGAACTGTTAATGACAAAGTTTTAGAGGGCATAGTTTCCTCAGAGGAAAAAATGAGTTAGAAAATTTAGACTGACAGATGTTCTTGGGCTTTTTATTCCTGTTTTGACTCTCTTTATTAAATTTAACTAATGAAATAAACATGTAGGTTAAGGTGATGCTTATTCCTAGGTCTTTTCATCCCAGGAATAAAATGAATGGTCAAAATGACTTTCTGAATGATCTAGAAAGTTCAGTCAGCAGTTCTGAATCCCAAATTTTTAACTCGTTCTACTCTGGAAGGTCATCACACTTTTTGGAAGATTGGCCACAGGTGTGTCCTACGTTTCGGCTGCTTAAGTGCACTGTTGTTAAGAGTGGTTATTTTCTAAGTACTATTGGTTAGTCTGAGACAGTTCTACCACCTATAGGATCTCTCCCTTTTTTTTAAAGATGAAACCATACAGGGAGCACAATAAGTAAAACAAATATAAAAATGAAATGAATCCTCTCTTATCTTTATCCTACATACTTTACCCAGCAATTTATGAGCGGACTTTACAGAAATGAAGGAATTTCATTTGTAGTATAGTTAAAAAATTTTTTTTAATTTTTAAAATTTATTTTTTTATTGAGCTATAGTTGTATAATATTATGTAAGTTTCAGGTGTACAGCATAACGATTCATAATTTTTAAAGGTTATACTTCATTTAAAGTTATTACAAAACATAAGCTATAGTCCCTGTGCTATAAATATAATATATATATTATATATATATCAGATACAGGATTATATATTATATACAGGATATATATATATATTATATACAGGATATAATATATCCTGTAGCTTATTTATTTTATACATAGTAGTTTATATTTCTTAATACCCTACCCCATCTCGCTCCTCCCCCTTCCCTCTCCCAGGAGATACACACACACCACATCTTCTTTATCTATTTATCTGTTGATGGACACTTAGGTTGCTTCCATATCTTGCCTATTGTAGATAGTGCTGCTAAGAACATTGGAGTGCATGTATCTTTTCAAAAGAATGTTTGTTTGTTTGTTTTTTTATATATATCCAAGAGTGGAATTGCTGGATCATATGGTAGTTCTATTTTAGTTTTCTGAGAAACCTCCATACCGTTTTCCACAGTGACTACACCAATTTACATTCCCACCCACAGTGTACAATGGTTCCCTTTCCTCCACACTGACATTTGTTATTTGTGGTCTTTTTGGTGATAGCCATTCTGACAGGTGTGAGGTGATATTTCATTGTGGTTTTGATTTGCATTTCTCTGATGGTTAGTGATGTTGAGCATCTTTTCATGTGCCTGTTGGCCATTTTTATGTCTCTTTTGGAGAAATGTCTATTTAGGTCTTCTGCCCATTTTTTGATCGGGTTGTTTGTTTTTTTTGATATTGAGTTGTATGAGCTGTTTATATATTATGTTTTGGATATTAACTGCTGGTTGGTCACATCATTTGCAAATATCTTCTCCCATTCCATAGTTTGTCTTCCATTTCATTGATGGTTTCCTTTACTGTGTAAAAGCTTTTAAGTTTAATTAGGTCACATTTGTTTACTTTTGCTTTTATTTCTTTTGCCTTAGGAGAGAGATCCAAAAAAATATTGCTACGATTCATGTCATAGTGTGTTCTATGTTCCCTTCTAGGAGTTTATGGTTTCAGGACTTACATTTAGGTCTTTAAACCATTTTGAGTTTATCTTTGTATATGGTGTGAGGGAATGTTCTAATCTCATTGTTTTACATGTGTCTGTCCAGTTTTCCCAGCACCACTTGTTGAAGAGACTATATTTTCTCCATTGTATGTTTTTGCCTCCTTTGTCATAGATTAATTGACAAAGGGTACATGGGTTTATTTCTGGGCTCTCTATTCTGTTCTATTGATCTGTGTGTCTGTTTTTGTGCCAATACCATACTGTTTTGATTACTGTAGGTTTATAGTATAGTCTGAAGCCAGGGAGCATGATACCTCCAGCTCTGTTCTTTCTCAAGGTTGTTTTTGGCTATTTGGGATCTTTTATATTTCCATACAAATTTTACAGTTATTGTTCTAGTTCTGTGAAAAATGCCCTTGGTATTTTGATAGCGATTGCATTGAATCTGTAGATTGCCTTGGGTAGTATGGTCATTTTTAACAATACTCATTCTTCCAATCCATGAACATGATGTATCTTTCCATCTGTTTGTGGTGTCTTCAGTTTATTTCATCAGTGTCTTATAGTACAGGCCTTTTGCCTCCATAGGTAGGTTTATTCCTAGGTATTTTATTCTTTTTGATGCTATGGTAAATTGGATTGTTTCCTTAATTTTTCTTTCTGATAGTTTGTTGTTAGTGTATAGAAATGCAATGGATTCTATATGTTAATTTTGTAATCTGCAACTTTACTGAATTCATTGATGAGCTTTAGTAGTTTGTTGATGGTGTCTTTAGGATTTTCTATATATAGTATCATGTCATAATGACATGGTTTACTTCTTCCTTTCCAATTTAGATTCCTTTTATTTCTCTTTCTTGTCTGATTTCTGTGGCTAGGACTTCCACTACTGTCTTGAATAAAAGTGGCAAGAGTGGACATCCTTTTCTTGTTCCTGATCTTAGAGGGAATGCTTTCAGCTTTTCACTGTTGAATATGATGCTAGCTGTGGGCTTGTCATATATGACCTTTATTATGTTGAGGTATGTTCCCTCTATGAAGACTTTCTGGAGAGCTTTTATTATAAATGGATGTTAAATTTTATCAAAAACTTTTTCTGTATCTACTGAGATGATTATAGTACAGTTTGAAAACTGCCATCTGTAACCATTGTCCTGACTTTCTTGTACCTTTAATGATTGGATAAGACCACTCTTCAGTAATTTAAAATTATAATTAAAGAATGTTTTTAACTCCTTTGTTCCCCCCAGGTTTACTGAGATATAGTTGACATATAACATTGTGTAAGTTTAAGGCATACAATGAGTTGATTTGATACATTTAGATACAATAGTCCTCCCTTGTCCAAGGTGTGAGTTTCTGCAGTTTCAGTTATCCGAGGTCGACCAAGGTCCAAAAGTATTAAATGGAAAATTCCAGAAATAAACTAGTCATAAGTTTTAAATTACACGCCACTCTGAGTAGTGTGATGAAATCTCATGCTATTCTGCTTCTCCTCCCTCCCAGGATGTGAATCATCACTTTGCCTACGTGCTAGTCACTTAGTAGCCATCTGATTATCAGATCAGCTGTAAAGGTATCATAGTGCTTTTGTTCAAGTAACCTTCATTTTACTTAATAATGGCTCCAAAGTGCAAGAGTAGTGATGCTGGCAATTCAGATGAACTTTATTATAGGTAAGTAAGTGTAGGGAAAAATATTATGTATAGAGTTTGTACTATCCATGGTTTTAGGCATCCACTGGGGGTCTTGGAACATATCTCTCAAGGATAAGAGCAGACTACTGTATTGCAGAATGATTGCCACCATTGTATTAGCTAACATCTGCATCATGTCACCTAGGTGCCATTTTTCTTCTCTTGGTGAGAATGTTTAAGATTTACCCTCTTAGCAACTTTCAAGTATATAATACAGTATTATTAGCTATAATTTCTGTGTTGTACATTAGATCCCTGTAACTTTTTCATATTATAACTGGAAGTTTGTACTCTTAGACTAACATTTCCCCCTCTCCTCCACCTCCCCAGACCCTGGCAAACACCATTCTACTCTCTATTTCTATAAATTCAGCTTTTTTAGATTTCACATATAAGTGAGGTCACACAATATTTGTCTTTCACTTATTTCACTTAGCACAATGCCCTCAAGATTCATCCATATTATTGCAAATGGCAGAATTTCCTTCTTTTTTTATGGCTGAATAATATTCTACTCTGTGTTTGTGTGTGTGTGTGTGTGTGTGTGTGTGTGTGTGTGTTTATCTATCATTGTTGAAAAACCATTCATCCATGGATGGACATTTAGGTTGTTTCCATGTCTTGGTCATTGTGAATAATGCTGCTATGAACATGGGTGCAGATATCTCTTAGAGATAGTGATTTCATTTCCTTCAGATATATACCCAGAAGTGGGACTTATGGATCATATGGTGGTTCTATTTTTAATTTTTTGAGGAGCCTCTGTACTGTTTTCAATAGTGGTTTTACCAATTTACCAAAATGGATATTCCTGATGGGCAAATTTCTCCCATTCAAGTGGTTTTCTTGTGGCACTTTTCTCATCACCTAATTATCACCAGTTTCCAGGTCCTTGTGCTTTGGCAAAGGGGAAAACACCTAGAGGATTGCTCACATTCTTTAGGCCAGAGTTTGGTCACCTATTGGCCTCACCTAATATAAAGGAGGCTGGGACATGAGTCCTGTTTGTCTCCAGGAAAAATAGAAAGTTGGTTTATTGGTCAACTCACCAACTTAAGCCATATCTTTTGTTCTTTTCTTTTATATTCTTTCCTTTTATTTCTTCCTTCTTCTCCTCCCCTCCCCTCCCTTTCCCTTCCCTCTCCTACTATCTCCTACCCTCTCCTCTTCTCTCCTTTCTTTTCTGTTATTTAATAGGGCTACATAGGATCTAAGGCTTGAATCTGACCACTATGTATAAGTTAGATTTAAAAAATTATAATCTTCACCATCTAGAAAAAATTAAGAATACGATTTAACTTTTTAATTCTTAATCCCATATGTTAACAATTTTCCAAGGCTATTTACATATGATTGAAAATGATGATTATAGGGAATACCATTGATTTAACATTTATGTCCAATAGTGAAGAAAGTGGTGATGGAATGTTTTTCTCCTCCCACCTAGCCCATCCTCTTCTGTGTCAGGTGTTTGAATTTCTTGCTTTGTAGTTTTAGAAAAAGGTACGAAGAAATTGAAAAACAGGCAACAACTATAAAATGACTGATCAAAACTTCTCCACTCTTTCCTGTTCCTTGAGTATTGTGTAAATTTTGCAATGAATGCTAGTTTTTTATTGGGGAAGAGTGCTATAAAGAGAGTGTACAGCTTTTGGAGAAATGTTTCTTGCCTGGAGTTGAACAAATGGTGGAATTAATATAAACTTGGTTTGTAGCCTCTCTATTTTCTAGAGGCTACAAAGATTTCTTTCCACTCTGAACTTTTGGAGATTAGCAAAAATATTTATATCAGAAACAAAAAAGAACACAGATGCTTACTCAGTAACCAAAAATGTTTTTCAGATCATTGCTATTTAAAAAAAAATCTCCCACAAACTTGTAATTTTCTTTTAATGAACATCATAAACCAATTTTAGTCCTTTACTCTGGATATATTAGGGTCAAATATTTTTGTTGGGTGTTAAGTCAGTAGTAACCTCAGTTATTTTACCAAATTACTTTCCTCCAATATAAGCCAAATTTACAATTAAGTTATTTAAGAAATAAAGACAACAAATAAATATCTATTTTTTTGTTTGTTTGTTTTGTGGTATGCGGGCCTCTCACTGTTGTGGCCTCTCCCGTTGCGGAGCACAGGCTCCGGACGCACAGGCTCAGTGGCCATGGCTCATGGGCCTAGCCGCTCCACGGCATGTGGGATCTTCCCGGACCAGGGCATGAACCCGTGTCCCCTGCATCGTCAGGCGGACTCTCAACCACTGCGTCACCAGGGAAGCCCCTAAATATCTGTTTTAATCTTCATGTCCTGACCTAAGAAATAGAAGGACTTACTCATTTCACATCCTCATATTTATCTGATAGAACTAGGAATGCCTAAAAAGAATTTTCCCATAACTCCATTTACTTGTTCATTTTCCTGGCACATTCCAAAAACAATTTTAAAGGCAACACTGAAAAAGTATAAAATATCTTCATCTAACATCCAAGCAATCTTTTTATTTTGGTGGAACTGAACAAAAATAATAGACACTTAGAATCTTTACTCCGAGGCATTGAAAAACAGTGACAATTCTAAATTGTTAGATTGTGAAGATTATATTGTATTTAGTAGAGATTTTACATATATCTTATCATGTTCATGGTATTTGAAATAAGGCAGCCCACATATAGTTATAAGGTAATTCCTTGGCATAGTGTAGTAATTGGAAAACTGGTGTCTGGAGCAAGACTGCGTGGGTTCAGGTCCCACAGTTAGTAGCTGTTTTACTCTGGGCAAGTTATTCAGTCTCCTTTTACCTCCATTCTTTATCTGAAAAATGGTATAATAATAGTACCTACTTGGTTGGATCGTTGTGTATATTAAATAAATTAATATATGTAAAACACTTGGAAGGATGCATGACTCATAGTAAGTGCTTTATAAATGTTTATCTTCCTATTATTATCTGGGGAATTATTTAATAAAATATATATTCTAGATGCCTAAAGTTTCTTCAGTTCGTTCCAAAACTTCTGGTGGCCAGTTTTCATGGGTCTTTCTGAATGGATCTTATGTGTCTCCATGTTTCTTCTGTCTTAAAGAGATTAAATGGAATCTCTCCTTTGTTGATTCAGAGTCATCATTCTAAGTAAGTGATATTGAGTCATGTGATATTAAAATCATTAAGATGATGTTAAAGTGCTTAGGGAGAATGTTTTGCCCCTAAAGTAGCTGATACAGACTGCTCTGCTGTTTCAGTCCTCTGGCTGTGTTCTGAAGGATTTTGGCCTTCACTATACTGGCCTACGCTAGCACCCTTGATTTGAAATACCTGCTTCAATTTTGCTATAGGTTGTAAGCAAGACTATAGCCCAGTTTTTAAAAATTGTGTACAAAGTGAGAGAATAAGACTTCACTCAGGATGTCAGTCCTCCCTTCAGAGTAAATAAGAACATGAGTGCATTTTTCCCTTCTGGGTGAGGGATATGTTTCACAACAGGGATTGGCAAACTACTGTTTGTGGGCCAAACCTGTTTTTATAAATAAAGCTTTATTGGAATATATCTAGACTCATTTGTTTGTATATTGTCTGCTGCTGCTTTCACACCAGGGTAGAGTTTAGTAGTTGCTGCAGAGGCCATATGGCCTGCAGAGCCTAAAGAATCTAACCGTCCGACCTTTTACAGAAAACGTTTATCAAACCCTGTATTCAATCTTTTACTCTGGGCAGAGTCTGAAATAAATGAGATGTTACTTTGTTTAGTAGTCTCACTGAATCGGCAAATTCAGTTATCCGGAACACTGTCTCTCCTAGATATATTTTTGATAAACTAGAATTTATTGGGAGAGATTGGTTCAAGATGGTGGAGTAGAAGGATATGCGGTTACTCCCTCTTGTGGGAGCACCGGAATCGTAACTAACTGCTGAACAGTCATCGACAGGAAGACACTGGAACTCACCAAGAAGGATACCCCTCATCCAGAGACAAAGGAGGAGCCACAATGAGATGGTAGGAGGGGCACAATCACAATAAAATCAAATCTCATAAGTGCTGGGTGGGTGACTCACAGACTGGAGAACACTTATACCACAGAAGTCTACCCACTGGAGTGAAGGTTCTGAGCCCCATGTCAGGCTTCCCAACCTGGGGGTCTGGCAACGGGAGGAGGAATTCCTAGAGAATCAGACTTTGAAGGCTAGCAGGATTTTATTCCAGGACTTCGACAGGACTGGGAGAAACAGAGAATCCACTCTTGGAGGGCACAAACAAAGTAGTGTGTGCATCGGAACCCAGGGGAAGGAGCAGTGACACCATAGGAGACTGAACCAGACCTACCTGCTAGTGTTGGAGGGTCTCCTGCAGAGGTGGGGGGTGGCTGTGGCTCACTGTGGGGACAAGGCACGGGCAGCAGAAGTTCTGGAAAGTACTCCTTGGCATGAGCCCTCCCAGAGTTTGCCATTAGCCCCACCAAAGAGCTGGATAGGCTCCAGTGTTGGGTCGCTCAGGCCAAACAACGAACAGGGAGGTAACCCAGCCCCAGCCATCAGCAGACAAGCGGATTAAAGTTTTACTGAGCTCTGCCCACCAGAGCAACACGCAGCTCTATCCACCACCAGTCCCGCCTATCAGGAAACGTGCACAAGCCTCTTAGATAGCCTCATCCACCAGAAGGCAGACAGGAGAAGCAAGAAGAACTACAATCCTGCAGCCTGTGGAACAAAAACCACATGCACAGAAAGACAGACAAGATGAAAAGGCAGAGGGCTATGTACCAGATGAAGGAACAAGATAAAACCCCAGAAAAACAACTAAAAGAAGTGGAGATAAGCAACCTTCCAGAAAAAGAATTCAGAATAATGATAGTGAAGATGATCCAGGACCTCGGAAAAAGAATGGAGGCAAAGATCGAAAAGATGCAAGAAATGTTTAACAAAGACCTAGAAGAATTAAAGGACAAACAAACAGAGATGAACAATACAATAACTGAAAGGAAAACTACACTAGAAGGAATCAATAGCAGAATAACTGAGGCAGAAGAAAGGATAAGTGACCTGCAAGACAGAATGGTGGAATTCACTGCTGCAGAAGACAATAAAGATAAAAGAATGGGGCTTCTCTGGTGACGCAGTGGTTGAGAGTCTGCCTGCCGATGCCGGGGACACGGGTTTGTGCCCTGGCCTGGGAAGATCCCACATGCCGTGGAGTGGCTGGGCCCGTGAGCCACGGCCGCTGAGCCTGCACGTCTGGAGCCTGTGCTCCACAACGGGAGAGGCTACAACAGTGAGAGGCCCGTGTAACGCAAAAAAAAAAAAAAAAAAAGTGATGAAAGGGAAGAACCTAAAACCAACATCACCTACCTGGCAAGGATCTCATTCATATTTGAGGGAGAAATTAAAACATGGAGGCTAAACAATATATCACTAAATAACCAAGAGATCACTGAAGAAATCAAAGAGGAAATCAATACCTAGAGACAAATTACAATGAAGACAAAACGATCCAAAACCTATGGGATGCAGCAAAAGCAGTTCTAAGAGGAAAGTTTATACCAATACAAGCCTACCTCAAGAAACAAGAAAAATCTTAAATAAACAATCTAACCTTACACCTAAAGGAACTAGAGAAAGAAGAACAAACAAAACCCAAAGTTAGCAGAAGGAAAGAAATCATAAAGATCAGAGCAGAAATAAATGAAATAGAAACAGAGAAAACAATAGCAAAGATCAATAAAACTAAAACCTGGTTCTTCAAGAAGATAAACAAAATTGATAAACCATTAGCCAGACTCATCAGGAAAAACAGGGAGAGGACTCAAATCAATAAAATTAGAAATGAAAAAGGAGAAGTCACAACAGACACTGCAGAAATACAAAGCATCCTAAGAGACTACTACAAGCAACTCTATGCCAATAAAATGGACAACCTAGAAGAAATGGACAATTTCTTAGAAAGGAATAAACTTCCAGGACTGAACCAGGAAGAAATAGAAAATATGAACAGACCAATCACAAGTAATGTAATTGAAACTGTGATTAAATATCTTCCAGCAAACAAAAGTCCAGGACCAGATGGCTTCACAGGTGAATTCTATCAAAGATTTAGAGAAGAGCTAACACCTATCCTTCTCAAACTCTTCCAGAAAATTGCAGAGGAAGGAATACTCCCAAACTCATTCTACGAGGCTACCATCACCCTGATGCCAAAACCAGACAAAGAAACTACAAAAAAAGAAAATTACAGACCAATATCACTCATGAATATAGATGCAAAAATCCGCAACAAAATACTAGCAAACAGAATCCAACAACACATTAAAAGGATCATACACCATGATCAAGTGGGATTTATCCCAGAGATGCATGGTTCTTCAATATATGCAAATCAATCAATGTGATACACCATGTTAACAAATTGAAGAATAAAAACCATATGATCATTTCAATAGATGCAGAAAAAGCTTTTGACAAAATTCAACACACATTTATGATAAAAAACTCTCCAGTAAGTGGGCATAGAGGGAACCTACCTCAACATAATAAAGTCCATATACAACAAACCCACAGCAAACATCATTGTCAATGGTAAAAACCTGAAAGCAATTCCTCTAAGATCAGGAACAAGACAAGGATGTCCAGTCTTGTTACTACTATTCAACATAGATTTGGAAGTCCTAGCCATGGCAATCAGAGAAGAAAAGAAAAGAAAATTAATCCAATTTGGAAAAGAAGAAGTAAAACTCTCACTGTTTGCAGATGACATGATACTATACATAGAGAATCCTAAAGATGCCATCAGAAAACTACTAGAGCTCATCAGTGAATTTGGTAAAGTTGCAGGATACAAAATTAATGCACCGAAATCTCTTGCATTCCTATACACTAATGATGAAAAATCTGAAAGAGAAATTAAGGAAACACTCCCATTTACCACTGCAACAAAAAGAATAAAATACCTTGGAATAAACCTACCCAGGGAGACAAAAGACATGTATGCAGAAAACTGTAAGACACTGATGAAAGAAATTAAAGATGATACAAACAGATGGAGAGATATACCATGTTCTTGGATTGGAAGAATCAATACTGTGAAAGTGACTATACTACCCAAAGCAATCTACAGATTCAGTGCAATCCCTATCAAATTACCAATGGCATTTTTTACAGAACTAGAACAAAAAGCCTTAAATTTTGTATGGAGAAACAAAAGATCCCAAATAGCCAAAGCAGACTTGAGGGAACAAAATGGAGCTAGAGGAATGAGACTCCCTGACTTCAGACTATACTACAAAGCTACAGTAATCAAGACAATATGGTACTGGCACAAAAACAGAAACATATATCAATGGAACAAGATAGAAAGCCCAGAGATAAACCCACGCACCTATGGTCACCTAATCTATGACAAAGGAGGCAAGGATATACAATGGAGAAAAGACAGTCTCTTCAATAAGTGGTGCTGGGAAAACTGGACAGCTACATGTAAAAGAATGAAATTAGAACACTCCCTAACACCATACACAAAAATAAACTCAAAATGGATTAGAGACCTAAATGTATGACTGGATACTATAAAACTCTTAGAGGAAAACATAGGAAGAACACTCTTTGACAAAAATCCCAGCAAGATCTTTTTTGATCCACCTCCTAGAGTAATGGAAATTAAAACAAAAATAAAGAAATGGGACCTAATGAAACTAAAAAGCTTTTGCAAAGCAAAGGAAACTACAAACAAGATGAAAAGACAACCCTCAGAATGGGAGAAAATATTTGCGAACAAATCAATGGACAAAGGATAATCTCCAGAATATATAAACAGCTCAATATTAAAAAAACAAACAACCTCATCAAAAAATGGGCAGAAGACATACCGATGGCCAAGAAGCACATGAAAAGCTGCTCAACATAACTAATTATTAGAGAAATGCAAATCAAAACTACAATGAGGTATCACCTCACACCAGTTAGAGTGGGAATCATCAGAAAATCTACAAACAACAAATGCTGGAGAGGGTGTGGAGAAAAGGGAACTCTCTTGCACTGCTGGTGGGAATGTAAATTGATATAGCCACTATGGAGAACAGTATGGAGGTTCCTTAAAAAATTACAAATAGAATTAACATATCACCCAGCAATCCCATTACTGGGCATATACCCAGATAAAACTATAATTCAAAAAGACACATGCACCCCAATGTTCATTGCAGCACTATTTACAATAGCCAGGTCCTGGAAGCTACCTAAATGCCCATCGACAGATGAATGGATAAAGAAGATGTGGTACATATGTACAATGGAATATTAGCCATAAAAAGGAATGAAATTAGGTCATTTGTAGAGACGTGGATGGATCTAGAGACTGTCATACAGAGTGAAGTAAGTCAGAAAGAGAAAAACAAGTATTGTATATTAACGCATGTATGTGGAATCTAGAAAAATGGTTCAGATGAACCGGTTTGCAGGGCAGAAGTTGAGACACAGATGTAGAGAACAAATGTATGGACCCCAAGGGGGTAAGGTGGCGGGGGGCAGGTGGTGGAGTGATGAATTGGGAGATTGGGATTTACATTTATACACTAATATGTATAAGATGGATAACTAATAAGAACCTGCTGTATAAAAAAATAAATAAAATAATATTCAAAAATTTTTAAAAAACAAACAGAATTTATTGCAGTAGCCTGTGTTGGCTAAGGAATAAACAGCCTACAACAGCGCAGTTAGAACATTAAGAGGAGGTGAAAATATGTGCAAAGTTTGTTGTTCTACTTTTATCGGTACATAACATGACATAAAATTATGTGGATTTCCATTGTGTTCTGTAGAAGGTACTAGAAATGGTAGCAGTTAGTAGCTGCTTTTCTTACACGATTGTCCTATGTAAATGTAAATACCTCTGTTGTCTCTTTTGTCACATATAGATCTCTGTTCTTTATCTTTCTTCTTACATATATCCCTGTTCTTTTTCTGTGAAAAAATTGTTTTGAATTTTACAACAATGTATTACTCTGGAGCATAGTGTACAGAAAAGGACTCTGAACTTGGGTTTAAATTCTGATTTAGTCACTTTATGGAAGAGAAACCTCGAGGAAGTGTCACACTGCCACCCCCAACTTCAGTGTCCCTGCCTGTAAAAGGGAGACAAGAATCCAGGCTCTGCTGACCACGTGCTATGGGCTGAATGTTTGTATCCCCTCAAAATTCATATGTTGAAATCCCAGTGCCCAATAGGCTGGTATTAGGAGGTGAGCCCTTTAGGAGGTGATCACTCATGAGGGCAGAGCCCGGATGAATGAGGCTAGTGCCCTTGTAAAGAGCCCCACAGAGTTCCCTAGCCCCTTCTGCCACTTGAGGATAAAACAAGAAGTCTGCAACTTGGAAGAGGGCCCTCACTCAGCCATACCGGCACCCTGATCTCAGCTTCCAGAACTGTGAGAAATAAATTTCTGCTGTTTATGAGCCACCCAGCCTGTGGTATTTTGGTACGGCAGCCTGAATGGACTAAGACACCATGTGAGGGGCAGCGTGGGGCTGAGCACAGAGCGGACTCTACCAGTGTATTATTACTTGTATCTTTAATAACATTCTCAATTTTGTCCGGTTTCTTTTTATACAAAGATATATATGTTTATGGAACAGAATATAAAATGGATTCTGCGAGACTAAAATTGTGGCTGGGTGCGAGGCTGTGAGAGTGAAGGAGGTTGGGTGGGAAAACCTCTTCAAACAGTGTATGCATTGCTCTGTGTCTGCTTCCTTATTCACCTGTCTAATGTGAAAGTTTATGCTTTCGTGCAGACCTCCTGGGAAACGTGCAAAGGAAAAAGGAACAAGGGTAACCTTGGAAGAGGAAAAAGATAGTGCTTATGTCAGTACAAAAGACTAAATAGAAGCAAATTATGGTTGGTTTATTTTAGCTACAGCTCTGTGAATGAGTTTCATATGCGCACAGGAAGGTTGTTAATTTTTCTGATATGAAAGAAGGAATAGTTTAATGAAAATAGACTCTAGTGCTGTGGAAAATAGAAGTGATGAGGCTAGGGTAGAATGACTGAAGGGTGAAGAAAACATATGTGGTTCCATTTTTTAAAAAAATTAATTAATTAATTTAATTTTGGCTGTGTTGGGTCTTCATTTCTGTGCGAGGGCCTTCTCTAGTTGCAACAAGTGGGGGCCACTCTTCATCGCGGTGCGCGGGCCTCTCACTGTCGTGGCCTCTTTTGCTGTGGAGCACAAGCTTCAGACACGCAAGCTCAGTAGTTGTGGCTCACGGGCCTAGTTGCTCCACAGCATGTGGGATCTTCCCAGACCAGGGCTTGAACCCGGGCCCCCTGCACTGGCAGGCAGACTCTCAACAACTGTGCCACCAGGGAAGCCCTCCATTTTATTTTTATTGGAGCCCACAAAGAGAACCACCAGTCTACTGTGTGTCAGATATTTATGCTTGTAAAAGATCACCCCACTTTTTTTTTTTACATCTTTATTGGAGTATAAATGCTTTACAATGGTGTGTTAGTTTCTGCTTTATAACAAAGTGAATGTGTTATACATATACATATGTTCCCATATCTCTTCCCTCTTGCGTCTCCCTCCCTCCCAGCCTCCCTATCCCACCCCTCCAGGCGGTCACAAAGCACCGAGCTGATCTCCCTGTGCTATGCGGCTGCTTCCCACTAGCTATCTACCTTACGTTTGGTAGTGTATATATGTCCATGCCTCTCTCTCGGTTTGTCACAGCTTACCCTTCCCCCTCCCCATATCCTCAAGTCCATTCTCTAGTAGGTCTGTGTCTTTATTCCTGTCTTACCCCTAGGTTCTTCATGACATTTTTTTCCCTTAAATTCCATATATATGTGTTAGCATACGGTATTTGTCTTTCTCTTTCTGACTTACTTCACTCTGTATGACAGACTCTAGGTCTATCCACCTCATTACAAATAGCTCAATTTCGTTTCTTTTTATGGCTGAGTAATATTTCATTGTATATATGTGTCACATCTTCTTTATCCATTCATCCGATGATGGACACTTAGGTTGTTTCCATCTCCAGGCTATTGTAAATACAGCTGCAATGAATATTTTGGTACATGACTCTTTTTGAATTATGGTTTTCTCAGCGTATATGCCCAGTAGTGGGATTGCTGGGTCATATGGTAGTTCTATTTGTAGATTTTAAAGGAACCTCCATACTGTTCTCCATAGTGGCTGTACCAATTCACATTCCCACCAGCAGTGCAAGAGTGTTCCCTTTTCTCCACACCCTCTCCAGCATTTATTGTTTCTAGATTTTTTGATGATGGCCATTCTGACTGGTGTGAGATGATATCTCATTGTAGTTTTGATTTGCATTTCTCTAATGATTAATGATGTTGAGCATTCTTTCATGTGTTTGTTGGCAGTCTGTTTATCTTCTTTGGAGAAATGTCTATTTAGGTCTTCTGTCCATTTTTGGATTGGGTTTTTTTTTTTTTGTTATTGAGCTGCATGAGCTGCTTATAAATTTTGGAGATTAATCCTTCGTCAGTTGCTTCATTTGCAAATATTTTCTCCCATTCTGAGGGTTATCTTTTGGTCTTGTTTATGATATCCTTTGCTGTGAAAAAGTTTTGGAGTTTGATTAGGTCCCATTTGTTTATTTTTGTTTTTATTTCCATTTCTCTAGGAGGTGGGTCAAAAAGGATCTTGCTGTGATTTATGTCCTAGAGTGTTCTGCCTATGTTTTCCTCTAAGAGTTTGATAGTTTCTGGCCTTACATTTAGGTCTTTAATCCATTTTTAGCTAATTTTTGTGTATGGTGTTAGGGAGTGATCTAATCTCATACTTTTACATGTACCTGTCCAGTTTTCCAAGCACCACTTATTGAAGAGGCTGTCCTTTCTCCACTGTACATTCCTGCCTCCTTTATCAAAGATAAGGTGACCATATGTGCGTGGGTTTATCTCTGGGTTTTCTATCTGGTTCCATTGATCTATCTTTCTGTTTTTGTGCCAGTACCATATTGTCTTGATTACTGTAGCTTTGTAGTATAGTCTGAAGTCAGGGAACCTGATTCCTCCAGCTCCATTTTTCGTTCTCAAGATTGCTTTGGCTATTTGGGGTCTTTTGTGTTTCCATACAAATTGTGAAATTTTTTGTTCTAGTTATGTGAAAAATGCCCGTGGTAGTTTGATAGGGATTGCACTGAATCTGTAGATTGCTTTGGGTAGTAGAGTCATTTTCACAATGTTGATTCTTCCAATCCAAGAACGTGGTATATCTCTCCATCTGTTTGTATAATCTTTAATTTCTTTCATCAGTGTCTTGTAATTTTCTGCATAGAGATCTTTTGTCTCCTTAGGTAGGTTTATTCCTAGATATTTTATTCTTTTTGTTGCAATGGTAAATGGGAGTGTTTTCTTGATTTCACTTTCAGATTTTTCATCCTTAGTGTATAGGAATGCCAGAGATTTCTGTGCATTAATTTTGTATCCTGCTACTTTATCAAATTCATTGATTAGCTCTAGTAGTTTTCTGGTAGCATCTTTAGGATTCTCTATGTAGAGTATCATGATATCTGCAAACGTGACAGCTTTACTTCTTCTTTCCGCTTTGGATTCCTTTTATTTCCTTTTCTTCTCTGATTGCTGTGGCTAAAACTTCCAAAAGTATGTTGAATAAGAGTGGTGAGAGTGGGCAACCTTGTCTTGTTCCAGATCTTAGTGGAAATGCTTTCAGTTTTTCACCATTGAGGATGATGTTGGCTGTGGGCTTGTCATATATGGCCTTTATTATGTTGAGGTAAGTTCCCTCTATGCCTACTTTCTGGAGGGTTTTTATCATAAATGGGTGCTGAATTTTGTCGAAAGCTTTCTCTGCATCTATTGAGATGATCATATGGTTTTTCTCCTTCAGTTTGTTAATATGGTTTATCACATTGATTGATTTGTGTATATTGAAGACTCCTTGCATTCCTGGAATAAACCCCACTTGATCATGGTGTATGATTCTTTTAATGTGCTGTTGGGTTCTGTTTGCTAGAATTTTGTTTAGGATTTTTGCATATATGTTCATCAGTGATATTGGCCTGTAGTTTTCTTTCTTTGTGACATCCTTGTCTGGTTTTGGTATCAAGGTGATGGTGACCTCGTAGAATCAGTTTGGGAGTGTTCCTCCCTCTGCTATATTTTGGAAGAGCTTGAGAAGGATAGGTGCTAAATCTTCTCTAAATGTTTGATAGAATTCGCCTGTGAAGCCATCTGGTCCTGGGCTTTTGTTTGTTGGAAGATTTTTAATCACAGTTTCAATTTCATTACTTGTGATTGGTCTGTTCATATTTTCTATTTCTTCCTGATTCAGTCTTGGCAGGTTGTGCCTTTCTAAGAATTTGTCCATTTCTTCCAGGTGGTCCATTTTATTGGCATAGAGTTGCTTGTAGTAATCTCTCATGATCTTTTGTATTTCTGCAGTGTCAGTTGTTACTTCTCCTTTTTCATTTCTAATTCTATTGATTTGAGTCTTCTCCCTTTTTTTCTTGATGTGTCTGGCTAATGGTTTATCAATTTTGTTTATCTTCTCAAAGAACCAGCTTTTAGTTTTATTGATCTTTGCTATCGTTTCCTTCATTTCTTTTTCATTTACTTCTGATCTGATTTTTATGATTTCCTTCTGCTAACTTTGAGGGTTTTTTGTTTTTCCTTCTCTAATTGCTTGAGGTGCAAGGTTAGGTTGTTTATTCGGGATGTTTCCTGTTTCTTCAGGTAGGCTTGTATTGCTATAAACTTCCCTCTTAGAGCTGCTTTTGCTGCATCCCATAGGTTTTGGATCGTTGTGTCTCCATTGTCATTTGTAACTAGGTATTTTTTAATTTCCTCTTTGAATTCTTCAGTGATCACTTAGTTATTAAGTAGTGTACTGTTTACCCTCAATGTGTTTGTATTTTTTACAGATCTTTTCCTGTAGTTGATATCTAGTCTCATAGCTTGTGGTCAGAAAAGATACTTGATACAATTTCAATTTTCTTAAATTTACCAAGGCTTGATTTGTGACCCAAGGTATGATCTATGATCTATCCTGGAGGATGTTCCATGAACTCTTGAGAAAACTGTGCATTCTGTTGTTTTTGGATGGAATGTCCTATAAATATCAATTAAGTCTATATTGTTTAATGTATCATTTAAAGCTTGTGTTTCCTTATTTATTTTGATTTTGGATGATCTGTCCATTGGTGAAAGTGGGGTGTTAAAGTCCCCTACTATGAATGTGTTACTGTCGATTTCCCCTTTTACGGCTGTTAGTATTTGCCTTATGTATTGAGGTGCTCCTATGTTGGGTGCATAAATATTTACAATTGTTATATCTTCTTCTTGGATCGATCCCTTGATCATTATGTAGTGTCCTTCTTTATCTCTTCTAATAGTCTTTATGTTAATGTCTATTTTGTGTGATATGAGAATTGCTACTCCAGCTTTCTTTTGGTTTCCATTTGCATGGAATATCTTTTTCCATCCCCTTACTTTCAGTCTGTATGTGTCTCTAGGTCTGAAGTGGGTCTCTTGTAGACAACATATATATGGGTCTTGTTTTTGTATCCATTCAGGCAATATGTGTCTTTTGGTGGGAGCATTTAGTCCATTTACATTTAAGGTAATTATTGATATGTATGTTTCTATTCCCATTTTCTTAATAAGGGTTCGTTATTGTAGGTCTTTTCCTTCTCTTGTATTTCTTGCCTAGAGAAGTTCCTTTAGCATTTGTTGTAAAGCTGGTTTGGTGGTGCTGAACTCTCTCAGCTTTTGCTTGTCTGTAAAGGTTTTAATTTCTCCATCAAATCTGAATGAGATGCTTTCTGGGTACAGTAATCTTGGTTGCAGGTTTTTCTCCTTCATCACTTTAAATATGTCCTGCCACTCCCTTCTGGCTTGCAGAGTTTCTGTTGAAAGATCAGCTCTTAACCTTATGGGGATTCCCTTGTGTGTTATTTGTTATTTTTCCCTTGCTGCTTTTAATATGTTTTCTTTGTATTTAATTTTTGACAGTTGATTAATATGTGTTTTGGCGTATTTCTCCTTGGATTTATCCTGTATGGGAGTCTCTGTGCTTCCTGGACTTGGTTAACTATTTCCTTTCCCATATTAGGGAAGTTTTCAATTATCTCTTCAAATATCTTCTCAGTCCCTTTCTTTTTCTCTTCTTCTTCTGGAACGCCTATAATTCGAATGTTGGTGCATTTAATGCTGTCCCAGAGGTCTCTGAGACTGTCCTCAGTTCTTTGTATTCTTTTTTCTTTATTCTGCTCTGCAGTAGTTATTTTCACTATTTTATCTGCCAGCCCAATTATCTGTTTTTCTGCTTCAGTTATTCTGCTATTTATTCTTTCTAGAGAATTCTTAATTTCATTTATTGTGTTGTCATCATTGTTTGTTTGCTCTGTAGTTCTTCTAGGTCCTTGTTAAATGTTTCTTGTAGTTTCTCCATTCTATTTCCAAGATTTTGGATCATTGTTACTATCATTACTCTGAATTCTTTTTCAGGTAGACTGCCTATTTCCTCTTCACTTGTTAGGTCTGGTGGGGTTTTATCTTGCTCCTTCATCTGCTGTGTGTTTTTCTGTCTTCTCATTTTGCTTATCTTACTGTGTTTGGGGTCTCCTTTTTGCAGGCTGCAGATTTGTAGTTCCCGTTATTTGGTGTCTGTCCCCAGTGGCTAAGGTTGGTTCAGTGTGTTGTGTAGGTTTCCTGGTGGAGGGGACTAGTGCCTGTGTTCTTGTGGATGAGGCTGGATCTTGTCTTTCTGGTGGGCAGGTCCACGTCTGGAGGTGTGTTTTGGGGTATCTGTGGACTTATTATGATTTTAGGCAGGCTCTCTGCTAATGGGTGGAGTTGTGTTCCTGTCTTGCTAGTTGTTTGGCATAGGGTGTCCAGCACTGTAGCTTGCTGGTCGTTGAGTGAAGCTGGATGCTGGTGTTGAGATGGAGATGTCTGGGAGATTTTCGCCATTTGAAATTATGTGGAGCTGGGAGGTCTCTTGTGGACCAGTGTCCTGAAGTTGGCTCTCCCACCTCAGAGGCACAGCACTGGCTCCTGGCTGCAGCACCAAGTGCCTTTCATCCACACAGCTCAGAATAAAAGGGAGAAAAAGTAGAAAGAAAGAATTAGTGGAAGCAGAAATAAAGAAAGAAGGAAAGGAAGAAAGAAGGGAGGGAGAGAGGGAGGTAGGGAGGAAGGAAGGAAGGAGGGAAGGAAGAAAAGAAAGAAAGAAAGAAAGATAAAGCAAAATAAAATAAAGTAAGATAAAATATAATAAAGTTATTAAAATAAAAAATAATTATTAAAAAATATAAAAAAAAAGGACGGATAGAACCCTAGGACAAATGGTGGAAGCAAAGCTATACAGAAAAAATCTCACACAGAAGCATATACATACATACTCACAAAAAGAGGAAAAGGGGAAAAAAATCATAAATCTTGCTCTCAAGGTTCACCTCCTCAATTTGGCATGATTTGTTGTCTATTCATGTATTCCACAGATGCAGGGTATATTAAGTTAATTGTGGAGCTTTAATCCGCTGCCTCTGAGGCTGCTGGGAGAGATTTCCCTTTCTCTTCTTTGTTCTCACAGCTCCCAGAGGCTCAGCTTTGGATTTGGCCCCGCCTGTGCGTGTAGGTCGCCCGAGGGCGTCTGTTCTTCCGCTCAGACAGGACGGGGTTAAAGGTGCCGCTGATTCGGGGGCTCTGCCTCACTCAGGCCGTGGGGAGGGAGGGTCACGGAGTGCGGGGCGGGCCTGCGGCGGCAGAGGCCGGCGTGACGTTGCACCACCCTGAGGCGCGCCGTGCGTTCTCCCGGGGAAGTTGCCCCTGGATCCCGGGACCCTGGCAGTGGCGGGCTGCACAGGCTCCCCGGAAGGTGGGTGTGGACAGTGACCTGTGCTCGCACACAGGCTTCTTGGTGGCGGCAGCAGCAGCCTTAGCGTCTCATGCCCGTCTCTGGGGTCCGCGCTTTTAGCCGCGGCTCGCGCCCGTCTCTGGAGCTCCTTTAAGCAGCGCTCTTAATCCCCTCTCCTCACGCAGCAGGAAACAAAGAGGGAAGAACAAGTCTCTTGCCTCTGCGGCAGCTCCAGACTTTTCGCCGGACTCCCTTCCGGCTAGCCGTGGCGCACTAACCCCCTGCAGGCTGTGTTCAAGCCGCCAACCCCAGTCCTCTCCCTGCGCTCCGACCGAAGCCCGAGCCTGAGCTCAGAGCCCCCGCCCGCCCCGGCGGGTGAGCAGACAAGCCTCTCGGGCTGGTGAGTGCCGGTCGGCCCTGATCCTCTGTGCGGGAATCTCTCCGCTTTGCCCTCCGCACCCCTGTTGCTGTGCTCTCCTTCGCGGCTTCGAAGCTTTCCCCTTCTGCCACCCGCAGTCTCCGCCAGCGAAGGGGCTTCTAGCGTGTGGAAACTTTTCCTGCTTCACAGCTCCCTCCAAGTGGTGCAGGTCCCACCCTACCCAGGTACGTGGGGAGTTTCTTGCCTTTTGGGAGGTCTGAGGTCTTCTGCCAGCGTTCAGTAGGTGTTCTGTCGGAGTTGTTCCATGTGTAGATGTATTTCTGATGTATCTGTGGGGAGGAAGGTGATCTCTGTGTCTTGCCCTTCCGCCATCTTCCCCTCGTCTCCCCCACCCCACTTTCATAATGTAAAAGGAAGCTAATAATTTAGCTTTGAATTGCAATTACATTGCACATATTTTCTCATATTCCTGTTGTTTTCAAATGATTTAAAAAACTTTAATTAGAAACTTAAGCCCTCTTTTGCTTAGGTAACGTTATTTTAGCTTGTCCATTGTAACTTGTCCATTTTTAATCTCAGTTATTTGGAGGGTAATTATCCAAGTTATATCAGTTAGCTATTGCTGGGTAACCAGCTACTCCAAAGCATAGTATCTTGAAATGACAACCATTTATTATTTTTTATGAGTCTACTGGTTGGGTGGGGGAGTTCTGTTTATTGAAGCCAGATTCTGATTATTTTACCTGGGCTTCCTCATTCATTGGTGGTTAGCTGGGAGTCTATGATGTCCTTGATTGGGGAAAGTCAATACTCCTCCATGTTTCTCTCATCCCTGCTCTCATACCTCCAGCAGGCTGGTCCAGGAATGTCCTCATGGTGGTGGCCGGGGTCCAAAAGCATGAAAACCCAGTCATGCAAGCGGGTAGGTGGCAAGACACATGTGCTTTTCAAGGCTCGATTACTGTCACATTTGCTAATATCCCATTGGCCAAAGCAAGTCATGGTGTAACTCAGGGTCAGAGTGAATGAATACAAAGCTATGGGTCCAGGGTGTAGATATAGGGAGGCCATGAATTGGGGCCTCAGTCTCCCAGATGTCATTTCACTTTCTTTCTCCATCTTTGCAGTCTTCATTTTGGAAGTTTTACTGTTCATTAGCACTTTTATAGACTGGGCAGAAAGAAAAAAACCCAAATGCTATCTTGTTACTTGTTTTCAAAGCTTGGTGAGGGAGTAGCTTGTCATTAAAGGCTAAAATAAAAAATGTATTTTATTTACTTATATGCCTCCCCTCTACTTTTTAAACCAAATTAAGCACCACAAATTCTTGTATAATGAAGTGAGTTCTTTTCCAATTCTATCAATATTCATCCATGAGTTCTGCTTCCAACTAATTTCTGTATTTTGGGGCCAACATTCCAGTAGCATTTGGAGGACTTTGGTGGGTGGGTCTGTGCATTTTTAGTCTTGCTTTCCGGTGTTCTTGCTTTTTGCTTTCCTTTGTCCTAAACTCCATGTTTGCATTTCTTACTGCCCACTCTCTGAGTCCTCAAGAAACCTCAAACTGAGCAAGTTTCAAAGAATACTCATTATCCACGCTTTGTGCATTCGCTCATGCCTTCAATCACCAAATATTTGATGAGTGGCTTCCATAGTATTTCAGGCATTAGTAATACAGTAGTGTGCAAT
Source organism: Globicephala melas (assembly GCF_963455315.2). NCBI lineage: Eukaryota > Metazoa > Chordata > Mammalia > Artiodactyla > Delphinidae > Globicephala > Globicephala melas. Next base: position 47,137,514 of record NC_083316.1, on the reverse strand, counting down.
ACAGACAAAAGGCAGGCCCTCCTGGAGCTTACAGTCTAAAGGGGCTTGACAGACAGGAAACAAGTGCGTGAATGCACGTCATTTGATGTTTAGTAGTGATAAGTGTTATGGAGAAAATAGAGCAAGGTGAGCAAGAATGATGGTGATGGAGGAGTGAGCAAGTATTCACGGAAGGCCTCTGAAGTCAGGGAGTGAGCTGTGATGACCTGGGAAGGATGCTGCAGGCAGAGGAAAAGCAGATGCAGAGGCTGCCTGAATAATATCCAGTAAAGCTGCAGCTATGTTCCCAGTGGGAAGAGTGGTAGAAAGTGTGGTGGGGAGACAAGCAGAGGCCAGATCATGTAGGGCCTTGGTAGAGTGCAGTAAGGTCTTTGCATTTATTCTAAGGAGATGGGAATCCATTGTTGGATTGGGGGCAAGGGAGAGACATGATCTAGTTTCAAGGGTAGAAGATGGTAAACCATGACAGTCATGTTAAAGGGAGGCTGCCTTAGGGGAGCAGCAGGGGAAACTGTGAGAGGATGGCAGACTCTGGAGCTCTCTAAAATGTGTTTCATTTAACTAAGCCAAATTTAGATATTGAGATCAGCTCTGTAAAGTTGAGCATATGGAGAAGTGTTTCCCAAAGTAGACCCAGCATATTTCCAGTGATATCTGAGTTAATTTTAGGTGCTGTGTCACATGAATGGAACCTTTTAAATTTTAACAATTGCTTATGAATTTAATATATATTAGGAAAAAAAGAAAACTTGTAATTCTACAGTTTTGAATTACACTTGAAGATAAAGTATTGAGTATACTACACAGTTGAGTACAGAAATAGAAAAAATTGTGAGGGATGTATCTGAATGACTAGATTTAGGACATAGTGACAGTATTATTTGTAAGGTTTAGTCCTGAGAGACGAGTGAATGATGACTCTGATTTTAGGGTAGTGTGTAATCATAATCACATGTTACTGCTTATTGATTATCTACTGAAAGTGAGGCTTTGTACTAGGCACCTTATAGATGCTATTTCACCCAATTCTCACTGCAATCCTATGTGATATATGTGGTAGAGTTGTGTTTTTTTTGCGGTACGCGGGCCTCTCACTGTTGTGGCCTCTCCCGTTGCGGAGCACAGGCTCCGGATGCGCAGGCTCAGCGGCCATGGCTCACGGGCCCAGCCACTCCGCGGCATGTGGGATCCTCCTGGACCGGGGCACGAACCCGCATCCCCTGCATCGGCAGGCGGACTCCCAACCACTGCCCCACCAGGGAAGCCTGGTGGTAGAGTTTTGATGTTCCCATTTAACAGAAGTGAAGTTCATAGGGAATAAATCACTTGTTCTAGGAAGTCTCTGAGTTTTCAAATATTGCAATATTATGGAAGTGATGTGTAGTTCTGGTAAATTCTCTGCAAGCAGGGGCTTAGTCTGTTTGGTACACTACTGTATCCTTAGCACCTAAAATAGCTTCTGATATATGCCAGACATTCAATCTATACTTGCTGAATGAATGAAAGAAAAAAACAGTGGGGTGTTTTCTTTTTTTAAATTGACGTGTAGTTGATTTACAATGTTGTGTTAGATTCAGGTGCACAGCAAAGTGATTCAGTTATACACACACACGCACACACACACACACATATTCTTTTTTCAGGTTCTTTTCCATTATAGGTTATTACAAGATATTGAGTATAGTTCCCTGTGCTATATAGTAGGTCCTTGCTGGTTATTTATTTTATATATAGCAGTGAGTCTTATTTAAGTCTGATTGAAGAGTGGTGAATATTGGCGTTTCTCACAACAGGATGGGATTTAGGAAGTAATCATCTGAAGTTTTCATGGAAAGGCCATATTTGGGGACAATAGGGTGCTTACTGTACCCCGTAAATGCAGGTTTTCCCAGCATCCTAGTCTCGGCCTTATATTTTTCTCCTATTCTCTCTTAAGAATCTCATCTACTTCTCTGGGTATAATTGTGCAACTCCCAAATATCAGACTTTGGTCCTCAACTCTAACCAAAGAACAAATAAACCTGCTGACAAACTTGGAACCACTTGAGGGCAACTTAAGCTTTGGCAAGTTACTTAACCTCCGTTGAGCCCAAGTCTCTGTCAGTAAGAGGAAGAGACGGACGCTGGGTCTGAGCGCTGATCTGAGAGGAACCAGTGTGTGCCAGAGGGAGAGGGCCAAGCTTCTTAGGGAGCGTGGCATTAGGGGAAGATGACTTGAAAGGCAGATGGCGTTCAGGTTCCATTTTTCTTGCGCATCCTTGCTTTGCTTTTTACCTAGAACTTTTAAAAAAGTTGACTACTCCTGTTTTGGGTAAGTTTTCTCTAAAGGCTTGATTTTTATTTTCCTTAAAAAAAATAGAAAAGGCGAAGTATTGAAAGCAAAGTCATTCAAGCACTTAGACTCCTGGGTGAAGCTCTCACGTGCAGCCAGGGAAGCTCCACACATACTCTCTCTGCTGGCAGCAGCTGGGTGCACGGGCAGCACAGGGCAGAAATGCTGGGAGGTCTGTGTGAGGCAGGGGGACAGACCGAACTGACTGCAAACAGGGCTTCTGGTAGGGGACAGGAACTGAACTCTCTAAAGGCGAGCCCAGGAGGGTGTTACTGAGCACAGAAGGCCATTCCTTTTCTTTCCTTTCCTTGCAGAGGTGGGAGCTGCAGAGAGTAGGGCGTGTGCCCAAATAAGAACTTCCCAGGTTTCGTGCTCACTGCCAGAGCTGTGGCCTTCTCCTGTCCCTTCCTATCTGCTGCCCTGTGTCCCTGATCAGCCCTGGCAGTACACATTTTCTGAGTTACGAAATACATAGTTTCTGCAAAATTATGTAAGAGAAGGTGGAGGCGTAAGGATGAAAACCACATTATTATCATCTTCTGCAAACTCCCAATCTCCTAGATCAAAGACATAAAAATTCTAGTACAAGGTTGAATGGAGGTAAGCTCTACAGAGAGGTAAACACCTGCTTTAGGAGGCTGGGTAAGATGAACAGATTCTAACTGGGTGGATCTGAGAAGCCATTTTGAAAGAAATAGGATTCCAATTAGGCTTTGAGGGAATGATATGACCTTGATGTTTATCTTTAGGAAGAAAGGGGGATCTAGTCTAGGCAAAGGTAACAGCCTCTTCAAAGGCCTGGATGCAGGAAAATGCTGAGTCTGGGGTGGGGTCAGGGGCATGGGGAACCCAGCAGTGGGGAGGGAGTTTGTGCATGCTGTTGGGAAGGGTGCCAGAAGATTGGAATAGAAGTGGGGGAGGTTATGCATTGCTTTGCATGCCAGCTGGGTACTTTGAACTTGATTGCCTTCCACATTCTGGTGGAGAGACTTGGGAAGTGGAGTGGCAGGAGAGGGCCATGGTCAGGGGCAGCAAGGAGACTGGTGGTTTTTTTGTTTTAAGCTTTGTATTTTGAAATAATTCTAAATTTGGAGAAAAGTTGCAAGAATAACCAAAGAGCTTTGAAATATCCTTCCACTGGATTTACCAGTTGTTAACGTTTTGCCACATTTGCTTTACCATTCTCTCATTCTCTAACATATACATATTACTAAGAGTTTTTTCTAAACCATTTGAGAGTAAGTTGCAGACATCATGCCTCTTTTACCCTTAAATATTTCAGTGTGCATTGCCTAAAACTAAGAGCTTTCATTTACGTAACTTCAGTACAGTGATTGAAATTGGAAAATTTAGTATTGATATACAACTGCTGTCTGTTATACAAATTTTACTAATTGTCCCAATATATAGGAGGTCTTTTCTTTTTTTTTTTTTTTCCATGTACTAATGAAATAGGATGGAGCTAAAGCATTGATGGTGGGAATAAGTCAACCATTTCAGAGGTGGACGGAATAGGATTTGGCAGCAGTAGGTTCTGAGGGTGAGAGAGGAAGTAAGCTGATGAGGGGTGGTAGTTTATAAGATTGGTATCATTAACCAGGAAGTCATGAAAGAAATTTGAATTCCAGGGATGGCCTGATGTTCCGGATTTTTGATTTAATAATAATAATTGGATTTCTGCAGTGCATTAAAAGGCAGGTAGGCAGTATAAAGAGAGGCAGCTTAGCGTAGCTTTTGGGCTAGACTGCCTGGATTGGAATCAGGCTTTGCCACTTATTAGCTGTGTAACCTGGGGAGGTTACCCAAATTGGCTGTGTCTCAGTGTTTTCATCTGTGAAATGGGGATGATAGTACTACTTGCCTCACAGCGTCCTTGTAGGGATTCAATGAGTTATTATTTGTAAAGTCCTGTATTTTAAGCCTTCCTGACAAACAGTAAGTGCTCTATTTAAATCAATATAAATAAATTGAATTTCCTACTTTTATGTCACTGAATCCTCACTAGCAAACCTATGGGGTAAGTACTACTATTTTTACTAACCAGGACTCATGTTACATGGTTTGCCAAGGCCAAACCACTGCTCATATAGAAAACTCATTCCTTTCCACATACCAGACCATTCTTGGGTTTCTGCTTGAGATTACCCAGCAGGCAGTAGAAATGGGCTAGTGACTCAGTATTGGGCTAAGGGCTGAAGGCTCTGGAGTTGAAAGTCCTCTGCACTGAGGTGATTGTTGAGGACATGGGATGCATGCCGTTCACAAGAGAGAGCCTATAGAAGAAAAGACTGAAGGTTGGAGCCGGTGAATGAGACTGGGTAGGAGCAGTCAGAGAGGTAAGTGGTAAGACAGGGTGTGGAATGAAGAAAAGGAAGAGAGGGTTAAGGACAACTTGCCCATTCTTTGGGAGTTGAAGTGGGACAAATTCCAAGCAGAGAGCTGGGATAGTAATGAGTGGGTCCCTGTCACCTTAGTGAGAATGGTTGCCTTGGCTTGGTGAAGGCGGAAGCCTATTTGCTGGGGCTCAAGAAGACGATGGGAAGAGAAGAAGTGAATTCCATGAACGTGAACTATTCCTTCAAGAAGTTTGGTAATGAAAGGAGGAGAACTTGGGGAGAAGCAGTATTAAGAAATGATCCCTTTTCAAAAGAGGTAATTGTCTTCGTCATCTAGGAGGGGAAAGACAAAGTCTGAAGATACAAGAAATAGTGGGGAAGATGGAAAGAGCAGGCTGGCAGAGGTAGGTCAGGAGCATGGGGTTGGTCTCAGAAAAGAATAGGGATACTGCTTTAAGATGGGAGGGAAGAAAGAAACTATGTGCCATGTCCTATGACATTTCATGGAGAGAGAGAGAAAGTTGAGGCAGTTCACTTAAAATCGTCTCAATCTTTGTAGAGTGGGCAATGAAGCTGTTCTTTGGGGAAGTCAGAAGTACATTTGAGAAAATGAAAGAATTGGCAAAAGTTAGGATGTATATTAGAGATAAAAAAAGGGGGCTTGTCTAGTGGTGGCCAGTGCCTAGGACTGATTGAGTGGCATAGTTCTACAAAGTATTGTAACGGGACTTTTTCGAGTGACACCCTGGAATTAACTGAGAAGAGATGGATTGGGTCAGTCCAAGTAAGGGTTTCAATGGAGAGTCAAGAGTACTAGGCATTCTCAGAGGTCAGAGAGAATTTGGTTGGGAATGGTTAACCATAGGCTGTGAAGCCAAGAGGAGGCTGAATAGGTTAGGTTAATGCTTCTCAAACGTTTCCTATGAAATATTCATAATGACAGAGAAGAGAAGCTTGTCTCCAGGGCATGGAGTCTTAAAGTAGCCTATCAGAAGCTTTGTAAGTTCTAAAGTCCTGAGCTTTATTTTTAATATATTTAAAATTCCATGGTGTATCTGTATTTGTTTTAATTTTAAGTATTAAGCTATTTATTATTAAGTAAAATAAAGAGTTAAAAAATATATGCCACATTTTTCCATGATTAGGCTCTATACTGGGATGAGGGTGGGGATATATATCCTACTTTAAGAAGCCTGAGGTTCAAACAAGAAGAAAAAGCAAAATTAACTGGAGAGAACAGGGAAAGATAAATTCAACAGGAGGCAAGGTGGAAAAATTTGAGATGGTAGCTCTAGGGAGGTTTGTCAAAATGTCAGATCTTGAAGATAAGACAGTTGTAAGTGATAGTGGGTCTCAGGTGTGATCAAGCAAGCCACTTAGAGATTGAGATGAAGAGGTGGAGGCTGCCTTGGGTGATTTCAGTCTCATTGAGTTGCTCTTGACTTAGAACGTGAATGCAAAATTTCTCTCTTGTGGTGCACAGAAGAAAAATTAATGTTTAAAAAGAAGATTTTGTAAAATGTTAAGCCAGACATTTATTTTTAAACATTGTCTTGAAGTCAGAGAGAGATTAATAGAGCCAATTTAAATCCCCTTAGGGAACATTTGTTATGTGCCTGTTGCCTTATAGCCGCCATTAAAAGTGGAAGCAAGAAGAAGTGTACAATTGAAATGTCAATTGTGACAGTGAGTAATTTTTAAATGAATGCATTTTCCAGTTCATTGATAGGAGACATCCTTATTTACTTTATCTGTGGCGGTCTCTGTCTTGAACAAAAGGCAGATAATTTGTGGAATTAGTGGCTATTTAAGGAGAGTAAGTAAGCTGTCATTTGTGCCCATCTTGTTTCAAAATAATGTTGCAGGCAAATACAGTAGACCCTTGAACAACTGGAGGTTAGGGGTGCCGACTTCTGAGCAGTCAAAAATCCACATATGACTTTACAGTGGGCCCTCCGTATCCATGGATTCAACCAACCCCAGATACTGTAGTACTGTAGTAAGTATTTCCTGAAAAACATCTATGTGTAAGTGGATCCCTGCAGTTCAGCTCATGTTGTTCAAGAGTCAACAGTACTTCCACCAACTAGCGGATGGCCTTTTGGCACCGGTGGATAATGCAGCAAAAGAAGCGATGTTGTCAGAAGTCTAATGTTAGCCATCTGTCCCTAGAGTTTTGAAATAATTAATTTCACTGTCTGATGTTGATAACTTCCATTGGTAAATACCTTCAATACTTCCCACTTCTTTTTTTTTTAAGTTCGAAAGGCATACAAGTAATAAGTGTTTATAGAAGAAAAGAGTTAAGTAAGAGGAATAGAAATCTTGGACCATCCCAAACCAACCAATGGGAAAGTCTCTGTGCATGTTCTTCCAAACTTTGTTTTAAGCTATTTCGTGACAAATTTGTGTTTACACAAATGAGATTATACACAGTTTCTTTCTTATGATTTATGGAAGGTAGCATTTAGCCTTACTTTTAAACTACCTTAGGAAAATTATCTGAAGCTTAGTGAAAAGAACAATAAAGCAAGAGAAGTGAGACTTAAGTTCATCAAATAACAGCATGCTAAGGACTAGTATATTGAGGAGTATTTCTTCAGCTTAGCACATGTTCAGGAAGTGAGTGGGTTCATTTTTCACATTTGAGTCTGGTCTTTTTATTTTTACCTTTTTAGCTTCATACCTTCCAAAAGCATATCAGTGGGATGGAACTGGGATTCCATGCTTAGCACTGACTTACTTCCTTGCAGCATATTGAGATTTTCCAGTGTCAAGATCAGAGAGCTCTCTTGTAAGGCTCCATCCCTGAGATCTGTGGGAACATCCCTGGAGACAGGCAGCAGCTGCTCCCAAGGGAAGTGGCAATCAGAGCCCCGACTCTAGTGAGCTGGGTAATGCTGAACCTTGGAACTGTGCTGGGGGACTAGAGCTCTTTTTACCTCTTCTGCTCCTGCAAAAGCTGACTTATCTGTGGATTTGCCTGTGATGATAAGATCCAGAGTGATGCCTGAACTCCTGTGGTCAGTCTTTCCATTGACAAGGAGGGATTTTTACCTGATAGCATTTCTCTTATAAATTTAGGTTTATTTCTGATTATGCTAGGCTATTTGTAAAACACAAAATTCAAGTTGATTGACTGCAATCATTTCTTCCCATCCGTATTCTGGATGAACCAAAAACGAAGCCAGCAGTGTTTCTTATCCTTTGAAAACATTTGGCTAATTTTCACAAATGGAAAAATTACATGGTTTCCTGGAGATACTGATGTGTTCTCTTAGAAGGGTTAGGCCCTTGGGAATTATTAATTTAACCCAAAACTCACAGATTACAATATGGGTGTGTGGAGGATGGGGAGGAAGAGGGAGAGAAGGCCAAGAAATGGGTTAAAATTTCATTCAAAGGAAAAGTTTCAACATTGGATTAGGAAATAAAGACTGTCAATAAAAAATGGACCATTCTGAAGTTTGCATAAACTTGTTGCATGTGTGTACTTTTATTTCTGAGTAAAGCTCAAACAGTTTCTCATGAAAGGGAATGAATACAGAAATCTTCCAGGATGTGTTGGAATTGGCAGTTGGTTGGAGCTTGGCCACGGCAGGAAAGGACAGCTTTTCATTGTGGCGCTTTTTGCCAGGGTGTTGGGTAAAACATCTTCCCTTCTCTCTGGGAAGACCCCCACGGAGGAGCAGACAGGGACAAACAGAGCATGAGGGCGCGGCTGCACCCCCGTCAGGCTCCAACGCTTTGCTTTCATAGTCATCGGGGTTGTTTACTAAGGGTAGAAATGTCTTGGCTCTACCCCAGACCTGCTGATTCAGTCTCTGTGGGGTGCTGCTTGGGAATCTGTATGTTAGAGAGGCTCCCAGGGTAATTGTGATGAGTGGTCATGTTTAAGAACTTCTAATGTAAATAATGGCAGACAGTAGGACAGACTGACAGGAAGCACTGTAGGAAAAAAGTACGTGCATATGTGTGTGTGTGTGTGTGTGTGTGTGTGTTGTGTAACAGCTATGAGTGGAAATCAGGCTACTGGAATTTGCCAAGAGGCAGCAAGGGAGACACAGTAACCAGGTGCCAAGGATGTGGCCTCAGGCCTTACCAGAAACTCTCTCCTCTGGGGTGTGAGCTTCTGGAAAACACTGACTGGTCCGGATTAAATTCTGCGTTTCCAGGCCTAGTGTAGGGTTGGCTCCAGAAAAGGCCATCACAACATTTTCTTTAAGGTTCTGTTTACTGTTTATCTTTGATTTTCTACCTCAGTCAGGAAGCCTAGTATCCAATTTTCTTTGGTGTGTTTGCAGATTTCCGACAGTTCTCTGGTTTCTTAGGTTTTCCTGTTATTTCATTTTCTATTTATTAGGTTGCCAATCTACAGACTTAACAGATTGAACAACCTTTGCAGATAAACAACAGAAGCTGGAACTACATCCGGTGCTGTCTATTATATACCCAAAGTTTGTTGTACATGACAAGGATGAAGTTTTATTTACTTCTTGAGTGTACCAAGCATAAACACTCGCTCTGAGGGGAAAATGGAACCTTACGGGAAGAAAAGTGCTGGATGCCAGTGGATAGCAGTTGTTTTGGAACTCTGGGCTTGGTGTTAGTGAGGGATCATTACAGGGGAGGCTGTTACCTGTAGTTTGGTGTAGCTGGGATGAGTTTATATCCCAATTTGCAGGACAGTCTTGGCTTCACCTATTGAGCTGGTATCCCGTTCGGTTAGGGTCCCTTTTATACTCAACAGTGCCCTGGTTCAGATAATAAGTTGTGTGGTCACTGTGAGGATAGGAGAGAGAAAGACATTTCCTGGGATCACTGAATAGCACACATTTCAATCTGTGATTTATCTCATTCCAGGCCCACCCCTAACATTTGCAGGTGCAGGACAAGAGACCCTTCTGTCCCACAGCCTTGTCCTTTCTCTTCCTTCCCTGGCTCCACTGTGCAACTGTAGGAGTATGTGTGGACCAACCAATCTGCTCATTCAAGCTTCATCCACACCCATAGCCAGACAGCTGCCCATGATCACCCCTCAGGCCTAGGGGTACACACACTGGCTGTAAAGTGGTCTGCCCTTGGGAGAGTCAAGACCCACATGGACCTTGGAGGCTGGCTTTGGACCATGTGAGACAGGGAATTCCAGGGACATGGGAACTTGGGGAATGGTCTAGAAGGGAGATTGTTGCTATAGGGAGGTATATCCTCCAACCCTGCAGACTCCTAGTCCCATGGGAAGGGGTGGCTAGAAGAGGAAGGAAGGGAGCCTCAAATTAGGGTTACCCGGCGCTAGGATGGTCCTGTACTTTTCACTCCTCCTTTTCAGAGATCCTGCTTCTAGCACATCCTTGAGCATCCCGGGAAAGCAGGCTCACTATGCCATGTGGGATAAACACACTTCAGACATGAATTCTGCTTGGTCAAGTGACTGAGGTGCAGAGGTGTTGTTTGTCTGGCCAGATAGAAACCCCTTATCCTACTTTGGGGCTGGCGTGTCCTCAAATGCCCTATATTTAGGGTACCAACTCCATTTTTCAGATTGAAACAAAAACTTAAATTATCCGGCTTAATGTTTTCAGAGTCAACCAAAGAGAAGGCATGATATATTTCATCAATGGAAATGTGGTGAGTGTTTTCTTTGCCTGCTGATATGTTCTACTGGGTGTGTGGGTGTGAAGATAGGAAAAGTCTTCTGCCCAGCCATTCCCATTGTGGTTTTGTTTATCTGAGGATCAGTCAAATGGAAAGACTTTCCTTTCTTGTGATTGCAGTCAAATCTTTTACAATTCTCAGATACTTCTGAGTCTGTTTGTGGAACTTCTTGAGTAGTTTTAAAGTCAATAAACACTCTCTCTTTTTTCTCCTTATCTCATTAGGATTGAACTAGGTCACAGGGCAAAGTGGTGTTTTCCTGGAGTAGGAGTGCTCGGCTTTTTTGTGGATCCTTGTGTGCCCTTAGATAGGCTCGCTGTGTATAGCACAGAGATTGAGCCTTGCACAGCCCTGGAGGTGGATTTCACAGAGTATGAATGGGACTGTGTAAAGTGGCCCTGCCTGTGAAGGTTTTCGTCAGGAATTCCTCCTGTGTACTCCCCAGCAGGCCTGTTGTTTTCCTCTTTCTCATTCATCATAAGTATATGGAGAAGATGGGTGTTGGGAGAGAGGAGTCGAAAAACATGCTATTTTCTATACTTTTCTCCATTGTTTGAGGGTACTCATTCTCCTTTTAATGTTAATGTAGATCAGGGAAAATAGAAGCCACTAAGGATGTACAGAACTAATTTGTATATAATCAATGATTTTGGCCAACAATTGTCCCAAAAATATGTTTTCAAACTCTTGTTCTATCCTGTCAGTTAGCTTCCCTGGGGTCTGAACAACGATGACTTTTCCATTTTAATAGATGGTTCAGTATGTGATTTTCCTGGAATTAATAGCATAAAGTGACGCTTCAAATAGCTATGTGTTATTGCCCATTTGTAATCAATGAAAGTTACACTAAGTCACACTGCTTTGGGTAATTAATTGTCTAATTGTCTGTCTTTATTTGGTCATAACTGGAGACTCAACTGAGCAGGAATTACTATCCAGGTATTTTCTTGCTACATTTTTGGTTTTCAGTGGTGGTAGACTGAGGAGGGGTGCGTTTGAATGGCAGAATAATTATCAGATGGGTCCTGGTGTGCAGGGTATGTGCATACTCATTATCTTTGTGCGCTGCTCGTTACCGCTTCTCTCCTTTGATTATTGGGAGCTGCCATTCTTAATTTAATTTATCCCTACCAACTCCAGCCTCCCCTGACAGCCTGAACACCAGGCTTGATAAAGTCCAGGTGTATTTTAATTCTTCTTTATCAAACCCAAGAGAGAACTTCTTAGAGACTGTGCTGATCTATGTGTCTTGAAAAAACACCAACTGTGGGAATTTTGATGTATAATGAAGCCCAGGGAGGGATGGACTCCATTCCAAAATGTTGCCAATAGATATAATTTTTTTTTTTTTTTTTTTTTGCGGTGCGCGGGCCTCTCACTGTTGTGGCCTCTTCCGTTGCGGAGCACAGGCTCCGGCTGCGCAGGCTCAGCGGCCATGGCTCACGGGCTCAGCCGCTCCGCGGGATGTGGGATCCTCCCGAACCGGGACGTGAACCCGTGTGCTCTGCATCGGCAGGCGGACTCTCAACCACTGCGCCACCAGGGAAGCCCCAGCAGATATAATTTAACCAAGCAAACATGACGTACATTCTTATCAATCTTCCAAAAGGGAAAATACTAGAAAAGAGGTAATTTGAAAATAGAAACTTTCCAGTAGCGATGGGATGGCTCATAGCTATTGTGGTTCTCACAAGTGCTCAGTGGATAGTCAGATGCTTATTAGGTGTTCAACAAAGCATTTGTTAACTGAATAAATAGATGGATCTGATCTTGTTCTGAGAAATTCTGAAACAGAGAATACCTGGCATGAATGTTCACATCAGCCACACATACTGAGCCCCACTGGGCTGTGTGCTCTCCCATACAAGCTAGCTGATTTGGTCTTGGCTGAAACAAATCCCTATTTTATAGATGACATTGAGGCTCAAAGAAGAGTTCAACAGCTTCCTCGAGGCAGCTGAGTATTAGAGCTGGAATTGGAATGTGAGTTTTCTGACACTAAGCCGAGGGTTCTGGGATTTGAGGGATTACCTGCCTTTTTGAAATCATGGGCCAGAACAATGGCAAAGCTGCCATTTTCCAAGCAGCTGGAAAAAACTGAGGTGGACTCAGTATTCACCCTTGTGTAGAGGAGAATAAAGCTAACTCTTGAGAACCTTGATACATTAAAAGACTTAAAAAATAGAGGCACATGGAATGTGTATGGACACCTCTAAACATCTTCCAAAAGGCCCAAATTTGGGGAATTAGAAGAATGTGAGAGCAGAAGGGGGGGAGATGTGTCTAAGTTCTTCCAAGCTATTTCTTTTGCTACTCAAGCCAAGTGTTCTCTCTCTCAATCAGAATTTCAGGGAAAGCTCACAGCAGATCAGATGTTTGGAAGAGTATTAGAAATCAGGAGGGAAAAGGCCTTATAACTCATCCATTCGCATCCTTGTGTTACTTTGTAATGTTATTAAAGAGTTTTCATTATACATAGATTCTGTCTTTTCAATTGCCCTGCAAAACTATTAGGACAAGTTTCTTTTCTCTCATCTCTTCCTTGTACTCTAGGTACATAGAGAGGCCTCTCAGCGCAGCAGGCAGTTGCCTGCATGATATGTTCAAAGTGCTCCAAGAAGCGTGTCCCCACTGGCCTGATCTCATTTCTGCAATACATACCTTCTACTGGAGTCATTTTACTTATTAAGGAATGACGTGTTTTCAAGGCCCTGTTTACAGTGTTAATTAACTTGCACAGATGACCTATTCAACTGATAACACTCACTAGCCCATTGGTACGTGGTAGGTAGTTTATTCTATTAGTTGGGTGACCACCACCAATGGATAAAGCCCCGAAAAGATGAGAAAAATAATTGTCTGGTGGTAGAAAGGAGGAAGTAGAGGCACAGGACATATTCTTGGGCAAGTGGATCTTTTTGTGTTCCTGTGGAGAACAACTCAGGTATGGTAGGGTGAGGTGCTAAAAGAAGGGAGAAGGAAAGGGAAGATTCATCATTCAGTTTGGCTCACAGGCTTGACCTGTGATGTTTTGTAGACTGAGCGTAAGGAAGTAGGACTTGAGACGAAAGCTTTTCTCTCTACCTGGTCACTGCCTAACAGCTCACAAAGCTTCTCTTCGTGCTGGCTTATTTTTTTGTTGTGTCTGGACTTTTCTCGCTGAAGAAATGCATCCTCTTATGCTTACTGTGGACTCACTCCATGGTATTAAAACCAAAATCATTTGACCAACTGAGCTAAAGTAATGTTAGCACTTAGGATGGTTATTTTCACTAAACAGTATAACCAATGCTATCTAGTCCGGCTTTTGGGATATGAGATACAACTAATTAGATTTTCTGGCTAACCCAGATTAAGGCAGAAATGTCACATCAACAGTAACACCCTTTGGCCTCGGACAAGAAAGATTCTTGGCCTCGGTCCATGTTCCACAAAGAGAGGGACGTGGTTCGTGCAAGGCACCCTCACCCCCACTGCTAAACCACTCGGGACTCCACAATCCCCTGCTTAAGTGACCCCCATATTACTTCCAGAGCCTGTGGAGGCCTGTCTTGGGGTCAGATCTCCCAGGTGTGAACTGCACTACTTGAGCACGAGTGCTGCTAGGACCAAAGAGTGTGGAGCTGTGTGTGCATCTTGGATGGGTGGCTGGAGTGTTCCCATGAGTGTGTGCAGGGCTCCTTGTGTTGCGGAACAGAGCTGAAGTGGGGAAAGAGAAGGGGAGTGGGGCTACTGGCTGGGGGCCCTTCACTCCACAAATTTTATGGATGAGGTTGTGTTTTAAAGTCTCTAGTGGGAAACCATTGAAAACAGTCAGCTCATTCTGACTATGAAGCTCACTACTTTGAGTAACTAGGGTTTCATTGACCACTGGGTCCTTGAGTGGCTTCCTGATCTCTGGTCTGCATGTGGAGTAACAGTGGTTATTGTTCTGTGGATACGTAGGAACCAGGGATAACTGTTCTCCATGGACACTCCTAGGAAGTTGCTACTGCTGGTGATCACTATTACTTCATGAACACCGAAATATCTTATATTCTTGTAAATTTGTTTTTCCTGAATACTGGACAGTAAAGGTGTGTGTATGTGTTCTAGTAACTTCAGGATTCTGGTTATTGAGTTCTGGTTACTTTTTATTACTGAAGTTTTGTACTTGCAGCTTGTTCAGAGTCTTAAGCAATTTAGCATGGGCATATTTTATCCTTTTGTCCTCTCTCCACTATAATGTATGGCTTTCGAGCTCAGGAAGATTATTTATATGTCACTTTAAAATATTACCTTTCTTTCTCTCTTTCCTTCCCCTTTCTCTTCCTCTGAGGTATATTTATGCCTACCATCTCCCAGGCCCTGTGCTAGAATTTCTCTCATGCTAATTTTTAAATAATAACATATGATTGTTTAAAATGTCATTATCTAGTGTGTAGTAAACACATAATAGAAGATAACTTTGTTCCTTCACAAATATTTAAAGTTATCATTTCAATATCCAAATATTTTGCTTTTTTTTTCTGGAGAGAAACAGATAACTGGAGGTATTTGTTACCACGCAAAAAATACATGTGAAGATTTTCAGATGTTATGCTCTGTAATTAGAGTTGTGTACTGTTCTTGAGTTCTCTTAACTGTGTGTACCTTTGTAGTGTCTCCTCTTTTTCTCTAAACACTTTGCCCTGCTCCCCAGTCTTACCACCCCCCTTACCATGTCTCTGGAGTTTTCCTCTCTCCTCATTATTCTCTCTTTCTCCTCCTCTTTCTCTTCCTCTCCCCTCTCCTCTCCTGCTCTTCCCGCACATCCCCGTCTGCCTGCTTCTCTCTTGTTTACACTCCCTCCTCAGGTACGTGCCCTTTGTTCTTGCCGGGGTTTATATCCACTGGGAGAAGAGCCAACCATATTTTGAATGTAACAAATGGCATCCAAGTGTGAGGTCCCAAGTCCAAGAGCTAGAAAGTCCTCCAGTGTCAAGGTTGTCAGAACTTTTGAGATTGATCATCTATTAAGGTCCTCTTTATTTTGTGCCAGAGAAGACAGGCCCAGTGAATTATATAACTGGCCCAAGGCTACACAATGACCAGGCTCCAAAGCTCCTATTTCCCAGTTCAGTCCTTTTCTAAAAAATAGTTTCCAAATACATTCAACTAAAAACAAATACGCCACCGTAAATTATAGACTTTTGTATGTTTCCTCCTGTGGTGGCAAGGAAGGAAAATAAAGGGGGAGGGGGCATGAACACAAAAGAACACATGAGATGCCCTGATAAGTCATTTCCTCAGAAGATCTCGAAAGATAACTTAGAAATTGCCAGTAAGAACTACAGACAAACAAGTTCAGACAAGTTACTGCAGGGAGTAATGTACTTAAGTTAGGGGGGCAGGAGAGGTGTATTTGTCAGCATATGCAGAGAAGGAGGAGCTCTAGACCTTCTAATTGGAAAAATATTTTGGGAAAAAAGGAGTTGATGCTGTTCCTTGATTTTTCTTGTTTTGTGACAAGGCGTACAACAAACCTGTTTGAATGCATCAGCATAAATCAGTAAAATGTAGTTTACCTGGCTTAATATAAATTTAAAACTCTATAGGCTAGACCAGCTGTAATCATATTCCCAAAGATCTCCATTTTATCATTATTTACAGCTAACAAGACATTTGTGATCTTCTTTTGGTTGTCTCTGGTGGGACGTTGTTGGCAATAGTTTCCTGACGTGAAATTCTCATGTGCATGGAAATCTAGTTAGGAAAATGAGTAAGTAAATAACTTTTCCTAAGAGTATAATCTCTCCTTTGTGACATAAACTAGATATCCATTCACATCTATGGAATAATTCCCAGTTTTGCAATTAAATAATTTGATATGCACAAGCAAACATGCCAGTTTCTTTCTAGACTAGGAGAATTCAGTCAACTTTCTACTTGAACAAACTATGCTTTTAAATAGATGCATTGTTTTCTCAAAATTGGATTATAAAGAGCTGATCTGAGCTGCAGTCAGATGGATAATTAAACAGCAAAGGTAAGAGGCTTCTGACTGTGCATTTTTACAGTGTTCATTGAAAAAAATAAAATGTGATTTTTAATCCTAAGGGTAATTTGAACACTGTACCTGTATAACGATGTGACGTTCGCTCGCTTCACATTTTAATCTCAAAGTTCCTGGTGCATTTGAAACTAGCTTTCTCACAGAGACTAGGCAAAGTTGGATTGGAGAAATCTGATCTCATTTTATGTTTTTCTGGTGTGTGTGTAGTTGAATGAAAAAATGAAGATGCTACTTTGAAACTGTTTTTTAATTTTGTTTTTTCCTCCCTCAGCTAAGATGCTTTGTTTTCTCAGATCTGTTTAATAACCTGGAATATTTTCTGGAGTGACTTTTTTTAAAAAAATTAATTAATTTATTTATGGCTGCATTGGGTCTTAGTTGCTGCACGCGGGATTTCTCTAGTTGCGGTGAGCAGGGGCTACTCTTCTTTGCGGTGCGCGAGCTTTTCATTGCGGTGGCTTCTCTTGTTGCGGAGCATGGGCTCTAGGCTAGCGGGCTTCAGTAGTTGTGGCTCGCGGGCTCTACAGCTCAGGCTCAGTAGTTGTGGTGCATGGGCTTAGTTGCTGCGCGGCATGTGGGATCTTCCCGGACCGGGGCTCGAACCCGTGTCCCCTGCATTGGCAGACGGATTCTTAACCACTGCGCCACCAGGGAAGTCCCTGGAGTGATTTTTTAAATGCTGGGAAATGTTCTCACTTTCTCAACGTAGCTGTGGCCTCTGCAATGTCATAGATGTTGGATTTTTTAAAGAACCTTATTGATGGCAGTGTGTACATTTTACTTCATGTTCTAGTAATTTGGCATGCAAATATGTCTTCCATACTAAATTTTAAGCTCTTCAAGGTCAGGGTCTGTATCTTCTTCTTTACCCAGGGCTTTTCATTTGGTTGGTGAAATGTTTATGGACTCAGTGAATGAAGACAAGGCATACATTGCTCTCTAAGAGTGTACAGATGTGTGGCTGACTGTTGGCTGGAAAGCTGGCTGGCCCGTTTACACCTAGGGGAGGATTAGGATTCAGAGACAGCATGTTCATAACGTCCTATAGATTATGTTGTTTCTTTGAACAAGAATGAAGTGAAAACGTGGATCTCTGTTCTAGCCTTGTTTTTTCAGTGTGATTGAAAATGTAATTCAGTGTGATTAATGATGTTGAAAATGAGCAGGAAATATGATGGCGCTTAGATTAGTTGAAGAAAATTCCAGATTTTGCCCTTGGGTCTTTGGACAAGTGACCTTTCAATTTTTTCTCAGTTATTTAAATTCCAAAGGCTGAGTATTCTCCATTAGAGAACATCCTGAGGATTTCTTCTTACTATTTCTCATTTAACTGTTTATTAATTTTTCCAAGAGAAGGAATGAGAAATATGATTTTTTTTTCCTGTTATTTAAACCTTCCCATGAAACCATTTAGACTCTTTTTGTGCTAATGAGAAAAACTATGTGGACACTTTTCCTGGGCCTTTGAGAGTGGTAAGAAGAGTTCTTTATTATTGTCATTATGTATTTAACAATACTAATTCCAATTTCATTTCACTTTTATGTAGCATTAATTTTGCAACAAGCCTAGCAGGACATCACCCATACATCCTGGTCAGTAAAGATGCTGTTATCAGTCATGCTACTGAACACGACTGAGCTGAGAGTGGGGTCAGTTCAGCTTCCCTCTCTTGGCTTGGTAGAGAGTCCAGCCGTAGGTGCTGTGGAATTAGGGATGAAAGGAAACTCTTCTTTTGGTTTTTCCAAATCTCTTAACACCATTTAAACTCCTGGAAGTTTTCCACATTGAGAGGAATAGTGTGGCTCTGACATCCTTAACACCAACAGACTATGGGTCAAATTCAGCCTTTAATCCTTCTGTGGGTAGGGAAATAAAGGCATGTCTTATGACTTCCCTAAGGCCCATAGTTATTGGGAGAGCTGGGAAGACTATGCTTAGAACTTAGGTTTCTCCTACTATGCATATATTACATTGTGAACTCCCTTGGAGCAAACTTGGGTTATCCTAGAGGTAGCAAAGAGACCCAAGAGAGACAGGGGCAAAAAGAGATGGTTAAAGGCAGTAGCAGAAATATGTGGCTCCTGTAATTTTCATCTTATATGAACATCTAAAGGTCTTAGCAAGAACCACAGGGTGCTTGGAAAGCCTGCTGATCTGGGCTGTGGAGTGTCAGTTCATTCATTTACTCCACAAATATGTGTTAAGTGCTTACTGAATGCAGAGCACTATTTTCAATACTTTTACAATTCTAAGTCCTATTTTTAACCTCATCCTATATGTCGGGCAACTTGTTTTTATGATTTCTACTTTCACTTTTTCATTTATAGGTAGGAGATAGTAATAGTAATGGTCTGGTACCTTCACAAGAAACTTAGAGTTGATTACTGGACGAGCATCTTATTCAAATAAATCCATATAAAGACATAAGGACAGCATTTATATATTTGTGGTCAAATCAATGGCCAGTCTTACTTTCTCCACGTAAAACTAGGTTTCACCATTTATATGGCCAATTACCTTTATCCAGCTCAATTTGCCCAGGTCAGTGAACCTCGTAATTTTGTATTGTGGAAGATACAGAAAGCATACTGACACCCTTAACTTACATTTGGTAAAACTGAGTTTGTGAATTTTCCCCAAATTTATTCTGCTATAAAGTAAATTATATTGTAGATACAGATTTTTCAGTCTCTAACCTTGTGTTCTCATCTAATTGCTCTACAAAGAAATGATGCATATTAAAGTTACGTTTTAAAATAACTCACTCAGTCTCCCTGTCCCTCTCTCCCCAAGTAAGATAAATAACCCTCATTCTTCATTTTGTTGTGATTTCAATTTGTCCAAAATAGGCTGGGGATAGGTTAATTAAAAACATATATTGTAATTAACTTGGGGTTAGAACTTTTAACCGTTTGGGGCAAAACCACTTTTCAAATGATTAGCAAATGATAAAATACACTCACTACTAACATTATCATATGATCATGAATCACAACTTTAGAATCCTTTTCATATTTATGAGGCTATTTATTTCAGGTTAAATCTCCACTGATCGTATCCTAATAGCTGCTTTTAAAAATAAGTCTCTGAGCCAGCTTGTTTATGCTTCATTTGTCTCTTTCTCATGAAAGGCGACTTAATAAAACAATGGTTATGTGAACTTCTGATGGTTTGATTCCAGTTAAACAGGAGTTTGCTTCAGTTTCTTTTGTTATGATCAGGGAGAAAAATGACTTCTTGCTTTACAGTTGCGTTTGTGAGGGACTTGCTTCTTTCAGAACACCTCCTGAAGCCTCCGCACTTGCCATCTCATAATCTCAAAGGGTCTTTGCACTCACCTCTCTGCTTTTTTGGAAACTGGGACAGTTTACAAAATCTCCAAAGATTTTTTTCCCAGGTGATCTTTAAAAATGGGCTTCAGGGAGATTTCAACAATCAAGTCAATGATGTCTGTGTTAAAAAATCTTTAAAATCATGTTTTCATGATCCAGTGTATGGGATGGGGTGGGGAGGGCAAATAATAACCAGAAAAACCTAAGTAGGATTAAAAAATGTTTTCTTCCAACTTATACGCTAATACATATTCAGGCAATTTTATATAGGCTTTTTGGAAATTCTAGAAGCTTTTTCATTTCAGGCTTAATATATTTGGCTTATAAATAAATATCAGATACCTTCTGGAGGCATTAGAAACTGAACATTATGCAAAGTCTACCTTCTGTGGCGTCAGGAGCTTGAACTGTTTTCATTTAAATATCTGCTGCGAAAGCACTGAGATTAGATGGGACGTTAGCTCCCCCTTTTCTCCCCTGCTATCAAATGTCAGAGATTTGTATTGTTGGTAGGAACTGAGATTTCATTTCCCTTGGCCACATGCTGATGCTGCCTGTACTGCAGCATCTCTCCCCTTCCAGATTTGTATGCCCAAGGTAAGTTAGAAAAGAAATTTCAGGAGTGAAGAATGGGTTTGTTGATGAAGTGTGGGGGAAACCAAATGAGGATCTTCAGAATGAAAGAGTACATCTTTCTGTCTGAATGTGTGAGAAATGGTAAACCCTTTACAACCTAAACCTCCCACTGGTGAGATTATCAAGTATGTCGTGTTTATGGTCAAAATGTGACCGAGGGTTTTTTGAAGCAAAATATTTTATGTTATGTGTGGGGCAGGCATCTGTGTGCCTGCCTTAAATTTATGAGCTAATAACATTCTGTTCAAAGAAATACTGTCATGTCTTATAACACCACGGGTTTGTTCTGAGTTATTCTGGTAAATGGATGGTTTCGCTTTTAAATAATCACTCCTGGAATTTCCAAATGTAAAGGAAGCTCACATAAAATTTAATTTATGAGGAGGATGCCTTTTTCATCAATGAAAACTGTCAAAATGGACTAATAATTTCATTTTCTTTTAGCAAAATGTAATTTATTATTTTCTACTATGTGGAATGACTGTAAATGTCAACAAAATAGGTTCCAGCAACTTTTAGGAGTGAGATTCCAAACAAATGATAGTAAGCAAAATCTTGAGATAAATCAAACAAGATAATTGAGCTAGAATATACTATAAATAAAACAAAATAAAATAAATTTTAAAAATTATGAAGAACTAAAGAACTGTTGATAGTAAAATAGATATTCTCTGAGATTACCACTCTCAGTTAGTAATAGGAATTCTGCTGAAACAGATTAGGACTGGTGAGAGTAACTTCTCGCTGCTGATTAAGGAACTGGACCCTGTAGCTTGGTGTCCTCACTGTGTACACAGCTCTCCCCTGCTAATATACCCTGGTCTTAAATAAAACAGAATGGCAGATATTTAGAGTAAGTTTTATGTGTCTTTTCCTTCCCCACCATTGGTAAATAGCATATTTCCTCTGCCAACCTCTGACCTTTGGGGTAACTTCCTTTGTTAAACATCCACTCATTTATGTGGGCAGTAGTTTTCTTTCTTTCTATTTTTCCCCAATTTCAAAAGCTATTCCATTTTTTCTGCCTCACATTCAACTGCTTTCAGTACCGAGTAAGGTCTTCTGATGAACCTCTTGTCTATAGTTTTGAAAGGAGGGAATCAGAAGCAAAGGAATTAGGAGTCACAAAGATAAGTTTGCAAATGTGAACTAAATAGAAACATGTTTTCTCCATTGCAAATTAGGCTTAAATATTTACTCGTTGTAACTTCCATGCTAGAGTATCTCAAAATGAAGTACAGATTTGTTGAGATGCTCTTCTAAAGTGTGTATGATATGGTTTTAATGCATGGTAAACTGATTTATATGAAAGCTGTAAATTTTCAGGGGGCCCATGTGGACCTTTTGAAATGAAAACATTATATTGGAAATGGATGAAAACATGGTACTTGCCATGAGCCATACAAACCAGGATACTTAGAAATCAGCATGTCTTAGTGAGCCGGAGGCCACAGGACGGTATCTAAGCACTCTTGTGCTAAGTTATACCAGGACTATCACCACGTAGCTGTCAGCCCGTCAATCCGGAGCAATGCTTTCCAACTCATGTCAATCAGTACCACTACTA
Source organism: Globicephala melas (assembly GCF_963455315.2). Lineage (NCBI taxonomy): Eukaryota > Metazoa > Chordata > Mammalia > Artiodactyla > Delphinidae > Globicephala > Globicephala melas. The sequence continues at coordinate 47,115,621 of NC_083316.1, read as the reverse complement.
GAGAAATTATTGATGCCTCCAGGGGATGCAGCAGCAACCCCAAATCTCTTTTTCTGTCCCTTCATAGTTTCCGTGTCCAACTGCATGTAGTTTTCCTCTCTGTGTTCTTCCTTTTGAAATTTATGGGCCAAAATTTGGCAGGGAAAGGGGCAGGATTAGGATGAAGCGACCAGTATGAGGAGGTATAACAAGGTCAATCATGCTACATCAGCGGTATTGCAGCAGACCAGTGAAGGGATTCTAGAAACCTGGCTCGCTCTCTGAATTACATTACTGACATGTTAACTGTGAGTCAGGCTGCCATTTGCTTAGTGTTGTGTATTGTTTCTATTACTGCTACTATTACTACTGATGATTAGCTATCATTTGTTGTATCAATGTGCTTCAAATTAATATCTCAAGCAACATATATTCTCTTGTTTATGTATGGTAGCATAGGGTGGTAGTGGGGTTGTGCTAGGCTAGTATGTAATAATACGGTTTTATAACCTGCTTTTTTGTTTTTCCATTTAACAAACTGGTGTGAACATCAGATCATGCCTCTAAATATTTTTCTACAACATACTTTTTTATAGTTAGTTTTTAATGATTAGATGGCATTCACCTATTCAATCAAATTTAAATTATTTGCTACAGTAAAAATTGTTATGTATTTCCTTATAGCTAAAACAGAATTATTTTCTTAGGATACACATCTAGAAGCAGAGCTGGTAGACTAAAGGGTATATGTGCTTATAAAGGTTTGATTCTTTTTGTTAAATTGCCCTCCAGAAAGTTTTTCTTCCCTTCAATTTATTCTCCTACCACTGGTGCATGAGAAGACATATTTTCCCGTATCTTAAATACTATTGTTTTTATTTGTTTATTTTTAACATCTTTATTGAAGTATAATTTCTTTACAATGGTGTGTTAGTTTCTGCTGTACAACAGTGTGAATCAGCTCTATGTATACATATATCCCCATATCCCCTCCCTCTTTTGCCTTCCTCCCAGCTTCCCTATCCCACCCCTCTAGGTGGTCACAGAGCACTGAGCTGATCTCCCTGTGCTATGCGGCTGCTTCCCACTAGCTATCTGTTTTACATTCGGTAGTGTATATATATCATTGCCACTCTCTCACTTCGTCCCAGCTTACCCTTCCCCCTCCCCATGTCCTCAAGTCCATTCTCTATGTCTGCATCTTTATTCCTGTCCTGCCACTATGTTCTTCAGAACCATTTTGTTTTTAAGATTCCATATATATGTGTAAGCATATGGTATTTGTTTTTCTCTTTCTGACTTACTTCACTCTGTATGACAGTCTCTAGGTCCATCCACCTCACTACAAATAACTCAATTTCGTTTCTTTTTATGGTGAGTAATATTCCATTGTATATACGTGCCACATCTTCTTTATCCATTCATCTGATGATGGACACTTAGGTTGTTTCCATCTCCAGGCTATTGTAAATAGAGCTGCAATGAACATTTTGGTACATGACTCTTTGAATTATGGTTTTCTCACGGTATATGCCCAGTAGTGGGATTGCTGGGTCATATGGTAGTTCTATTTGTGTTTTCTTCAGGAACCTCCATACTGTTCTCCACAGTGGCTGTATCAATTTACATTCCCACCAACAGTGCAAGAGGGTTCCCTTTTCTCTACACCCTCTCCAGCATTTACTGTTTCTAGATTTTTTGATGATGGCCATTCTGACTGGTGTGAGATGATATCTCATTGTAGTTTTGATTTGCATTTCTCTAATGATTAGTGATGTTGAGCATCCTTTCATGTGTTTGCTGGCAATCTGTCTATCTTCTTTGAAGAAATGTCTATTTAGGTTTCCTGCCCATTTTTGGATTGGGTTGTTTGTTTTTTTGATATTGAGCTGCATGAGCTTCTTGTATATTTTGGAGATTAATCCTTTGTCAGTTGCTTCGTTTGCAGATATTTTCTCCCATTCTGAGGGTTGTCTTTTTGTCTTGTTTATGGTTTCCTTTGTTGTGAAAAGCTTTTAAGTTTCATTAGGTCCCATTTGTTTATTTTTGTTTTTATTTCATTTCTCTAGGAAGTGGGTCAAAAAGGATCTTGCTGTGATTAATGTCATAGAGTGTTCTGCCTATGTTTTCCTCTAAGAGTTTGATAGTTTCTGGCCTTACATTTAGGTCTTTAATCTATTTGGAGTTTATTTTTGTGTATGGAGTTAGGGAGTGTTCTAATTTTATTCTTTTACATGTAGCTGTCCAGTTTCCCCAGCACTACTTATTGAAGAGGTTTTCTTTTCTCCATTGTATATTCTTGCCTCCTTTATCAAAGATAAGGTGACCATATGTGCATGGGTTTATCTCTGGGCTTTCTCTCCTGTTCCATTGATCTGTATTTCTGTTTTTGTGCCAGTACCATATTGTCTTGATTACTGTAGCTTTGTAGTATAGTCTGAAGTCTGGGAGCCTGATTCTTCCAGCTCCATTTTTCTTTCTCAAGACTGCTTTGGCTATTTAGGGTCTTTTGTGTTTCCATACAAATTGTGAAATTTTTTGTTCTAGTTCTGTGAAAAATGCCATTGGTAGTTTGATAGGGATTGCATTGAATCTGTAGATTGCTTTGGGCAGTATAGTCATTTTCACAATGTTGATTCTTCCAATCCAAGAATATGGTATATCTCTCCATCTGTTTGTATCATCTTTAATTTCTTTCATCAGTGTCTTATAGTTTTCTGCATACAGGTCTTTTGTCTCCTTAGGTAGGTTTATTCCTAGGTATTTTATTTTATTTTTTGCAATGGTAAATGGAAGTGTTTCCTTAATTTCCCTTTCAGATTTTTCATTATTAGTGTGTAGGAGTGCAAGAGATTTCTGTGCATTAATTTTGTATCCTGCTTTAAGTAGTATTGTTTTGAAATAAAAACCTTGCCAATCTGATGCGAGGGAAATGGTACCTCATGTTGGTTTTATTTGTATTTCTTAAAATACTAATGAAGTTGGACATTTTTTCTTGTATAACTTGCCTACTAGTATTCCTTGCCTATATTTCTGTTGTGATGCTTATTTTCCAATTAATCTTATTGAAATTCTTTATCCAGAAGGATAGTATTCGTTTGGCTATGCGTCTTCTATCATTTTTCCCATTTGCTTATCACCTTTTGACTTTTTTCCCTTGGTATATTTTTACATGAGAAATTATTGTGTATGTAGTTGAGTCTTTGCCTGTTTTCCTTTTAAAGTTTTTGCCTTTGTTGTGTTTAGAAAGATTTAGAAATCTTCCCCACCCCAGGATTATATACACTTTCCCTACATTTTCTTGCAGTACTTTTTTGGTTTCTTTATTTTACATTTAGATTGTGATACATCTGGAATTTATTTTGTTGTATGGCAGTGTGAGAATTTAAGTTTATATCTTTTCCAAATAGTTTTCCACTTGTCCTGACAATGATTTACTGAATAATCTGTCCTTTCCCTTTCAAGTTTTTTTTTTGTTGTTGTTGTTGTTTTTGTACGCACGCCTCTCACTGTTGTGGCCTCTCCCGTTGCAGAGCACAGGCTCCGGACACGCAGGCCCAGTGGCCGTGGCTCACGGGCCCAGCCGCTCCGTGGCATGTGGGATCCTCCCGGACCAGGGCACGAACCCACGTCCCCTGCATCGGCAGCCAGACTCTCAACCACTGCGCCACCAGGGAAGCCCTCCCTTTCAAGTTTTATCTTGAAAAAGCATAATACAAAATTCTGTATGTAGATTTTCTATCTTTTTCATTGATTTCTTTAGCTCTTTTTTGATCAGCATCACATTAACTATTGTAATACATTTAAATATCTGATAGGTTGAATCACTCATCTTTCCAAAACTTTCTTGACTATTTCTTTTATCATCTCCTGACCAGATGGTTGTCATTGTGCCTTTTTGCTCATTCTACCATTAATCTCACTTGCTTTTAATCTGTTCACAACAGAGCTGGCTATTTTTCTGAAACACAAATTGGATAATATTACTCTCCTGATTGTTGTATATACTTCCACCACTTAAAAAAACTGAAAGTGGGCATGTTGCCTGTAGCAGGATTTTAAACCTAAAGTCCAAGCTATTTATGGGCTTCAGAGTGTTTGTGGACACTGTGTGCGTTATTTTGGGGAGTGTGCTTTTTTCCCTCTTTTTCCTGAGACTTTGGTTCATAGTTTCACTAGATTTTAAAGATTTATGACCCCAAAGCATTGATAACCACTGGACTCCATAAAGGAGGTCAGATTCTTCACAATGGCTCATAAGGCGTAGGCTCTCCATGGGTGGACTTTGCTTACCTTCCTTACCACCCTCCCACATCCATCCTGCTCCCTACCCATCCTGAACTGCTTTCAATTTACTAAACAGTCTGCTGATTCACACCTCAGTGCCTTTGTACATGCTATTCCTTCTGCTGACAAGCTCTCCCCCACACACATCACTCATCTGGAAAATTGCTGCTTGTCCTTCAAGAAATGATCAAAGGGTGTTCTCTTCTGCAAAAACTTTCCTGATCTCCTTAAGCAGAGCTGATTTCTCTCACTCTCTTTCTGTTTTTTTAACCATTGTACTTAGTCTGTATTTTATTATTACTCTTATATTACCTGTGGATGCTTGAGCAGAAGTCAGAGAAATTTTGGGTACAAAGCGGAGTGGGAGGGTGAATGAAAGGAAAGAGAATGATTAGGGGGCTCTTGCAGTCTCACATGTAGGCAATGGAGATGGAGGAAGGGAGTGGAGATTTATTTTGGTAGTAGAGTGGACAGAATTTGTTGATGAACTGTTGTATGGGGAAAGAAAGAACAATCTGGTATGATCTCTAAGTTTCTGATTCAAACATCTGGGTGCGTGGTATGGCCATCATTATTCACATTTAGCTCGTGGGCTTAGTAAGATTTCATCTAGTAGATAATTCTCTACATCCTTAGATTCCACTTTTCCTGACTTGATGCAAAAGTCTGATGCCATCGGGGGTAGGATGACTCGTTCCTGTACTGCCTCCTGAGACTAAGTCTCTGGGGGTGCTTGTCATGCAGTATTCACAGGGGCCCAGGGGAAGCCTTCATGGAGAAGATGTATCTTGAAATGGATCTGGAAAGTATAACAAACTAAATTTAAAATTATTGGAGATGAAGTAAAGTTCATCTACAGCCCATTTGTGTTAGTTTTAATTTTCTGAGATGCCTATAATTCTAGATAAAACAGATATTTTCACAGTTATAAAAGCTTTGCTATTGGAATAAAAACAATTTATTATTTTCACTAATAAAACTGTAAGGTAGTCTGCAAATTCAAAAAATGTTTGGCAGTACTAACTGTGAGCTTCTGGAGAGGTGAAATATAGTGGTCTACCTTATTCTTTTTTTTTTTTTCTTTGCGTTACGCAGCCTTCTCACTGTCGCGGCCTCTCCCGTTGCGGAGCACAGGCTCCGGACGCGCAGGCTCAGTGGCCATGGCTTATGGGCCCAGCCTCTCTGCGGCATGTGGGATCTTCTTGGACCAGGGCACGAACCCGTGTCCCCTGCATTGGCAGGTGGACTCTCAACCACTGTGCCACCAGGGAAGCCCTACTTTATTCTTTTTTAAAGGCTGCATGGTGTTCTGTTGCTTATATGTCATATCATTTATACAGCCAGTTCCCTTCTAGTGGACATTTAGGTTGTTTTACTCTTTTCCTATTTCCAACGGTGCACACATGTGCAAGTATATCTGCAGGACAAAGTCTTCAGGGTAGAATTATTAGATGAAAGTAATTACACAATTTTTCGTCATAAAAGTTGCAGCAATCTACCCTTAGAGCAATGTCTGTGAGTCATTGCTTCTCCTATGCCCCCACCAACACTGAGTGCTAATCTGACAGGAAAAAATACTGCCTCATTCTTATTTTAGCTGTTTCTTCTATCATGAGTATAATCGAGCACCTTCTCCAAGTTCACGTTTATTTTCTTTTCCCACCATTAGCTACTTTTGAGCCTCTGAAATTGTGAGAAAGTGGTGAGTATCAAAAGGAAAATTTGCCTATTTTTCCTAACATCTCTCCGGGAATTGACTAGAAGCCTCAATTTCCAGTCTTGTGGAGGCCGACTTGGGTTACTCAGCTAATGGTCCCTATTCCTTCCACACACATATTTACTGAATGCACACTGTATGCCAGATTCTGTCTAGCACTTGGGGAGGTTTAGTCAATGACCAAAACAGGCACAAAATCCTGCCATTATGGAGCTTGCATTCTTAAGGGGAAAGCATACTGTATTTATTTATATATTTATTCATTTTTGGCCACACGGCGTGGCTTGTGGGATCTTAGTTCCCCAGCCAGGGACTGAACCCGTGCCCTGGGCAATGAAAGCACAGAGTCCTAACCAATGGACCACCAGGGAATTTCTGAAAGCATACTATAAATAAATTAGTTAAAAAAAAATACAGGCTGTTTGGAAGATGGAGGAGGAGTAAGACGTGGAGATCACCTTCCTCCCCACAAATACATCAGAAATAGGGCTTCCCTGGTGCACAGTGGTTGAGAGTCCGCCTGCTGTTGCAGGGGACACAGGTTCGTGCCCCGGGCTGGGAGGATCCCACATGCTGTGGAGCGGCTGGGCCCGTGAGCCATGGCCACTGAGCCTGCGCGTCCGGAGCCTGTGCTCCACAACGGGAGAGGCCACAACAGTGAGAGGCCCACGTACCACAAAAAAACCCAAAAAACCCCCCCAAAAATCAGAAATACATCTACATGTGGAACAACTCCTACAGAACACCTAGTGAACGCTAGCAGAAGACCTCAGACCTCCCAAAAGGCAAGAAACTCCCCATGTACCTGGGTAGGGCAAAAGAAAAAAGGAAAAACAGAGACAAAAGAATAGGGATGGGACCTGCACCTCTGGGAGGGAGCTGTGAAGGTGGAAAAGTTTCCACACACTAGGAAGCCCCTTCGAGGGCAGAGACTGTGGGTGGTGGAGGGGGGAAGCTTCAGAGCCACGGAGGAGAGCGCAGCAACAGGGGTGCGGACGGCAAAGCATGGAAATTCCCACACAGAGGATCGGTGCCGACCAGCACTCACCAGCCTGAGAGGCTTGTCTGCTCACCCACTGGGACGGGTGGGGGCTGGGAGCTGAGGCTCAGGCTTTGGAGGTCAGACCCCAGGGAGAGGACTGGGATTGGCTGTGTGAACACAGCCTGAAAGGGGCTAGTGTGCCACAGCTAGCCGGGAAGGAGTCAGGGAAAAAGTCTGGACTTGCTGAAGAGGCAAGAGACCATTGTTTCGGGGTGCGCAAGGAGAGGGGATTCAGAGAACTGCCTAAATGAGCTCCAGAGATGGATGCAAGCCATGGCTATCAGCGTGGACCCCAGAGACGGGCATGAAACACTAACACTGCTGCCACTGCCACCAAGAATCCTGTGTGCAAGCACAGGTCACTACCCACACTCTCCCCCAACTTGGGAGCCTCTGCAGCATGCGACTGCCAGGGACTTGAGATCCAAGGACAACTTCCCTGGGAGAATGCATGGCACGCCTCAGGCTGTTGCAGTGTCATACGGGCCTCTGCCACCGCAGGCTCACCCCGCATTCCAATTATGACTACCGTACTCCACCCTCTCCCCGACCGGAGTGAGCAAGAGAGACCTAATCAGCCACAGCTTTAACCCCGTCCTGTCTGGGTGGGGAACAGATGCCCTCAGGTGACCTACATGCAGAGTCAGGGCCAAAATCAAAGCTGAACCCCAGGAGCTGTGAGAACAAAGAAGAGAAAGGGGAATCTCTCCCAGCAGCCTCAGGAGCAGTGGATTAAATCCCCACAGTCTACTTGATGAACACTGCATCTGTGGAATACCTGAATGGAAAATGAGTGTTTCCAAAATTGAGACAGTGGACTTTGGGAGCAACTGTAGACTTGGGGTTTGCTGTCTGCAACTGATTTGTTTCTGATTATTATGTTTATCTTAGTTTAGTTTTTAGTGCTTATTATCATTGGTGGGTTTGTTTATTGCTTTGGTTGCTCTCTTCTTTTTATTATATATTTTATTTTATTATTTTTTATATTTTATTATATTATTTTTTCTCTTCCTTTTTTTTTTCCTTTTCTTCTGAGCCGTGTGGCTGACAGGGTCTTAGTGCTCCAGCTGGGTGTCAGGCCTGAGTCTACAAGGTGGGAGAGCCAACTCCAGGACACTGGACCACCAGAGACATCCTGCCCCCACATAATATCAATTGGTGAGAGCTCTCCTAGAGATCTCCATCTCAACACTAAGACCCAGCTCCACCCAATGGCCAGCAAGCTCCAGTGCTGGACGACACATACCAAACCTCTAGTAAGACAGGAACACAGCCCCACCTTAGTAGAGAGGCTGCCTAAAATTATACTAAGTTCACAGATACCCCAAAACACACCACTGGACGTGGCCCTGCCCAGCAGAAAGACAAGATCCAGTTCCACCCATCAGAAAACAGGCATCAGTCCCCTCCACCAGGAAGCCTACACAAGCCACTGAACAAACCTTACCCACTGGGGACAGACACCAGAAACAACAGGAACTGTGAACCTGCAGCCTGCAAAAAGGAGACCCCAAACACAGTAAGTTAAGCAAAATGAGAAGACAGAGAAATATGCAGCAGATGAAGGAGCAAGTTAAAAGCCCACCAGACCAAACAAATGAAGAGGAAATAGGCAGTCTACCTGAAAAAGAATTCAGAGTAATGATAGTAACGATGATCCAAAATCTTGGAAATAGAATGGAGAAACTACAAGAAACATTTAACAAGGACTTAGAAGAACTAAAGAGCAAACAAACAATGATGACAACACAATAAATGAAATTAAGAATTCTCTAGAAAGAATAAATAGCAGAATAACTGAAGCAGAAAAACAGATAAGTGGGCTGGAAGATAAAATAGTGAAAATAACTGCCACAGAGCAGAATAAAGAAAAAAGAATGAGAAGAACTGAGGATAATCTCAGAGACCTCTGGGACATCATTAAACACACCAACATTCAAATTATAGGGGTCCCAGAGAAGAAGAGAAAAAGAAAGGTTCTGAGAAAATATTTGAAGAGATTATAGTTGAAAACTTACCTAACATGGGAAAGGAAATAGTCAATCAAGTCCAGGAAGCACAGAGAATCCCATACAGGATAAATCCAAGGCGATACATGCCAAAACACATATTAATCGAACTATCAAAAATTAAATACAAAGAAAAAATATTAAAATCAGCAAGGGAAAAACAACAAATAACATACAAGGGAATCCCCATAAGGTTAACAGCTGATCTTTCAGCAGAAACCCTGCAAGCCAGAAGGGAGTGGCAGGACATATTTAAAGTGATGAAAGGGAATAACCTGCAACCAAGATTACTCTACCCAGCAAGGATCTCATTCAGATTTGACAGAGAAAATAAAACCTTTACAGACAAGCAAAAGTTAGGAGAATTCAGCACTACCAAACCAGCTTTACAACAAAGGCCAAAGGAACTACTCTAGGCAGGAAACATAATAGAAGGAAAGGCCTACAAAAACAAACCCAAAACAATTAAGAAAATGGTAATAGGAGCATACATATCAATAATTACCTTAAATGTAAGTGGATTAAATGGTCCAACCAAAAGATATAGACTGGCTGAAAGGATACAAAAACAAGACCCATATATATGCTGTCTACAAGAGACCCACTTCAGACCTAGGGACACATACAGACTGAAAGTGAGAGGATGGAAAAAGATATTCTATGCAAATAGAAATCAAAAGAAAGTTGGAGTAGCAATTCTCATATCAGAAAAAATAGACTTTAAAATAAAGACTATTACAAGAGACTAAGAAGGACACTACATAATGATCTGGGGATCAATCCAAGAAGAAGGTATAACAATTGTAAATATTTATGCACCCAACATAGGAGCACCTCAATGTATAAGGCAAATGCTAACAGCCATAAAAGGGGAAATCAACAGTAACACAATAATAGTAGGGGACTTTAACATGCCACTTTCACCAATGGACAGATAATCCAAAATGAAAATAAATAAGGAAACAGAAGCTTCAAATGACACATTAGACAAGGTGGACTTAATTGATACTTATAGGACATTCCATCCAAAAACAACAGAATACACCTTCTTCTGAAATGCTCGTGGAACATTCTCCAGGATAGATCATATCTTGGGTCACAAATAAAGCCTCAGTAAATTTAAGAAAATTGAAATCATATCAAGTATCTTTTCCAACCACAATGCTATGAGACTAGATATCAATTACAGGAAAAAAAAAAACCTGTAAAAAATAGAAACACATGGAGGCTAAACAATATGCTAGTAAATAACCAAGAGATCACTGAAGAAATCAAAGAGGAAATCCAAAAATACCTAGTTACAAATGACAATGAAAATACGACGACCCAAAACCTATGGGATGCAGCAAAAGCAGTTCTAAGAGGGAAGTTTAGCAATACAATCCTACCTTAAGAAACAAGAAGTATCTCAAATAAACAACCTAAACTTACGCCTAAAGCAATTAGAGAAAGAAGAACAAAAAACCCCCCAAAGTTAGCAGAAGGAAAGAAATCATAAAGATCAGATCAGAAATAAATGAAGAAGAAATGAAGGAAACAATAGCAAAGATCAATAAAACTAAAAACTGGTTCTTTGAAAGATAAAATTGATAAACCATTAGCCAGACTCATCAAGAAAAAAAGGGAGAAGACTCAAATCAACAGAAAGAGAAATGAAAAAGAAGTAACAACTGACACTGCAGAAATACAAAAGATCATGAGAGATAACTACAAGCAACTGTATGCCAATAAAATGGACCACCTGGAAGAAATGGAAAAATTCTTAAAAAGCACAGCCTTCCAAGACTGAACCAGAAGGAAATAGAAAATATGAACAGACCAATCACAAGTAAAGACATTGAAACTGTGATTAAAAATTTTCCAGCAAACAAAAGTCCAGTACCAGATGGCTTCACAGGTGAATTCTGTCAAACATTTAGAGAAGAGCTAACATGTATCCTTCTCAAAATCTTCCAAAATATATCAGAGGAGGAATACTCCCAAACTCATTCTACAAGGCCACCATCACTCTGATACCAAAACCAGACAAAGATGTCACAAAGAGAGAAAAGTACAGGCCAATATCACTGATGAACATAGACGCAGAAATTGTCAACAAAATTCTAGCAAACAGAATCCAACAGCACATTAAAAGGATCATACACCATGATCAAGTGGGGTTTATCCCAGGAATGCATGGATTCTTCAGTATATGCAAATCAATCAATGTGATACACCATATTAACAAATTGAAGGATAAAAACCATATGATAATCGATCAGAAAAAGCTTTTGACAAAATTCAACACCCATTTATGTTAAAAACCCTCCAGAAAGTAGGCGTAGAAGGAACTTACCTCAACAGAGTAAACGTCATATATGACAAACCCACAGCCAACATTGTTCTCAATGGTGAAAAACTGAAACAATGTCCACTAAGATCAGAAACAAGACAAGGTTGCACACTCTTACCACTCTCATTCAACATAGTTTTGGAAGTTTTAGCCACAGCAATCAGAGAAGAAAAAGAAATAAAAGGAATACAAATTGGAAAAGCACTAAAACTGTCACTGTTTGCAAATGATATACTATACATAGAGAATCCTAAAGATGCTACCAGAAGACTGCTAGAGCTAATCAATAAATTTGGTAAAGCAGCAGGATATGAAATTAATGCACAGAAATCTCTTGTATTCCTATACACTAGTGATGAAAAATCTGAAAGAGGAATTAAGGAAACACTCTCATTTACCATTGCAACAAAAACAATAAGATTCCTAGGAATTAACCTACCTAAGGAGACAGAAGATCTGTATGCAGAAAACTATAAGACACTGATGAAAGAAATTAAAGGTGATACGAACAGATGGAGAGATATGCCATGTTCTTGGATAGGAAGAATCAACATTGTGAAAATGAGTATACTATCCAAAGCAATCTACAGATTCAATGCAATCCCTATCAAACTACCACTGGCGTTTTTCACAGAACTAGAACAAAAAATTTCATAATTTGTACAGAAACACAAAAGACCCCAAATAGCCAAAGCAATCTTGAGAATGAAAAACGGAGCTGGAAGAATCAGGTTCCCTGACTTCAGACTATACTACAAAGCTACAGTAATCAAGACAGTATTGTACTGGCACAAAAACAGAAAGATAGATCAATGGAACAGGATAGAAAGCCCAGAGATAAACCCACACACATATGGTCACCTTATCTTTGATAAAGGAGGCAGGAATGTACAATGGAGAAAGGACAGCCTCTTCAATAAGTGGTGCTGGGAAAACTGGACAGGTACATGTAAAAGTATAAGATTAGATCACTCCCTAACGCCACACACAAAAATTAGCTCAAAATGGATTAAAGACCTAAATGTAAGGCCAGAAACTATCAAACTCTTAGAGGAAAATATAGGCAGAACACTCTATGACATAAATCACAGCAAGATCCTGTCTGTCCCACCTCCCAGAGAAATGGAGATAAAAACAAAAATAAACAAATGGGACCTAATGAAACTTCAAAGCTTTTGCACAGCAAAGGAAACCATAAACAAGACCAAAAGACAACCCTCAGAATGGGAAAAAATATTTGCAAATGAAGCAACAGACAAAGGATTAATCTCCAAACTTTATAAGCAGCTCATGCAGCTCAATAACAAAAAAACAAACAACCCAATCCAAAAATGGGCAGAAGACCTAAATAGACATTTCTCCAAAGAAGATATACAGACTGCCAACAAACATATGAAAGAATGCTCAACTTCATTAATCATTAGAGAAATGCAAATCAAAACTACAATGAGATATCATCTCACACCAGTCAGAATGGCCATCATCAAAAAATCTAGAAACAGTAAATGCTGGAGAGGGTGTAGAGAAAAGGGAACCCTCTTGCACTGTTGGTGGGAATGTAAATTGATACAGCCACTGTGGAGAACAGTATGGAGGTTCCTGAAGAAAACACAAATAGAACTACCATATGACCCAGCAATCCCACTACTGGGCATATACCGTGAGAAAACCATAATTCAAAGAGTCATGTACCAAAATGTTCATTGCAGCTCTATTTACAATAGCCTGGAGATGGAAACAACCTAAGTGTCCATCATCAGATGAATGGATAAAGAAGATGTGGCACGTATATACAATGGAATATTACTCACCATAAAAAGAAACGAAATTGAGCTATTTGTAATGAGGTGGATAGACCTAGAGTCTGTCATACAGAGTGAAGTAAGTCAGAAAGAGAAAGACAAATACCGTAGGCTAACACATATATATGGAATTTAAGAAAAAAAAATGTCATAAAGAACCTAGGGGTAAGACAGAAATAAAGACACAGACCTACTAGAGAACGGACTTGAGAATATGCGGAGGAGGAAGAGTAAGCTGTGACAAAGCGAGAGAGAGGCATGGACATATATACACTACCAAACGTAAGGTAGATAGCTGGTGGGAAGCAGCCACATAGCACAGGGAGATCAGCTCAGTGCTTTGTGACCGCCTGGAGGGGTGGGATAGGGAGGGTGGGAGAGAGGGAGACGCAAGAGGGAAGAGATATGGGAACATATGTATAACAGAGAACCTATTCATCGTAAAACTGAAAGTTTATACCCTTTTACCAACCTCTTCCTATTTCCCCCAACTGCAGCCCCTGGAAACCAATTTTATACTTTCTTTCTACGAGTCGAACTTTTTTTAAAAAAAGATTCCATTATAAATGACACTGTATGGTATTTGTGTTTCTCTGTCTGGCTTATTTTACGTAGCATAATATTCTCCAGTTTTATCCATGTTGTTGTGAATGACATGGTTTCCTTCTTGTTTTAAGTCTGAATAATATTTCGTTGTTTGTGTGTGTGTGTATATGTGTGTGTGTGTGTGTGTGTGTATATATATATATATCACATGTTCTTTGTCCATTCATCTGTTGACCAATACTTGGATATTTGCGAATAATGTGAATAATGCTGCTATGAACATAGGAGTGTAGGTATTTCTTTGAGATACTGATTTCATTTCCTTTAGATATATACTCAGAAATGGGATTGCTAGATCATTTGATAGTTCTATTTTTGATTTTTTGAGGAACCTTCATACTGTTTTCAACAGTGGCTATACCAGTTTACATTCCCACCAACAGTGTACAAGTGTTCCCTCTTCTCCACATCCTTGCCAACATTTGTTATCTCTTGTCTTTGTGATAATAGACCTTCTAACAGATGTAAGATGTTATCTCATTTTGGCTTTAATTTACATTTCCCTGATGATAAATGATGTTGAAACCTTTTCAGGTACCTGTTTGCCATTTGTAAATCTTCTTTGGAAAGATGTCTATTTAGGTCCTTTGCTCTTTTTAAATTTGGGTTATTTACTTTTTTGCTATTGATTTGTATGAGTTCCTTGTATACTTTGGGTATTAACCAAAGTATACATTGGATATGTGGTTTGCAAATATTTTCTCCCATTCCATTGGTTGGCTTTTCATTTTGTTGGTGATTTCCTTTGCTGTGCAGAAGACTTTTAGTTTGATCTAGTCACATTTGTTTATTTTTGTTTTGACACCTTTGCTTTTGATATCAAATTGAAAAGGTCATCGCCAAGACCAATATCAAGGACTAACCTCCCATGTTTTCTTTCAGGTATTTTATGGTTTCAGGTCTTATGTTCAGGTCTTTAATCCATTTTGGGTTGATTTTTGTGTATTGTGTAAGATAAGGGCCCAGTTGCATTCAACGCCATGTGGCTGTTCAGTTTTCTTAACACAATTTATGGAAGAAATTATCCTTTGACCATTGTATATTTTTGAGTCCTTTGGTGAAAATTCATTGACCTTATATGCACGAGTTTATTTCTGGGCTCCCAATTCTGTGCCTTTGGTCTGTATGTCTGTTTTTATGCCAGTATCTTACTGCTTTGATTTCCATAACTTTGTATTGTAGTTTGAAAACAGGAATGATGCCTCTAACTTTGTTCTTCTTTCTTAGGATTGCTGTGGCTATTCAGGGTCTTTTATGGTTTCAAATAAATTTTAGCAATGAATTTTAGCATTTTCTGTGAAAAATTTTGGTAAGAATTTTAATAGGGATTGCGTTGAATCTGTAGATAGATTGCTTTGATTAGTGTGGACGTTTTAACAACATTAATTCTTCTAACATATGAACATGGACTATCTTTCCATTTATTTGTATCCTCTTCACTTTCTTTCATCAATATCTTGTAGTTTTCAGTGTACAGATTTTTCACTTCCTTGGTTAAATTTATTCTTAAGTAATTTTATTCATTTTTATGCTGTTGTAAATAGGATTGTTTTCTTAATTCATCTTTCTGACAGTTAGTTGTTGGTGTTTAGAAACACAACTGACTTTTGTGTATTGATTTTGTATCCTGAAACTTTTCTGAAATTACTTACTAGCTCTAATAGTCTTTTGGTGGAATCTTTATGGATTTTCTATATATAATATCATGTTTCTTCAAATAGAGACAATTTTAGTTCTTCTTTTCTGATTTGGATGCCTTTTATTTCTTTTTCTTGCTTAATTGCTCTGGTTAGGACTTCTAGTACTATGTTGAATAAAAACGGTAAGAGTAGGCATCCTTGTATTGCTCCTGATCTTAGAGAAAAAGCTTTCAGTGTTTCACCATTGAGTATAATACTAATTGTAGGCTTGTCATATATGGCTTGCATTATGTTGAGGCACGTTCCATCTAAGGACAGTTTGTTGAGAGTTTTTATTATGTAAAGATGTTAAATTTTGTCAAATGCTTTTTCTGCATCTATTGAGATGATTGTATTATTTTTCACATTGAGTGATTTGCAGATGTTGGGCCATTCTTGCATCCCTGGAATATTTCCCACTTGATCATAGTGTATGATACTTTTAACATATTGTTATATTTCGTTCTCTAATTAATATTTTGTTGTGGATTTTTGTATCTATATTTCTCAAGGATACTGACCTCTAATTTTCTTTTCTTGAAATATCCTTGTCTGACTTTGGTATCAGAGTAACGTTGGCCATGTAGAATGAGTTTGAAAGTGTTATTTTCTGTTTTTTAGAAGAGTTTGAGAAGGATTGGTATTAGTACTTCTTTAAATGTTTTATAGAATTCACCAGTAAAGCCATCTGGTCTCAGACTTTTGTTTGTTGTGAGATTTTTAATTACTGATTCCTTACTAGTAATCAATCTGTTCAGATTTTCTATTTCATCATGATTCAGTCTTGATAGGTTGTATGTGTCTAGGAAGTTATCTGTTTCTTCTAGGTTTGTCCAATTTGCTAGCATTTAATTGTTCATAGTAGTCTCTTATGATCTTTTGTATTTCTGCAGTATCGATTGTAATATCTCCTCTTTAATTTCTGATTTTATTTATTTGACTCCTTTCTCTCTCTTTTTTTAGAGAGTCTAGCTAAAGGTTTGTCAATTTTGTTTATCTTTTCAAAGAATCAGCTTTTTAGTTTCATTGATCTTCTCTATTGTCTTTTTAGTCTCTATTTTATATATCTCTGGTCTGATCTTTGTTATTTCCTTCCTTCTGCTATCTTTGGGCTTATTTTGTTCTTCTTTTTCCAGTTCCTTGAAGTGTAAAGTAAGGTTGTTTATTTGAGCTCTTTTTTTCACCCTAAATGTAGGCATTTATTGCTATAAACTTCCCTCTTAGAAGTGCTTTTGCTGCATCCCCAAGGTTTTGGTATGTTGTGTTTACATTTTCTTTTATTTCAAGATATTTTTTTATTTCTCTTTTGGTTTCTTCTTTGATCCATTGGTGGTTCATGAGTGTGTTGTTTACTCTCTACTTATTTGTGAATTTTCCAGTTTTCTTCTTGTAATTGATTTCTAGTTTTATACCATTGTGGTAGGAAAACATACATATATATATATATATATATATGTATATATTTTGTGGTACACGGGCCTCTCACTGTTGTGGCCTCTCCTGTTGCGGAGCACAGGCTCTGGATGCACAGGCTCAGCAGCCATGGCTCACGGGCCCAGCTGCTCCGCAGCATGTGGGATCCTCCCAGACCAGGGCACGAACCCGCGTCCCCTGCATCGGCAGGTGGACTCCCAACCACTGCGCCACCAGGGAAGCCCAGGAAAAGATATTTAATGATTTCAATCTTCTTAAATTTATTAAAACTTATTTTGTGGCCTAACATATTATTTATCCTGGAGAATGTTCCATGTGAACTTGAGAAGAATATGTACTCTGCTCCTTTTGGATAGAATGTTCTGTATATGTCTGTTTACTCTCTCTGATCTAACGTGTGATTTAAATCCAATTTAAGTCCATTGTTTCCTTGTTGATTTTCTGTCTGGATGATCTGTCTCTTGTTGAAAGTGGGATATTGAAGTCCTCTGCTATTATTGAATTACTGTCTATTTTCCCCTTTAGGTCTGCTAATATCTGCTTTATATATTTAGGTGTTCCTATGTTTGGTGCATAAATATTTATAGTTGTTATATCCTTTTAATGAATTAACTCTTTTATCATTATATAGTGATCTTCTTTGTCTTTTGTTACAGTCTTTGGCTTAAAGTCTATTTTGTTTGATATAAATATAGCTATCCCTGTTTTCTTTTGGTTTCAATTGGCATGGAATATCTTTTTCCATCGCTTTGCTTTCAATCCATATGTATCCTTAAATCTGAGGTGAATCTTTTGTAGGCAGCATACAGTTGTGTCTTGTGTTTTTGTTTTCTTTAAAAAATCCATTCAGGTATTCTATATGTTTTGATTGGAGAATTTAGTCCATTTATTTTTAAAGTAATTATTTATAGTTATGGACTTTCTATTGCCATTCTGTTTATTGCTTTCTGATTGTTTTGTAATTTTTTTGTTAGTTTCTTCTTCTCTTGCTCTCTTTGTGATTTGATGATTTTCTGTTGTGGTATGCTTATATTCCTTTCTCTTTCTCTTTCATATATCTACTGTGGGCTTTTGCTTTGTGATTACATGTGGCTTACATAAAACATCTTATATTTATAACTGTCTATTTGTAGCTGATAATAACTTCAAATGCAGACCAAAGGTCTTCTACCCCCACATTTTATGTTTTTATGTCACAGTTTGCATCTTTTTACATTGTGTATCCATTTACAACTTACTGTAGTTATAGTTTTTTAAAGTAATTTGTCTTTTAAGCTTCATACTAGAGCTATAAGTTATTTGCCCACCACCATTACACCATGAAAGCATTCTGAATTTAGCTATATATTTACTTGTACCAGTGAATTTTATGCTTTTATATAGTTTCCAGTTTCTAATTAGCATCCTTTTGCTTCAGCTTGAAGAACTCACTTTAACATTTCTTTTAAGGGTGGTCTAGTAGTGATAAACTCCTTCATCTTTATTTGTCTGGAAAACTCTTTATCTCTCCCTCAATTCTGAAAGACAACTTTGCTGGGTAGAGTATTTTTGGTTGGCATTATTTTTCTTTTCAGCACTTTGAATATATCATGCCACTGTCTTCTGACCTGCAAGGCTTCCGCTGAAAAATTGGTTCAGTCTTATGGGAGTACCCTTGTATGTAATAAATTGCTTTTCTCTTGCTCATTTTAAGATTCTCTCCTTGTCTATAACTTTAGACAATTTAATTATAATGTATTTCAGTGTAAGCCTCTTTGGATTCATCCTATTTGACATTCTCTGTGGTTCCTGTACCTAGATGTCAGGGTTTTTCTCCAGGTTAGAGAAGTTTTCAGCCATTATTTCTTTGGATAAACTTTCTATGCCTTTCCCTCTGTCTTCTCTTTCTGGGACCAGTAATGCATATATTGGTCTATAAGTCTCCTAAGCTATCATCACTCCTTTTCATTCTTTTTTCTAAAAGCCTCTCTAGTTGGATAAATTCCACTGCTTTGTCTTTGAGTTCACCGATCCTTTCTTCAGCGTCATCTAGTCTGTTGTTGAACCCAAATATTTAATTTTTTAGTTCAGCTATTGTATTCTTCAGTTCTGTGATTTGCTTTAACATTTTAATATTTTCTCACTTTTTTCATACATTGTTCTCCTGACCTTGGTGAGCCTGATCTTTATGACCATTATTTTGAACTCTCTGGTAAACCACAGATCTCTGTTTAATTAAGATTTGTTTCTGGATATTTATCTTGTTTTTTTGCTTGCAACATATTCCTCTATTTCTTCACTTTCTTTGACTCTCTGTGTTGGTTTTCACATATTAGATAAAACAGCCACCTGTCCCAGTTTTGACAGAATGGCCTTGTGTAGGAAATGAATCTTGTTGATCAGCCTGGCCTGAGCTCCTAGTTGTCCCTCAAACTTTTGTGATTGTTAAAGCCTCCTTCTTTGTTTTTAGTGGCTCCAAGTCATTGAGGATGTGCCAAGATCTTGCTGTGTCCCAAAGTGGAGTGTTGCAATCAGAACCTAGATGCAGGCTGATTAGATGCTGGACCCTCAGGCAGCCCCTGGGGAAGTATGTAGTTAATCTCCTTCTAGGGAGAAACTGGGAGATGGGCATTTTACCTGCTTCCTCTGTTCTGGGCCTAGGTATATAGCTATGTGGATGGAGGATAACTCCTATGTCTATTAAAAACTATTTCTTTTTTGCTATAGTCCTGTAGAGCTTGTGTATGC
Organism: Globicephala melas; assembly: GCF_963455315.2. Lineage (NCBI taxonomy): Eukaryota > Metazoa > Chordata > Mammalia > Artiodactyla > Delphinidae > Globicephala > Globicephala melas. Next base: position 47,096,007 of record NC_083316.1, on the reverse strand, counting down.
CAGCTCCATTGGCAGTTAGAGCCAGGCAACCCAAGGGTTCATTCCTTGGGTAATTGTTGCAAAAGCTGGGGTGCCAGATGTGTGCACCAGCTCCTTCCAGGGAGATACTGGTGATTTGTTTTTATAATTGGAGTGAGGTGAAAGGAGAAGGTGTAAGAGGTATCCACCAGCTTCTCTGGTCTCTGAGGAAGATTTCAGCCAACCACTAGATGCTGTCTAAATTAGAAGCCTGGCCTTCATGCAGCAGTTTTTAAAGTATGTGTATAAATCCCTTTCAGAGAAAGACTAAGAGATAGGCAAGTTTGCCTGCTTCCTTTGTGCTGAGCTCTGAGTGGTTGGGTTGGGGGATAGTTAGTTAAGAATTGCTTCTTTGTTTGCTACAATTCTATGGGACTCATGAATGGAAGCCTCTTTGCTATCAGATCCCAGCAATTTAGGTCCTATCTCTCAGGTGGCAGCTGTAAAAGCTGGAGCACGGACATGTGTACAAGCTCCTTCTAGAGAGATACTGGCAACTTGGAGTGGGCTGGAGGGGGAAGTGGGAGTGATGTCCACTGACTTCTCCGGTTTCTGGAGATGATTACAGATAGCTCCCAGTGCTTACTGAATTAGAAGCCTGGCCCTTAGGCAGCAACTTTTAACGTATTTGGATAAAATTCTTTGGGGAAAGACTGGGAGTTGGGAGATTTTGCCTGCCCCCTCTGCACTGAGCTCTGAGGGGATAGCCATGATGAGTGCTGTGCACAAGTTAAGGATTTCTTCTTTGTTTGCCATATTCTTGTGAGTCTTATGGACACAAACCCCATTGGCTTTCAGAGCTAGGTGTTTTGGGAGCCCCTCCCTCTGGTGGGTTTTTTTAAAAGCTAGGGTACTAGATGTGGGATCCAAACCCTTCACTCCTCAGGGAGAAACTAGGAATTGGGGGGTTTCCTCCCAATTGTATGACATGGTATCAAGGGAGTTTATGGTGAGAGCATGTCTCAAGCCTTTCCTACCTATTTTAATGTGGGTATTTTCTCATTCATCTGATATGTAGGAGTTACTCAGCTAGTTTCTGAATTTCTTTCGGAGTGAATTGCTCCACGTGTAGCTATATATTCAGTGTATCTGTGGGATGAGGGGAACTCAGGAACCTTCCATATTGCCATTTTGGTCAACTCTCTTCTTATTTCCTTTGGAAGCTAGAATTAGATTAAATTAATTCTTGATCTTGATCTCAGTCTACTTTGAAGTCTACTTGAAAAACATCATGAATTTTAACTTATCATTATTGATTTTTAAATACAAGTATGATGCTCTAGTATTCAAAGCATAGGACTTTGTGTAGGAGAAAGTCTGTTAATTTCTTAAAGACATTCAATAGTGAGAGAGCAGGGAAGTAAATGAAAGCTGATAGATTTCTAAAATCTTTATTGAGGATTAATATTGGGAATTTGCAACACACTTTAATTTTTTCACTTTGCTTATGGGCTGTTCCATTATTCCATATGGTAAGACAGTTTTAGTAATTTCAGAACAAATATAGCTTTATCTGGTTCCTAATAAATGGATACTATTTAAGTTCAGTGGATTTTAGTTTTCATTCTCAAGAAGTTTTTAAATTAGCATTCTCCTGGAAGAGTTTTAGAATAATCAGAAAACTTTAATTCACAAATTATCAATATTCAATATTCTGATAGATGCAGGTGAACTTTCCTGAAAAAAAAAAAAAAAAAGAAAAAGAAAAAGAGAAAGAAAAAAAAAGCTACCATGGCAGGCTTCTTTAGAATTTTATTATCTATTTATCTACCTTAACTATTTTTTATGTAACAATTATTTTTGCTGTGTTCCATTTCCCTACTAGCTTTGGAAGATTTCTTAGCTATACATCCTGAAAGCTATAAACTAAACCTGGAGGCTCTGAAAAATTAGAAATCAGTCTTTTCATTTTCTTATAACTAAGAAGGTCTACTGTGGAAAACCCCGCAATTTGTCCTAAATAGTTCTTTAATTTATTCAAGTAGAAATAAAATGAAATGGAAGGAGATATTCCCAAATTTGAAATAATATATTGGACTTTAGCTTCTAGAAGAAAATCTTGAAAGTAACATGCCCTCATAGACTTTTTTGTTTTGTTTTGTTTTGTTTTGTTTTTTTTGCGGTACGCGAGCCTCTCACCGTTGTGGCCTCTCCCATTGCAGAGCACAGGCTCCGGACGTGCAGGCCCAGCAGCCATGGCTCACGGGTGCAGCCGCTCCGCGGCATGTGGGATCTTCCCGGACCGGGGCACGAACCCGTGTCCCCTGCATCGGCAGGCGGACTCTCAACCACTGCGCCACCAGGGAAGCCCCCTCATAGACTTTTAAGCCAAGAGAGTCAAGAGACATTCATATTCTTGGTTAAAGGCTTAACTAATATATTTAGATGTTATCATAAAACATCTAAATGTAAACCTAAACTTCTACTTAGGAGTAAGAAAAACAAAGTGAAAGCTGTAAACTTTCTAAAATGTCTTAACAAAGATTCTCTTGAAATTTAAATATTTTATTTCTGTTTATGAAACAAGTATCTTAGGAAAAGGGAAGATTTAAGCAACTTAACTTATGCTCTAATAGTTTGATTTAAAATGCTTCTTATGTCAAGGAAATTCAAGATAGAGAGATTTAGTAATGAGTTGAAAAGCACCTAACATATCCTTTCCATAATCCCCACCATTTGAAAGGAGCCATCTACACTGAATATTCTTAGATAGTTTTTCAAGTTCAGTTTTACATCCCATAGGTGAAGGAACTACTTTTGCATCTCTTAGAAAATGGTTCTGGTTTAGGAGCTTATAATCTAACAGCAAACACACCTCACAGTTCTCCTTCCAGTGTTCTCAGCCCATGTTTACTTCCTTTTAACTATTACATAGTCTGTGCTTTGGGCAAAGTATATTCTGTTCATATTTGTAAACCATTATTTTCCCCAATCATTAATCATTTATTGATAAGTGAGATTTATTTAACTGTTTTTTTTCCCATTTCTGCATCTCCTTCAACATTTTCTTTGCAATGTGCTAAAGCCATTTGTTTGACATACAGAACTGTCTCCCAGAGCTAGCAGGACAGAGGCAAGCACTTTCTTCTGTACCGTGATTGTTTACCTTCAACGTATTTGGGATCACTGTTAATGCAATGAGACCCGGAGGCAGGAGTGAGAGCTGCTTGGAATCAGGGAAATCTCAGAACGGTTTCAAGTTCTACCATTAAAAACCATTAGGGTTTCTATGAGCTATGTCTTTTGCATCTGTATAATAGAATTGTAATACATTACGAATTACTGTGAGCATTAACTTAGTTATGTAAGATGTCTAACAGTGTGCCTGATGTATAGTCAATGGTCAACAGATATAGTTTGTAACAATAGCAATCATATTGATAGTAATTGGTCTAGTTGTTGAACATTCTTCTTTAAATGCACACCTCAACATCGCTTTCCTTTTCCTTGGAAATTTTCTGCTTGCAAAGTATCTGAACTACAGGGTTTTTTTTTTTTTTTTGAAGTAAAACTTAAGTTGTTTCACGAAACTGAAAATCACTTTGGTTTAATTTATCTCTTTTTGTATCCATGTAAATCTATTAAGTCTTTTTCATCTTTACTCTCAAAATTAGGGTGATCTACAGAATGAATGTTATTAGTTGTGCCTTTTAAGACTCTTACATAAAGATTGAGCAAAAGAGAAACACTCCTGTTTTTCCACTTCAGCCCAGTGACACGTTCTTATTTCTCATTGTCCTTTGTTTTCCAGTCATTTACGAGGCTTTCAATCTCCATTGCTTGTGAACATCTGTGAAAAAAAATTTTTATTTAAAGAGTTTCTTGGAGTGCCAAATCTCACAACTATTTACACATTCATTCATATGTCGTGTTTTTTTAAAGTCACAGAATCCTTTTCACCTTTTAAACCTTATTCTCTTTTCTGTCTAGCAAATGCTATTCATCTGTTAAAAAGTTGATTTCAAGTGCCATCTCTTGAAAGAAGAGTTCCTGATTATCCCAACCAGAGAAGAGAAGGAGATTTCTTCTCTGAAATCTTAGAGTAACCAGATATTTCATTATTCAAATTTGGCTTTTTTTGAAAGTGAGTGAGGGCCCTATTAGTAATCACATTGGGACAATAGTCATAAACTAGAACTGTCGTGTACCAACTGGGTGTATTTGTCACCTAGGTTATTGTTGTTTGGGATCCTAACTGTTAATATCAAGGACTTTGTACTCAAGTCTGTCTGGCTCCCAATTCTGGTTCTCTGCATGAGGAAAATTATTGTGTCCTTTAAAATTCATTCATTCTTTTGACAGCTGTTTATTAAGCACCTATTAGATGCTCTGCAAAGAGTGAGATATGGTAGCACAAAGATAAATAATACGTTCATTGCCCTCATGGAGCTTGCATCCAATTTTACCTACAAAATGGGGCTAAGGACGCCTACATTATGGATTGTGAGGAATAAATGAATTAATATTTATAAAGCATTTAGTCAAAGATCTAGTGTATAGGAAGTGCTTGGTGGTAACTATAATATTCTTTGTATTTCTCATATGATAGTTATTGTATATCTATGTACAAATGTAAGATCTTTGATGTTAGGAGGAATGTCTTATTAATGTTTGTATTTCTTAAGGCCTCAGCACTGTAGGCTTGCTTGCATTTTTTGAATGAATTTGTTGAGTGAGTCCCACTAAACATCAGGTATTAAAAAATTTTTTCCTCATTTGTCTCTTATTTTTGGTTCCTCTGTTGCTTCTTTCCTGCCCTCTTTGAGTTAATTCAATATTTTTAAGTGTGCCGTTTTAGTTTTTCTCTTGTCTTTTAGTTATAGTCTCTTTCATTATGAATGAATCAATGTCTTTCTGTCTATCTGTCTATCTATCTTTATTTAGTTTTATTGATTGCTCTAGGGCTTAAAATATGCACTTTTAACTATTTAGAGTCAATATTGTACCTTTTCACCTTTACAAATAGCGTCTCACAAGTATAGAATAATAACCTTATAACAATATAATTCAATTTACTTATCCCTTTTTCTTGGTATGATTATTACCATATCTTTTATTTCAACGTCTGTTATAAACCCCGCCTTAGAGTGTTACTGTTTTTGCTTTTAATAGTTAATGGTCTTTTGATTGTCTATTAAAAGACAATAAACTTATTTATATTTACTAGTTCATTTAACATTTCTAATGCTCTTTATACTTTACTGTAGATATGAATTGCTATCTAGTATCATTTGCCTTCAGATTTTGCATTTCTTGCAGTGTAGATCTGCTGGTGATTAATATTCTTAGTTTTTGTTGATCTGAAAGTGCCTTTGTTTCATCTTTGAAGAATATTTTTGTTGGATATAGAGTTCCAAGATAACAAATTTATTTTTCCTTTTAGCAATTTAAAGTTGCTACTTCATCGATTTCTTTCAGTCTCCATTGTTTTTGATGAGCCCATGATCATTCTTATCCTTGTTCCACTATATATAATATGGACATTTTCTCTGTATGCTCTTAATATTTTCTTTTTAATTTTCATTTTCTGAAGTTTGACTACAAAGTGCCTGGGTGTGGTTTTCTTTGTGTTTATACTTTTGGGGGGGTTGCTAAACTTCTTGGATATGTAAGCTAGTGTTTTTCATCAAATTTGAGAAGTTTTCAGCCATTATTCCTTCAAGTATTTTGTCTGGCTCATCTCATTCTCTTTTCTTACTGGAATTACAATTATACTTATGTAAGACTATTTGAAATTGCCCCACCTATTCCTGAGGCTAAGTTCATTTTCTTAATGTGTTTTCCTTCTTCATTTCCCAGGTTGAATAATTTCTATTGACATGTTTTAAGTTCTGACTTTTTCCCTGCCATCTCCAATCAGCTGGTTAGGCTCACCCACTAAATTTTTCATTTCAGTTCTAGGATTTCCATTTGGTTCTTTTCTCTGCTTAGGTTTCCTCTCTGTCTACTCTTTACGATAATATATTTCCTTTATTTCTGTGAGTAATTTTTTCTTTAATCCTTTGAAAATATCTATAATAGCTGCTATAAAGTTTTTGTTAGGCCAAATATCTGGGCCATTAAGGTTTTTTTGTATTTACTACTTCTTTGCTTGTCTGTGTATCACATTTTCCTATTTCTTTGTTTGTCTAGTGATATTTGATTAGCTATGGGAAATTTGGGGTAATATGTTATAAAGCCTCTGGATTCTGTTATCTTCTTTGGAAAAATGTTGATTCTTATTTGAGCATATGTTGGATTATTGGTTCATCATCTTGAACACGGTTTTATGCTTTGTTAGTGCAAATCTCTTGGAAGCCAGAGTGCTTCCTGATCCCCTTCAACTTGGCAGTATTCAACATACAAGAGAGACTGCTTTCCTTGAGGATAGGCTTTGTTTTAGGCTTTGTGGGGGTCCTAGGACTTACTTTAGGACAGGCCCTCATTATAGAATGCACTAACTTCCTGTGTCTCAGGTAGCTGCCAAAGGTGTTAATGGAATGTTAATGAGTTCTCCCACTCTCATAGCACCTGAGCTCCAGTGATGTCCAGCACTATTCTTCCTCTAGCACTACTTGACCTGTAGTATCTCTGTTCTTTCCACCCCATAACATTTGTTATCTGGTAAGCCTCAGATGTTCTCATCCTGCAAAGTATGGCCCAGATGTCAGCCACAGACTTAGGGAGAACTCCCACTTAGACTTCTGGGAAGTTCTCTCTGCATAACTTTTTACTCTCTAGGACCCTGCCTTATAGGTTCTAGCCACCTCAGCCGCCCTGAACCCTGATCTCTACCTCCTCAGCTCAACGTGACTGCAGTGGCTATCAATTTGACTTGCAATTGTTTGTAACTTAGAATGCATGCTGCCTATCTTAAATTATTGTTTTGTAATTTAAATTAAGTAATTTTTGATCAGAGACCAATACATTCACATGGGAAAATTCAAAAGTTACAGGAGAATATATATTGAAAAATCTCCCTTCTAACCTAGTAGCATAGTTCCTCTCCTCAGAAATGAGAGAGATTATTTGTTTCATTTTGTACTCTTTTAGAGATACTATATATCTTGAGTAAAAATAAGAGGAACAAGATATATATTTTATATATTTATATTAAATATTAAATATATATTTATATTATAACTTCTCTTATTTTATTAATGTATATATTAATATGTATCTTGTTAATATATAATATATATCATATCTTCTTTTTCTCACACAAGTGGTAGTATATATATATACTTTTCTGTACCTTACATTTTTTCCACTTAATTATAAACCTTGGAGGCTATACATATTAATACATAATTTTTCCATTCTCTTTTGGGCCTCCATGATATTCATTGAATACATTTATGTACATATGTATTGAATTCATATGTATGAATTCAATACATATGTACATATTCATAAATGAATACATTTATGATGTACTCATTCAAATACATCATAAATTATTTCACTAAATTCCTATTTATTATTATTATTTTTAGTTATTATAAAGAGTGCCCCGTGAACCACCTTGAACACACCATTTGGTGCAAGCCAGTATTTCTGTAGGTTAAATACATAAATGTGCAGTTGCTCCCTCAAAAGATATGCACGTTTGTTATTTAGTTAAATATTGCCAAATTTCCCTCCATAGCATCTATAGTCCCACCAACACCGTATCAGAGGGATGCTGACATTTTCATTGTGTCCCCAGTGTTCATTTTCTCTATGATGCATCTGCAAATTGGCCTCTGCTTTTTATTCTTGTGTTTTATTCTCAGTAAATCAGTTAATAATCTTCTGCTGATTAACTTACCCATTTTTTGGTATAACAAATGAGATGAGCAACCGTGATTTATACAAATTAGAGGCGGCATTATTATTATTACTGCTGTGGTTCATTTCCTTAATATTCTAGGACAGATACCAGCTGATAATTTCCATTGTGATAGTGTAATTTTATTTCCATTTTGGTCAGTGATTTGCAAAGAATTCTCCTTTTTTTGTACTTTAAAAATATGGGTAGAGCATATGCTAGCTTGTTCCCCATTCTGAATTGGATTGTATCTTCCAAATGCACAGTCTAAATTTATTAATGCTTTATGGAATCATGTCCTTTGAGCTTTCTAGCTTGTTTTCTTTCTTCTTTTTTCCTTTACCTGACTTGCTCCTCTGAATTTGAGAAGTGAAGTGTGTCTGGTACAAAGTGTAGCTATTCATTGAACATTCCAAATCAGTCCCTTTCTGTGGAAAGAGAGGCTATCTTAGAGTTTCTCTACTTCTTGCGACATAAAGTTGTCTTTAGGTATTTCAGGTGTCTCTTTGAATTTTCAGCTTCCTTGTCTCTTTACAGTCTGCTGGAAAGCAAATTGTAAATTCATTGCTGTGAAATATGAAAGAATCTATCTCTAATATTAGCATCTATTTTTATTTTCTATAAATAAATGCTAATATTGGGACTTTTCTCCCTTAGCATTCACTTTAAATCCCATCCATTTAAATATCATAGAAATTTCTCATTTGTCTTTTCTATACTTAACAGGAATACCTGTTAGTGTTTCACTGCTGCATGGTCTCATCACTCGGTTGTAATGTAATACACCCAAGAAATGCACACTGAAAAGACCCATTAACATTTTTTTCTTCTTGGTAACTGCTTTCTAAAAAAATTTCTTCTTTATATTCCAAAGCTTGTTTCCTCTGCTGCATGTTGAGATTCCTGTTGCTAACTGCCTTTGACTCTGTATTTTTCTGTCAAATACCGTTACTGACCTATTGTACAAAGTTATTATGCAAGACTGTAACTGAATGACTTGAGAAGATCTTGAAAATATAGTTGATTTTTCCACTGAGAAGTATGTCACCTACTTTGGAGAATGCATTAACTCATACTACCAGTGTTCATTAAGCGCTAGGCTTAGAACTGTGTGAGGGGAACTAAAAATAAAATAAAAAATTGAGGAGTCTGGTTTTTGCCCTCAAGGAGTGTAATGGTTGAGAACACAGGATTTGAAGTTAAGCGGACAGACGTAGTCTGGACAATCTTGGATGAGGTGCACTAAGCTTCAGTTCTATCATCTGTGTAATAATTGTACTTATTGCACACATTAAATGAGCATAATCTGTGGGGAGAATTCTCCTTAGAACTCAGAAATATTGTTTCTCTGGGCACATTTGCTTTTTGTGGTCTTTTCAATGGTTGTCAATCATTTTTTAAAATCCAGCTGCTGAACACCGCTGTGGCTAAACCATGGCCACTTCATGTTCTGGCACTTAAAAAAAAAGTCTGGACATCTTCTACTTCAAGTACAATGGGTATTTGATTAATTGACACCCATATTGGCCATTTGTAGATGGAGACACACAGTATGATTAGTATGATTAGTCAAGATAGCACAAAGACTGTAACAAACTAAAACCTAAATTTCAATGGCTTAACACACACAGTTATTTCTTGCTCCCATCACAGTGCAGTGTGGGCTGGGGGAGGGGGCTCAGTATGCTCCACTAAGTCATTCAGATATCCAAGCTCTTTGTATATAGTGGCGTCACCATCTTATAGGGCTCCAGAGTCTTGCCTTATGTTTAGTCCAGTTGCCTCATCCAGATTGAGCACAACCACTTAGTCATTCCTTCCATGTGATGTGGTACTGCCAGCTGGCTTCATGTATGTCTACCTGAAACCAGGTGACTATTCTAAGACCTAAACTCCCTTTCCTCTCTTCTTGCTTCTTAACCAAGGAGGAATTTTGAAGCATGTGTGCCAGAGACACACAGGCACCTTAGATTTGGACTTGTGTGGGAGGGTGCATCTTGGTTTGGGGATATGATCTCAGGCAGGTGAGTGCAGGCTGTCACATGGGATGACTCCCTACCTGGATTTAATGTAATTAGATTGCAACTATGTTCTCATAAGAGACACTCACTTTGTTTCTTGGTTATCCATTACTGTCAGTATTTATAACACTTAAAACAGAGCATTCAAAAAATTGTTAGGATTGGTTTACATGAGCTTCCCAGAGTGTTGAATGACTAGTAAACTGCTTCATGGTCTTGTTTGTACCAACGGAAACAGATTCCAGTTTTTTTTTCTTTCTCTCTAAAGCAAACCCTTCACTGATCTTTAACTTAAATATATCCCTGAGTATTCCAGGGAGAATTTTTGTAATAGATCCAGGTTATAGTTGCCTGTATTGATGTATATATATTTTTAAATAAAGTGGCTTTATTTCTGGAGGGGCAATGTATATCTCAATACTGTGTAAATTTGGACCCATAAAAATACTCAGTGAAATCAAATTTCATTTTTATGACTATTATTTCCATTCTTTATCTCTGGAGACAGATTGACATACAAGAACTACTTAAAGAATATAAAAGCAACTGATAGACAAAATTCCATAAGTGACACATAATTGATATGGCGTGGAAAGCTGGGGACTGCTCAGTATACAGAAGTTTTGGTTTGGAATGTTTCTTTGAGGAGATTAATTTATTTTTGGCTGTGTTGGGTCTTCGTTGCTGTGCACGGGCTTTCTCTAGTTGTGGTGAGCGGGGACTACTCTTCATTGTGGTGCGCGGGCTTCTCATTGCAGTGGCTTCCCTTGTTGCGGAGCATGGGTTCTAGGTGCCCAGGCTTCAGTAGTTGTGGCACTCGGGCTCAGTGGGTGTGGCTCGTGGTCTCTAGAGCTCAGTAGTTGTGGTGTACAGGCTTAGTTGCTCTGCAGCATATGGGATCTTCCTGGACCAGGGCTCGAACCCATGTCACCTGCATTGGCAGGCAGATTCTTAACCACTGCGCCACAAGGGAGGTCCCAAGATTAGTCTTAAAGTGGGTCCTAGCACATGTGGTAGACAATGACTGTCAGCATGGCATGTACTGTGAACTATGATCCCTTCTCCTTAATTTCCAAAGGGGAGAAATTATAACTGTCAAGAAGCTTGGTAGAAAAAACAAAAGTACATGAAATTAGTTAAGTAAATTGTAAATCATAGCTCATGGTTCCCTTTTTCTCTAGAGCTGTGTAAAACAAGATTGAAAAAGTCAACTGTAACTCCAGTAAAGCAGCTGGAAAAATCTAGAATTTCCCTATGAGTTAGGAGATGCCTATAAGTAGATGGTTGTGTTTCATTCTTCTGAAGGGTAGTTATATTAGGATCACTTGTTACTGTGGGATTTAACGCAGGGCTGAGACAATCCAACATAAGACCTCATGATACTTGTACTAAATCGAAGTTCCTCAGCTGTTTTCTCCAAATAACTTTTTAATTAAAATAAACCACCCTGAAATCCTCTTATATTCTTGGCTTTCTGAGTTTATGAGAATAGGCTATTACTTTGATTTCTTTGGAATCTGATTTTATGCACGTGTGAGAAATGATTAGGCTTCATGCATAGTATAAAATGCACATTGTGTCCTTTTTAGTAAAAATGTACCACTGTGTGCCTGACTCTGTGTAACCTTCCTATCTCCTAAGTCCTTTCTTCCTTCCCTTTTCTCATGCAATTACTTTCATCTTGAAAAAATGAAAGGCTCTGGAAGCCCATTATGTACTAGTATCTATGGGACCATATAAAACACAGAGCAATATGAACGCAAAATATGCTTTCCTTTCAAGATTGGAAAGAAGTTTGATTTAAATGAAAGTAGATGTCATGTTCAAACATTTTCTGCCTGTGGGTCTGATGAAGTTATATTATAGTATATTGCTCTCCAAAAATCCTGAGGGTTTTTGAAGCAGTGAAGTAGAAAAACAAGTCTATACCAGTCATTGGGAATGTAGTCTGGGAAGAATGTCCAGGAGTAAATGAAGCTGGTGATAACATGAAAATCATGTGTTTGTAAGCTCAACTGGCAAGGGAAAGACACTGCTTGCTTTTATTAAATAAATTGGGTTGATGAATTACACATGCATTCCATACTTGAAGCTTCATAATGTTGTGGTTAAAAACATGGTTTCAGAATCACACTGAAGTGGGCTTTAATCCTGGTATCATGACTTAATAGCTGCATAGGCTTAAGCAAGCAACTCCACCTGCAGCCCCACCTCAGTTTCTTCAGCTATAAAAAGTATTTGATAAAACCTGTCTCATGTAGTTTTTGTAAGGTTTATATGAAACAATGCTATAGCCTTTGGCAAATCGATAAATATACAGGGATAGCTATCTGTTATTATTATAGACTGGATTACCTATTTATAAATAACCAGGGTAATTAACATGAACTTAACATAAAAACAGTTTTTTAAAAAGTGATTCAGTGTGTACCTTAAGATCTTGGAGTACCTCACAGTCATCACTGGAGATATAATGACTATTGTACTTTGCTAAGACCAGTAACAGAATAGTGGGTGACAGACTTCTTTTGCTAAAAGTACCTATGACGGTATATAAAACATGTAGGGTTTGAACTGGGCATGAAATAGTCAGGATGATTTGGGAAACATTTCTGTCTTCCTGAAAATAATACAGATCACTCATCATCCTAGATAGTGATCCAAAAATGCAGGAAAAAACCAAAAATGAGATGAGGTGAAACACAGGCACTACATGAAAATATTTGAGACCACCCAAATGTAGCCAGATGCAGTAAGGCTCTCCAGAAAGGTGGTGACTGAGAGGGCAGACAGCAGAAACAAGAAGAACTACAATCCTGCAGCCTGTGGAACAAAAACCACATTCACAGAAAGATAGACAAGATGAAAAGGCAGAGAGCTATGTACCAGATGAAGGAACAAGATAAAACCCCAGTAAAACAACTAAATGAAGTGGAGATATGCAACCTTCCAGAAAAAGAATTCAGAATAATGATAGTGAAGATGATCCAGGACCTCGGAATAAGAATGGAGGCAAAGATCGAGAAGATGCAAGAAATGTTTAAGAAAGACCTAGAAGAATTAAAGAACAAACAAACAGAGATGAACAATACAATAACTGAAATGAAAACTACACTAGAAGGAATCAAGAGCAGAACAACTGAGGCAGAAAAACGGATAAGTGACCTGGAAGACAGAATGGTGGAATTCACTGCTGTGGGACAGAACAAAGAAAAAAGAATGAAAAGAAATGAAGACAGCCTAAGAGACCTCTGGGATAATATTAAACGCAACAACATTCACATTATAGGGGTCCCAGAGGAGAAGAGAGAGAGAAAGCACCCAAGAAAATATTTGAAGAGATTATAGTCAACAACTTCCCTAACATGGGAAAGGAAATAGCCACCCAAGTCCAGGAAGTGCAGCGAGTCGCATACAGGATAAACCCAAGGAGAAACACGCCAAGTAATAGTAATCAAATTGGCAAAAACTAAAGACAAATAAAAATTATTGAAAACAGGAAGGGAAAAACGACAACATACAAGGGAACTCCCATAAGGTTAACAGCTGATTTCTCAGCACAAACTCTACAAGCCAGAAGGGAGTGGCATGATATACTTAAAATGATGAAAGGGAAGAACCTACAACCAAGATTACTCTACCCGGCAAGGATCTCATTCAGATTCAATGGAGAAATCAAAAGCTTTACAGAAAAGCAAAAGCTAAGAGAATTCAGCACCACCAAACCAGCTCTACAACAAATGCTAAAGGAATTTCTCTAAGTGGGAAACACAAGAGAAGAAAAGGACCTACAAAAACAAACCCAAAACAATTAAGAAAATGGTCGTAGGAACATATATATCGATAAACGTGGATGGATTAAATTCTCCAACCAAAAGAAACACTCTTGGCAAATGGATACAAAACCAAGAACCATATATATCCTGTCTACAAGAGACCCACTTTAGACCTAGGGACACATTCAGACTGAAAGTGAAGGGATGGAAAAAGATATTTCATGCAAATAGAAATCAAAAGAAAGCTGTAGTAGCAGTACTCATATCAGATAAAATAGACTTTAAAATAAAGAATGTTACAAGAGACAAGGAAGGACATTACACAGTGATCAGGGGATCAATCCAAGAAAAAGATATAACAATTGTAAATATATGTGCAACCAACATAGGAGCACCTCAATATATAAGGCAACTGCTAACAGCTATAAAAGAGGAAATCAACAAAAACCAATAATAGTGGGGGTTAAATGACACAATAGAGCAGGTAGATTTAATTGATATTTATAGAACATTCCATTCAAAAACAGCAGATTACACTTTCTTCTCAAGGGTGCATGGAAAATTCTCCAGGATAGATCACATCTTGGGTCACAAATCAAGCCTCAGTAAATGTAAGAAAATTGACCTTATATCAATCATCTTTTCTGATCACAACACTATGAGATTAGAAATCAATTACAGGGAAAACAACATAAAAAACACAAATACGTGGAGGCTAAATACGTTACTAAATAACCAAGAGATCACTGAAGACATCAAAAAGGAAATCAAAAAAATACCTAGAGACAAATGACAATGAAAACACGATGATACAAAACCTATGGGATGCAGCAAAAGCAGTTCTAAGAGGGAAGTTTATAGCTATACAAGCCTACCTCAAGAAAAAAGAAAAATCTCAAGCAAACAATCTAAACTTACACCTAAAGGAACTAGAGAAAGAAGAACAAAGAAAACCCAAAGTTAGCAGAAGGAAAGAAATCATAAAGATCAGAGCAGAAATAAATGAAATAGAAACAAAGAAAACAACAGCAAAGATCAATAAAACTAAAACATGGTTCTTTGAGAAGATAAACAAAATTGATAGACCATTAGCCAGACTCATCAAGAAAAAGAGGGAGAGGACTCAAATCCATAAAATTAGAAAAGAAAGAGGAGAAGTTACAACAGATAACACAGAAATGCAAAGCATCCTGAGTACTACAAGCAACTCTATGCCAATATATTGAACAGCCTGGAAGAAATGCACAAATTCTTACAAAGGTATAACCTTCCAAGACTGAACCAGGAAGAAAGAGAAAATATGAACAGACCAATCACAAGTAATGAAATTGAAAATGTGATTAAAACTCTTCTAACAAAAAAAGTCCAGGACCAGATGGCTTCACAGGTGAATTCTATCAAACATTTAGAGAAGAGCTAACACGCATCCTTCTCAAACTCTTCCAAAAAATTGCAGAGGAGGGAACACTCCCAAACTCATTCTATGAGGCCACCATCACCCTGATACCAAAACCAGACAAAGATACTACAAAAAAAGAAAATTACAGACCAATATCACTGATGAATATAGATGCAAAAATCCTCAACAAAATACTAGCAAACAGAGTCCAACAACACATTAAAAGGATCATACACCATGATCAAGTGGGATTTATCCCAGGGATGCAAGGATTCTTCAATATATCAAATCAATCAATGTGATACACCATATTAACAAATTGAAGAATAAAAACCATATGATCATCTCAATAGATGCAGAAAAACCTTTTGACAAAATTCAGCACCCATTTATGATCAAAACTTTCCAGAAAGTGGGCATAGAGAGAACCTACCTCAACAAAATAAAGGCCATATATGACAAACCCACAGCAAACATCAGTCTCAATGGTGAAAAACTGAAAGCATTTCCTCTAAGATCAGGAACAAGACAAGGATGTGCACTCTCACCCCTATTATTCAACATAGTTTTGGAAGTCCTAGCCATGGAGATCAGAGAAGAAAACGAAATAAAAGGAATACAAATTGGAAAAGAAGAAGGAAAACTCTCACTGTTTGCAGGTGATACGATACTATACATAGAGAATCCTAAAGATGCCACCAGAAAACTACTAGAGCTCATCAATGAATTCGGTAAAATTGCAGGATACAAAATTAATGCACAGAAATCTCTTGCATTCCTATACACTAATGATGAAATATCTGAAAGAGAAATTAAGGAAACACTCCCATTTACCATTGCAACAAAAAGAATAAAATAGCTAAGAATAAACCTACTTAGGGAGACAAAAGACCTGTATGCAGAAAAGTGTAAGACACTGATGAAAGAAATTAAAGATGATACCAACAGGTGGAGAGATATACCATGTTCTTGAATTGGAAGAATCAATATTGTGAAAATGACTATACTACCGAAAGCAATCTACAGATTCAGTGCAATCCCTATCAAGTTACCAATGGCATTTTTTATGGAACTAGAACAAAAAAATCTTTAAATTTGTATGGAGCCACAGGTGACCCCGAATAGCCAAAGCAGTCTTGAGGGAAGAAAACGGAGCTGGAGGAATCAGACTCCCTGACTTCAGACTATACTACAAAGCTACAGTAATCAAGACAATATGGTACTGGCACAAAAAATAGAATTATAGATGAATGGAACAAGATAGAAAGCCTAGAGGTAAAGCCATACACCTACGGCCAACTAATCTATGACAAAGGAGGTAAGGATATACAATGAAGAAAAGACAGTCTCTTCAATAAGTGGTGCTGGGAAAACTGGACAGCTACACGTAAAAGAATGAAATTAGAACATTCCCTAACACCATACACAAAAATAAAGTCAAAATGAATTAGAGACCTAAATGTAAGACTGGACACTATAAAACTCTTAGAGGAAAACATAGGCAGAAGACTCTTTGACATAAATCACAGCAAGATCTTTTTTGATCCACCTCCTAGAGTAATGGAAATAAATACGAAAATAAACAGATGGGACCTAATGAAACTTCAAAGCTTTTGCACAGCAAAGGAAACCATAAACAAGACAAAAAGACAACCCTCAGAATGGGAGAAAATATTTTTAAATGAATCAATGGACAAAGGAATATTCTCCAAAATATATAAACAGCTCCTGAAGCTCAATATTAAAAAAACAAACAACCCAATCCAAAAATGGGCAGAAGACCTAAATAGACATTTCTCCAAAGAAGACATACAGATGGCCAGGAAGCACATGAAAAGCTGCTCATCATCATTAATTATTAGTGAAATGCAAATCAAATCTACAGTGAGGTATCACCTCACACCAGTTAGAATGGGCATCATCAGAAAATCTACAAACAACAAATGCTTGAGAGGGTGTGGAGAAGAGGGTACCCTCTTGCACTGTTGGTGGGAATGTAAATTGATAC
Organism: Globicephala melas; assembly: GCF_963455315.2. Lineage (NCBI taxonomy): Eukaryota > Metazoa > Chordata > Mammalia > Artiodactyla > Delphinidae > Globicephala > Globicephala melas. Next base: position 47,078,996 of record NC_083316.1, on the reverse strand, counting down.
AGCCACTATGGAGAACAGTATGGAGGTTCCTTAAAAAACTAAAAATAGAATTACCATATGATCCAGCAATCCCACTACTGGGCATATACCCGGAGAAAACCATAATTCAAAAAGACACATGCACCCCAATGTTCATTGCAGCACTATTTACAATAGCCAGGTCATGGAAGCAACCTAATGCCCATCGACAGACGAATGGATAAAGAAGTTTTGGTACATATATACAATGGAATATTACTCAGTCATAAAAAGGAACGAAATGGGGTCATTTGTTGAGATGTGGATGAATCTAGAGACTGTCATACAGAGTGAAGTGTGTCAGAAAGAGAAAAGCAAGTATCGTATATTAACACATATATGTGGAACCTAGAAAAATGGTACAGATGAACCAGTTTGCAGGGCAGAAATTGAGACACAGATGTAGAGAACAAACGTATGGACACAAAACAGGGAAAGCCGCGGGACGGGGTGGTTGGTTGCGGGGGGCTGGTGCTGTGATGAATTGGGCAATTGGGATTGACATGTATTCACTGATGTGTATAAAATTGATGACTAATAAGAGCCTGCTGTATAAAAAAATAAACTTAAATCAAAAAATTAAAAAGAAATGTTGACTGATTTTCCATTTCTTCTGGACTACACTTTTGTGTGGTGTACAAATAGGTCTATTTATAAAAGAGATGCATTTTGGGGTAATCGGGAGCAACAGAATTGATTGCAGTGAGTCTTCTATGGCTGCATTTCTCCCTCACTTCTTCGTGTCCTCATTGCTCTACTCGTAAGGTGGAAATAACAGAGATACCACCTTCCCAGTGTTATTGGAAGACATACCTAATTGCAGACGTATTGGCATCTTACTTATTGTGCAGGTGGATCTAGCCAGGCATGGTGAAGACCTCAAGGAAGACAAAAGAAACAAAAGCGAGCCAGCCAACGTTTATCCCAGCTCCTCCACTGAAATAAAAATACTCAGCTAAAAAGAAATAGTTACTCTAATAGTTACTGTTTCATTAAGTCAGCGAGTTATTTCTAATAACGTGATTTGCCTTGTGGAGTCTTTAGGCACACAGTGAACACGGACAGTGTTACACACATCCAGCAACCTCCATCATTTTACTCTTTCAGAACTAAATGGTTTGGACTGGACTAAAATGTTCAGAAATATGTTTAAATTTGAAATTCCTTGCTTTTGGTATGAAATGAATGACTCCATTGAGAAAATTCCCTTTACATAACTATCATTTTCCTATGTTGTGATGTCTTGGTTTTATATTATAACTGCAGTAATGATGCTAATGTTGATGATAATGAAATTAGCTAACACTTATGTGGTTCTTGCTCTTGTGATTTGACTTTCTTCTCTTATCTCCTACAGCTCTGGTAATAGTGTACTTGAGAGTCCAGGATAGCTCTAGTCCTTAAAGAACTTTCTTTCTACTTAAGCTAGTCTTTTAGTCCATTTTTCCTTTAAACGCCATAATTTACTTACAGTTGTAACTATCTTCAGATAGATTTTTCACAGTGAATGGAAAATGAACACTTCTGGAAATTATATTACTTTTATTTATTTTTATTTTTTATACAATTTTAAAGGTTACTTTCCATTTACAGTTACTACAAAATATTTGCTATATTCCCCGTGTTGTACAATACATCCTTGAGCCTATCTTACACCCAATAGTTTGTACCTCCCATTTCTCCAACCCTATATTCCACCACCCCACAACCTGGTAACCACTAGTTTGTTCTCTATATGTGTGAGTCTATTTCTTTTTTTGTTATATTCACTAGTTTGTTGTATTTTTTAGAATCAAGATATAAGTGATATCATGCAGTATTTGTTTTCCTTAGTCTGATTTATTTCATTTAGCATAATGCCCTCCAAGTCCATTCAGGTTACTGCAAATGGCAAAATTTCTTTCTTTTTTATAAATGGGTAGTATTCTATTGTATAAATACACCCCATCTTCTTTATCCATTCATCTGTTGATGGACACTTAGGTTGCTTCCATATCTTGGCAATTATAAAGAATGTCGCTATGAACATTGGGGTGCATGTATCTTTTAAAATTAGGGTTTTTGTTATTTTCAGATATATACCCAGGAGTAGAATTGCTGGGTTATATGGTAGTTCTATTTTTAGCTTTTTTGAGAAAACTTCATACCGTTTTCCACAGTGGCTACACCAACTTACATTCCCAGCAACAGTGGAGGAGGGCTCCCTTTTCTTCACATCCTCACCAACATTTGTAATTTTCAGACTTTTTGATGATAGCCATCTCTAATGAGATGATATCTTACTGTGGTTTTGATTTGCATTTCCCTGATGATTAGCAGCATTGAGCATCTTTTCATATGTCTATTGGCCATCTGCATTTCCTCTTTGGAAAAATGTCTATTCAGGTCTTCTGGCCATTTTTAAATTGGGGTGTTTGGTTTTGTTTTTTTTTGATGTTGAGTCATATAAGCTGTTTATATATGTTGGATATTAATCCCTTATCAGTCATATTATTTGCAAATATTTTCTCCCATTCCATAGGGTGTCTTTTCATTTTGTTGATGGTTTCCTTTGCTGTGCAAAAGCTTTTAAGTTTAATTAGGTCCCACTTGTTTATTTTTGCTTTTATTTCCTTTACTTTAGGAGATGGAGCCAAAAAGATATTGCTGAGATTTATGTTAGTGTTCTGCTGATGTTTTCCTGTAGGAGTTTTATAGTATCCGGTCTCACATTTAGGTCTTTTATTTCTTTTTTTTTTTTCACAGTTAGGTCTTTAATCCATTTTGAGTTTATTTTTGTATCTGTTATTCAAGAGTGTTCTAATTTCATTCCTTTACATATAGTTATGCAGTTTTCCCAGCACCACTTACTGAAGAGACTGTCTTTTCTCCATTGTTTATTTTTGGCTCCTTTGTTTTAGATTAGTTGACCGTAAATTCATGGGTTTATTTCTGGGCTTTCTATCCTGTTCCATAGATCTATATTTCTCTTTTTGTGCCAATACCATGCTGTTTTGATGACTGTAGCTTTGTAGTATAGTCTGAAATCAGGGAGCATGATTTCTTCAGCTCTGTTCTTCTTTCTCAAGATGGTTCTGGCTATTCAGGGTCTTTTTGTTTCTATACAAATTAAAAAAAAATTGTCCTAGTTCTGTGAGAAATGCCATTGGTATTTTTATAGGGATTACATTGAATGTGTAGATTGCCTTGGCTAGTATGGTCATTTTAACATTGTTGATTCTTCCAATCCAAGAACATGGTATATCCATTTGTTTCCATTTGTTTGAGTCATCTTCAATTTCTCTCATCTGTGCCTTATAGTTTTTGGAGCACAGGTATTCTGCCTCCTTAGGTAGGTGATGGTAAATGGGATTGTTTCCTTAATTTCTCTTGTTGATAGTTCACTGATAGTTCATTGATACTGTGTAGAAATGCAACAGATTACTGTATATTAATTTTGTATCTTGCATCTTTACCAAATTCACTGATGAGCTCTAGTAGTTTTCTGGTAGCATCTTTAGGATTTTCTATGTATAGTATTATGTCATCTGCAAATAGTGACAGTTTTACTTTTTCCTTTCCAATTTGGATTTCTTTTATTTCCTTTTCTTGTCTGACTGCTATGACTAGGACTTCCAAAACTATGTTGAATAAAAGTAGTGAGAGTGGGTATCCTTGTCTTATTCCTGAACTTAGAGGAAATGCTTTCAGCTTTTCACCATTGAGTCTGATGTTAGCTGTGGGTTTGTCATATATGGCCTTTATTATGTTGAGGTATGTTCCCTCTATGCCTACTTTCTGGAGAGTTTTTATCATAAATGGATGTTAAATTTTATCAGAAGCTTTTTCTGCATCTATTAAGATGATCATATGGTTTTTATTCTTCAGTTTGTTATTGTGGTATATTACATTGATTGTGGATATTGAAAAATCCTTGCATCCCTAGGATAATATATAACTTTTTATTAGCCATGAAGATTAAACCATTGTAAGTTTTATTACAACCTAGAATCACTGTAACTTGAAAAAGTTAGAATTTGAAAAGTTTTTTGATTCTTTGTCCAGTGCAGCAGTTAATAGCTCATTTCTCATTCTCTGTGGTCTGGGTTCAAGTATCAATTCCTCCATTTATTAGCTGCAAAATTGACCTGAGGCAAATTATTCCACTTTCTGAGCTCAGTGTTATATGTAAAATGGGAGTGATAACACTAACTACTTCATGTGATTGGCGAGAAGATTAAAAGAGTTCATATTTGCAAAGCAGTAAGAACAGTGCCTTCCCCATGGTAAGTGATTTTAAATTAAATATACACTTGTGATGCTCACTGACATCACATTAACAGGAATTCTGGACCAAGAGTGATGAGGCAAACCCTGCATTGGTCAAGCACTCAAACCTTTGGTGGCTCTGACACTCAGGGGTTGCGTCAGCTTCATCAGTTTGTTGAACCTGACACTTTCCTCCTTGTAGGATGGGGAAGAGATTCAGAGCGATGGCTTCTTATTCTTGTTCTGAGGATTGCATGAGATGATATGTGTAAAGCACTTGTAGTGAGTCACAAATTTCTCTCCCACCACATCTGGATGGGCAGAGAACATGTAGCTCCTTAATTTTGATTTTCACTAATGTGATCTTTCTCCTCAACAAACTCTTGCTGATGAGAAGGAAGATTAATTGAATGTCCAAATTGTTTTAAATCGTGGTCTGCTGTATTGATTTCAGATAAAGCTCTATGTCTAGGAAAAAGTGCTTAGACTTTCAGATCTCTCAGTGTTCCAGGCTTTTCTGGCTCCTCTCCAAGATGAGATGCAAGTATGTGGGAGAGGGGAGGGGCTGAGGCAGTCTTGGTGGGAGGGAGGAGTCCACAGCCCTAGGCCTGGGGTTCACTGACCACTCATCCCCCCCACTTGCTGCGTGGTCCACTGGCGTTCTTGGCTGAGACCTGAGCTGGTGTAACAAGGACTCTGGTGTCTTCGGGATTGATTAGGGCCTGGCAGTCTCCCTGGATTGCTGGGTATCATCTCATTTTCAGTGGTATCACAGGCCCTCTGAATCCCTGTCCCCCTTCAGGAACAGAGGCTGGATGCCCCTGAATGGACTCTCCACACCCAGCCTTTGCTAGGGCACCATCTCTTTCCTCTCCAGGCTGGCATACTGGCTCTAAGCTCAGCTACTTTCTAATCTCCCCCCTTGGGAGCTGTGAACCCCCGGATCCCAGCCCTACCACAGTGGTTCCCACAGACAACCAAGAGGTGCTCAGAAAAGCTACACTCCAAGCTGTCTCTCTGCCTAACCGCCTCCACATGGACTTTGGAATGGGGCAGCCTGAGAGGTCATGTCTTTCTATAGCCCTGGACAGGAACAGTGTTAGAACCCTCATTCCTCTGGCTTTCCCAGATCTATGTAACACTCCTTAAGACACACTCCAGCCACTTTGCTCTTTCCCCTGCTTCTCCTCCTCTCACAGCCCCTGAGATGAGGATGAGGGTGAGGTTTCTCCACACTCTTCTATGTCACATCTTTACTTCACTGTGGGAGAATTCTTCAAGTCCTTCTGATATGTGAAAGGTGATACAGGCGTTTAAAAATTCTTTCTCAAGACAATATATTAGTAAGCCTTGCATAAGGCCTATTTGGAGTGCCAGATTCTCCTTTCTGTCCTAAGGACATTTTTTACTTGAAAGGCAAGGAAAGAGCACAGCAATATTTTCCAAAATATCAATCCAGAGTAAGCACGTAATCAATATAAACTTTACTCTGATGACAATGATGGTTACGTAACTATTAGCACAGTGTAGTTGCTATTTAGATTGCTTTTACCCTTGGATGGCTTATAGTTTCAGAGACCACATGCTTGGCATCATGACACATACAAGCTCCCCCTCTCACGGCTCTTAACTCCTTCTCCTTTCTCCTCCATCTCTCTGGACACATAGGCCTTTCTCTTCTTGGAACATGCCGCGTTTTTTTTTGCCTTGGGGCTTTTGTAAGTGCTGTTCCCTCACCCAAAACCCTGTTTCAGTAGATTTTCCCAGCGTCTTCTTATCTTTAGGATCTACCTCAAATGCCACCCGTTCGCTTATTTTCCTGGGTCTTCTGTGGCCACCCTCAGCAAAGTGGCCATCCTGCTTCTACTTAGTGTCCATTGCATCGCCCTCCTTATTTCTTTTCCTGTGTAAGTCATACTTTTAAAATGTTTACACATTTGTTATCTGTCTTCCTCACTAGAATGTAAGCTTCGAAAAGACAGGGACTGTGTCTATCTTACTCCTTGGGTTATACCCAGAGCTTAGCAGAAGTCCTGGCACATACAAAGGGAGCAGTAAATTGTTATTGAATGTGCGAATAGGTGATTGAATAGTAACTTGTTTCAGATATAAGGAAGCAGTAAATGGTTATTGAATGTGTGAATAGGTGATTGAATAGTAACTTGTTTCGAACAAAAGGAATCATTCTTATTGTTAACACTGGTGACACGGATGTGCATGGAAGAAGCGTGCCTTGTAAGCACAGAAATAGGATTTTCTATATTCTTATTATGTATAATGTGATTGTGACAGTGGGTCCCTCTGTCTTTATTATTTTGTTTTATAAGGCTGATGGTGGGGGCAGGGTGGCTAGCACTGCCTTCCAAACAAGATTAGAAGTCCTTTGAAGGGGGATATCATGACATATTTCTTTTACATCTTTAATGATGTTTAGTTGTTCAATACATGCATGCCGGTGGTTATGTGTAGTGGTGCTGGGAGATGGGTGAGGGAGGAAATTACAGGCCATCAACTTCTGTGTGATTAAGCTGGGAAGGCTTTCAAGAGAAGGCAGTATTCCAGAAATTATTTGATTGATTGAAGGAAAGCCATGTGTCTATTTTCTGGCTGAAGGGTGATTGTCAAATTGTGAGCTAAGGAGCCCTAGAGCTTCTGTCAGCCATTGATTTCTTTTTTTGTGTTTTTAAAGTGTTTATTTATTTATTTGATTGCACCAGGTCTTAGTTGTGGCAGGCGGGGTCCTTAGTTTTGGCTCACGGGTTCCTTCCTTAGTTGTGGCTCGCCAGCTCCTTAGTTGTGGCACGTGGGCTCCTTAGCTGTGGCATGCAAACTCTTAGTTATGACATGCATGTGGAATCCAGTTCCCTGACCAGGGATCGAACCCGGGCCCCCTGCATTGGGAGCGTGGAGTCTTATCCACTGCGCCACCAGGGGAGTCCCATGTTAGCCACCAATTTCTTAGGCAGAAATTTTCACTTGGACAAAGAGCTTTTGGGTACAAACAAATAGAAATGACTCATTTAAGGATTGAAAGATGTAAGCCCCCACAGAGAAAGATCTGGGAATGGAGCAGAAGGATTGTTCCAGAGATGACTCCTGTGTAACAAATTACCTCAAAACTGAGCTGCTGAAAACAACCATTTTCTTACACTCATCCGGAGGCTAAGGGCCAGAAGTCAGGGCACAGCAGGGCTGGGTTGGCTCTGCTCAGGCCGTGAAGACTTGAAGGGCCGGGAAGACTCACCGCTGGGCCTGGGAGACCTTTCGCTCGTATGCCTGGTGACCAGAATGGCCCCCTGGGACCTCTCTGTGTGGCTTGGCTTTCTCACAGCCTGGTGGTGGCGGGGTTGTCAGACGCTGTCCCTGGAGTCCAGGGCCTCATTCACACGTGTTCCCACGACGGAGGCAGAAGCACATTGCCTGTCATTACCAACAGCGGAGACCACGCCGCCTCACTTCCCTGTCCTCTCTGGGTCACGCAGTCACAAAGCCACCCAGATTCAAGGGAAGGGGGCATACAGCTCACTTTTTTTTTTTTTTTTTTTTTTTTTTTTGCGGTACGCGGGCCTCTCACTGTTGTGGCCTCTCCCGTTGTGGAGCACAGGCTCCGGACGCGCAGGCTCAGCGGCCATGGCTCACGGGCCCAGCCGCTCCGTGGCATGTGGGATCTTCCCAGACCGGGTCACGAACCCGCGTCCCCTGCATCGGCAGGCGGACTCTCAACCACTGCGCCACCAGGGAAGCCCCAGCTCACTTCTTGTTGGGAGGAGTATCTAAGAATTTTGGAACTACATTTTAAGTTACTACAAGAATAAAAGATCGAAATGGAGGGGCGGGTCAGGATTTTGTCCTTGGGACCAGGAGACAGGCCTATGAAAGTGCTCTGGATCCAGGTTACATTTACTGTGCACGTGCTCTGACCTTTAATGGCTTCTTGGGCTAAGTTAGAGCTCTTTCAGGATCTTCCGGGAGAAAAGTTTCCTCATCTCTAATGCGCTCAAGGGCTGAGAGCTGGATGACAGTCGCTTGAGATCTTTGGTGGATGTGATAAAACAGGTAGAGGTACTCGTATGTGTTATGTGAGCCCCGTGCCACCAAGCAGCTGCTTGTCAGAACCTTCCCAAATGCTTCCTCTCCTTCTCCGCTCCAACCCACACTGCTTGGCCTCCTCTCTTTCCATCACATCTCTGCCCCTGGCCTTTTTCATTCCTTATCCCCCTTATGTCCAGTTCCAGTTGGCATCTCATTTAGCCCACGGATCTGGGTTCTTAGAGTGAGAAGGGCTAAGCAGACTAAGTTTAGAGTACTTTTTTAACCAGCCACCGGGAAGCAGATTGAAATCTCTGAACTCACTTTTACTGCCATTCATTTCAACATAATTTACAAGAGATAGAAGGAATGGGTATTAGCTAACTGTGCCACTTGGTCCTGTTTTCTCAACAATGCTTATTTTTATTAACACAGTGGATAGAGAGAAAATGAAATTAATCTTCATCAAACAGTCTGCTGATATAAAGCCGAGAGTTCTAAGCAGCCAGCAATGAAGTAAAGAACTGCAATCACATTATCACTATTTTGGGAGGTTTACACTAAGCTCCTACACAATAATCGAATAGTGAAGCACCGTCATAAATTTTGCCCAGAATTTAGGAATGTGGCAGCTGTGCTGGGGCACATTTACTGGAAATTCATGAGCTCAAATGGAACTTGCTGGGGACTATATATCAATTTGCCATCAGGGTAGACAGTATTAGAAACGCTAGACTTTACCCATCAATCACCGTAGGTGTGCCATCTCAAAGAGAGAAGAGTTGTGCCTGATATAAATAGCACATCCAGAGTTTTGGCTTTAGAGAGAGAAAACAATTGAAGGCGTGTGGGATAGCACCTTCTTCGTCTCCAGCCCCTCTTCTTTTTCCTTTTAGTTTAAAAATTAATTTTCCGTATGAGAGTCCTGTGCATGAAATGTTTAGACACGGTAATTTTAAAAGGAAGATACATAGACACTTCTGACCCACTGTCGATGGGTGGCAGGAATGGGGTAAATTTCGATGGGGGATGCTGACCTGTTATTTTGGCACAGATATTAAATTTTATTTTGTTGTCATTTTGATTCAGCAAGGAATAGATTTATTATTTTTCTCAGCTATGGTAATGGAATTTTCATCATTTGTTAACAATGAAATTATACTTTAGGAAAGAAAGTAAAAAGTGCAAGATGATCTACTGCATGGAGAGCCACTTCGAGCCCGTCTGTTAGAATAAGGAACCTCAGTGGGTGGAGCTGGTGTTGTGAGAGGAGAGTGAGATGTGGTGGGAAGTGCGTAGACTTTGGAGCCCAATTTGCTGTTGAACTCATTTTCTACTACTTGTTTCTCGAGCAAGATGCTTAACCTCAATAATCTGTGACCTGTAAGTTGGGAATAATAATCACTAACTGGACTTCCCTGGTGGCGCAGTGGTTAAGAATCCACCTGCCAATGCAGGGGACACGGGTTCAAGCCCTGGGCCGGGAAGATCCCACATGCCGTGGAGCAACTAAGCCCGTGCACCACAACTACTGAGCCTGTGCTCTAGAGCCCATGCTCCACAACTACTGAAGCCCGCGTGCCTAGAGCCCGTGCTCCACAACAAGAGAAGCCGCTGTAATGAGAAGCCCATGCACCGCAACGAAGAGTAGCCCCCGCTCGCCACAACTAGAGAAAGCCCAGGCGTAGCAACCAAGACCCAACGCAGCCAAAAAAATAAAATAAGTAAAAAAAAAAAAAAAATCACTAACTAGTGAGGATGTTTTAGAGATGAGGGTGGGGAGAAGACAGGTTAAGCCAGAGGCTGCAAACTCTGCTCCTTGCTTCTCTTGGAAAAATTGGACAATTGGGTGACATATTCTTACATGGCAACAATTGGCTGCAAGTGGCAGTTGCCCAGTTTTGATGGGATGGGCACTTCTGCTGGGGATACCAGTCCCTACATCCTACTCTTGGCATCCTTTATGCATTTTCATTGTTCCCCTGCAACCCCCGAAAACTTACCTGCCCACAATTTATTAGGGATAAGAGCTGAGATGTCAGCTAAGTTAGTTGAAAGAGCATGGACTGTGTATCAGGAGGCTTCTATTGTTCTGTCATCGTATGACCTAGGGAAGAGGGCTTCCTCTTTGACTTCCAGCTTCCTCCTCTGTAAAAAGATGGCTTAGAGGTTCCAAAGTCCCTTTGCTTTCTCTTGTTCTCTGGTTCCTGATGGTGGTCCAGGTCCTACCTGAAGAAATCCCAGAATTAGAGAGAGGAAGGACATCACAGACAAACTGGTTTCCTTCCAACATGGCCCAGACCCTCTTGGTGGTCATGCTTCTGGGGGGTTAAGAATCTGTCAAGAAACTAAAACATCAAGTTACTGAGCCCTCGCTCCGTCCTCCATAAACCAGCTTTCCTGCCATCAGTTCCTGTAGAACTGTGCTATCTCCTATAGCAGCCATCAGCTACATGTGGCTATGCACGTTAATTAAAATGAAATAAAATGAAAACTGCAGTTCCGCAGCCACACAGCCCCATTCCAAGCGATTAGTAGCCACGTGTGGCTAGTGGCTGTGTACTTGGCTGAGAACACACAGAAAGAACATTTCCATCATCGCAGAAGTTCCTGTTGGACAGTGTTGCTCTAGAAGCTCTGTGCCTCTGAAACTGCATTCAGTGACCTGGCATCAGAGTCAGAGAGTTTTGGTTGTCACTTGGGCAGAGGTGATGGAACCCCTGGGGAAGTCCTCTCATTTTAATTATGCTCAAGTTAACAAACCCATTGTTCTGAGCAAAAGAATGGTTACTCAACACTCCATTCTCACAGCTCTCAGAGTGTCAGCGCAGCTTCACTGAGCACCACCCACTCCCTGTGGACTCTTTAAATGAGGAATGAGGTGGCTCTGTCTCCACCTAAATAAATATAGAGAGAGACAAAAGAGCATTGAATGACTGGGGGTGTTGGCACACAAAATATAGCTGGTCAGACTGTAGGAACCAGAAAATCTCTAGGTTTTTATTTTTCTTTTTACATTCATGGAAAATTGCAGGCAACTTTAACAGAATGATCCCATCACTGCCATTTGTATATTAATATTGGCATTGCAAACCGAAGTGTCACTGAGTTCCAAACTAAACAAAAGCTTTATAAAATGGTTTGTCTCATCCAACTTTGAAAAGATAAAGCATTTACTGTCTGCCAAGTGCTGTGTTCACTGCTTCACATGCTTTTTCTTATATGAGTTTCCTGATACTCCCCCAACCAAGGTCAGCCATGCACCTGTGGAGAGAGGGCACCAGGAAGGGGACAAAGGCATAGGCTCTGGAGTTGAGCAGGCTGGGTTCGAGTTCCAGCCTGATACTTACTAACCTTGGGACTTTGGCACTTAACTTCTATGCTTTGGTTTCCCCATCTGTAACATGGGGGATACAAACATCTATTTCATATGATTATTGTGAGGATTGAATCAGAGAAGGCAAATAAAGTGCTTAGTGCACTACTTGGCACACAGAGTGTGAGTAAAGCGGGCTGGAGGAGTCATCTTTTCAATCCCTATAGCAGGATACCGTGTGCATAACATGTGTGTTTGTACATGCAATCCCTATAGCAATATACCATGTATGTATCAGACATTCAGCAACTGTTCGTTGAATAGATAGATGGATGGGAAATGGAGGCCACATTTTCCTTCATCTGCAGAACATTTCCTGGAACTATAGGTGGTCACCGAAGTGGAATGATTTGAGGGAGGCCAAAAACTTCTTTTTCAACCCCAAATATCTACCCACCGGCCCTGGCAGCTGTTTTGAAATTTAAGCATCACTCATCCCATTTAACTAAATGTCCCTGTTAAAAGCAACTATTACTTCAGAGCAGGAATACACTAAGCTATTGTGTGCCTTGGTTCTGGTCCAGCTGCCAAGCCACCCATCTAAGAAGCTCTGGCCTGGGAGCCAGCGGGTCTGGCCTCCAGACCTGGCTCCGATGTTACCTAGCATCTGGTAGGCTTCAGGACCATGGTTTCTTATTAATTAAATGGAGGATTAGAGTAGGTCTCCTGTAAATGGTTTGATTTGTAATTCTGTAAGCAGGACACTAAGCTGGTAAGTTTTTGTGGGCATGGGGCAGGGTCTGGGTTGGTGGGCCTTCGCGGGTGACACTATAGGGATTATAGCTCTGCAAGGACAGGGAACAGGGTGCGTTTATCAAATATGGTCATGCAGTGCCTGATTATGAGGTTACAGGGGACATACCATGAAGGTGAAGAGGAATGAACAATGACAGTTTTAAGACTGCTTTATAACTGTGTCTGAGTTCAATCTGATTTATAAATATCACATAGAGATTTTACTAGATGTGAAGCATCAGCAAAAGATCCCCAACCCTGTGGGACTGGAGTGAAGCCAGTTTACTGTTCTAACTGTGATCTTCAACCCTGGGTACCCTTATGCAGTGAGGGCTTGTGTGTTTTATGGAGAATTGCTGCAGGCCATTCCAAGGTGTGACTGTCAATTTGGGGGTGCAACCGTGGACTGCCAGGAAGCTTTAGGCCTGGAGAGGCTGGCTTGGCCTGCAGCAATCAGGAATGAAGCAGCCCTTTGTGGCTGTAGGTGTTCCAGGGAACAGGAGTGGAGCCAGTGGTTATTGAGTACCTCGCACGTGCCAGGCCCCACGGTGGACATTTCAATACGTTGTTTCGTGTAAACCACATTGTAGCTCCGTGTGGTAGAGATTATTGTCTTTATGACACTAGCAAGACACTGAGACTCAGAGGAAGGTTGTAGGGCTGATATTTGACCATAAGATCTCTGGATGGTCAAATGCATACTTTTCCTCCAAGTATGGCACACAACCTCCAGGATGTTCTGCAGATATTACTTGCTGTTACAGTTCAGTGTTCTTTGCCTACGGACATCGTGGATGGAATTATTGTTCTCACATTATTGCCATTTCCAGGCATTGCTGGTGCAAAGAAACAGTCACCACCAGTGGTCCCATCAGTATCCACTAAGCATTTGCAATCATTATGTAGTTGTGTTTTCCAGCTGTCAGGGTTCTAAGGTAAGTTTTTTTGCTGGATCTCTTTTTTTCTTTTACACTTGGTTGATCAGGAATTAGAGTTTTGTGCTTTCCCCCCTACTCTGGGAACTCATGTTTAGGTTTTATTGAGATTCATTTCTAGTGTTTTGAAAGGTTAACAAAAAAGCTGGCAGTTCTCTGGGTTTCTTATTAAGACGTGACCGGGAGGAGGGCGGAGTGTGTCAGTTTATCAAGCTAGATGTATCTGCTGATGGAGGCAGACACTTGTGAACATGGTCTGGGAACCTTTTCCATGTTCTGTAACAAGCGGCACATTCATGGAGGCTGGGCAACCTGGAGGGGTCTCTGCGGGGCTGATTTCCTGGGAATTGCCTGTTAAGACAAAGAAATAGCCAGTGCTCACGTTTAACATATGGATCCCTGGAACGAGGGCTGGGGAGGGAGATGCTATGGAGAGCCCTTGATCAATGCTGAGCGGTACCTTCACCTGCAACTGAGTGTCAGCACAGGGCCTCTATCTGCCTAGTTGTATTGCCATGAGAGAAGATGTAGGCTCTGTCGTTCATCTTAAGATACGGGAAGGAATGTGTGCTTGCTCCAGGGGCTGTATTATCAACAGTCTGGGCTTCAGCAATTAAGTAGGCTGAAGGAAGATGTTCTGGAAGCATGGTCTTTTTTAGTTTTGTCCTTATTTGTCCTTTGTGTCTTTAGATTTTTCATTAGAAACTATGTTATATATTCAAGAGTTTGTGTCATGTAGTTTAAAGCATAATAATGAAATAACCCTCTCTGAATCCACTGCTCTCTTATGGAATATAAGCCCTTACCCTTTTGCATTCTCTTCCTCTGAACCACTCTTTTGAAATTTGTGTTCTTTCATGTCCTTGCTTTTCTTGACAGTACTACATATGATGGTTTGTTAAACGATTTTCCTCTATTTAAAATATGGCTTTTGTGTACTAAAGCCCCGTGTACCCCATAGTAGTTTTCCTGTTTACGAAGACTGGTTCTATTTTAAAATAGCTTAGGAGGCCTTTGTCCCAAGTACTGTGTTGTGATGTTGCCATGATGAGCAATGAAATGAAGACATTTGTGCATTAAGCAAGTCTTCACTTCTCTACCCCCAATACCACGTAACTCTCACTTTTAGTCCCATAAATTAGTATATTTTACAGAAAGACGTTACAACAAGGAATTTCTATGTTGTTAAATACACTTGGGGTTTGATAAGAATTTACATTTAAGTATAGTGGGAAACTAATAAAAGACGTTCGAAGCATATTCTCATCTATTTCTGCTTTCCCATTCTTCATTCTTGTGTAGTGAGTGAGATTCTGAGGAGGTGGTCACTGCATGATGTAATAAAAAAAAAAAAAAAGAAATTCAAGCCTGGCCATCCTTGTGATTTTCCAGGTCCAAAGGTAGGATAAGGCTCACCTGCTGAGATGGATTTAGTGGCCGCTCCTAATGTGGCTTGATGCCGTTCTTCTGATTTAGCACAAATCTGTCCTTGTACATAACGTATCCCTTAGGAATCTTCAAGGCAAGCCATTGAAACTGACTCTGGCTGGCTTAAGGATAAAAGGAATTTCCTAAAAGATATCAGGCATCTGGTAGAGTCACTGTGAAGTGTCGGGCACCAGACTTAGAATGTGGGTAGGCATCAGGAAGCCAAAGTCCACAGTCAAAGTTACACCACAGAACCAGCCTGGTGAGCCATCGCTGCTGCCCCTGCTGAACGTGACATGGTGGCTTGCATGGCCACTGCTGGTGCTGGCAATGGATGCCGTTGCTTGGAGCTGCCGATGCCGCTGGCCTGACAGCTGACTGCTGCCCCCTCAGTTACCAGAATGAAGGCTCCCTGTTCGCTGAGTCGCTGAGCCCATGATTTGATGCCCCGGGGTGTCTCGTTGTTCATGGCTAGCTCATGATCTCTGCCGTAGTTACCCGAGGGGCTGGAAAAGCAAGAATCTGGCTACTTTGACTGCCATAATGGAAGTGGCTTTGTTTCCCACAATGACCTATGTGGTAGGAGATTCATCAAATACAGGCAAGAGCTCAGATGCTGGGAGGCTACAATTTGGTCACACATCATCATCTCATTTTATCAAGGGCATTCCTTTGAGGCTTTCATTTTCCTTCTTGCTGACATTTTTTTTTTTTTCTTTTAAAGCATTTACTACAATTCTGTATTTCAAGTAGGAGAAGAAAAGATAAAGAGATAACATTTAAAATTATTTTACTTTATAGCTTTCTGGAAGTTTCTGTAAGCAATACCCAGATGGAATGTCACACTGACTCCCCACCCTCATCCCTTGAGATCTCACAGCCCCACCCCTAGAAATGGAGGTGTGAGCCTACTTTCTGAGTGTGCAGCTGTGAAATAGGCCTAGGATGGATCAGGTGGAAGGAAATGAAAAGTAGTTATTTAAATGAGGTTTAAATATCGTTTAAACTTAGCCTTTTGCTCCCTCATTAGTGTAAACAGTCAAATCATGGAATTTCAGGGACCTAAAATTTCCATTTTAAATATACACCTTATTGTAATTTGCAGCTAGATAGATGGCTAGACACTCAGAAGCAGAGCATTGTGATTACAGACAGGGTGCTGGGGCCAGGCCTGAGTGCAAATCCTTGTTCAGCAGTGTGGCCTTGGGCGAGTTCCTTCATTCACCTGTAGAAAGGCAGGGACAATTCCTCCCTCACAGGGTTGGTGTGGGGATTAAATAAATTCATAATATGCATTCAGTAAATGGTAGCTAAATTTTCTAATTTCTGATATAACAGAATAGAGGAGGAGCTGGTTCTCTCAAAGTGAAAAGGGGTTGCTTTTGGAGAAACGCCCCCTTGTGGGAAGTGTTTAAGGGAAGCTTTTTTTTAAAAAATTATTTATTTATTTATTTATTAATTTTTGGCTGTGTTGGGTCTTCGTTTCTGTGCGAGGGCTTTCTCTAGTTGCGACGAGTGGGGGCCACTCTTCATCGCAGAGCACGGGCCTCTCACTGTCACGGCCTCGCTTGTTGTGGACCACAGGCTCCAGATGTGCAGGCTCAGTAGTTGTGGCTCACGGGCCTAGTTGCTCTGCGGCATGTGGGATCTTCCTGGACCAGGGCTCGAACGCGTGTCCCCTGTATTGGCAGGCAGACTCTCAACCATTGCGCCACCAGGGAAGCCCCTCAAGGTCAGCTTGGTTGACTTAACCCGAGGGGCATTGTAGAGGGGGTTTCTGAATGTGGAGAAGGCTTTCAGGGTGCCCTTCAGAAGCTTAATCTATGGTATAATAATTCTGTTGAGAACTCAGACAAGGGTTAATTCTCTGAGCTGGACTCCTCCTGCTCTAAAGGGCAAAAATACCAGCCACTCAGGAAGTGGCAACCAAAGTCACCACCTGAATGGAAATGGACTGATTAGGCCACGGTGGAAATTGGTTGCTGTGTCCAGATAGTATCAGGTCCATAAATGTGGCAGCCGCTTTTACTACTGTCCTTGCAACTCTGACCACTTTCCCTGACTTGATTTAGCCAATACGTTGAGTGGCTTCCTCAGCGATGGCGAGATACCTCCATCATTGTCAATGCAGCCCACAAATAGGAGGCCTTCCCAGGTGGACACTAGTAGCTGATTCTCTTGGTAACTGTGGACTAGGTTTCAGCTTCCACTTGCCCCCTTCAGCTGGGGAGCTCTGTGCAATAAACTACCTGTACAACTCTAGACGGTGGTCCTGGAGGTGGTGATGAGCAAGCCTGGGGAGCATGATATTGGGAAGGGGGTTCAAACAACCTGTGAAAGAGGTACCCAAGTAGGTTAGAGGGATGCTGAGGCAGAAGGTGGGAGGGTTCTGAAAAGGAGTTTCATTTGTTTGTTTTTTTTCCTTCTTAATCTTGATAACTTATATTAACAGGACACAGTGTGGATCATGGACTATATTTTGTAGACATGAAGAAAAAGAAAGAAAAGGCACACTCTTTGCTCTTGAGATGCTTGCAGTCTAACTCAGCAATTCCATTCCCCTGTCCTTTACACCTCACTACTTATTACATTTGCTTCTTGTTCTTCCTCTTTAAATTGAGAAAGCAGAGGCAAAACCAGACACTGTGGTAATGGAATTTTATGTTGTGGTCTTTGATTACACTTCCCTTTCAAGCCTCAATATTTCATGTTGTGAATAGTAATGTTCTTTGTAGGAAAAATCTTTAATTTGAAAATGTTGCAGATGGCCTTTTATCAGGAGCTATGGACTGTCAAAATAAATAGATCTAATTATGAACCATTGTTGTGGAATGGACCGTCTTGAATAGAAGTCAAGTTTCCTGAAATTAAAAAAGACCTTACATTTTAAAAGTACCTTAGAATAATCGTCTCTCTGGGGTTGATGGGTTTTCAACAAGTTATTCAGCAGATGGAGGCTGTCAGCTCTCTGCGGGTACAGCTCTTCTCATAACTAAAGTAGTGATCATAACCATCACCTCTTTGCTTGAACAGGATCTGGTTTAGGAGAATCCTACTGCATTAGTACATTGAAATGGAGCAGTAGGAAAGGTCTTGGGATTGAGCCATTTTTAAAAAGTCTGGGTTCTCATGGGTCATTTGGGGAGCGTTACTATAACTTTAAACAACACTGGGTTTTGGAACTACCCTGAAGGTAAAGATGTGAGAGAGTTGATATTTCTCAGCAGGAATTCCTTGGTTTTGCTTTCAACAAAATGTTTGCCTCAAAGCAGGTTGTGGAATCCCCTAGATCGGTGGATATTCAAGGAGATTCATGGGCTCTGCCAAGGTCATGTCCTTCTTGCTGCTCCATCCCCAAAGAAAGAACTTAAACATTTGTGAATAGACAAACAAGTTAGGAATGTGTAATTTTGTAACTAGTGACTGGAAGTATTTACTTCATTTGTGGTTAGTGGTTACTTGAGTTTCTAAGGAAAAGTTAGAGGACAACAGATTTGAATTGATATAAAGATGACAGAATAAAAACCTAAATGATGAAACATCTTACCTTTTGTGAATTATTCAATTTAGTTCTTAAAACTGCAATAAATAAAAGGTTATATTAGTTGGAGACACACATGTGTTTAGAAAATTTAGGCAAATCTGTAGATAATAACCCTCTCAGGGAAACATTTAAGGAATTCTCTTTTTAAACATCTGAATTAGTTCCCTAATAGAGTTAAATCAGTATTTTACTGTGAAACATTTTTTTTGCCACCAGAATCTCTGGTAGATTGGTAAAGAAAAATAGACTAGCCATTCAGTACTGTAAGAGTTTATTACTTGCCCTGGCCATCCTGATGTTTAGTGAGTGACTAAAGTGGAAATAGTTTGAAATGCTACCCCTGCAGTATTAGGTGTGGGTGAATCCAGATATATTTGCTGTGTTTGGCAAAATAATTATTGTGGAATTAATTGTTGAATTGGAATTTTCTGTTGCCAGCAAAAATTCACATTGTCAAGTCCTCTTTCCCTTTATCTTCTAAATCTAAGAGTATTTCAAGAGAAATTCAATACAAACGTGTCTTACACCTTTAACTTCTTGATTCAATTAGCAGTGCTTTCTAATTGCAGTGGGCTATTCATAGGGTCTTTTTTTTTTTTTTTTTTTAAATCTTACAGCTGAAGGGGAGAATAAATGGAACCGATCTCCCTAAGTATTGAGGACAGATCTGCAATGCTCAGAGACTCTCAGCTTGGAAAAGACTTTCTCCGCTCTTGGCAAATCAGGCAGTGTGGAATCATCAAGGGCCTAGCTTCCACAGTCTTTTTATGAAGTTGTTCCAGTGTGTGCGAGGTTTTAAACTGGTTGTAGCTTGAGCCCCACAAAAGCAGGTTCTGGGATTTGTATAAGCCCTTGATTTATGGGAACACATCTAATGATGTGTCATCCACTGACCCCTGAGATATGAGCCCTCCTTTGGGCAAGGCCCACCAGAGGCCAGGAGGTTCAGAGTCAGATCTTTGTCCCTGAGAACATTTATCAGCCTCTATGAAATCCTCACCTGGCTCCGTGAAAGCAATGATTACAACTACCTTAGGAGAAGTACCCAGTTAAATATGTTGCAGATCTTCAATTCTTTTGTTTGAATATGAAGTTCAAAATCTTCTCTGTAGTATGCTTAGGGGACATTGAGGAAGAAATAGTTGATCATGAGAGTGGTGGTTGGAAGCACAAGTGGGAGGCTGGTGCTCCCCATTTAAAGAACTTGCTTTAGGGCTTCCCTGGTGGCGCAGGGGTTGAGAATCTGCCTGCCGATGCAGGGGACACGGGTTTATGCCCCGGTCTGGGAAGATCCCACATGCCGCGGAGCGGCTGGGCCCGTGAGCCATGGTCGCTGAGCCTGCGCGTCTGGAGCCTGTGCTCCGCAACGGGAGAGGCCACAACAGTGAGAGGCCCGCGTACCGCAAAAAAAAAAAAAAAAGAAGAACTTGCTTTAAAGGAGGAATTTTAGTGACTTTCCAGAGGCCAGGCAAAGGCATTTCCCCTTGATGTCGGGAAGCTCTAGGTGGGATGGGATTAATAAGAAACTGGAAAATGAAGATGGAAGGAATTATAACAGTATAACAGCAGCAGAGAGAAGTTCCTAATGTGCATCTCTAATTAGCTAACTAATTAATCCTTAATGTATTAACTTATTTATTAATTTAAGAAATATTCATTAACTTAAGGGTACCTCTACCAGGCAAAACTTTGTGCGCCAGAGTTACAAAAATGAATGTGACACACTTCTTTCCCCCTAAGGAGCCTAAAAGGAAATATATTATACAAATAACTACAGTGATTGCTTCCCAGATCAAATAAAGGTGAGGATTATCTGCTTCCCAATGTTATTTTTTTTATTTTTATTTTTATTTTTTTGCGATACGCGGGCCTCTCACTGTTGTGGCCTCTCCCGTTGCAGAGCACAGGCTCAGCGGCCATGGCTCACGGGCCCAGCCACTCCATGGCATGTGGGATCTTCCCGGACCGGGGCACGAACCCGTGTCCCCTGCATCGGCAGGAGGACTCTCAACCACTGGTGCCACCAGGGAAGCCCCCAATGTTATTTTTGAAGAAAAATACAGGAAACTTCAAATAGGAAAAACCAAATTCGTATTCGCAGTTGGTTTGTCTGTACAGTATTGTTATCATAAACCAGGTAAAGGTAATGCAGGACTTGGACTGTGAGTAGCACTGTTAATTTCAGTTCCGATTTGTCCGAAGTGTGCAAGTGATAATTCATATCGTTTCTTTCAAGGAACAAAACAATCAAAACCACCGTCAGAACAAGCTCAGGGTATCCTTGGTGCTAGAGATTTCTGTCATAATAATGATTCCTTACACTGTGTGGAGTTTGACGTTTATAGAGCTTTTATAAACATTACCATATTTAATCTTCATAATAGCCCTGTTAGGAGGTTTTGCTATTTCCATTTTTCTGTTGAGAAAATGAAGTCTCAGTGATGGTGACTGAGTTGGTCAGTTTCAGAAAGGGTCTTCAGTGCATGTCTTCTGCCTCTAAGTCTGGGGAAGTTTGTACTATACCTCAATAAGTATTTATGAAAGGACCAAATGTAAGGACTCAGTATCTGGATAAGAAACATCACAGCTCTCAAAGTGATGGGAGAGGCCTTATCATTTCTTAGGTCATTCTAGAGGATGATGTGGTGGGAAGAATGAATGGCCATCAAAGAGTTCCATATCCTCATCTCCAGGATCTATGAATACGTTAGGTTGCCGGACAAAGGGAAATGAAGATTGCAGATGGATTTAAGGTTGCTAATCAGATGACCTTAAAATAGGGAGATTATTTTGGATTATCTCGGTGGGGTTAACATAATCCTTAAAGAGGGAGGCGGAAAATGAGAGCCAGAGGGAGATGTGACTAAGGAAGAATAGCTAGAGGCATGTGACATTGCCAGGTTTGAAAATGGAGGAAGGGGCCACATGCCTTCCTGGGTATGGGGATGACCTCTAGAAGTTGGAAAAGGCACAGAAACACATCTTCCCCTAAGACCTCCTGAAAGGGGCAGAGCCATGCCATGCCTTATTTTAGCCCATTGAGACCCATGCTGCATTTCTGACCTACAAAACTGTAAGATAATAAACTTTTGTAGCTTTGTGCCGGTAAGTGTGTGGTGATCTGTTACAGCAGGAGTAGGAAACTAACACAGGTGGGGTGGCTGTTAGATGCTGATCTGTAGCTCTCTACCTTCAAAGCAGGCAGTGCAACTAGGAACCCTGTGTTACCACCTTGTGAGGACAGCTACAGGTTGGATCGCCGGTCCCTTCAGTTATTTATTAATAAATGTGTCTCGCACACTTACTTGACGCCAGGTACTATTCCAGGACCAGCAATAAACAGGGCCTAAAAAAATCCTGCCTTCACGAAGCTATCATTGCAGAAGGGGAGACAGGCAATAACTGAGTAAAACACATCGTATACTAACTAGTGATAAGAACAGGATAAGGAGAGAGGGTGGGGGAAGTGGTGTGTGTACAGTGGTTTGTAAATTTTAGATGGGGCTTCCAAGGGCAGGTTCATGGAGGAAGTGATATGCAAATGAAGGCCTGAAGACTTGCGTCAGGAAAGAGGAGACAAGCCACGTGGCTTTCTGGGGCAAGAGAGTCCAGAGCAAAGAGGATGCAAAGGCTCTAAGGACAAGAGGGGTCCTGACGTGCTGATGGATCGGAGAGGGTGCATTGGTGAGAACGTAGTTAAAACTTCTGGGGTGCCTGATTGACCTGAATAGTGGCTTATAGCCTCCTCAGGCCTGGAGTTGGGACATTTTCTTCTCAGCAGGTGGCCCTGTTTCATCACCTCTGCTGCAGAGCAAAAACAGACCGTTTCCAAAGGCCTGCCTGAGGCAGCCCGAGGCAGATATTAGAGAATTTTTCAGTGCCAATAGCCAATATTATGGATCAGTCATTTGAATTAATGAAGAGAACGGGGGAAAGTGATGCAAATAATGTAAATACCGGTTGGCATTTTCTTGAAAATTTGAAAACTCTTGCTTTTCAAAGAGCAGTATGGTTGGTTAGTGCCTGGAAACAGGCAGAATTGGGAATGCTTTCAACCCAACCAGCAGTTCACAGAGTGATGCTGGGAAAGGTCAATCTCTTTTTCTCCTGTGACATCACTTGTATCTAATATAAGACTCTCAGAGGACCTTTTATCCCTCGGTCTTCAGACAGAACCCACAGCCACTATCCCCCTAAAGCCATTGTGTAGTATTTCTGTAAAGGGGCAGGCTATGCAGAGTACCTCAAGTGACCCTTGCAGTGAAGGGAGGAAGTCTGAACACCTACAGCTCAGAAGGAGCCCAGTGTGACCCGAGAGGAGCAGGCCAGCTGGCAGTAGTAGGCTGGGTTAGCTACAGACTCACCCCAGAAAGAAATGTCAGAGCTTGGCTTCTCACACAGCAAAGGTCTGTAAAAGAGAGAATAGTGATGGAGCAAAACACAGGAGGAGAAAAGGTGACCCCAGAGGTATGTGGCAGTTTAAAATCATGGCCTCACAATTCTTTGATGCTCTTCCCAGCAAGAAGTGAGGTCTACGCCTCTTCTCCTTGAATCCTCTTGTGACGGCTCGACCAATAGAACGGAGCAGAGCAACACTGTGTCTGATTCTGAGTGCAGGCCTTAAGAGATGGTAGTTTTCACTTTCGATTTATTGAGACAGTTGCCGTGCTGTGTGGACCCTGAGCCTCCCCCACGCAGGCCCACGTGGAGAGGAAGCAGCAGCCAGCCACGTGGAGAGCCGCCTTGGAGCCGATCCCCCAGCCCCCGTCGAGTCACTCTGGCTGACATTACACGGAGCAGAAGGGCTGCGCCTGCTGAGCCCTGCCCAGATTGTGGATTTGTGAGAGAATGAAATGACTATTGTTCTTTTAAGCTACTAACTTTTGGGGTAGCTTGTTGTATGTGGATAATTGCGACAAGGTACTTTTTAGGAGATGGGAAGGAGAAACGTCAGTTCTCATATGTGATTGGTTTGCTGTTTCAAGTATATATAATATATAGCATATGATTAAAATCATTCTTAACCGTTCTGCAATTATTGACTCTTTTCTCAGAAAAATGCACATATATTAATTAACTTTTTTTTTTTTTTTTTTTTTGCGGTATGCGGGCCTCTCACTGCTGTGGCCTCTCCCGTTGCGGAGCACAGGCTCCGGACGCGCAGGCTCAGCAGCCATGGCTCACGGGACCAGCCGCTCCGCGGCATGTGGGATATTCCCAGACCGGGGCACGAAGCCGTGTCCCCTGCATCGGCAGGCGGACTCTCAACCACTGCGCCACCAGGGAAACCCTTAATTAACCTTTTGAGTACAGTTTCAGGAGTCCCAGGCCCTTCTACTTTTGTTCATCCACAGGCATATAGACCCCAGGTGGAGAAGCTCTGGGAAGAGACTGTCCCTCCACCGCCATTTGTTATAAAGTGGAATTTGGTATAAGCTTAGGGAAGGATGAGGGAAAGGACACTGGACTTTGTTATTAGACTTGTGTTTTATTCCAGCCCTTTCACTGACTTGCTCCTTGTTTGTGGATAAAGTACAAAACCTCTATATTGCAGTTTCTTGGATGGTAAAATGTGGATTCAAATCCTGTCCTTTCTTTCTTCAAAGGAATGTTGAGATTAAAAAAAAAAGGAAGTGAATGCTTAGAAAAGTGATAACTTGCCCCTCAGAGGTACTTAACAAATATCTGTTGAGTTAATTGCTAGTTGTTGTTATCCATTGGGGATTGCTTGACTGGATAGCCCAAACCTTTAAGGGCAAGGTTTTGTCCATAAAACCACTCTGAGACATAGACCCCAGGGGAAGAGTATCAAGGAGTGTAGGAATGAAAAGGGGAGTTCAGTACAGTGTTATCTTTTCACTCTGTTCTTAGGTTCGTAGTTGGTGGAGAGGAACTAGGAGAAACGGTAGCCTGCAAAGATCGGTATCAGTTTACACCAAAGCAAAACTCTGCTCACCAACACAAGGTCTTGGAAGCGATATACACAGAAATCTCATAAAGTATAAAAACACATAGACACTGCCTTCAGCACTGGCGTCATTGGGTAGAAAGTCTATTTACATTGGTTCTTGTGAGGCCAGCAAAACATTTTGAATAGCAACTCCTTGGCTGCCTGCATTGAGTCTGAAAATATGAAATAAAACGGAAACAGCAAACCTGACTTCTGAGCAGGGTGTTCCAAGATTCCTTCTTTGCTTTCTGCTGCAACAGATTGCACTGTTGCTATATTTGTAGATTTCTATCACCTCAGGTTAAAGGATCCCAGCATCGGTTAAGGTAAAACCCCAAACACAGGGGATGGAAGGCAACACCCAATGTTAAAACCTTCAACAGTGAAGATCCACTGTGGTTGTTTTCCTTCCTGTTGTGTAACTATAAGGATAGGGAAGGGCAGGGGAGTAAAAAGCTGAAATCAGGTCCAGGTGGATCGAAGGCAATTTAGTTTCCACCAGACATGGGGACATTGATCAATGAATCACAAAATCTCGAACAACAGTTGCCCGGCACGACCTGTGCCACAGGATCCAGATCAAAGGTATCTGCAGTTTGTTTAGTTTTCACATCAGTGTAAGCAGAGTCAATTTGGGCTGAACGAAATGGTCTTTAGAAATAGTTTATCACCTCTTCCTCCTTGTTATCTGCTACTGTCTCAAAAAAAGAAAGAAAGAAAGAAACAAAAAAACACAAGGCCAACACAAATCCTACCACAGAATCTGAATTTAATCCTTATTCAGGTTTGGGTACCTTTGCATACAATAAATTGCTTATGATGAATCCAGTGAAAGGTGAGGGGCAGGACGACCCCTACCCCACACTGCATTGGCTTTCCACCCATCAGCATGGAAGCTGGCAGAAGTCCCCTGAGAGGACAGCTCAGCTGGGGCACAGATGAAGGTGACCTTCAGGGACCTGTAAAGCAGGTCTTAGGAGAGTAATTGGATCCCTTGTTTCTTCCTTCTAGGGGTATAAATGGGCTCAGTGTGAAGTCTATTCACTGTCAGGCACATGAAACAGCCTGAGTGTGAGAGTTTGAAATGTGGTCATAAAATAGCCATGAGTGAATATGTAGAAGATTTTTTTCTCCGGGGCTCCCTGTCAGGGTCTCTTAAGCACTAGGTTCCCCTTAAGAAAATCAGTGTCAAGAAAGAGGCACTTAGCTAAAGAAGCTGAGGCAGAGTAAATCAAATTGATTCATAGCCCATATATAAGGAAAAATATCCCTAATGAGCAATTTTATTTTTAAAGAAAAGCATGCACTAAAGGGAGAATTGCTCTTTTTCCCCCTAGGTTTTCCTTTTGCTCTATTTTGTTTGCCATATTAATTGGAGACTTACGTAATTTATTCTGTATGGTATCTAGACCTTTCAGGAATTATTTAGTGTTTTTCCAGTTGTTCCTCTTCCTTGCCTTGGGCGTGGTGCTGGAGAAGCAGAGATAAATCAAGTATAGTCCTCGCATGTTAGGAGTTCACACTCTGGCCAGCCGGCCTCACCATGGGGACCAGTAACTACCATGCAGTTTGATGAGAGAGACAGTTTGACAAGGCAGGGCAGTGGCACGGGTGCAAGTGCTCAACTTAGGGGCAAGGATTGAGGGAAGGCTTGAGAACTTGAGATGGGGAGGGCTGCAAGCTGTATCTTGTCAAAAAGCGGGGGTATTTCAGATAGAGGGGAAGAGGGTTGGGAGGTAGAGGTGGTCATTCTGGGAAAACGACTACCAAGTCCAAACACAGCCGTGGCAATGGCCTTGTGGTTTCGGGAACCACTGATAGGTAGGTAAGGCTAGAGCACATGAGTGTTAGTACAGGAAGCCTGGGAAATGATGAAAGAGTAAAGCAGGAAACGATCTTGGAATGTCTGGTAGGCTGTGCAGAGGCACTTGGATACTATCTAAAGCCTCTGGGAGCCTCAGAAGGATTTCTCCTATTCCCTCGGCAGCCACCGTTCCCACACAAGCCAGCAGCTACAAGCTTCAGCGACTGGAAGTTTGCAAGACTCCAAGGAGGCAGGCCTAGTGTGGGAGAGTTAACCCCCTTGACAGCAGCCCTGAGACAGTGATGGGTAAATGTCTCAGCTTCCTGGCTCCTGCGTGGGGCAAACCTGCAGGGTGTCCTAGGGTCTCCCGGAGGCCCCTGCTGTGATGGAACCCCACTGCTCACAGCAGTCATCTGACCATTTACAAGCCAGTGTTGACTTCCTTCCCGCCCCTGCCATTCTTCCATGCCCCCTACATTTGCTTCCTGGGGTCTCTTCTTTAACAACTAGTTGCACTTAAATTCTTAGCTCAGAGTCTACTTCTGGTGGAACCCAAACTGAACAGTTTTTTGGGGGATGGGGAGAGATACGGTGATGAAGGTGGAGTCTCATGAGCATGGGGGTTAGACGGGAGGATCTGAGAGCAATTTAGAAAGTATAATTCATAGAAATTACAGCTTCACTGGATGTATCCTGAGAAGAAGGGAAGGAGTCTCAGGTGATTCAAGGTTTGGGCTTGTTGACTGTGGGACTCCATGAAGCCAGATAAGGACTACAGGATGGGGAATAGAATTTTTGGTGAAGTAGAATGGATTTGGATTTGATGATGCCGAGTTTGAGGTTTTGCCACAGACAGTGTGAAGCTTAGAGGAAAGGAGCAGTTTTGAGACGCCAGCAGTGAAACCAGGCGTCAGCTCCTAAGTGGCAGTGGGAGCTGTGGTGTGAGTGTGGGCAGGGGATGTGGGGAAAACCCAGCAAGGACGGAACTCTGGGAGTACCAAGCTTTACCACGCACGTTGTTGAGGGGGACCTGCTAAAGAGAAGGAGAAAAAGACCAGGAAAGGGCCAGGAGAGTGATGTTATAGAGGCTAAGAGAGGGAAAATGTCAGGAGAGGGAGAAAACAATGGAGAGCTTTTGTGAGTTAAGCCTGCATGTTTCCATTGGATTTGGACATTGGGTGGTCACTGGTGTCTTTAGGACACCAGTTGATATTAATTTGGACCAATTAGAGAAGCAGGAGAGGTCCCCCTCCCCTGCTTAAGAAATCTGATTTTATTACTTGGAAAATAGGTTCAACAAGAAATGCCTAGAAGAGGGATTGTCTTAATAGATAGATAAGAATAATTTCTAATTCTAGGTAAGCATGATTTCAGTGAGCATACCAAAGGATGCAGCCCTCTGTTCAGATGATTTGTATGAAATTAGATAGCTTCGGGTTTGTTGTGCTAATTGGGTAAGAATTTTCCTTCTAAGCCAGTTGTTATTGTTTTCTTTTAAGTTGGTCCTACTTCTGTTTTAATGATCACAGGTTTCAGTTTTATGTTGCCTAAAAAAAACAAGGTTTAACCCTACAGCTGGTGTCCCTTTGAATTTTGAATGATGATTCTACTTTTTGTATCCTATTTAGTTACCTGTGGTTAAGAATTTAATTTCTAGAGTTATACTGGCTAAGTATTAGAGTGACTCTACCACTTACTGGGGAGGTACTCTACTTCTCTGTGCCTCAGTTTCCTCATCTGTAAAATGGAGGTGATAATGCAACCTCAGAGTGTTCCTCTCAGTACAAATGAGTTAATTCAGGTAATGTACTTAAAGCCGTGTCTGGCACAGAGTAGGTGCTTAGTACCTTTTAGTATTGGAAGTAGTATTTGTTAGTATATTTTCTGCTTATTATTCATTACTATTATTAAAAATCGGGAGACAGCATGGTGTAAAGGAATCATGATTGGTTTAGAAAACAGAAGGCTAAGGGTCTGTTCTCAGCTTTTCTGTCAGTTCTATGGGCTTAGACAAGTCCACTCATTTCTCTCAGCTCACTTTCTTCATCTGTACAAGATGGAGATTGGAGTAGAAAATCTTTGCCAGCCTTGATTTTAATATTCTGGAAGTCTACCTTTGGCTTGGGGGGCAGGGGTAGCTGATTAACACAGCAGTCTTAGCTATAGTATATTTTTCCATGAGGGAATGGTAAATGGGCAAAAGGGGAAATCTGAAAACCTTTCAACTAAGCAAATGCTTTCTGGAAAGTGTGCTAAATATTTTGTTACATTTTCATGTAATTCCTTTCTTGGGCTGAAATATATAAATCAGTTGCTTATGTTTTATTTGGATGGCTTTTCTTTTTGAGTGTATCCAGTTATTTTTCATTTTTTGGCATTCTTTTCATCCCACGCATAGAAAAATCAAAATTTTTTTATGTATCCGGTTCATTTGTTGATGCTATAATCTGCATAAAACCAGTCCACTTACATTCATTATACTTTTAGATCGTAAACATGCCTTGTAAATAAATAATTATATGATGTGCTGTTTTCTTGTATCTTAGCACATTTTTGAGGCCTGAAAAGGGGTCCCTGTTCTAATTTTGCACTTATTCCAGTGAATTTTCCCTCCAATGAGTTATTTTTCATGTGCACACATGGGGGAGCTTTTGAGACACTGGTTTGAATGTTATGCGCAGTGAATTCCCCGACAGCTTGAGTCTGAGATGATGAGGTGGACTTCTCCATGGTGGGCAGTGTAATCGGGCAAGACTGGCTATAGAACTGACTGAGATTTCCCCAGTGCTCATTGTCTGATACGAGGCCCTAGGACCAATTCGTAATTCTCTTCTAAATGTAGCCGTGTATGTGCCTTCTCTAGCAAAAAAGGGTAAAGCTAAAAAAAAAAAGAAGAGGAAAATTTTAACAGGTTCAGTGTTTTCTGATGCGTTGGTAAGAAGCACATGGGCCATAAATGTGGGAGGGACTGTCTCTTCAGGTGAAACGGGACCGGGGCGGAACACTGATTTCCATAGCAACCTTATTGGAAATGCCCCTGAAATGATCCCAAATCAATTCTTCCATAGAAAAAGGAAAACCTAAAAGCCTGGTGGACTAGCAAACACATCCTGCCTGGAGGGAGCAGAAGAAAAAGGGAAAGGCTGGAGTTGGGCCTGACGTTCTTGGTCTCTTGCTCTGTTTGCTGTATGAGGAAAATGCACAAAAATAGAAAACGCTGTGTTAAATGAAAAGAAGCCTCTGTTTCATAGGTCCTTAACTGGCTTTATCGTTGTCTTTCTTTTGACCCAATTTTTTAATGGTTAAAAACATAAATAAACATATAAAAATAGCCCTGGCGGCAGCCGCACAGACACACGACAGAGTATCACGAATGGCTGGGGCTTCCCTCTGCCCCAGTTTCTTTGGAATTATCAACAGCACCATAGTTATGCCTGGATGCTTTGCTTATGAGGCAGGGTTTTAAATGCTCTTGAAAGGAAGATTCCTTGAGAAAATCAATACTGCTAACTTTTTAGTGCTATTTATGTATCGACAAAACCCCTCTAGCAGTTATTTTCTCGTGTAAAGTCTATGATATAACTGGATTAATACAAATTTATATAAAATTAAACAGGCCATCCTTTATGATGAATGGGAAATAGATAAAAGTTGCCTCCCCTTCTCATTGTTTTTTGCTCCCGAGGCAGCCAAGTTATATTCTCTGCAGTTTATGTTTGACTCCTTGCCATTCCTTTTCTCTCACCTTTTCCTCAGGACTCTCACTCATTCTCATAGTTTCAATCATTAACTATATTCCCATCCTGGGCTTCCATCATAGACTCTGGTTGTACATTTCCCACTGCCCATTGCACATTCCTACCTGGATATGGAAGTCAAATTTATTAAATCAAGCACCAAACTTACCTTCCTTTCTCCACTCGCCTTCTCAGCCTCCTCCTTTACCCTCCCCCTCAGCTCACCATTTCCCTCTGGTTGTCCCACTTCTGTTCTTGAACCTCTATTTCTTGAGTCACCTGGGCTTGAAAATTTGGGGTCATCTTTGACATTTGCCTGTTTCATGTCCTGTGCTGTGTTGTGAGTCCTCAAGACCACCCTTAGGCTTGATGACTTGCTAAAAGGATATGTGGGACTCAGAAAACTATTACACTCATGGCTGTGGTTTATTGAAGTAAAAGGATAGAAATTAAAAGAGAGAAAAGGGAAAGATGCGTGGGGCATGATTTCCAGGAGAAACCAGGTGCAAGCTTCCAAAACTT
Source organism: Globicephala melas (assembly GCF_963455315.2). Lineage (NCBI taxonomy): Eukaryota > Metazoa > Chordata > Mammalia > Artiodactyla > Delphinidae > Globicephala > Globicephala melas. Next base: position 47,048,670 of record NC_083316.1, on the reverse strand, counting down.
CTTTCCCAGGGGAGTTGCGTGGATGTGCTTAATTCTCTGAGCAATGATTTGTGACAAGATGTGCAGCCAGGGGACTAGCGGAGCTCACCTGAGCCTTGGCGTCCAGGGTTTTTACTGGGGATCAGTCATGTAGACATGCAGTGCCAGCATGATTTATCTCAGCTGTTCAGACTCCAGATCCCCAGGTAAAAATAGGCATTCACCATGAATCATATTGTTAGCATAAACTAGTTGACCAAACTGATACTGCTTGGCCCAAGGCCTCAAGCATACAACACTCTTACCAGGCAGAGTATTCTAAGGGTTCAGAGCTCAACTCCCAGGAGCTGGCCACGTCCTGAAGTTAGGACATTTTTGAGAACATTCAGGTTTCGAGCAACCCAACTCTGATGAATTAACCTTACAGGCACATACAATACCAAGCTTTATTGGCTGTTGGGGAAGATGGGTAAGAGCACATACTTTGGTGTTAAACAGATATGTGTGTCTAGCTCTATGAGGATTAAATGAGATATGGTTAACAGAATGCTGGTCATATAAGTACTAAATGAATGTTAGATGATGGTTTTTCGTTGTTGTTATTATAATTATTGTCTCTACCCTTTCCTGTCCAATACTTCTATCTATCTAGTCTATGACCTTATTGCTTTCATGTTCATAGTGCGTTAGCCTACCACGTCAGTGAGCTTAGGATGCGTTATCTGCGCTAATGATCCCCAAATCTGAATAGCTAGCAAAAGCAGGAGTTTCTCAATCCTGTACTTATTCATCCTGAGTCGGCTGCAGCTCTGCCTCATATTATCGTCATTCTGGGACCCAGAATGAAGGAGCAGCCCCACTCTGGGATATTGTGGCAAAGATAAAAGAGCATATGATAGAACCATTTAATGGCGCTTAAAGTTTTTCTTGGAAGTGGCACGTATTCTGTCTATCCCATTTAATTGTCCAAAGACTGTCACATAGCCAGGCCTGAGGTTAATGGATTAGGAATATATAATATTCCCTTGGGGGTGGTGGTGAATGTTTGGACAATAACATAATCTATCAACTTCCTACCTGGCCTCTGCCTCTAGCCTCCTTCCACCCTCGTCACATTCTAGTCCATCTTGTTGATCATCACCAAGTCTGTATCCTCAAAGCTCACTGTTGGTGAAATATTTCCCTTCTCTAAAACTGCCTTAATTCACCATCTTCTATTGACTAGTCATGCAAGCTCTTTTTTAAGTTCAATCACTCACGACTCTCCTATGCTCCAGTGAAACCAGAACATTCACCAGCGCTGGGCAGATTAACTCCTAGCACCTCAATAACATTGTTCATGACAGTCATTTACTGAGAAGGATGACTCTTTTCTGAAGAAACCCACTGTTTTATTCACCTTTAAATTCTCCACAGAGCCCAGGTGGCTTACCCATTGTCATGCCTGAAACATGTGATGAATGAACGGAAGAATAAATGTTGCTCCAGTGTTACAAAGAAACCCGAGTACTATTCAATGATGGGAGAGGCCAGGCAGGGGGTGTGTGGGGGGAGGTTGAAATCCAATTCATGCTTTTCTCACAAGCCAAGTCCTGAGGAGGGGTGTGGAGGAAGGGTGTCTTCTAATTAACACAAAAGCATCAAATAGTGTAGCAGTGGCCTTCCTGTCAGGGTCTTCGTATACTAAAAGGAAACCTCCTACAGGAATAAAGACGCAGACGTAGAGAATGGACTTGAGGGCACGGGGAGGGGGAAGGGTAAACAGGGACGAAGTGAGAGAGTGGCATGGACATATATACACTACCAAATGTAAAATAGATAGCTAGTGGGAAGCAGCCGCATAGCACAGGGAGATCAGCTCGGTGCTTTGTGACCACCTAGAGGGGTGGGATAGGGAGGGTGGGAGGGAGGCGCAAGAGGGAGGGGATATGGGGATATCTGTATACGTATAGCTGATTCACTTTGTTATACAGCAGAAACTAGCACAACATTGTAAAGCAATTATATTTCAATAAAGGTGTAAAGAAAAAAAAAAGGAAACCTACTATACAGGACCTTTGTGCCGCCAAAGGACCATACATATGGAAGTCATCACAGAGCAGCAGGAAAAAATATGTTGTTTAGGCTCTGCTTTCTTGTAAATGTCATGTCCTGGGCCACCAGGTCATCCACCTACACAGCATCCTTTGAATACCTGTGACTCAGAACCATTCATGAGATTGGGTCCTTGTGCTGCTTTGGGTTTCCTGAGAAGGGACCCACGGACTTGGCAGTTTTTGCCCACTCAAGTTCTAGTTATCCCGGAGGCAGCACCCCTATTACTGGAGAAGATAGTTCTTGAGGCCAAAAATAGCAGACCAAGAGTAAGGATGAAGAAAAGTAACTGGATCTACTATGCTTGGTAAGAAGAGATAAAGCCTTGTTTCATGAAAATGTTCCTAAAAATAAAACCCATTCCCTGCCAGTGCAGCACATAGTCAAAACGACTTCTTGGGTGAGTGATTTTGAAGTTTTTTTTTCTTTTTCCTGGTTACAATTTAAAAAACTGCTCTAAAGGAAGTCTGTTCCAAATTCAGTACTAAAGGGGAAGGTTGCTGATTAGCGGGAAGGAGAGCCAAAGTACTTTTATGGACCAAGGCGGTGACTGTGAACATGGGGCCTACATCACTGCCTGGGAAGAGCTTTCAGCGCTGGGAGTTAACTCTCAGCTGGGCTCTGCATAACAGCTGTAAAGCTGATAAAACCACTGTGCGTGTTGTCAGCAGCATACTGGCTTTAATTTTTTAAATGACATTTTACTTATGCTTCCACTTTGTGTCAAGGGGGTTAGGTTTTTAGATGACTAAGGTAATAAACCAAGCAAAGAAAAATCAGTGTCATCCACGTTAAGGTATTAACTGCAGCACTAATGAGATGCTGAATAGCAAGACAGAGATGATTAGAAGACAATGAATGAAGGAATCGATCAAGTAAACTTTTAGATCCTTATGTTCAGAATCCTGGTATTAGAAGTAGAGTGTGGAGCTAATTGGTTTGTGGCTGGAAAGAGAGACCTGGCTTTGAATCAGAGAGAAGATGAAGTTTGATCAACTCAACATATGTCCCCTTCCCTAGTGGGAAAACTCCAGGGGATTTGTGTTGTCATGAAAATATTCTTATTAATTTAAAGGAATACCAGTGTGTTTGTGGCATTTTGGGATCCTTGTCGTTGCCGTGATACAACTGTTCATGCTTCATGCTTATGGCCTCCAAGACTGATCTGAAATTCCTTCATACACAACCTAGCAATCATGACTCGCCAGTGGACAAAATAGTAGAATCCTGTCCCAGAATCTTAAGGACCTTGTCATTGTTTCCAAGTCTGAAGAGACTTTCTGGAACAAGGTGAAAATGAGACAGCGTGTTGCCTCCATTGCATGTGCTGTATATAGAAAAGATTTTTATATTCCTGTTGAACAAGTCGTCCTTTTTAGGAATGGCTTTTCCTCCATGATCTTATAAGATATTATTAAGTAATATACTTTAACTTTGCTTTTGCTTCTTTTTATTTGAATGCACTTTCTCCTCTTTTCAGACTGATGGATAGTCATTTAATTATCCATTTAGGGGGATTTGGTTCCTGAAGACCTTCCTTTAATGGGGAGTGATATAATGTCTATTGGTAAGCATTGTTGATCCCCTCTGGGAGAATCCTTCGTAGTTCTTGTAGGTCTTGGTCTCTGTAGGACTTGAAAGTGGATGCTGAGTTTTCTGTTTGAGTAGTCACTCCCGAGACTGTTGACTAAGCTGACAGGTCATTTTTCATCTAGGCCTGAGTTGGCCTCCCTGACTGTTGTGGCTGGGGAACATACTGGGTCAGATTTTGAAGCTGAAAACTTTCTCAGTGCTCCATATAGATCCTATTTCTTTAAAGTGGTTAAAAGTAGAACAGGTCTTCAATTCACTGATGTCATTTATGGCAGTGATAGTACGAGGACTTTTTCTCTGAACGGCCCAGTTACTTTTGCTTTGTTCACTCATTTATTCTGGAATGTTTGAGCACCTATTATATGCTGGGCAACATGCTGGATACTGGAGGTTCAGTAGTGGGGTCTAAGTCAGATTAAGTCTTTGTCCTCATAGTATTTAAAATAGTTACAATCAGATGGGAGACGGAAACATGCTGTTCAGCATATTGTGATGGGGGCTGTGATAGGGAAGCATGGTGAGCACCCAGGAGGGACATTCAACAGGATTTGGTTGCCTGTACGTACCAGGAAATGTGTAAGATGCTGAGTTTATAGTTAACTGACAAAATAGACATTGCCCCTGCTGTCTTCATACTTACAACTGGGGAAAACTGGTTTTGATTGAATAAGCACATATCTGTGATATTGTTATAAAGAAAACATGGGGTATGATAAGAGAATGTCTTAGGGGATCTAATTTAGACTGAGTGGTCTGGGAACACGAATCTGAGGACACGTTTAGGCTGAGACTTGAGGTATGAGTAGGAGTTAGTCAACTGCACTGGGGGAAGAAAGGGCTCCAGGTGGAAATACTGTCCTGTGTTAAGGCCTGTGGCAGCAAGAACGTGAAGGTTCATGGGGCAGAATGTTTGGTGTGGTTCTGTCATTGTGTGCAGTGAGGGGTCAGGGCAGAGAAAGGGTCAGGGGTTCAGCTAGAGGGTGACCAGGATCAGATGACAAGGAGCCCTTCCCAGCCACAGGAAGGAGTCTTAACCTTATCTTGAAGGGGATGAGGGAGCTATTGAAGTGTTTGAGCAGTAGGGAAACATGATCAGATTTGTACCTTTAAGAAATTCATGTAGCAGCAGTAGTGGATTAAGTTGTGGGACAAGTTAGGGGGCATGGAGACTAGTTAGGAGACCGCTGCAGGAACCGTAATACAAAATTCAGGAGGGAGCATTGCTGGATGTGTGGGCCCTGGGACCACAAGGCCTGGCTTGAATCCCACCTCTGTCACTCAAGAGCTGGACAGCTCTGAGCAGTCACTTTGCTTCTGTGGGTTGCTGGTCTTGCTTCTGTAAAATGGGGATGATGATACTAATGCCCGTCTCTTGGGTTGCTGTGGGGTAATTGCCATTTAGTGCTCTGAGCAGTTTGTGGCTGAGATACTGGTGTACTCTATTTTATGCAGGCTGTACCCTGCCAGAACGCTCCGGATTGGCGGTGGGGAGGGTGGGGGCAGTGCAGGTGGGAGCCTGCTCTCAATTTACAGTCCCTGTGCCCTGGAGGGAGCTTACTCATCCTGGAGCAGGAGATGCCTGTTTAAGTTCATCCATACAAAAGCGGCATCTTTTTGTAATTTGAACAAAGTTACCTTGGGAGGCAGAGCAGCAGCCCTGCCTGGCACGTATAAGTACTCAATAAATGTTGTCTGTTATTAATGGCTGTGTATGATTTTGTACAAATCAGTGAACCTTTCTATGTCCATTTTCTTATCTGTAAAATAAGGAAATAATGCCCCCTGCATAATAGGATTGGTTATAAGAGTTAATGAATGAATGCATGCAAAACACTTAAAATAGTGCCTGGCATGAATAAACACGTGTGTTAAAAAGATACACAGGAGCATTATTCATTCAGTCGTGTTTGTGAGTCCACTGTGTGCTGGGCACAGAACTGAAACTTGGAAGAAAGAAGCAGATATGTCCCTGTCCTCATGGAGTAAACAAAAATTTACCTCAATAATTAATTAAAACTGTGATAAATGTTATGAAAATGAAGTCTAAGGGTTAGAGACAATTAAGAAGATTTGAGAACCTTTAGAAGTAGGAAGGCCAAGAATCTGATTAGATGTAGGAGTTGATGCCAGGAAGATTGTGGACTCATGGCAATGTTTCAAGGAGGGTGAGGTTGCCGCGTTGCCCAACTTTATAGCTAGATTCCTAAGGATGAGTTGGATTACCTAGCTAACTTTGTGTGTGATTTAGGAAATGAGTTCAGATGGAAATTAAAGTGTACAATATTTAGAAATTATTTGATGCACTGAAAAATTCCCTAAAGTTTATATAGAGAAAAAACATATATATTCAACTGATTTTAAACATGCTATATAATCTGTAAGACTTGAAGTAGCAAATAAATGGATGCCAGCTTATTAGAGACATTTATACATGGGATATGAGTCATCATTTTATCTTTTATTTTTTGTAAACTGGAAACAACGTCCTGGTTATCTACTTGTAGAAGAGATAGGTGAAAGTATCCCATGGGATTTTGCTTGCTTTGTCCTCTTTGTTTTTGCCTCTTGGATTCTGATAGTGTCATGGGTGAGTCAGGTGACCTTCCCTGGGCAATTGCTGAAACACTGTGGAGAATTTCTGAAACACATGGTAGAATATTCATGGGCACCTTCAGTAGTTTAGGATTACTCTCAGACTGAATTCTTATTCAGAGCTGTGCTGAGGGCTTAGAGTACCCTAGGCAACACGGAAGTTTCTTTGGTATGTTCCTTGGTGTTTCCTCTTTTAAATCCCCAAGTGGAATTGTACCTGGATGTGTTCAGCTTGTGTCATTCCTTTTCACTCTGCTCTCTCTCCTTCTTTCTTCCTAACAAGCCAGAAAGGTGATGGTGTTGTGGAGAGCAAGCAGAAGTGCCCGTTGGAATTTATAGGCACGCAGGAGAAAACTGCTTTGCTTTGCCGTAGGAAGTTATAATGCTGGCTGTGAGTTGTTTGGATTTTGGAGGCTTGTTTTGTTTTTGGACTGAAGGAACTGTAGCAACATTATTACCTAAATTAACAGTGCTAGCTCAATTGTATTTTTCAAGGAAAGAAAGGCTTGATAACTGTGTTGAGGGCTGTGGAATGTAGAATCATGCCCACCCCCTACTTCCAAGATGTCCACATGGAATCCCTGGAGCCTGTGAATATGTTGTGTTACTTGGCAAAGGGGAATTAAGGTTGCAGATGGTATTAAGTTGCTAATCAGATGACTTTGAGACGGGGGTGGGGGGGGGAGGTTATCCTAGATGATCTGGGTGGACCCAATAGAATCACAAGGATCCTCAACAGTAGAAGAGGGAGGCAATGGTGTAAGAGGAAGTGTCAGAATGATGCAGCATGAGATGGGCTCCACCAGTCCTTGCTGGCTTTTGAAGATGGAGAAAGAGGGCCTTGAGCCAAAGAATAAGAGCTGCCTCTAAAAGCTGGAAAAGGCGAGAAACGGGTTTTCTTCTAGAGCCCTCGGAAAGGAACGCAGCTCTGCCAACTCTAATTTAAGCCATTGAGACCCATTCTGGACCTCTGATGTCCAGAGCTGTAAGGTAATATATATGTATTGTTTTAAGTCACTAAGTTTGTGATATTACAGTTCCTCCCTATTGAAATCCTGGCGAAAACCCATAACTGAATATCACCCATATTCATGTCTGACCTGATTTTTCCTTCTGATTTTCCTGACTTTCATCTTTCAGGGTCTTATGAGTATGAGTAGACAAGTCTCAGCCTTGTTAAACGTAAGATTTTTTTCAACGACGAGGGTAGGAAGTCTGTATAGCGTGCAGTGTGTTTTCTACTCATCACTTCTCACTGGGTCTGGCCTCCCCGTGATGGGCCCCCATGCAGGTCCCGCCTTACTCCTTCTCGGTTCTTGGATCAGCTGACTCACTCTGCTGTCTGTGCGCTCCGTCCTCAACAGTGTAAATTATTGGGAATCCGAGGGCTTGATTACACTCCACCTTTCTATGGGCTTTGGATCAATGGAGAAATAAAGACATAGACATCAGAGGAGCATTTTTTTCATTGTTGACTTATTTTCTTTATTGAACTAAAATTATACTATTATAAAATAGCAATGTATATACAAAGGGATTTAATATATCATAGTGTATATATAATTATCTTTTAAAAGTCAGGATGCAAGTTTCAATGATTATGAATATAAAATTTACATTGAAACATTCTCCATAAGTGATTTATTTGGCTGTTTTGGTTTAAAGTCATCATTTAAGAATCTGATGATCACTTTATGGTCCATCAAAATCACTTGGCCAGATATGTGAGTAGGAGAGGAAATTTCCTTCTTGTGTAATTTCCCTTTGGCCGGTTTTGGCTGAGACCCAGTTTCTTTACTGCTACATTTGAGAGCTTTGAAGAGCTCATCATTTCAAATATCATAAATAATGTCTTCTTTAATGTTGGCACATCTTCATTATGGAGCCAGGCCCAATAGGCTTCCCACCATCTTGCCTCGTAGTGGACTTAACCTCCTCCATCACAAATAAAGCATCCAGTTCTGCCCCCGTGGCTTTAAACAAGGAAGACAGAAGAACATCTGTGATTTCAGGTTGGTAGTTCAGAGTGAAAGGGAGAGTGAAAAGAAGAGAAGAGAAAGAATTACAGATAGCTAGAAGAAGGAGGAAGGCATGGAAAGAGAGGGAGGAGAGAGGAAGAAGGACAGAGAGGGAAAGGGTGAGGGAGAGTGGGATGGAGCAGTCCAAATACAGAGAGGAAGGGAGGGAGAGAGGAAAGGAGAGACAGAGAGAGATTGAGAGAGAGGGGGACCCAATAGTCAGATAATCCTTTTCTCTACCCATATGGAAAATGGATGAATGACAGAGCGAGGGAAGGATACCTCCTCCGTAATACAAATAGGTATCTGTGGTAATTCCTATTTTATGTGTTAAAGTGAGATTGTGGGGAGAGGGAGAAAAGGGGCCCCCCAACACGTCCTACCATCCGCTCCCCACCACCAGCCAACATAGGTCATGATATTCCTGTTGAAACTTTGTTAAGTATGTCCCAAGATGGCAACTCCCAGAACATTGCTATTCAGCCATCTCACGTGCCATGTCCTAGTGGCTAGTGTGAGAACCCTGGATGATCGCAATGCCTTTCCAACTTTGTCACTGAGGAATGTGAAGTCACATCTTTGTCACCTGTAAACTGCAACAGAACATCAGCTGTCTGTCTGCAGGAGAAGGATATAACACTTTTTAGATTAGATAAAGACAACTTTATTATTATTGTTGTTATTTTATGAAAGGGAAAATTGCATGAGCATGATGGAGACCCATTTTCTGAAATATCTGCAAATGGTTTTTCCTTGGGTAAAACCAGGGAATGGGAGAAGATCAAAGATATTTCAAAGATGCAAAATGTATTTCTTTCTCCGTAATGCTTCTTTCATTTCCATGTCTATAAGATCTGAAAAAGAACATTCAGTGATGACATACATGATTCAGAAGTGCTTTCTCTGGAGAGGGCAGGGCTTTTCTTTACCTCCTTTTAGGACAGGGCAGCTATTTCAGGCAAGTGGAAGCGTGAGGTCGTGTTGGGGCTGGAGACTTAGTCCTGGGGATTCCTCCAAGGAGAGTCAAAGGGGTACTTGACATGTGTACTTCCAGTGGACTAGGAAGAAATCACTTTGGTGTTAAGTGCTTCTTCTTCAGACTCAAAAAGCACTGACAAACTTACTAAGCAAGGCCATCAGGACTCCCACTGAAAGCTCAGAGTTACCAGGTCCCAGCAGGGAGGAGAAACATGAAATTGAACAGTGAGATAGGACGGGAGAAATTGCAGGGCAGTAAGACTGGCACAACTTGTTGAAAGTCATATTCCATTAAGGAGTGGGAAAATTTACCTGGACCGGGCTATTGAAGATGGAAAAAAAAAAAAGGAATAGTGTTTTCAAAGTTTCCACTTGCTGTAGAACTCTAATTGACACAAAAATTATTCTGGTACCAGTCAAAACTGAGCAGAAGACCTAAATAGACATTTCTGCGAAGAAGACACACAGATGGCCAACAGGCACATGGAAAGATGCTCAACATCACTAATCATTAGAGAAATGCAAATCAACACTACAATGAGGTATCACCTCACACCAGTCAGAATGGGCATCATCAGAAAATCTACAAACAACAAATGCTGGAGAGGGTGTGGAGAAAAGGGGACCCTCTTGCACTGTTGGTGGGAATGTAATTTGGTGCAGCTACTGTGGAGAACAGTATGGAGGTTCCTTAAAAAACTAAAGATAGAGTTACCATAGGATCCAGCAATCCCACTCCTGGGCATATAACCAGAGAAAACCACAGTTTGAAAAGATACATGCACCCAAATGTTCACCACTATTTACAATAGCTAAGACATGGAAGCAACCTTAAATGTCCATCAGCAGATGCATGGGTAAAGAAGATGTGGAATATATACATATATATATATATATATATGCACATATACACACACAATGGAACATTACTCAGCCCTAAAAAAGAAATGACATTTGCAGCAACATGGGTGGACCTAGAGATTATCATACTAAGTGAAGTAAGTCAGAAAGAGAATGACAAATATCATCTGGTATCACTTACATGTGGAATCTGAAAAAATGATACAAATGAACTTATTTACAAAACAGAAATAGACTCACAGACATAGAAAACACACTTATGGTTACTGAAGGGGAAAGGAGAGGGAGGGATAAATTAGGAGTTTGGAATGAACATACACACTATTATACATAAAATAGATAAACAGCAAGAACCTACTGTATAGTACAGGGAACTATATTCATTATCTTTTAATAACCCATAATGGACAAGAATCTGAGAAAGTATGTATATAAGACTAACTGGATCACTTTGCTATATACCTGAAACATTGTAAATCAACTATACTTTGAAAAATAGAGAGAAGTGAAAAAAATTCTTCTTGTAAATCATTTTTACCCCCAACAAATAAAAAGTTGGTTTTCTGAATAGACTGTGTATCTACACATGTGGGAGACCTGTTCTTCAGGACAGAATGATCTCAGAGATTATGTAGAGTGGTTTGGTCTTCACCTCTCTTGGCCTGGGGTGGTGCTCACTTATTTCCCTTTTCCAAAGGTTCTGAGATCTGTTTCATCTGAGAGATTAAAAACCCAGTGCACCGATGAAAAAACACCCAAGTCTTCATGTCCTTTTAATCTCTTGGCTTGTCAGGTACATCTTTCTCTTTGAATTTCATATGCATGTTGATTTCATTTGTGGTTTGTGTAAAGTTTGTTTCTGAGGCTGTGTTACTGCACATATCTGTGCAGATCAATCACTATACAAATGGGGCCACGGTGCAGGAGATGAGTGCCAGTGAAAAGGCAGCCGTACTCTGCTTGCCAAGCCTAGCCAGGTGATGTGGGTCTGTGTCAACCCAGAGGAAGGGGAACTTTTTCTATTTTCCACAAAGGTGCCATGTGGGCTAGCAAATGGCCACGATTGCCCCTAAGGTCTCCTGTTTTGGAGAACAGGCAGAAATGGTAGGGTCTAGAGTTCCAGAAGTGGCCAGATTCTGAGATAGTCTCAACTACTTAAGTCTATTACTCAATTCGGTTAATCAGAGGAATTCAAAAGTCTAGTTTTAGGGAAGCCTTGGAACCTCAGCATATTTGGTACTAAAGAGTGCTTGCTATAAAATTTCACTGTTCAGGGAAACTCCATAATTTTGGGCTTAATTGCATTCCATCGATCCATCCATCCATCTATCTTTCCATCCATCCATCTGATCTCTCTCTTCATTACCAAAGAGGGTTTGTACCGGTCAGGCAGGTGCTGTAAGTGAATGGTGCAGGGAGGGATTACAATATAATAGGGCATGGTAGAGACTTAGCAAATCAAGTATTTCTCTGTCTATGGGGAGTGGCCACTACTTACGCTCTGGGGATTGTTGTCTTGAAGAAAAGCAAGCATGCACCTCCAGGGGCTTCAGATCTTTTGAGTTTTTCCAAAGGAACTGGCAACCAAGTTGTAAAATCTGCTGATTTTTAAATACTGACAGCCAATTCAAATGTTTAAAAAACACTGTGCTAACATTGTGAGACTTGCGCCCCTGTTGCTTCATGTTAGAATGGGGAAAATGGGGTGGTCACATTAGGTGTTTGGGTATCAGTTTGTAACCTGTGCCTCTAAGGGTAGTATGTATGCCCTTAGAAGGGTGTCCAGTATTATCTTGTAGATGAATGGGAAACTTCTACTTTTAGTGAGTTTTAAAGTAGAGTTATTATATCATCCCTCTACATTTTGGAGGATAGGCTGGTTACATTACTTGGATCATACAGAATAAACATTATTGGTAGTCATTTAAAAAAATAATTATTAGCCCACTGCTTCCTGATTTTCTAAAACAAGTCTATCAAGATTTTTCAGAGGGGTCCTCCATGGGCTTACAAAGGAGTTTAAGATTGACAGTAAAAAAAGAGGGACGGGAATGAAACGTTTCTGTTTCTTGGGAATGGAGCCGATCTGTATATATTGGTTTCGAGAGTAGGGATTTTAAAGTAAGCCACTTTAATCTACATTTCTAAAAAGAAATACAGAACATCTTGACAGGAATGCCAGCTGTTTTAATGTCTAAGCACCAATGGTGCTCTGCCAAGTTGAAAGCAAATTTAGGCAAATTTTAGTCAAGCTGGCATCGCACAGAACTGGCACATGCATTGTTCATAAATTTTACCTTTTTGCTTGAGAAAAAAATGACATTTCACTGATTCCATGGCAGAAGATCCTTTAAGGTTTTATGGACAACTATTAGTATCAGAATGAAACATGTTACAAAATTCAATAATATTTAACGATATATTTAATGTTTTATATTTTATGATGTATTTTAATACAAATAAATTAATATTTTACAGCAAGCTGATTATTTTTCTAATGCCTTCTAAGGAAGTTTCACACTGGCCCATGTAATGGTAGACCAGTGATGATAAAGCGCCCTATGTCCCTAGCTTCCGTTTTTCCCCTCCCATCCATCCATCCACACGGCAGCTGACAATTGTCTTCTGATAGATCCTGGCTTGGGTAACACATCACACTGGCAGAGTAAGAATTTAGGAAGTAGCTCAACAGGACACCCCAGTTAGGGTGGCCTTTCTGAAAAGGCTGGCGCATATTCCTCCTGGGTCTGTTGGGTACTGGCTAGTGTGAGCCTTGGAGTCCTAATGACAAGTGAGAGTTCAGGAGTTCTCCCCTCATGGCTTGAGGAATATCCCCATGCTTTCTTTGTAGAACTGGCAGAACTAGCATTCTATTATGAAAGTTGAAAGGTTTGACTGATTTTGTCAGACGGTTGGACTGATATTTGCATATCTACATTTCATGTCAGTTTTCTACTAAAATCCTCCAATAGCTTTTCATTGGATTTGGAATAAAATCCAAGGGCTTCACCTTGAACTCCATTGCTCATCTTGAGCTGGCCTCTGTGTTCCTCTTCTACCTTGTCTCCATCCAATTAGGCTTGCTTTCTTTTCTTTAAAAGAAATGCTTTCTTGCTTTCTTTTCTAATCTCTTTGTCACTTCAAGCTCCTTGTTGAACCTACTTGTCCTTCTTTCTAGATGTTTCTTTCCTCAGATCTTTGGCTTCTTTCCACCTGGACTTTGACTCAAATTTGACCTTTCTGGAGAGTTTTTCTTTGGTGAGCTCACCTCTATCATCACTCTATCCTATAACTCTATTTCATTTTCCTCACAACACTTATTTGAACTAATCTTATTTATTATTGTCTCTCCATTGATATGTAAGCATCACGAGAGTAGGAATTCCTCTACTGTACTTTACTGCTCTATTTTCAGAATCTACAACAGCATCTAGTATAAGGTCTGCACTCGGAATTATTCGTTGGATGAACTACAGTTTGCTCCCATTCAGTGGCTTTACCTGCAACTCTTTCACTCTTGATTGGAGTATAATTTTATTATTTGTCAGGGTTGGGGGAGAACAGGGACAGAGGGTGGTGAGGAAATGGGAAAATATGGGAATGGTGAAATTAGCTACATGATTTGAGCAGTGAATCACAAGCTTTGCCTTAAAACAGAAAAGAAGCAACTGTATAATGCCTCAAAGTCAGACCTCAGTATAAGCTTATAGTGGATATCATTGTGTAAATCGTGCACACCAAAGCTTTATCTTCATAATTCTGACAAGAATAGGAAGGCTGATGAGATGTTTTGCAGAGCATTAAATAAACATAGTGGGCTTCAAGTTTGCTTTGAGCCTGTATGCATGGCTGATAAATGCTTTTCTGTTAGTAGAAGGGGAAAACATACATTTAAGATGATTAAGCAACCAGATACAGCCCATAACTAGGGTCAGATTTTTAAGAGGAATCTTCCTCCTACTACCCTGCAAGTCTGTGGTGATCCATCTGTTTGCTTATGAAGGGCACATCAGGGACCAAGGGCAACAGACTTAATCTTTTAAAATCAAACAGAAGTAAAATAATATTTATCTGTCCCCTAAGACATGTTGGACAGGAGATGTTCCATGAAGCTGATGAAATTTTAACTAATTTGACTAGTCCATTGAGATTTAACTCTCATCAGTCATCATCCTTATCATTACCATATGGCAGAAAAATATATAGCTCTGTTAAATGCTACCTCTTGACAGAAAAATATGAAATATGAAAGTACAGCTGAAAATTCTCAGGTTCCCAGACAATGACTCATCTGACCCGCCAGTCATCTCTTCAAGACCTGAAACAAAAGAAAGCAAAAAGGGTTTCTGTGGTTAAGAGATTTCTATCAACACCAGTCCCCAGGAGCAGATCAAACCCAGGGAAGGAGAGGCTCAGGAAAATTTTTTGGGCTATTTCACATCTGTGGAGTAGAGCTCTAAATGTAATCTCCTCTAGAACGTGTATTGCTTTTCTGTGAGACATAAATTGCCTCCTCTTCCCTCTATTCCCAGCCCTGATAACAGTCTTCTGCAGAGAGCAGAATTTTAAATTCTAGTGGAATTAATAAACAGATTAGAGTAAGGCTAGTAATAGGGGAAGATTGAAGATGGTCTGGGATAGAGGTGAGCAAAGTCAGAAACTCTGAGTTTGAGCTTTGATGTGGTCCTGGCTCCTTGTTATTTAGTGGAAGCTTCAGCATCCTGGAATTTTATTCACTTTATCAGCTGGGCTGGGATGAGGTGTGCTGCTATAACAGTGTCTGTGGGTTAAACAACAAAGATTTATTTCTTACTCATGCTCTGTGTCCACTGTGGGTCGGCTGGACGCTCTGCCGATCGTCGTCACTCAGGGACGAGTGATGGAGTTGCCGGCGTCTCAGATGTTGCTCACTGCCATGCTTGAGGGGAAGGCGAGCTCTAAGAGGTCAAGCTCTAACGGGTTAAATACTCTTGCACAGAAACGGCACGAGGCACTTCAACTCAAAAACTCACTGACTAGAAGTCATGGTGCCTGGTTCCACCCAACCACAAGGGGAACAGAAAGTATAGTCATGAACAGAACTAAGGACATTCATTTATTATTGTCTCCTTGTTTTTGGCACAGATTGATTTATTAGAATAGAAAGGGTAGGCTGGTTATCAGAGAATGTCTCATTTTCTTCATTCAGAATTACCATTTTTTAAAAAGATTTGAGTTTATTTGAGCAAGAATCGATCTGAATGAGGCAGTGCCCAACCAGAAGTGTCTAGGAGCCCTGGCTGACAGGTGCCAGGAGCTAGACTTATATAGAGAAAGTGCAGAAGGAAAGAAAGGAGATTATTTGATTGTCTATAGCTGAAAGCCTATTTGGGTGTTTGAGAGTGGTTGTCCTTACAATGACTCTTGATTAGAATTACCATTGATTTATTAAATCATGATTTCTCTCCTTAATGTATTTTACATGATTGATTCATTTTCACAGATAATTAGCAGGTGACTGATGATCATTTTATGGTTAATGCATTAATTCTTGAATTCAGCCAATATTTATGGAACGCCTACTATGTGCTTGACCACTATGCTAAATACTCCATTGGATGGCTTTGCTGAATTATCACTCACTCAGTCATCACTCACTCAGCCAGCCCCAGGAATGGATACAGTTCAGTGCAGGCAGGGAAGGTTCTTGTGAGGCTTACCTACCTTGTAGGATCTTGGTGGGCATTCAAGACCCTGTTTTCAAGGTACCTAGTACTGGAGGTAGTGATGTTGATAATGATGTTACAACTTGACTTGGAGTTTGTAGTTCATTTCCTAAAGTAATTTTTATTCAACTGGTAATTCAATTAAATAGTGCTCACTTGACTATTAGTCATGGGGTCAGGACTGCCTCCTGAAATTCTCCATTCATTATGCACCTGCAGCCTGTTGAGATGGGATGCTGAAATAGGATTCAGTCCTGATGATAATAAGAGCACAGATGCCAATTACACATGCAGTAGCTCCTGGGAGAAGACTTGATGACTCAGCACTGTCCCTAGAAGATGACTCCTGGAGAGCCAGGTACAATGTTAGATATGGATGGACGCACTTAGAATTTAAGGGCTTATGTCCAATTAAGCTTAAATTTACCTTCTGCTCTCTGGCCTTTTGGTCACTGAGGTTGGTCCCTTAGCTGTGTCTTCCCCCAGCCACAGGGATTCCCTTCTGCTGATCACAATTCCTCACATATTTTCCCCTTAGTAAATAGCAGTTGTGTACTTGGTGATGAGTTTGTTTTGTGCCATTGTGTGTTGAAAGGCAGATCTTCTGCATGACGGTTGTGGGTTACTTCTTGAAAGGTTTTGTACCCTCCCTTAGCTGTTTCCAAAACCAGCTGCGTTTCAGTTGAGTGTGAAAGTTCTCTCTTTGTGGTTTCCTCAGATTAATGCTGTCAAATAAGACTGGGTGAGGTTTCCGTCTACATGGATCTGAATTTGGGGCTTCTGGCCAATGTGTTACTGCTTTGTCTGAGATAAAAAGGTATAAGAGCACATTGTTGGTATGTGGCTTCAAAAAGCCAAGTCTGCTTTGCCTGATTTTCATGTAAGCAATCACACCTGCTCCTTTGATTCTGTTCTCACTGGGTCACAGATAGAAACTACAGCTGGAGGAGACCTTGTCCCATAGCGATCGACCACACCCACTTTTGCCCCTACAGGAACATTCCATTCACCCGCTGCCCTCAAATTATCAAAAGGTATTTACAAAAGTGGAGAGGTTGAATATGAGCAAGAAGCATATCTTGTTAGGTAAGAAAACAATGTGACTAGAAACGTGGGAGGTGTGTGTGTGTTGTGTGTGTGTGTGAGTGTGATTGTTTACCAAATGATTCTATAATGTTAGTGTATACATAATGAGCACAAGAACAGCTTTGGGAAATGTAAGCTGACTTTTTATACAGGCCAGAAGATGCATTATTAGACGTGTTTTACTAAAAGAGTTGTCCTTGCCAGAAGGTTCTGAGCTAATATTTTGAGAAGTCTTTAGGGAACAGGTAATTTTCTTTTTTATTGCCCTAAGAATGGAATAGAAATAGGAAGTTCCAGCCTTTTATTTGTTTTATCCAGGTCTTTGTGGGGGGAAATCAGCTATTACTTTCTTATGAGATCCACCCTTAGTAACTCTTTTGTTTTTCCCCAAGATGTCTTGTTTTTATTACAATATTCTGTTCAGGCTACGTTCTCCAAAATCTTAGTATGGAACCGTATTTTTCCTTGCATACATTTTGTAATTCAGACTTCCTTAATGGAAGACCACATATATCCTTATTTTAACACTTAGCATGGAAGCCACCTGAAGACAGAGTTCATATCTTCACTTTTGTAATCCTCACATAGTGTGTGCCCAATTGATGTCTTCTGATTGACTGAATGAATGAAGACAGACCCAAGATTCCCAATAGAAAGAGAATAAAGGCCTATTTCTGTTTACTCTTCTGCAGTGGGGAGATGACCTAAATATCACACCATGTTTGCCAGTGATTCGACTTTATTTCTTGTTTACTTGTATTCAGGACAAAAATATAGATAGTTCTTTCATGTAATATTGCCAAACTGAACTTGAATGAAACCTTATATTAAATAATGTACAAAATTAACTCTGCGGTTGGCTACCAAGGGACTCCGGCATTTTGCTTGGGTTTCTTTCATGTAATATTGCCAAACTGAACTTGAATGAAACCTTATATTAAATAATGTACAAAATTAACTCTGCGGTTAGCTACCAAGGGACTCCGGCATTTTGCTGGGGTAAATTCGAGGCTGGTCTGGAAGGCTCAGGCCCTGGAATGGCAGGTCTGTGTCACCATGGTGATGTGGGTTGGAGGAGATGGATGGCTATCATGTACAGTGTCTACTGAATGTGCTGTGCGTACAGCAATGCTTGGCACCACCAAGGTACTCTAAAAGAATAAGATATTTTCTTGGCTCCACAGAATATACCATAATGTGTCTGATATCGTCAGCCAAAACATGATCATTTATCATTGCCTCTGCCAGTTACCCAGGCTAAGAGAACCAAAAGCCAAATGCAGTGATCAAAAGGATAACTAGACAAGCAAAAGGCAAAGGGATGAGGAAAAAACCAGCCAGGAATCTATGTTTTGCTTGATTATGTCTCTTATTCTCTGGGAGTCAGCAGTGTGGGAACCTCTTCTACCTTTGTGTATAATCCATCTTCTCTGTGGGTATAGGGCCAGTCATTCCTGAATCCTCCCACTATGACCATATCAGTCATTGGGAAGCAGACAAAGGGCCACCACAACATAGCAGAGTGGTAAGATGTGTAGGCTCTATTGGCAGACTGGCTGGGTTCAGATCCCTGTTCTACATACTAGCCAGGAAATTACTGAAACCTTGGTGCTCTAGTTGTTTGATCTCTAAAATGAAGAAAGTAATAAAAATATTACTTTCATGGGGTTATTGTGAGGATTAAATGAGTTAATACACATTTATCTCTTAGCATACTGCTGTTATTAGTAATGGCAGGATCATAAGACTCAGCATAAGTGGTAAATGGAGATGTGATATGTGTGTGGTTGGCCCCCTGAGTTCAGTATACAAGGGTGGGTCAGGAACACAAGTTGAAGAAAAAGATATTGTTAATATTACTTATATTGTTACTGTCACTACTGATGTTTTTACCAAGGAGGTGTAAAAAATATTTCTATATGTACCATGCATCCTACTTCACATAAGTGAACAGTCAAAGCTCTCAATTCTCAGTGCTTGAGTTTTTCAAATGTTCTGTTCTCATCTCAACTCTATTGAGAGGTGGCAGTAGTCAAAAGACAGGAATCTGGTAAAACTTCCAAGTGGAAAGGCACATAAAATTTTACTCTTTGAAATATAATTGCTTTGGCATAAAAAATAAGAATCAAGCTTTAGTTCCAGGATGATATTTTTTAATGAATTGAAATTGCAGTTAATAGGAAATTGAATATAAAGATTAGTGAACATGAAAAGAAGTCATGGCATGGATTATTCATTATAGGTGTTTAAAGAGCAATAGTGAATTTTTTTAACAAAGACAACTCAGAAAAATAAGCCAGGCGGTTTAAAAATGAATTCACTGCACAGCTTGATTCTGCATTCATAAATATAATGAAGTTTAAAAAAATATTTAGTAGCAGAGTTATATGGGAAGAGCCTTACCGATCTAAACTGTGGTCTGTGGAGCAGGCCCTGTGGGAAGTGCATTCTTGGGACCCTATCTAACCCATGGGACAGCTCTCCTGCCTCTGATTTCAACTATTCCTTTCTTGTACTGACTAAGCACACCTGGGTCTGGTGCCCTGTCCTTGCCCTTTCTGCCTGTTTTCCACTGGGACTGAAACTCCTTTCTTTGCTTGCTCCTTTCTACTCTAGTTGCTGTACTTTGCTTTATCTAACTCATTTTTCTTTATCTAACTCATTTTTTCCCCTGACCTATAACAACATGACCAGTGAGTTTCTGACACGGGTGCTTGTCGCTGTGTTGATGGATGTGAGTGGTCAGTTTCATAGCTTCCAGCTAGATGAATAGTAGTGTAATAGAGCTCACTGAGGTACCGCCAGCATGCCTGGAATCATGCCAGTTTCCTCATTTCTTGTCTTTCCAAGCCACAGAGTCCCTGGTGATGTACACTTTTAATCAAGCAAGTCTAGTGAATGCAAAATCAAACAAATTTAGTGTGAGGTATCAACAACATCAATGTCATTTATACAGTTCCTCATCATTATTCATTCTTTTATTCAATAATATTCCTATAGTAAGTGATGGGAGATTAAAGTGGGGGAAAGAAGGGGGAAAACTAGCAATTTCTCAAAAGGAAAGTAGAAGTTAGAAGGTAGAAGCCATTGCAAATGGCTTCAAGGGGACATTTCTAAATCATAGGTGGATATTGGAATACCCAGAGTAAAATAAAATGTTCAGGAAAGTTATTGTTCAAATAGGAATACACAAATATAATATCACTATTTGGATTTCTCAAAATTTATAAATTATATGAAAATAAGAACTGCAGCTGAAGGCAGTCCATATAAATATACAAGGTGTAAGGAAAATAGCAAGTGAAAAAAAGCACCGACCGTCTTTGCTAGGTACAAGACTAAATGTTCATCTTGATAATAAAATGTTCAGGGCAATAACTTGGTCTGTTCAATAAGCAGAGCCGGAGAGAACCAATAATTCCTTTGGTGAGAACACTGCTAATATTAGTGGGAATGCAATGGTCAAGATCTTGGGGATCGATAAAAGGGCAGCTCTAGATCTTTGAGTCTGACATGTGACTCTTAGGTCTGCTGACAAGTTAATTAGGGGCACCCTGGGGTTTCTCCACCTCTTGGGGGCATTCCCAGGACCTCTCCTGAGGCCTCTCAGTACCGATGAGTTGGGGGAAGGTGGGGATAGGAAGACAGACTTTATTTTCAAATTCCTCTGAATCGAGAACCAGGCTAGAGGTAGGGATATAAGGAAGGGGAAGTAGTGGATTAAAAGGTGTTTCCCGGTCTGGGATAATTCTCGGTCTCTGCACTGGTTCAAACTGCTGAGGCGCCAACATGAGTTCCAAGGAGTCAAGGTACTAATGCTTTTTTGGCTTCTAGGGGCACATGGCCCTCTGCCAGGAGGCTCTGGGGACAGTGGATTGTCACCGTCTAGCTAGTCCAGCTGTGCAGCCAGACATCCTTGCTGGTCATGTAAGGATTTGCTCACGAATACCATAGTACGAGTCTAATGTGCAATGAGATACATTTGAAAGGTGCAGGGAGGCCCACAGTAGATGTCCTTGGATTTTGCCTCCTGACTATAGTCCCTGGGGCTTATTTTTATTTTTTACAGTATTTTCAAACTACAGTTGTGGCATTGTAATTCGTTGCTAATGTGTTTTTCAGTTGTGGTAAAAATAAAACCAAAAATAAACAATAACAAAGAAATTGCCTCCAGGAAATGTGTGAATTTTGCCTGTTATATCATATGGCATTTCCATAATTGGATTCTGTGTTAATGAGAGTTGGCTATGGGATTAGTAATCACAGTGTACAGCCCTTATCACCAGTGCTGCCTTTTTTGCATGATTTATTGCAAAAGTAGTTACATAGGAGAGTGGATTCTGCCCAAAGGGCAGCTTCATCAGTGGCCAAACTATTGTTTTTCCCAGTGATTGTAAAAGGATGGATTTAATACCAGGCATATTTATTTGTGTGCAACAGAATGAAATGAATGTCTCAGACCATTCTTTTCAAAGACATCTTAGCAATGGTCTGAAAACCAATTCACAGTATTTAATAGTGTGCCTTGGTGTTTTCTGCAGTACACTGATCCCTGCATGAACTTCTGTTCCCTTTGCACTACTTCTGCGTTTGCTACTTTGTAAGAAAAGTGGTCAATGCTCCTGAAATGGTGTTTCTTAAATAGGTAAATGGCGGTGCTAGTTCAGGCAAACCTACTTTACCCCATTTTCCTTAGGGACTATTTAAATCTAAAGTAATTATAACTAAATTTCAGGGCTGGTTTGGAACATTTTTTATATACCTGTCACTTCATTCATAGGTATTCATGTTAGTACTGTATTCTCTTATTAGATATGAAGCTTCTTAGGAAAGTATATATTTTTTTATAGTGCTTTCCAGAACACTTACCGTGATCATCGTTCTCATTCATAAGCATTCATGCAGTGGCTGTTAATCTATGGTTTGGTAAATGGTGGTATAAAAAATGGGATAGTTTAGATACTATATATTGATGAAAATCGAAGTTGATGAAAACTGAAGACCCCGGCCTGATAACCTTCTCAGCAAATGCTGTGGATTGCCTGGGCTATACGTATAGTATTGTGTGCATATCAGGTATTTGATATGTCTTTAGTAATATGACATGTTAAAAGTAAATTTATTCTGTGGTAGAATGGTGGATTGTCTCTTAACATCCATTCCAAGCCCCTATTATTTATCTGGTAAAAGGTGGAAAGTTACAAAACAGTCTCTCAGACTTCCTTGGAGATAAGGTGGTGAATGACCACGGGGATGTTTCGTTGCTTTGCTTTCAGCATCGGCCCAAGTCCCAGGGCCCAGTCACGAGCTACATGAGTGTGAAGAGGCAAGGTGTGGAGTATCAGTTGTGCTGATGAAGGGCATAGCAGGTACTGTATGATTTGGAAGCAGACAGCAGTAGCAGCTGAGTCAGCAGCTTCCCAATTGAGTGGCCCCTGGATTCTAGCAATTTCATGATCCAGCTGCCTTCCTGTTAGTGTTTGCTTCCTAATTGTGGTGCAGCACTGTGGTTATGGAACTGACGGCGTCCCAAGGTGGCAGGAAGCTAATCACAGAAGAGGTAATGGTTCTCCTGGTGGCCCAGTTCTGTAATGTGGCTTGGGAATTATTTCTGAAGGCTCAGCTTAGAAGTATTTCTTCAGTCTTCTCTGGTGATAAGTTACTTAATTATCTGTATAACATGTTTTTCTTCTTAAAATAGCTGGGGAGATTCTGTTCTCTTGAACTTTACCATGACCAGTATCCTATTGGGCTATGTATTGGGTTGGCCAAAAAGTTCGTATGGGTTTTTCCATAAGCTGTTACGGGAAAAACACCAACAAACTTTTTGTCCAACCCAATACTTCCTTCAAAATTTTCCAGGATCAACTCATTAGCCATTATGTGATTTCATGAAAAATTGTGGAAGTACCACTAGAAATAGTTACAAACATAACTGGGTCTTTTTCAAACCCATTTCAGAATGTTTATACATACCTCATATTTTTCCTGTAATTGATGAGTCACACTGTTAATATCCCCAGGGCCATTAACTTGACTTATAAAATGTCCCTTGAACTGTACTTTGAAGCCCAACAAAATTGAATTGTTTGAGCTAGAAAAGCAAGAGCAGGGAAAAGTACAGAATCTCCACAGGAAATGTTTTGCCTCCAGGGTCCTGTCATTCAAACTAGAGATTGAAGATACCTATATTCTAGCAGATGTCTAAGGCTGCTTATTTCTACGGTTAAGGTATAATGCTAGTAAGAGGTGAAAGCAATGGGTCCTGTTGCCAGGTGAGCCATTTAGTTTTACTCTCTTTTTTGGCCTCAGCCTTCGCTCTTTTGCCCTGCCCGTTCATATGGCCCATCTTTGAGAAGAGAGAGAAAGAGAGAGGTAGAAAGGTGGCAAAAATACTTTCTCAAGATGCTTTGTGGATAAAGGGTCAGCAGCATCATTTTCATACATGAGGGACTGTACATTCCAGTTAATCTCCAGAGAGAGGACAGAAACGCCATCTGTTAAGTAACTGTGATCCTTGCTAAGCTGAAAAGACAGGCAAAAGAGGAAAAGTTCACTACCTTGCCTTGGGAGAGAATTTTTATCATCAGGAAAAATGGCATGTATTGATTATGGTGGGAGAGTGATAGAAAAATTTTGAGCATATAAGAGAAGTTAGTTCACAACAGAATAGAAGTTTAAAAGGGATCAAAGGATTAGATGGAGCAGTGATGGCCGAGGGAAGGGGAGAGACTATACTGCTGAAGAATTACATTCAGCTACAAATAATACAGAGTACTTTCAAACAGTGGTTTAAATGCACAAAGATTTGCTCTCTCATGTTAAAAGAAGTCTGGAAGTAGGCAGTCTGGGGCTGGCATGGCAATTCTAGCACGTCACCATGAGCCCAATTTCCTTCTATTTCTGTTATCCATTTTCTAAACACATGGCTTCCATTCTCAAAGTCAACTCAAGATCCAAGGGAGCTGCTGGAGTTCTATCTATCACCTCCACTTTCCAACCAGCAGGAATGGCAGAACTTTCCTTCCAAGAGGCCCATATAGTACTTCCTCTTACATCTCATTGGCCAGAATTTAGTCACATGACCTTACTTAGCTGCAAGGGAGGCTGGGAAATTTAGTCTGTGTGTCAAGCAGCAATATGCCTAGCTATTGCTGGTGTTCTCTTACTAAGGAGGAAGAAGAAAGTGGGTATTTGGAAGGCAACTCATGACCTCTGGCACAGAGGCTGAGCCAGGCAGAGCTTAGAGACTATGATGTTGCTGACTGTGGCCTCTTGGCTTCAAGAAAGGCCCTTTTCTCTACTACCAGAAATGGAGTTTCTTACCTTTACTTCTGAGTCATCCAAGAAGCTGAGGCAGTTTCTAGAGAAGACTGCCAAGAATGGTTGAGCACACACACAGCTGTGTGGGGTTGGCAGTGGCACCTTAGACCCTTTTATCTGCCTGTTGTAGAGTTGAACTGATTGAAAAAATAGCAGGTGTAAGCGGGAATTCTTTGGCACCCTGCCTGTGAAGCTTGTCTGATTAATGCCCTCAGACGCCTGCACTGGCTGAAGCTCTGGAAAGAGTCTAAGAGGAAACAGAGTAGGAAGATTTTTGAGGTTACAATCATGGGTAAGTGTATCAATGTGTTTTTAGAACCATAGAATTCCAAACCTGAATAAAGATTCCAAAAAGCCTAAGTTATGATGTTTTGGTTGTCCCGAACACTTTAAGGAAGAAAAAGGCCAGCATTTGAAAATTAGTTTATTTCATATATATTTGAAGAATTAGGCCACTTGGCAACACACATCCTGTGTTTCAGTACATTGAAAACCTCCTGGGGCTGAATGGTGACAGCCCTCTTTAGATGGGGCCTACATCTGCTGTCTCCCATCCATGCACACAGTTCTGATCTCTTAAGTCTGGCCCGCTTTTCACCCATTTATGTGAACAACTGGGCGCCAGTAAGCATCTATGCTTGTACCCTTTGCCAGGGGTGGCTCAGGAGATAGCCAGTGCATAGGGGTGAGGTGGGGGTGGGTGGTGTTGCTCTCTGATTGGGAGGCATGAGTAGAGGACTCCTGGCCTGGAGAGATGGGACAGGATATAAGTGGAAGCTGGGGTCCTAGAAGGAAAGGGCCTGACAAGGAGGACCTGAAGACGCATCCACTATGAGGGCTCCAGGAACCATCTGTGAGAAGACACATCATTGACCCTCCAGATATCTGGTATCTCAGGACTCTGACTAAATGGGCTTGAACTGAAGCCATGGTTTACAATGCTAGAGCCAGGATGTGACCATGGATTTTCGCCAAGTTGTTCCAACACAGATGGAGTGAACGCCATGGTGCTTTAAGTGATAACCAACCAGTGTAACTTTTTCAGGGTAGTAGTTCTAACAGATGGTGCTGTTTGAAATCCTCCCTTACAATCCCCAGGAATGACTCTGTAACCTATTTAGGGGGCTTATTTGACTGGCTCGCAACCTAGGCCCATACTCCAACTGGCTGGCAGTCTGTCCATGGACATTTTTGTCTGTAGGGGGCATTAAACTTTTTTAAAACGGGATAATACACAACTGTTTCCCAAGCCACCCTTGTCCCAACGCAGTACTGTACAGGCCTGTGTATTTTTGCAAACCCTAAAAATTTACTTGAAAACCACTTTAACTTTAGCGTGTAAAAGATAAAGAAGAAAGAACCCTCAAAAAGCTGTAGGATTCAGATACTTCTTATTTACAAAAAGAGACATCAAGATCCTTCAGGCTATGCTGGACTGAATGATTTGAGGAAACATAATTTTCATCATTTGAAGCTTTTGTTTAGTTACCATATTTATAAATTTCAGAAGGAGCTCCCTTGCCTTCTCCTAGCCCTAGTAAGTCATTCGATTGGTATTTGCATCCTTGGACTTTGGCTTGAATTGAAATCCTTTAGCTCTACCTTAGATAGTAAATGTCAACAGTTTAAAGTGGCATGACTCTGATTTCTAAAGCTGCCCTACTGCTGAGTGCTGCAAACAGGAAGAAAGAAAAAGAAAAACTGTTTGCTACCTTGAGAAACATGTGTGATCTCAGTTTGGTTTTCCTTAGATGTGAGATCTGTGAGTGCTAATTTTATTCATTATAACTGGGAA